>NW_027256882.1:53034525-53723692 GCF_029215685.1 Pituophis catenifer annectens
AAGAAAAAATGGATTGGTGTTTCATAATTACTTTCCATTCCACTTTGGAATAAATTGTGAAATGTCCAGAGCATTGTTGGTGCCTTGAACCAATCATTGCAAAATGAAAACATCTACATTTTTTTTTCCTTTCCTGGAACTGAAGTGATTAAATATTTCAAAAATAGCACATTTTGTTCTTGTTTTCATTTTGGAGAGCTTTTGCTTTCTCTGCATGTGCTTGCAAACAAATGAATGATGTTGGAAATGATATATTTGCCTACAAAGAATAATAAGGTGAATTAAATAACCACTGGCACCGGATTTATTTGACCTGGATATTCTAGCATGGGTTAGATTTCCACCTTCCTGGTGTGGAGGAACGAAGATATTCAAGATTAAGAAGAAGCTGTCCAACAAACTGGCTAGCAGGAGCTAAGAAAATAAAACTGAACAGCTTCATAATTACACCTTTTGGCCCAATTCTTCTGAGGGGGTGTCCTTCGGGCTTCATCTAAAGTACATATTGATTTCCTCTGCCCGGTGGAAGTCAGAACAAAAAGTCTTTACACAGTCAAGTGAAAAGGGTACTTCTTTTAAGGAAAACGTTTTACTTCTGAGGCTGAAAAAGCTCTCTTGAAGAAGAAAGAGGAAACAATTGGACTGAAATTGCTCAGGAATGACTTCTGGAGATTGTCAGTGTCTGCTGGCTCCTCTTCCATTTCATAGGTGATGGAATTTTCTCCTTATAGAGTTGTCACCAGTAGCCCAGGTTAAGGGATACGGAACTAAGAGGGTACCAGGGGAAAGGCAAAGAGCAATAAAATCTTTGGTGCCAGCATTATAAGAAAGAAGAAACCTTCTTCTCTGCAGTTGAATCAATCCTAGCATTGCCTTGCCCAGGGCAGGATTTATCTTGCAGTGTAATGGCGATACCAACATTATGGGACCTTGTTAATACGAAGCAAAGCGGTGCCAAGGCATAGAGTACGAAATCCAGCCCTTTGCTTAATAACTCTGATAATTGGATAGTGGCAATAAAATGGCTGTCAAAATAACTTAGGACCTATTTGGGCCTGGGGGATGCATTGCAGGCTTGGGTCAGGGTTCCAAGTAACATCCCCAATGAAATCGAACTCCGAGGCTTGAAGTTCCTCAAAGCTAACTTTTATTAGAGATGTCATATTGGCACATCTGGGAAAACCCGAATCGGAGAGCTTCTGGGTTTTCCACACCCAAAAGAAAGTTCAAGACCTTGCCCCTTGCTCACATGTCTACCACACATCCAATCAGGTATCATCCAGAATCTCCTCATTCTTCTCAACGCAGCTGTAGGGCACCATGGCCTTGACTTTCTATAAAGGATTTTATTATGACTACATATCTTCTTCCCTCTATGCAATCCCCCCTCCCAATTTCCCACAGTAGGATTTGTGGCAGGCCTGAAACCTGAAGGCACAAAGGTAGAAAGATGGCTTCCAGGTCTGACAGATTGAACCCGTGCTATAGTTCATTCAAAAAATGGCTGCTATGGGATGGCCTGGCAAATCTATAAAGTAATAGAAAAAAGAAAATGCATAGACATAAAAGTCTATGGATTGGGCAAAAGGATTGGGCAATTTTAGAAAAACCCACATTTTAAAACCACTAAATTAGTAAAACTGTCTAACGTGCTTATATATAGTTTTTCCTGAAATGGACACATTTTTTATCTGAGCACTGGGATGCAAATAACTTGCTATTTTATGTTTTCCCCCCCTAAATATGGAATCTAATTCTAATTCACAAATTATAATAAATCAATTATTATCATCCTTTATAGATTATCACACAGTGTGATAAATTATGATAAATTGTAATAAATTATTGTTGTCATATTATAAATGTCAGGTATCTCTCAGAAACACTCTTCCATCAAATTGCTATGGAGATTCTCAGTCATCCAGATCATGGTTGTCACAAAGGTGATTTTTTCAAGAGGCAACTGATCTTTCTGGTTTTTCTTTGAGGACGTTTCACTTCTCATCCAAGAAGCTTCTTCAGCTCTGACTAGATGTTTTCTTTGAAGACGTTTCACTTCTCATCCAACAAGCTTCTTCAGCTTTGATTGGATGGTCCTCCCCAACATCCAGTCAGAGCTGAAGAAGCTTCTTGGATGAGAAGTGAAACGTCCTCAAAGAAAAACCAGAAAGATCAGTTGCCTCTTGAAAAAAGCAAAGTCCCAACTTCCATCAAATAACGTCTTGCTTTGTGTAGCCTGAGCAAACCTTTTACCGTATTTTGATTTAACATTGTCTTTTAGCCAATGTTTTTTGTCTGTGTGTGCTTTTCTCAAATACCTTGAGATTATCCATTTAGTTTCGAATATGTTGGCCATTTATATATCCATTCTCTTGTGCTGGTTAACGACTGCAATATGGTAAAGATAAAGAATAAGAAAAGGAAATAACTTGGGGCACAGCATCTGAAAGATAGTAAATCCCAGCCTGCTTGTATCTCAGGTTCTGTAGTTTATTCCAAATGAAGAATTGCCTGACCTTTGCCAGAATTAAATGGTTGTGCAGGATGTGCTGTATCAGTAGGAACCTAAATGGACATAACCAAAGAAGACATCTATTCTATGAATTTAGAGGGCAGGCATAAATGACCCAAGAAAATCAATGAAAAAAGGAGGCCTCGTAATGCAGAGGGACTCCAAACACAGTTATTCTTTTGGAAATCTAAATTAAATTGACAACTTATTTTCCTTAAAAATAACACCTAATAAACAGGGTCAGCAAAACCACTCTCATTTTTGCTTCTACGGTGAGCCCAACATGTCAACAATATACCATTAATTAAGATGACTAGGGAATTTAGGATTTAAACTAGTGATTAATGAGCCCTTAAACCAGATATTCCCTATGAGCAAGTATCTAGTTCTCATTATATTTAATTTATTTTCAAGTTTTCCAGATACGGTAAGCCTTTGTTGGGAAAACTTAGTGAAGGAAGAAATTACCTCTATACGACATTTATTATGTTGATTGGCTATTCACATTCATACTATTTCAGGTTAATTCAGCTGTGCGTTTCAAAAATATATTATCATTCATGCCTATAAACTGCAAGAATCTGTTTTGTCCTGAAAAAGTGTACTTACAAGAATTACATATAACGTCTTCTTGGCAATTGCTTTTGACCTCAAACTACAGTCCTTCTCGACATTATGAACAGATTTTCTATGTCTCGTTTTTGTTCTTTTTTCTTGTGAACAAGAAGATCTCTCCAGTTTTCTAAGTACTAATTGCTTATGGAGGTTGAATTACATAATTCTCTATTTTTATTCAAGGATTTATCCCACCATGAGATATCCAAGGCGTTTCCTTTTAACAAAGATTAGAATGCTAAGATGTCAGGCATGCACAGTGGAAACACATTTTCAAATTCAGGTATTGTCTGAGCATTAATCCCTCTCTTAAACTGTTTTAGTTCCCATAAGATACATAACAACCTGAAGCGGGAAACGTGATTTGTTCAGCAATGCATTCTCTTACAATTGCATTCACATTTTATCAATGAGTTCTTTCTAAAGAAAGAATTGGAATTCACAAATGTACTTAAGTTAAAAAGTGACTTCCCTGCTTAAAACTCTTTTCTGAATTTCATTTTTTAAAACCGAATAGAATTTTAAAATCTATAAAGATGTGAACTGTGAAAATAATTCAAGAGAAGCATGGAGCACACTTCTGCTAGTCATTGTTTGCAACACTCATTCCCCCCACCCCCCTTGCAGGCTTCTGTATGAATCTGGAAAAAAATCATGGCTGCTTTTTTATTTATTTTATTTATTTTATTAAATTTCTATACCACCCTACTCCCGAAGGACTCAGGGCGGTGAACAGCCACAAGATAAAACACATACATACAAAAATTTAAAATAGAATAAAAACGAATTAAATAATTTGGCTGAACAAATTTAAAATACCCCATAATTTAAAAACAAATTAAAATTTACATTTAAAAAGGGGAGAAGATTTAGGCCAGGCCAGCTTGATGAAATAAAAAGGTCTTAAGCGCGTGACGTATCTCCGGGGGGAGCTCGTTCCAGATCGTAGGTGCCCCCACAGAGAAGGCTCTCCCCCTAGAGGCCGCCAGTCGACATTGTTTGGCCGACGGCACCCAGAGGAGCCCGTCTCTATGGGAGCGTACTGGCCGGTGGGAGGCTATTGGTGGTAGCAGGCGGTCCCATAGATAACCAGATCCTAAGCCATGGAGCGCTTTAAAAGTGATAACCAGAACTTTGAAACGCACTTGGAAGACCACCGGGAGCCAGTGCAGCTCGCACAGGAGAGGTGTTACATGGGAACTCCACGTCGCTCCCATAACCACCTGTGCGGCTGCACTCTGCGCCAGTTGGAGCCTCTGAGTGCACCTCAAGGGGAGCCCCATGTAGAGAGCATTACAGTAGTCCAGATGAGACGATGCTTTAAAGAATCAACTCTTTGAAGCAGCTGCAACTGTGGGTTTTTTTTTTTTTTTGTGACTTACACAGAAGTCTGAAAAAAATATAAACTATTTCAATGAATAGTAAATAGGTTCTGGACTGACATTTGTGCATTGAATTAAGGCAATCTTCTGAGTAAATTCTGAAGTAGGTTCAGTTCTAATAAAGGTATGGAATCAATTTATGTTTCTGTTGTCATCATGGTTATGGAACTACATACAAATATTTCCCAGGCCAGAGATGAAACTATTAAGATTTCAATCACGCTGATAATTCTTAGATGCTTTAGGGGTCTCTTATGTACAGCACTAGGAAATTAGTATGTAACTCTGCATGTAATTAACTGTTAAGAGTTTGCAGCAATCCAACCAGCACACAAGTAAATAATTCAGCAGGATTCATACATATAAGAAACTTCTTTATATACAATATCATACAGCAGAAGCCAGAATCAGAACTCAGAATCTAGAAGTACAGAATCAATAATCACAGAAGCTATAGAATCACAGAAGCACTCACAAGCATCAATGATACAGATCATTATTATTATCCCAGAGCTATAATTGCACTCAACAATGAACTAAAGGGCCACCATCAGTGAGCTGTTGGACAGTACTATTTGGTCTGTTGTGTGGATGTTTGGGTGGTTCAAGGGTGGAGAATTGTGGTGGGTGGGAGTGTGTTTGGGGATTGTTATGTGTTTTGCACCTGGTCTTCGGGTGTTAAGTGAATTTCGTTGTACGGATATACTGTGTATACCCGTCGTATACTGTGTATACGACAATAAATTTATTTATTTATTTATTTATTTATTTATTTATTTATTTATTTATTTATTTATTTATTTATTTATTTCAGTGAACCTAAGCCACCCCCAGGCTCCGAGCCATCTGGGTCACCAAACAGTCCCCATTGGCTGACCTATTACCATGTCTATTCCAATTCATTAACCCTTATATACTGACATTAACAATACCTATAAAGAAATTGATTCTACAGATTTCTAGCATAGTTACTCTAGTAGAGATTTTCACAAAGAATCTTTAGAAAGTTGGACTGGGATGTGAGATTGACATGTATCCAAATTAACTCATGTCACAGAATTACAATAGTCAGAATGTTTTAAGACAAGGATACAGCCTGTGGCTGCGTTGGTACAACAACAAGTTGCTCAGACTATAAAATCTCCCCTGAACCCTCAAGTGATTGATTATGTGCTATCAAGTCAGGGTTGACTATTACTAGACTATTAATGACTATTAATGACCTGATAGATTTCCTCTATGACAATCTGTCTCATACATGGTCCCTAACTTGATCTTCAAATCTTCCAATGGTGCACTCATCACCACTGTAAACGCCAATGCAGTCCTAGAATGTATCAAAGCACTGGTAAGACCACATTTGGAATATAGCATCCAGTTTTGGTTATCACAATACAAAAAGGATGTTGAGAATCTAGAAAGAGTGCAGAGAAGAGCAACAGGTTCGCCTGATACGCCAGTTGCGCCCCTTTCTGGATCGGGACTCCCCACGCACAGTCACTCAAGCACTCATCACCTCTCATCTGGACTATTGTAACGCTCTCTACATGGGGCTCCCCTTTTATTTATTTATTTATTTATTAATTTAATTTGTATACCGCCCTTCTCCCAGAAGGGACTCAGGGCGGTGAACAACCAAAATTAAAAAACATACAAATGCAAGAGTTAAGATAATTAAAAGAATTAAATCATTGGCTACCCAATTTAAAACCCCAAAACCATAAAATTTAAAATCCCAATTAAAAACCATTTAGGCTAGGCCGGCTTGATGAAATAAAAACGTCTTCAGGGCTTTACGGAAGGTCCGGAGGTCCGGGATCAATCGTATTCCAGGAGGCAGCTCATTCCACAGGGCGGGTGCCCCCACAGAGAAGGCTCGCCCCCTGGGGGCCGCCAGCCGACATTGCCTGACCGACGGCACCCCGAGGAGGCCCTCTCTGTGAGAGCGTATTGGCCGGTGGGAGGTTATCGGTAGCAGCAGGCGGTCTCGCAAATACCCTGGCCCTAAGCCATGGAGCGCTTTAAAGATGAGAACCAACACCTTAAAGCGCACCCGGAAGACCACCGGGAGCCAATGCAGCTCGCGCAGGAGAGGTGTTACGTGGGAGCGCCACATCGCTCCCATAATCACCCGCGCGGCCGCATTCTGCACCAGTTGGAGCCTCCGGGTGCTCCTCAGGGGGAGCCCCATGTAGAGAGCGTTACAGTAGTCCAGGCGTGATGTAACCAAGGCATGAGTGACTGTGCACAAGGAGTCCCGATCCAGAAAGGGGCGCAACTGGCGTATCAGGCGAACCTGATAAAAAGCCCCCCTGGCCACGGCCGTCATATGCTCTTCTAAAGACAGCCGTGTGTCCAGGAGGACGCCCAAGTTGCGAGCCCCCTCTGTGGGGGTCAGTGACTCGCTCCCAATAGCCAGCGATGGCACCAGCTGGCTATACCGGGACGCCGGCATCCACAGCCACTCGGTCTTGGAAGGGTTGAGCCGAAGCCTGTTCCTCCCCATCCAGACCCGCACGGCCTCCAGACACTGGGACATCACTTCGAGGGCATCATTGGGGTGGTCTGGGGTGGAAATGTACAGCTGAGTGTCATCAGCGTACAGTTGGCATCGCACCCCAAAACCACGGATGATCTCACCCAGCGGCTTCACATAAATGTTGAACAGGAGCGGCGAGAGGACCGACCCTTGCGGCACCCCGCAAGCAAGGCACCTCGAGGTCGACCTCTGCCCCCCTGCCAACACAGACTGCGACCGGTCAGAGAGATAGGAGGAGAACCACCGCAGCACGGTGCCTCCCACCCCCAGTCCCTCCAGCCGGCGCAGCATGATACCATGGTCGATGGTATCAAAAGCCGCTGAGAGGTCTAACAGGACCAGAACAGAGGAACAACCCCTGTCCCGAGCCCTCCAGAGATTATCCACCAATGCGACCAATGCCGTCTCCGTGCTGTACCCAGGCCTGAAGCCGGACTGGCACGGATCTAGATAGACGGTTTCATCCAGGAACTGTGGGAACTGTCGTGCAACCACACTCTCCACAACCTTCGCAACAAAGCGAAGGTTGGAGACCGGACGATAGTTTGCCAAAACGGCCGGGTCCAGAGAAGGCTTCTTGAGGAGGGGCCTCACCACCGCCTCTTTCAAGGCGGAAGGCAAGAAACCCTCTCTCAGAGAAGCATTTATGATCCTCTGGAGCCAGCCTCGTGTTACCTCCCGGGTGGCCAGTACCAGCCAGGAGGGGCACGGGTCCAATAAACATGTGGTTGCGTTTAACCTCCCCAGGATCCTGTCCACGTCCTCAGGAGTCACAGGGTCAAACTCATCCCAGGTAACATTCTCAAGACCAGCCTCAGTCACCCCGCCGGGATCTACCCAGTCAGAGTCCAAGCCTTCCCGAATCTGAGCGATTTTATCGTGCAGATACTGTGCAAAATCCTCAGCCTGCCCTTGCAAGGCTGCCCTTGGGGTACACCCAGAGGCTCCAACTGGTGCAGAATGCGGCTGCACGGGGGATTATGGGAGCGACGGGGCGCTCCCATGTGACTCCTCTCCTGCGCAAGCTGCATTGGCTTCCGGTGAACTTCCGGGTGCGTTTCAAGGTGTTGGTGATCACCTTTAAAGCGCTCCATGGCTTAGGGCCAGGGTAATTACGGGACCGCCTTCTGCCACCAATAGCCTCCCACCAGCCAGTTCGCTCCCACAGAGAGGGCCTCCTCAGGGTGCCGTCGGCTAGACAATGCCGACTGGCGACCCCCAGGAGTAGAGCCTTCTCTGTGGTGGCACCTACCCTTTGGAACAATCTACCCCCAGAGATACGAGTGATCTCCGACCTCCGGACTTTTCGTCGGGCCCTAAAAACTCATCTCTTTCAGTTAGCCGGTCTCTCTTGATTTTATGATTTTATGGTTGATTTTAAATTTTGATATGGATTTTAAATTGATAAATTTTAAACTATGGGCCAAATTTAATTATTTTAAATCTATTTTTAATCGTACTTTATGTATAAATGTTTTATTTTGGCTGTTCACCGCCCTGAGTCCGAAAGAAGAAGGGCGGTATAGAAATTTGAATAATAAATAAATAAATAAATAAACAAAGATAATTAGGAGCCTGGAGGCTAAATGTACAATGAACAATTGCGGGAACTATGTTTAGTCTAACAAAGAGAACGATTAGGGGTGACATGATAATAGTCTGCCAATATTTGAGAGGCTGCCACAAAGAAGAGAGGGTCAACCTATTCTTGAAAGCTCCTGAGGGGAGGACAAGAAGTAAAAGATGGAAACGTATCAAAGAGAGATCCAACTTAGAATTAAGAAGATATTTCCTATCAGTGGGGACAATTAATCAGAGACTGGACAGCCATTTGTCTGGAATGATATGGGGTTTCTTGCCTGAGCATATGGTTGAACTAGAAGGTCCCTTCCAGCTCTGTAATTCTTTAACTGAGACCATCCATCTTATTTCTGGTCATCCTCTTCTCCTCTTCCCTTCCACCATTCCAAGCATTAAAGCCTTTTCAGAGATTTCTTTACTTAATTTGTCTAAAGGTAAAAGGTGAAGGTTCCCCTCACACATATGTGCTAGTCGTTCCCAACTCTAGGGGGCGGTGCTCATCTCCGTTTCAAAGCTGAAGAGCCAGCGCTGTCTGAAGACGTCTCCATGGTCATGTGGCTGGCATGACTAAATGCCAAAGGCGCACGGAACGCTGTTACCTTCCCACCAAAGGTGGTCCCTATTTTTCTACTTGCATTTTTTTTTTTACGTGCCACTGAGCCACCATGTCCCTTAATTTGTCTATAGTATGGTAATTTGTGCTTGGTCATTTTGCCTTGAGAAAAAAATCTCGGTTGATTTGCTCAATGATGCATTTGTCTGTTATCTCGAGTGTCCAAGGTATTCTCAGGAACCTTTCCCAACACCAAAGTTATTGTTTTGAATACATGTGCCAATGCACAGAATAGAATGATATTTCAATATCACACAGTTGTCTGATCTTGTAAAATTTTCGTGCAACATTTCGCTGCAGCATTTTACTTGAGAGAACCCGTGGATTTCCCTTGAAGATCATATGGGTGTTTTGTGGCCCTCAGAAGTTGCATTGCTGACTCTCATTCATTTGGAAGAGAAGCTAATAACTAGGAAACTAAGTTTATGGCTTTTGCTTGTAATCAATGTTATTACCCTGAGGCCTTCAACTGCTATTTTTGCTTATTGTTTAGCGCATAAAAATCCTGGTTTTTTCTCTCTCTGCATGGCCTATACGAAACCAGAAAGGGTTGTATTTCTTGAAATAATCAATTTTTTCTAATCAGCTGAAGTTCCAGAAGATTCTGCTTTGACTAGAAAACCCTTGAGTCCATTATTGCATAAACAGAGACAACACAGCAGAATACTAATTGTCACATTCCATACCTATTCTTGAATAATTAAATGTTTTATTGTGATGTTACCATTTGTATTTATTAGCCTTATTGAGAAACAAAATTAGACTTAATGAGGGCTGTTAGAGTCTTACTTTCAGAGACGTGACAGCGCTCCAAGAATGTATATCATTGGTACCAATGGTGATTAATAGGTTTAATTTACTTGAGTTGCATATGTCAAGATGGATTGGGAGGAAGCGCGAGGGGATGACTGCGGTTGCTAAAATCCTTTTAATTAGACTAATAATCCTAAGTGTGCCTTTGTTAACTGTGAGACACATTAATTAGGTCTGGGAGGCAGGGTTTTCTGGGAGGGAAAAAGGGGCGCAATAGCATTTAGATATTTTTTTCATGATCCCTGGAGAGCTGTTAAATGGGGTGTGACATTAACGGCAGATAAACAGCCTTTAATCTTTCTGGGACTGCTAGACTGTGGTGAGTGGGGGAGGCGAGGGAGTGGAAAGGAGAAGTGGATAGATAAAAAGATTTCTGATTTTGGAATGCAATGGTTTGATGGGAATCATTGGCAGGTCCTGCTATTTGTTGAAGTGGTTGCGTTACAGTGTGATCTAGCACAGGAATATGTCCTTCCTTTCATATCATTGTTAAGAATGAATAATTGGAAACACAAAGCTTGACTCTGTGCTAACGAAGCAATATGAAAAAAGGACTCCTGTTTACTTTCTGTTCTTCCATTCCGATTTCAATTCTTTTCATTTGGACTGGAAAAACGTCAGGCCACTGCTAGGGGGCAGCAAAGAGCTAATGTTTCCAGTATTTCTTGTTGCTGCCATTGGTGGTTGTTGGAAGTTTTGCAACACAGCTATTGCTGCCCACTCATTAATTCCAACATCCTATATTGAGGCTGAAGAAAACCATAGTCCAGAGGTGGGCTGCTGGGGGTTCGCAGGGGTTTGGGAGAAGCTCTAGCTAAGATTCTGTGCAGTTCGGAAAAACCGCAAATCCCATTCTTGTCTGGCCCCACTCACCCCACCCTCCCCTCCTATACCATTTTGGATGCAGGTAAGTGCAGAGCGTGCATAAAGGCAGGGGAGTGTGAACAATGGGCCTACCGGAAGTTTGGGAAGGCCAAAAATGGCCCGTTTCTAGCCTCCAGAGGGGCTCCGGAGCCTGGAAAGGCCATTTTCGCCCTCCCAGAGGCTCAACAAAAGCCTCCAGAGCCAGGGAGGCAAAAAGCCCCACCACCACCATGGTGTGGGCTACACCCACCATGGCCACGCACACCCAGCAACCAGGCATAGAACCCCTTGCTAAATTTTTGAAGCCCACCCCTGCCATAGTCCCATAACTGAAGCTGCAGAAGGAGCATTCTGAAAATGCCACTCAGCCTACAAATTTGAACAAAACATGACAAGAAAAAGAAATATATATATATTTTTAAGGCTAGTAAGAAAACCTACCATTGGCATTTACCCAGGTTTGAGTTGCTTTTAGAGACAATATGGAGAGTTTAATTGTTTAGGTAATATTTAGGTTTGGTAATGATTCAAGCAGAAAAATGTAAGAATATTCTAAGTACAATCCACATTGCAACGTTCCAAGACAATCGAGTCCAAATTTTGGAAATTAAGCTTCTCTGATTTGGAGTTTTTAAAATGGAGGTGCCATATTTTTTTTTTTTTTTTTAAATCCCAGTATTTCTTGTGCCGCATCCCTTTCTTGGTATTCAGGTTTCCTTTTTAAAAGCTGACCTTGCTAATCTTCATTATACTCTTTCAGAAAATAAGAAGTGGAGGTCAAGAGATGGCAAATGAAATGCACAGGAGCTGGGATTCTGCAGCCAAGGCTCAGAATCTTCCGTCTCTTCGCACAAGGGCAGCAGTACATCAACAGCCATTGACTGTTGTTAGGAGCAGAATTCCATATAATAGAAACTTCATGCCAGACAGACGTTTAGAATGTATTTCATTCACATCTTGCAAACTGAAACCACATAAAGTTAACAGTGAGAGTCATTACCCAGACTGTTTATTACAAATGAAATCACTGCCTCAGCTCAAAGAAATTACCTATAGATCTAGGGAGAGAGGGAGGGAGGGAGGCATAAGTTCATTGGCCACACTAGTTTCCAAGGTACTTAATCAGCTGGCAGCGAGGGTGCTGAATTGCAAAAGATTAGTATGCGCATTAGCCGTGGCAGTTCCTAAGCAATCTATCATAGATTTTGCAGAGCATAAGTGTGTCTTGAAGAATGACCTGTAGGTCACCAATATTTGATTTAAAGGACGCTGCTCAGAAAAGGAGGTACTTGTAACACGAAAAAAAAACCCATCTGCCCACAATTGACTTGCTAAAACATTTGGAATTGACCAAACAAAGGGGGAAGAGTCAAAAACAGATGAAATGATAGATGAAAGTTTCTGTTGCTTTGAGTTGAATTTTCAAGGAGGTAAGAAGCTGTTGTAAAGACCAGTGGTGGGTTTCCATTTTTTTTTTACTATCGGTTCTGTGGGTGTGGCTTGGTGGGCATGGCAGGGGAAGGATACTGCAAAATCTCCATTCCCTCCCCAATCCAGGGGAAGGATACTGCAAAATCCCCATTTCCTCCCGATCAGCTGGGACTTGGGAGGCAGAGAATAGATGGGGGTGGGGCCAGTCAGAATTTTTACTACTGGTTCTCCGAACTACTCAAAATTTCCACTACCGGTTCTCCAGAACTGGTCAGAACCTGCTGAAACCCCCCTCTGGTAAAGACTTATACTCAATTATTTTAGACTAGGTCATTTTTAGTTAAAACTGACCAAAACTGCATATTGGGTTTTGAAACCCATGATTCTATGTATCAGGAGGTGGTAGAGCACATACTTTACAGGGGCCTTTGCATTTGCAACTCAAAGAGATCATCTCAAGAATATAATTGTGCTGCCATTATCAGACAAGATGGACCAAAGAGCTAACGCATTATGACCAAATGCTCATAAGAGATTAAAATCCAGAAAAAGTTTCTTTACATCGATAGAAGACTTTGAAATAATGGCTAGCTTGGAGGTATACTGCAAATCATATAGTATATAACAGCAGTCCTCAGACTGTTGGGGGGGAGTGGGCATGGCTAGGTGGTCCCATGTGACTGGATGGGCATGGCCAAGTCATGTGACTAGGTGAACATGACCAATCTAACAGTCCATTAAACAATGCATACAAATTAAACTTTAATTTGTTTTGCTCCGTGTGTGAGTGTTTTTTTGCTTTTATTTGCATGTTGCTCTTTTGGTTGACATTTCTTCTTACTAGATTGTTTTTTCAGTTGTTTAGTGGGCCCCTTCAGGAAACTCAGTTTCACCTCCCAGAACCTCTCTGCAGGCCAAAAATGTTGGCCTTACCTTCCAGTTCCAGCCCGTGGGGTTCGCGAAAGTAAATCCTGCACTTGGCCGAAGGGTGGGGGTGGGTGGGGCAATGTGGGCAGGGCAGCTTCGTGGTCCTGGGAGGGCCAGATTAATGGCTTCAGCCATAGTTTGAGAACCCTTGGTATATAATTTGACTATAGCTAACCTATTTTTTCATATCCTTTCCAGATGCTTTTATAATAATAACAATTATTTATTCTTTGTTGGGCTTTATGTGCTCAGTTTTGAGCACAATGTGTTCAAATACCACTTGAGCCTAGCAACCCTAGTTAAATAGGAGGAATGTAGTCTTTTATTTAAAAGCTTATTCTTGGGGAAGAGGGATTTTATATTCTGCCCCAATGCAATTCAAGATGGAGGATACCTCCCCATTTAAGAACAGATAATAGCAACATAACTAGAATTAAATAACTATACAGAAATACTCTAGAGCTAGAGTAGCGAGGTGGATGAAGAAGACTTAGGAGCCTTGTGGTAAAGTGGCTAAAGTGCAGAATTGCAGGCAAACTGTGCCTGCTGCCTGGAGTTCGATCCTGACCAGCTTAAGGTTGACTCAGCCTTTCATCATTCCACGGTTGGTCAAATGAAGATCCAGTTTGTTGTGGGCAATATGCTAACATTGTAAATCGCTTAGAGGAGTTTAGGACATTTAGATATGGACTGGCTGCATCTCTTTTGCCCCTAGCCACCCACCTCAACCAATTTAGAGCCAGCTTTCCTCCTCCACTGGCCCTCCACTGGCCATCCTCCATGGTCAATGGCCCCCTGGCCATTCACCCTTCATCCCTGCCCATTCTGCATGATCTGTTCTGACCTAGGCTTACTGAGTAATTACAATCCACAATTAGTCCCAAACAAACTTATTTTATTGTAACAGCTGAGAATTATGTTCATTCCCAGCTGAGTCCCAATTAGTTGCAAAACAAGTCCTTCGGAAGAAATCCTTCGGGATAATCACCAACCTTTATCTTCTTTGACACCCTGCTGAAGTCCCACGAAGTGTAGACTGGAAACAGAGTTAGCAACAAAAGCAAGTGCCTTTGTTTCTCTTTTAAGCCTTATGGGAGGGGGCCAATCATCTCCTGGCCTTACTCCTGAGTTGTCCCATTTGCTTTAGCTGCTCTTGCCTTCTGGGAGCTACACGCATGTGCGCACTAGGAACAGGGTCCTCCTGTTCCTCTGCCTCTCTGCTGTCTCTGTCTCTGGGGGCTCCAGAGTCCGAGCATCACTCCCAGATGGCCCTGGCCCCATCTCTGCCTCTGATGCAGAGCCCTGGTCCAGGCCTTCCCCAGACTCCAGGACTGGCTCATGTTCCTCCCCAGCCTCCTCACTGTCCGACTCCACTGCCAGCTCTGCAGGCTGCGGGCGGGCCACAACATGGCCCCTCCAGGCCCCCTGCAATTGCAGAAGCAGTGTGGCCTTGCCGTTCACTGCAAGACCCCCCCAGCCTCCCACACACAACACCAGGAGCAGCGCCAGCCTTGCCATTCACCTGTACAATCCCCAAGTCCCCCCCCCCCCGCAACACCAGAATCTGTGCCGGTCTTGCTTCTCCTCTCCTCTTTCATTGGGGCTGACTGAGTTGCGAGCCAAGCTATCTTTGTGAAGCCCACTTGAGGCACCCCTCCTTCCTTTCCTGGGGTCCCCCAACACACTCTCGCCTGCCTGCCTGCGCCCCCCAGTGGCCCCAGCGGCTGCTACTTCCCCTCTCTCCGGTCCTGGTGACAGATCTGCAAGGGCCCCAAACTTGTGGAGCAGTCACAGTACTTTTTTTAAAAAAAATCTTGCATCACAAGGCTGCCCCCACAGCGCCATTGCTTCTGCTTGCCACCCGATTGGCTGTGTTTGGGTGAATGGGCAGGGATAAAGGATCACGACAGAGGGCCAGGGAGCCAAATGGCTGTGGAAAATGGCCAGGGGAGAGCCAGTGGAGGAGGAAAGCTGGCAGGTGGCTGGGGGCAAAGAAGGCACAGCCAAGGGTCAGCTGTGAAGTTTCCAAAAGATGCCCTAATTAATTCATGAGCCACGAGCCACAAGTTGACATCAGCATCTAAATGTCCCATTCCATCTTAGAGAGGGCTGCAAAGCACTATGAAGTGGTCTATAAGTCTAAATGCTATTGATATTGCTATGACGATGGCAGAAAGAGATCTGTCAGGCTACTATTGGTTTCAGTGACAGACATATCTCTGCCTCCTGGGCTACAATACTTTCAAATAAATAGCTTGATGCATATCTTTATGGCACGCCCATTGCTTCTGTGGTACACAAAAGCAAAATTATTGAACCATATTTTAAACTGGCATACTGACATTATATAAAGACATACATACACGCATCATTCATCCTACTATGCTTCTTGAAATGTATTTGTTTTGTTTCCAGCAGCGTTTAAACATGAGCAAACAAACAAATCAGGACTCATTAATAAATGTTAACTCCACCAGCCATTTTAACAAGAAAAGTCATTAATTGGGACACAGATTACTCTGTATAACTCTGTTAGCATAATTGAGTAATGCTTATTGATTCTTCATGAGACTAGAACCTTTTATTCCTCATCTCTTGTTAAAGGATTATTAATCAAGCTGTAATAGCTTTAAGATCTATGCTCTAATTAAAACTGTAACTTCTTTATTACATCTTTATTTTAATTAGATAGACAGAAAGATAATATTTTTTACAAGACAGCTCAGTGTAAAATAAAATTATAGGTCTCACCAATAGTTCAAAGGGATACTGTTTAAGATGGGCTGAGACTCTGTTAGCATATTGTAAATTAAAAGACGAGGATCCTGGTCAGAGTCAGGATTAAACAGACTCCTCTCAACATAATTAAAACACATTACAGTAACAACTTTCTCTCTCTGTAAAAAGGGCTGAAAACTATTACATACCAACATTTTACCTTCTTTTTTTCCCCCTAAGCCAGAGATGGCTAACCTTTTCCAGACCGAGTGGCCAAACACCCAAAATGCAATGCGCGCAAGGCCCCCGAGCATGTATCAGCCCCCATGCATGTATGTGCCCCCGCACGCCCCCTGCCCCCTGTGCATGCACACATGGCCCCCACACTTGCCCTGCCCACTGCCCATGCACGTACACCCTCTGCACGACCCCACCCCACTCATGCATACCCCCCACCCCACACATGCATGCAGCCCCCCTGCATGTGTCCCACCACCACGCATGCACGCAGAGACCCGATTTTCGGGTCTCTGCCGTGCATGCGTGGTGGTGGGACACATGCAGCTGGTGGTGGGAGGCATGCGCGGTGGACCTGAACTGGGGTGACTGCTCATGTGCCAACAGAGCCTATTCAGCAGCCAGGGCATGCAGAATATCACTTAGAAAGGTGGAAATCTGATATTTCCCTTCGTTGTCTACAGGGGTGTCTGCAGAAGGTGATCAAAAAATTTAAGAGTCCATGATAGTACATCCAAGTTCTGCCTGAGTTTTATATGCATCATGTGTTAGATTCATAATAGATGTAGCTTTAATTACATCATCATGGTTACCATTTTGACCTTTTTAAAAAAATCATACCCTATAGAAGTCTGTAGAGATTCTCAGTCATCCAGGCCATGGTTGTCCCAAAGATGCTTTTTGTCAGGATGCAACCGGACTTTCTTGTTTTTTTCTTTTGAAGACGTTTCGCTTCTCATCCAAGAAGCTTCTTGAGCTCTGACTGGATGGTGAAGAATGGAAGGATTTATATTCCTTGCAGACAGCTGGTCATTTGCATCCTTTTAGAGGGTCGTTGAAGCACTTGGAGGTTTATCTGTGTCCTCAGGGTCACCTGAGTAGTGCTCCTGGTTCCTGTAGTCTGCAATTTTTTCCCCTCTGAAAATCCATTCCTATCTAGGCTTTTAGCTATACAATTTGGGATGAACACCCTTTGAATGGTGTGGGAGTAGGAATGGATTTCCAGAGGAAAAAAAAATTTCAGACTACAGGAACTAGGAGCACTGCTCAGGTGACCCTGAGGACACAAATAAACCTCCAAGTGCTTCAAGGATTCTAAAAAAAAGGATGCAAATGACCAGCTGTCTGCAAGGAGAATAAATCCTTCCATTCTCCATGATCCAATCAGAGCTGAAGAAGCTTCTTGGATGAGAAGTGAAACATCTTCAAAAGAAAAAAAACAAGAAAGTCCAGTTGCACCTCTGGGACATACCCTATAGAATCACTGTTTGGGTGGAGAGGAACACAGAATTTGTTTGTTTGTTTGTTTGTTTGTTTATGAAAAGCACATAATCACAAACATTATTCACCACAATTTCCCAAACATCAATCTAGCATCTCTTGATACTTGCCAGGTATCAATGCTTTTCCTCCCAGTTTCATTTTTTCTTAAGTGGAAGTCATATCACAGCAAAAGGTAATGAGAGAGGCTCTAATTTATGTGGTGGAAGACTTCCCTCCCATTCAACCCTTGGGAGATCTTGTTCAAGATCTGCCCAGTTGTGTGAAAACAGTATTCTTATAATGCAGACAAAGTCAGAAATTGCAAAGTGATTGACTGGGCACAAAGTGAGGTGAAAAATTGCCAGTGGGTGCATTAAGATACCTAATTTTTCCAAGATGTCAAAAGGAAGGAAGAATGGGAAAAAACTAGCAATTGTGGGCAAATTTCTCAAGGGATTGTCTTGAAAATAGTTTTATATTGCTTTCCTTTCTGCTTTTGGATATTTCTCAGAGCTGCTATGTAACCAATATCTTGGAAATGTATCAAACTTTAACAGGGATACAAATAAATGTAACAGAACTATTGGTTACACAGAATAATAGTCTTGTTTTCCCCTTTACAAAATGATGATTAAGACCTGGAGGTGAAATTAATCTACCACACAGGTAGTCCTTGACTTACATCCACAATGGGCCTTGTCCATAATGGCCATAAGTACTAATGGTCCCACATGACAGATCTGAATTATAGCAATAGCACTTAGACTTATATACTACTTCACAGTGCTTTACAGCCCTCTCTAAGCTGTTTACAGAGTCAGCCTATTGCCCCCAACAATCTGGGTCCTCATTTTACCCACCTTGGAAGGATGGAAGGCTGAGTCAACCTTGAACCGGTGAGGATTGAATCCCTGGCAATCAGCAGAATTAGCCTGCAATATTGCATTCTAACCACTGTGCTACCATGGCTCCTGCTGGAATAGATCTGCCAGGATAGGTATGTTTGGGGTCTTATGCAGTGGTGGGATTCAGCCAGTTTGCACTATTTTGGGAGAACCGGTTGTTAACTTTCTGAGCAGTTTGGCAAACTGGTTGTTGGAAGAAATCATTAGGGCAGAGAACCGGTTGTTAAATTACTTGAATCCCATCACTGGTCTTATGTATTATGGAATGCCATCTGATGGAGCCAAGGAATATGGCTTTTTGTCATGGCATCCTTCTTTGGAACATCCTTTCTCCAATCAGATTGGAGAACCTTGAGCCTGGTGAGATTTGAACTGCTAAATTGCAGGGAGCTGACAGTCAGCAGAAGTAGTCTGCAAGTACTGCACTCTAACCACTGTGCCACCGTGGCTCATTATGACTATTTTTGTGGCAGTGGTTAAGCGAACACTACTGTGAGGTCCACTGTAACGTCAAACAGTTGCTAAGCAACCAGTTGTAAGGCAAGGACTACTTGTGTCATTGCTGCAAAAGTCTGGATGATCGCGGGATGGCAGGAACAAGCTCTTGAAGATCTTTAACTCTTTGGTGTCCTCCAGTAGCCATTGAGATATTTGCAGTATCCCTGTCAAAAGGAAGAATAATGATAAATTGATCTGGTTTGAAAAACAATGACATAAAAAAAAAGGTTAGACACTTGGAACAGAAGTTATCAGTGTGAGATAGTCCAGATAGAGAGTTACCTTTGGAGCAGTTGAAAACAATGGATCATCTGCTATAGCTCCTGAAGGAAAAGATTAGGGATGATGGCATCAAAACGAAGTAGTGAGATGTTGGGATTAGAGCAGAGAAAGCAGACGTGGAAGAATTCTTAGTAGCTGGGGAAACCCCCCCACAATTGCAATATAAGTGATCCTGTCTTAAAACGAATACTGCTTGCACCTGGCAATCAGAAAGCACTCTGCACTAAATATTTTGGAACAAATCAGTGTTTCCTTATGGCAACTCACTCTCTGTTATTCGGGAGAAATAAAATTGCATGAGGACTCATGCTCTACAAGATATCACGTCTTGCCGGTGATGCAAAAATTATTGCCCTTGGGAGGGCTTTTGTGCTGCTTCAAGAAAATGAACAGTAGCATTTTCGTCTTTCTAGAGCAGGGGTGTCAAACTCGATTTCATTGAGGGCTGCATCAGAGTTGTGTTTTACCTCAGGGGGCTGGGATGGGTGTGGCTGGGGTAGGTGTGGCTGGGGTGAATAGTTTTCACTAGCAGAAGGCTGTCGTGGCCAAAAAAACAGAGCCGGCGGGGGCTGCGTGCACCCTCCAAGCTCCGTTTTCACTGGCAGAGGGCTGCAGGAGGCCATCACGTTTGAAAATGGAGCTCCATTTTTGCCAGCAGAGGCACCTCTGGCTAGTCCTTTGCTGTTTCCAGGGCAGCTCTGCGGGCTAGATCTAAGCACCCTGCAGGCCAGATCTGGCCCGCTGGCCTTGAGTTTGACACCCCTATTCTAGAGCACTGTTTCTCAGCCTTAGCAACTGCCTAGGGAATTCTGGGAGTTGAAGTCCACATAGTTGCCAAAACTGAGAAACAATGTTCTAGAGGGAAAATGTGTTTTCCGCAAAGAACACAAAGCTGTCCAAACAGATTGCACATTTCCTTTATTCAGCTATCTAATGAAATAGGAATGATACAGAAATTAAAGTAGGGGTCTGAATGTCTATGTGTCCATTTGTATTTATGTGGCATGTGTATTTTTGTGCAAAAATTACAGTTATAAGTAAGTATTTTGCCCAACTAGAGAGCAGCATCTAGTCCATCTTGAAAAGTTAAACAAGGCAGATCTGAAAAGGACTTGGATGGAACCCCACCAGGCATACACTAATCTTAAAAATGAATAAATAAAGAAAAACTAAATTAAAACAAAACAAAAACAGAGCAGAAACTCTTCAGAAGATCACCCTGATAACCATTTTTATATTCTTGCAAAAAAAAAATATGATATTACATTCCCATAAAATCCTCAGCTCGAGTCAAAAGTGACTTTAAGTCATTGTTTGTTTGTTTGTTTGTTTGTTTGTTTACTCACTCGCTCATTTATCAAATGTATAAAGTTGCTTGACTTGATGAGGGTCCTAGACATTAGAAACAGCAAGAAATAATGCAACAAAGAAAAGACTCAGCATGCAGCCTTTGAAAGGTCTGCTGAGCCCATGCCTAAATGAATGTGGCAGGGCAAAACTTTAAAACGCATTTCATTTCATTTAATTCTAATCTAAATGATAATTGATATGATATGATATGATTATTCTCAGTCATGTGTTTAATCACTCCTGTCACATTAACGTTTTAGTAATCCCTTTGGGAAGCCATGTAAAAGTCTGGGGACTGAGGCGATGTATCTGGATAACTTTTAAGAGCTGGACTTCATAGGCCTAGCTTTCCTCTTTGGAAAGCAGGGAGCATTACTTCAAAATGTGATATTGTGTTTGTGAGGCGAGCTCCAACACACACACACCCAGCCTGTTTTGCTCCTTCATTCTACTAAGAGGATTCATTAAAGGAGCGAGTGTCCATACAAGACCTTTCTTAGCTCCCGAATCTCTCCCAGGCCAGCCGCACAAAACGTGTTAGTAACAAGTTAACATCACTTACTTGTGTGGTTGTCAGCTCTAGATAAAGCCACGGAGTGCTTGCAGCAAAATGGCGTTTCATTTTAAAATCGAAGTAATAAATGGTCCTCCCTGATGGATGACTTCTAAGGCAGGCATGACCTTTCTCTGAGAGAAGACTGCTCCTCACGGTGGTTGTTTGGAAATGAAAGTGGGGAAAAATGATTTCGGTGAAAGCAAATATGGGTTTTCCAGCTGGTGCGCACAACAGTTGGCCCATGGGAGTAGCCACTGTAGAGCAGAAATGGACCAATCAAATAAAATGGAATTGCTTTTGCTCTGACTCTGAACTGTTACTTGGATGAACAGACCACATATTTAGCTGCTGTCTTTCTTTGCAATAAATATGC
This sequence comes from Pituophis catenifer annectens, assembly GCF_029215685.1. Lineage (NCBI taxonomy): Eukaryota > Metazoa > Chordata > Lepidosauria > Squamata > Colubridae > Pituophis > Pituophis catenifer. The sequence goes on from NW_027256882.1 coordinate 53,055,985, forward strand.
ACAGACATGCACACACACACACATACATATCACACACGCTAGAATGTCAGCAATCTATTGGGTAGGGCTTTCAAATACCTTACACAGTACTTAAGAGAGAACACATCTATATTTTTACAAGGATGAAAAAGACTGTGAACGTCAAACATACAACTTAGCTGGTGAGTTTAAAGTAAACTCTTAATGTTATCTTAGAACATAGAGTGTGATCCACAATGAAATGAAATAAAATAGACTAGCTGGGTCCCATTAGTTTCAATTAGCTAACTGAAATTATTGACCCCCCCCCCCCAGGGAGCATTGTTCTGAGACTGAAACAAGACCAAGGACCATTCGTTCTTTTCCTCAACCTAATAAGAGCCTTGGTGGCGCAGCAGACTAAAGTGCTGTTAAGTAACACCAGCTGCCTGCAATTACTGCGAGTTCAAATCTCACCAGGCTGAAGGTTGACTCAGCCTTCCATCCTTTCGAGGTAGGTAAAATGAGGACCCGGATTGTGGGGGAAATAAGCTGACTTTGTATAAAAAAGAACACTGCTGGGGGGGAGAAGCCCTACTAAGCAGGTATATACAAAAGTATGAAGGCTATTGCTTAACGCATTGTAAGCTGCTCTGAGTCTCCAGAGAAGCGCGGCATATAAATCGAACCAATAAATAAATAATAAATAATGTTCTCCAATAAATGGCTAGTTGGGAGATGATGGAAGTTTTAATCTGACAGTCTGTAGAGATTCTCAGTCATCCAGGTCAGGGTTGTCCAAAGGTGCTTTTTCAGGAAGCAACTGGACTTACTTGTTTTTTTCTTTGAAGACATTTCACTTCTCATCTGAAGCTTCTTCAGCTCTGACAGGATAGTGGGGAATGGAAGGATTTATACTCCTTGCAGACAGCTGGTCATTTGCATCAGTGGTGAAATCCAAATTTTTTTACTACCCGTTCTGTGGGCATGGCTTGCTGGGCATGGCAGGCGAAGGATACTGCAAAATCTCCATTCCCTCCCCACTCCTGGGGGAAGGATATTGCATAATCTCCATTCCCACCCCACTCTGGGGCCAGCCAGAGGTGATATTTGCCAGTTCTCCAAACAACTCAAGATTTCCGCTACCGGTTCACCGAACTGCTCAAAACTTCCAATACCGGTTCTCCAGAACCTGTCAGAACCTGCTGGATTTCACCCCTGATTTGCATCCTTTTAGAGCAGTGGTTCTCAACCTGTGGGTCGCGACCCCTTTGGGGGTCGACCAACCCTTTCACAGGGGTCGCCTAAGACCATCGGAAAACATATATTTTCAATGGTCTTAGGAATAATTTTATGGTTGGGGGTCAGCACAACATGAGGAACTGTATTAAAGGGTCGCGGCATTAGGAAGGTTGAGAACCACTGTTTTAGAGGGTCCTTTTAATCTGACACATTCAGAAAATTTGAGATTGGAGGGAGCTGTTTTAGCTGCTATCTTCTACGGAGTTATTACACACACACACACACACACACAATCACAAACAATAATAATAATAACAACAACAATATTTGCTCAATACCTAGGGTGCTGGCAGCAACCCGTATCAACCATCAGCGCCAGTCAATGATATTTGTGATACATTTTAAAATGTTCAGTTGACTGAGTTTCATGTTTTATGAATAAAAGAGATAATAGCAACAACAGGGTTGGGAGAGACCTTGGAGGTTCTTCTAGTCCAACTCAGGCAGGAAACCGTATACCATTTCAGACAAATTGTTGTCCAATCTCTTCTTAAAAACATCCAGTGTTGGAGAATTCACAACTTCTAGAGGTAGGTTGTTCACTGGTTAATTGATCTCACTATCAGGAAATTTCTTTTTAGTTCTAGGTTGCTTCTCTCCTTGATTAGTTTACATCCATTGCTTCTTGTCCTGCCATCAGGTGCTTTGGAGAATAGCTTGACTCCCTCTTCTTTCAGGCAACTCCTGAACACTGCTATCATCTCACCCCAGTCCTTGTTTTCATTAAACTAGACATACCCAATTCCAACAACCATTCTTTATATGTTTTAGCCTCCAGTCCCCTAATCATCTTTGTTGCTCTTCTCTGCACTTTTTTTTAGAGTCTCAGCATCTTTTTGTATACCTGCTAGATTCTGCCTGGGATATTAATATATTAATGTATACCTGTTGGATTCAGCCTGGTATATTAATTGGTTGCATGCTTAGCTGTCTGCTGAAATTGGGATTCTAGATCAGTGTTTCTCAACTGTAGCAACTTTAAGACCGGTGGACTTCAACTCCTAGAATTCCCCAGCCAGCTCATTTTGGGATTGTTAAGGTTGAGAAAATGCTGGGGTGTATGTGAATTGGCATGCTATTATTTGAATTTCTAAGTTGATCCAGAAAGTTTTACACCTAGGGTGATAACTAGATTGGATGGTAGCAGTTTCATATATCAAAACACAAAACAGCCCTCATTATATGGAAATAGGATTAGAGAACAAGATTTGCTCCTGGCAACGTTCTTCCCTTTATCTACATATATATGAAGATTCTAATTTGAGTAAACTATGAAGGAAAAGAGAAATCTGATGCAAATGTTTTAGATAGGACATGTTCACTTATGAACGGTTGCCCCTCCCTCTGTTTGTATCTGTATGCGTATCGGTGTCTTGACTTTTACAATAATGATAAAGTCATTTTTTCTGGCATTCTGCAGATACACACTTAACACTCTGGCTTCAGATACATCCTCAGAGGAAGATGTAATGAGGACATTTTTTGCTTTTTCAGTGAAGACGCAGAGATGTCTGGAAGGATGCAGCACAATGAATGGAGAGATGCATTCAGAAAGGAAGGCACTAACGAGATAATCCCAAAAACACCCCCAAAAGAAGTTCTAAAGTGCTCCAAGAGTGGAACACAAAAGCAGAAGCTCCTTTCTTTCCAGCTCTATTTTTGTCTCCTGCTCAAGTGTTTTTCTTTTAGCAAGAATCTTATGTGTTATTGAAAACCTAGGTAGAAATAAAGAGGTAAGGGACAAGGCTAAAAGGAGATGACTTATGTGAAGGTTCTTCAGGACCCATCCATTTTAGCTTCTTTTGTTCTTCAACTGGAACTCCCATTTGTGTCTTTCAATGATCTTTCCTTGCAACTAAAAGGGATGGTCCCATGTTTAATATGCTTGATTCTCTGTTATACACATGCTGCTGTTCACACACCTCATTGTTTCCTTTTCATAATTCATTTTCTGTGCAAAACAAGCCATTTGTCCTGGCTTATTTTTCACCTCCTCATTTACATGTCTCCTGGAAGACTGAAATTTCCACATTCATTTTACTGTGAGATAATGTTAATAGGATCAATAAGCGGCAACAATGGCATCCAAAGGTCTGTTTTTCACCCTCCAGAATTGTCCAAGGTGCCTTGGCTTTTGGAAAAGAAGCCTAATATATGGTATCTCTTGCTTAGTTCTCTGTCTGTTCTTCTACTTGAGGGACCGTCTGCCTGCCCCAAACCAGATAAATTATTCTTTAACTGAACTTACTTAATTTTTAATACCCACTACAAAAGCTATAAAATATTCTCAGTGCAATTAAAAAAGAATCAATCAGCAGCTCTGAGTATCAGAGACAGTATTCTTTCCTGAGATGGCTGAAGTGTGTGTGTGTGTGTGTGTGTGTGTGTGTGTGTGTGAGAGAGAGAGAGAGAGAGAGAGAGAGAGAGAGAGAGAGAGAGAGAGAGAGAGAGAGAGAGAGAGAGAATGAGTGAGAGAGACGGAGGGAGGGAGGGAGAAACCTGAGAGAAATGCATTTCTTTATCTGAAAAGAAATACAGTAGATGCTATCCAGAGCAATGGCCTTGTAACATAAACTTTTGCTCAAGGGAGATAGCATACTATGCATTCTCGGGCTTGTCATTTTGTAGTGTTCTAGTGCAGTGGTCCCCAACCTTTTTATCGCCGCGGCCCGCTGAGCGCGCGCAGGGGTGGGGGCACGGCCCAGGAGCTTTTGCGCACGGCCCATTGCGCACGGCCCAGGAGCTTTTGTGCACGGCCCAGGAGCCTTTGCGCTGCAGCGTTTATGTCCCCCGGCCGCTGCGCGGCCCGGTGCCAGGTACTCCACGGCCCGGCACCGGTCCGCGGACCGGGGGTTGGGGACCACTGTTCTAGTGCATCATGACAATATATTTCTCTTTATTTATAATCCCATATTTTTACTGTTAAAAGGCAATGCCAAAGCTAAGATGGTGTTTTCGAAAAGATTGTTTACCTTGAATTCTGAGGGGCACTTGCCAGATGACAGCAGGAGAAACAATGGGTGAAAATGGTAGGAAAGCAAACTATGAGAAGCTTCCTGATAGAACAGCAGAAGTGACTGCTTGAGCAAGGAGAGCTGTCCCTTTCTGTGAGGATGTTAGGTAGAAGAAGGATGTCATCCTGTCAAAATTGTTGCAGTTATCTCTGGCATTATACAGATCATGTACCAAGCGGAGGACTGTATGGGTGGATGGACAGTGTCACGAAACTCTTTGCCCATTTACAATTTCACATTGCCACCTGTTCATATTGTTCTAAAAACTACTGTACTCAATACTACTTCCTAGGAGTGGAGGCATCTGAGATAACTTACTTTTATACCCCATGAATAGCCAAGGAAATAAAATGATGGATCATTGAACAAATTAATCCAGAGTTCTCCCTCAAGGCACAACAACCAGGCTCAAATTATCTTGGGTTGGTCACTCACTTATGTATTGATGGCAAACAACTTTTCATGTTGGCAGAGTGATCCTATAAGGCCCTCCAAGAGAAGTGTTCTGACGGGATGCAACTTAAAATGTTAGTTTTGAACCTGAAAATCCTAAATGATTTATGGACTTGAACATCAAAAGAACCATTTCTCCCATTACAAATCTGTCCAGTCATTATGAAGTGTAGGCGATGTTCTCTTGAAGATGCTCTTGTTGTCAGCTGTTTACCTTTTTGGCATTGGGAGGGGGGCAGGGTATATTTTCCCTCTCTTGGATGCTGTGCTTTGATGCCCCTAATCTCACTGGTGTTTAGGATGTCTGTAAAGATGCGTTCATTTTTTTGTTAACTTTAATACATGTTGTTCGTGGTAATTGGTATTTTTTAACTTTTTAAAGGTAAAGGTAAAGGTTCCCCTTGCACATATGTGCTAGTTGTTCCCGACTCTAGGGGGCGGTGCTCATCTCTGTTTCAAAGCCGAAGAGCCAGCACTGTCCAAAGATGTCTCCGTGGTCATGTGACCAGCATGACTAAATGCCAAAGGCGCACCGAATGCTAATACCTTCCCACCAAAGGTAGTCCCTATTTTTCTACTTGCATTTTTTTATGTGCTTTTGAATTGCTAGGTTGGCAGAAGCTGGGACAAGTAACGGGAGCTCACCCCGTTATGCGGCACTAGGGATTCAAACCGCTGAACTGCCCCCGAAAGTGGGATGTCAATATGTCAATGAAACAAACTAATAAACAAGACATTTAGAGTTTGGTAAACTTTCTGGAGAGGTAAATAGCCTTGTCATTCTTGATCCTCTGGATGATAAACCTCACAGCAGGATGACAAGGCTTCACCTCAATTTTTGACACTCTACAATATCCACAGCTGGAGCTGAGAGCAGAAGCCATTGATTTCCACTTGAGGTTCTTCCTCCTTTGATTGGCAACTTTTGTACTATTTCTTCACACTGATTTCAGCACCCTTCACAACTATCCCTCCACCTGCAGCTTGAAGTTATATAACTTTCCCTTTTACTTGCCCATTTTAGTTGGCTTAAAGTGCACACAGCTATGCCAGGGGTGAGTTCTACTTACCTTTACCATGGATGGGCAACTGTGGTCCTTTTACAACCTGTGGACTTCAACTCCCAGAATTCTTGAGACAGCTTGGCTGTCTCAGGAATTCTGGGAGTTGAAGTCCACAGGTTGTAAAAGGGCTGCAGTTGCCCACCCCTGCCTTTACTACCGGTTCGCAGTGGGGCCGCACACACGCACTTGCTTCGCTTGTGTGTGCGTGCGCGCTCTCTTCTGTGTGCAGAAGCATTTTAATGACGTCGGGGTCGGTGGGTGGAGCCTCCCGCCGGTTTTACTACCGGTTCTATAGAACCTGTGTGAACCGGGGGCAACCCACCACTGATCTATGCATATGTTCATACTGCTCCCTTTTGGAGTAAACAATATTATACAGAGTATAGAGAAGCACTATTCCCACCCCCTAAAAAAAATATTAAAGGCATGAGATAAGAACAGAAAATGAAATATAACTAATATTCATTTATTTACTTGTAACCTACCTTGAGTTATTTTACAAATAATTCAAACTAGCAAATTTACCTAATACTCCTTCTTCCTATTTTCCCCACAACAACAACAACCCTGTGAGGCGACTTGGGCTTAGAGAGAGTGACTGGACCAAAGTTACCCAGCTGGCTTTCATGCCTATGGCAGGATAATAACTCACAGTTTCCCAGGTTCTAGCCTGGTGCCTTAACCCCTAGACAAAATTAGTTCTTACTTACCAACCATATACCAACGCTATTCACAATTCCACTTCATAACTTTCGTTACAAACCAAGATTGTTTCCATTATAATTTTTTCATACATCGCCCTTTACTCTGCCTTTTGAGGACCACAACTTTGTCCAGGAAACATTTCTCCGTCTCAACCCATTCATTTGTCTTTTGTATATTTGCTGTGCTATAATAGCCGTATTTATTCTCTCTTTATGACCAAACCACTTCAAAAAAACCTGCTTCTATACAGGTCACTCACTTATGTATTCAGTCCCCATTCATTCTCGATCCCACCTATTTTGGTTTTACCATGCATACATTTCTTAAATACCACTGCCAATGTATTCCACATAATTTTATGGTTTTGTAACATACCCCACTGTCACTTCCATGTAAAAGTAGACAGAACTGTATTTTTACACATATTTATTTGAATGAACACATTCAAATACGATCTTCCTGGCAAATAGATGGGGAAAAAATACAATCTTCCTGGCAAATAGATGGGGAAGAAATGGAGGTAGTCACAAATTTTATTTTCTTGGGCTCCAAGATCACCGCAGATGGGGACCGCAGCCAATAAATTAAAAGACGCTTGCTCCTGAGGAGGAAAGCTATGGCCAGGGGAGCTTTTTATCAGGTTCGCCTGATACGCCAGTTGCGTCCCTTTCTGGACTGGGATGCCCTGTGCACGGTCACTCATGCCCTCGTCCCGTCCTGTCTGGACTACTGCAATGCTCTCTACATGGGGCTCCCCTTGAAGAGCACTCGGAGGCTCCAACTGGTCCAGAATGCGGCCGCGCAGGTGATTATGGGTGCGACCCATCGCACCCACGTGACACCTCTCCTGCGCGAGCTGCACTGGTTCCCAGTGGTCTTCCGGGTGCAATTCAAGGTGCTGGTTACCACCTTCAAAGTGCTCCATGGCTTAGGACTGGGGTATTTACGAGACCGCCTTCTGCCATCGACAGCCTGTGCATTCATATTCCAAACCAAAATGTTTTTAACTTTACCACAACCATTCCTTATCTATTTATTAATGAATCTATCAAACCACAATAGGACATTACACTTGCCTTTTATAACTACCCTGTTTTCCTGAAAATAAGACCCAACCGGAAAATAAATCCTAGCATGATTTTTCAGGATGCTTGTAATATAAGCCCTACCCCCCAAAATAAGCCCCAGTTAAGATTGTCAACCAGACGGAGATGTTTAGTACTGTATTTCCCCCAAAATAAGACCTAACTGGAAAATAAGCCATAATCCATCCTTTGGAGAAAAAATTAATATAAGACCCAGTCTTATTTGGGGGGAAACACAGTAAACATTAACATTTATTGCATTTAGCCAAATTACATTCTTCATTCAAATTCCTGTAAAATCTCTAAATTATTCTTTTCATCATTCCCTCACTTCGCTTTCTTCAAGTCATATTTATTTTTAATTCCATTTGCACAGCTGAAGTCTCCTTGTTTAGTTCTTTTTACTTACTTCCAAAGTATTATTTTAAAATTTCCGTCAAAATCTTTTCATATTTTCTCTGTCTCTTTTAATCTTCATCATTCCTTCCTCTCTTTGAATTTGCTCTTTCCAATTCTCTTTTTATCGCTATGTATATTATGCAGTAGTTTTCTTTTAGACTCTTTTTTGCAGTAATCATTCTCTTACATACATTTTTAAAGAAATCACATTTCACCTCACTCCAGCAAGCATCCTTTTTCATACTTCCCATCAGTATAACCCACATACTTCTGTGGCATTCTGCCACTTATTTCTTTTCACAATGAATTACATTACTCTTTCTTTACATTTATTTATTAGGAGATTTTTCCCCCCCTAATACTGTTTCATACTTTTCTCCCTGCAGTTGTTTTAAAATCCATGTGTGGCTTTATCAAATACTGGTCTATTTCACATTCAGAATCTCTCAACAATTGTTCATATTTTTTATATGTATATGTTGTAGCCCGCCAGCGGCCTGCGCAGATTGTGGTTGATCCCGATGAGGAGGACGCTGGTGTGGGGTCGTGCCAGCAGCTTGCACAGCCGGCGCTCGCGTCAGACAGTGAGGAGGCTGAAGAGGATGTGATGCCAGAGGCAGAGACTCAGCCAAGACCTTCAGAACCTCCAGAGGCTCCTTCAAATGGAGAGAGCGAAGTGGAGGAGCCTCTCCTCAATGCTCGAGCACGCAGGGCTGCCAAAAGGCAGAACTGGCTACTCAGGAGGAGGAGGTCTCCTTGAGAGTAAGGTTTGAGGATAATTGGCCACTCCCTTAGCCTATTTAAGTCGCACGCAGTTAGTAATTTCTTGCTGGAAACAACGTGTAATTATTACAGAGCATTTTTGAAGAGTGAGTCTCTTATCGTATCTTGTTTTCTGGGCTGGTTGCCAACCTTTGCTGGACTTTATTTATTTTTGGTACATTATAAATTTGATAAGGACCGTTGGTGTGTGTCACAATCCTTGGGAATCCGGAGCTGGGGCAGAACAGTATTCTGATCTCCTTGCAATGTGTACAAATGAATAGATTCATTCTTAAAACCATGTATTTGAAACCGACTTTTTTAAAAAGCAGATACACATCTGTCACCAGCCTCTAAATGGGCAAATATTGTTTTCTTTACCCATTTACCTTGTTTGTAGGCATATTCCCTATTAAAATAATTTTCTCTTGTACCTCATTCATATAGATCATTGTATGACCCCCTCCATTAAACTCACCATTCATTGGAATGTGCATGCAAATATCACCAAACTATTCATTTCTACTTTCATACATACTGTACCTGCAGCAACATAAATTTTTACTTTCTGGTGTACATTTTAACCTCTTTACAATAATTAAAACTATTGTATTCACCCCCTCCTCCTCTTCCTCCTCCTCCTCTTCCCCACTTAATATGATTAGACCAGTTTTATTTAGCTCTAGTAAATCTATTTTTGCTCAGTTTTACAGAGACATGGGACACCTACTTTTCCTTAATTTCTTTCCTTAATTTATTATTTTTATCCTTTTTTCCTGTTACATTCCAAGTCTTCCACCTCCTCCCAAGTTTTTTATTTTTAAAAAACATAATGCATGAACATTGTGGCACCTGAGTGTCATACATTTTGATACAAACAGAACAATATTTATCACATTTAACACATTTAACAAGCTTATATAGTTCTGATAACAATACACATTTTTATGTTAAATTATAGTCTTTCATTATTTAGTTATTCCAAATTTCAATGTTATTTTTATGCCAATCACCATATTCTGAATGTCATACCTTTTAATACAAATAAAGTATTGATCATATTTATTACATTTAGCAAGCTTATATAATTCTAATAATAGTACACATATTTAAGTTACGTTATAGTCTTCCATTATTTAGTTATTCAAATTATAATCCTTTATTATTTAGTTATTCAATATTGCAATATGTTACTTTTATGCCAATCACCATATCCTGCATGTCCTACATTTTAATATAAATAAAATATTATAATCATATTTGTTACATTTGGGAAGCACGCACATATTCATATTGGATTTTAATCTTTCATTGTTTGGTTATTCAGTAGTTCAATATATTATTTTTATGCCAGTCACCATATTATTTTAACATACTTGATAAAGCCATCATTCAAATTCTGATTTCCCCTCTTATTATTCCTTCCCTTTATTATATTAAAATAAGTATTTTATTAATCCCCTTCCCTCTAGTTTCCATCCCTATTCTAACTTTTGGTTATGCCATTACTGTATTTAAACATATTTCCTTTTCTAGCCATTGTCTCTTACCTGCTTCAAAACCTTAATTGTTCATTTCTTAGCTTGCCTCCTATATTCCTCTCTTGGATCTTTATTTCTATCTACTTCCATATCTTGACTACTCATTTTAAGCATTTCTCCCTTCTCTGCCCTTTTCCATTGTCTGGCTTTCAAAATATCTACTCTTGCCCCTATCTCTCTTCCAGAAAAATTTTCCTGGTTCTCTGGTTCCTTTTTTTAATTCCCTTAGAATACTCTCCCCTTGGCTTATTTCATCAATCCTTATTATTTTTGTTATTATCTCCTTCTTATTAGCTTGTTTCATTTGTTTTGTCTGTTCTGTTTTTTCATCTACTCTTTCATTTGGCTCCTCCTCTTCCTGGGCATTTTGATCACTCATTGTCCTTTGTATTATATTTCCCAGCTTTTCATCTATGCTCTCGATTCGGTTCATAAGTATCTCCCTTGTACTTTGAATTAACAACACAATCTCTTCCCAAATTCCACTCATTTCTTCTTGATGAAGCATCTCATTAAATTTTATTGTGTCCCTCTTTTGTCCAATAATCCAAAAACCTTATATTCAAGCCTAAAGACACTTCTCAAAAAATTCAATATTCTTAATTCTTTGTATCCCACAATTGATCCACCTGTTCCTCTGGATAGTGCCATAAATTTTCCAGAACCTCCCTAAGTCCCTCTATAGATCCCGTCTTGTGTTGTAATCTTCAGGGGTCACTTTAATGGTAGTGTCTTTCTTAGTATCACATTTAAGTCTCTGGTAATCAAGTATTTCCAAGATTTTGGGAATGTGTTATATTTCCTTTCATAAGCAAGATGAATCTAGATTAGATTTCAATGTTAACCAATTTTTCCAGTTTTCCACAATGTAAAAATAATGTTAATTTTTAAAGTAGATAATTCAAAATGCCTATCCAAAACAACACCTGTCCAATTTTAAAGTCCAATTTTCTGTATTTTTAATGAATTTTTTGCCTTTTCCCTTTTAATTCTTTTTCCTTCAGTTTTGAAATTTTCCTCAGAGTGTTAAGTCACTGCTGCTTTTAAAAATAGCTATGAGCCTCTCTTTTCCTGGATATTCTTTTGGGGTTAAAATTTGAATAAAAAGGATTCTTCTCACCCAGTTTCAGACACTGTTCACCAACTCTGCTCCAGCACAATTCTTAGATATTCCTTGGCTGTCCCAGCTTTGTGGCAGCCATCTTAGACTGCCTCTTCTCCTCACCATGGCATAGAGGGCAAAACGCTTTGGGATTCAGCAGGAGAGTTGCGATCTCTCCTGTGACATCTCAGAGTACCCCTCCTTAGCTCCACTGCCCCTACAAGGCAGCTATGGCTCCTTTCAGAGCCCACAAACAGGGAGAAGCCAGCACAGGAACAAAGAGCTCCGTTTCTTGTGACTGGTAGTGCCGCAACGTCAGCCGGAAGGCTCCACATTCCAAGTCTTCCATATGTCATGATCATCATCAGATGAAATCACCAATTACTGCCCATTATGATCAACAGAAATTTAAATATAATTCTTTTAGTAAGGTAGAGAAGATGGTGATTAGATTACCAGACTTAGTCACACCTGTGCCACATTCAGCTTTCTCTGCTAGCATTAAAGACAAAACTGGCCAGTTTGGGCAGATTGTGACCAGCATGCACAATTTCATGCTGGTCAATTTTACTCCATTTTGGTTGTTGAATACATTATTCCAATGCAATATTATTTTATGTAAGCCAAGGCTTTTATGGTAGAAACTATACCTTGCCAACATAAAGTTGCCCATGTCCCTCCATTTAAGAAAGATATTAACATCCCCTTAGGTTGCCTAGGTTAAGTAATCAGTGATATGTTGGTTACTTAAGGGATTTACTGATATTTTAACAAACTGTCTGAAAGATGATTATATGCTGGGTTGCCATTCAGCATTCTTTTTCTCTATCTGCAGTTTAGTGATTACATCTAAGAGCATTTAAAATAATATGAAAGCACTTCTGTTTAAATATTTTACAAGTTACTGTTAAGAAGTTGCAGATTTCTGTTCTATAAACTGTTTGGCAGCATGAGATGGTAGCAGGGTAAGGTCTGCACAGAGTATAAATCTGGACTGTTGGAAAATAATATACAGCACAGCACTTTTCTATGAAAGAAATGAAAATTGTTTTGCAAAATAAAACAGGATATATCAAGAACCATCCTTCTGAAGAAGGGAAGAAATTCTATTCATGAAATATAAATGGTCATACTCAAAAAGAGGGAAAGTGATTTTTATTCATTAGTGCTTCCATGAACTTCTGGTTGTCCTTTCATGGTTTTGGAAGTTCCACTAACATTTTAGAACAGATCAATAGGCCACCTAGAGATTCTTTCCCTCTTTCTCCAGTGGGAGACTCAAAGGATCAGAGCTCCACTGGATCTAAGTGCTCATTAGAACATATTCTTATGACTACCCATTGTGTTCAGAGGTACAGCTTTCCAAATGAATTAGATTAATTTCACACTCAAATTCCTTAACCCAAAAAGTAAGTAGGTAAATAAGTTAGTAAATGGTTTTCAAAACAATAAGTTTCAAGTCAACTTAGACTTTGAATATCCTGTGAGATATAAGACCCAAATATTTTAATCCTCACAATTCATAAACAAGTCTGGTTCACAAAATCAAAGGTTTATTGGAGATAAAATGAAGAAAAATAAAAAGTGGTTTCAAGTGAGTGGCGCAGCAGACTAATGCTACTGTTAAAGGTAGTATTTAGCTTCCAGATGCCTGCAATTACTACGAGTTCAATTCTCAGCAGGCTCAAGGTTGACTCAGCCTTCCATCCTTTCTAAGGTAGGTAAAATGAGGACCCAGTTTGTGAGGGCAATAAGCTGACTTTGTATAAAATATACAAAAGTATGAAGGCTATTGCTTAACACCTTGTAAGCTGCCCTGAGTCTCCGGAGAAGGGCGGCATATAATTTTTTTTTAAAAAAGTGTGGCCTCTTAGACCCTTCCCAATTGGATTGAGTTCAAAGAGCGCAAGAAGCAGTTTTCAAGCTACACATTTTATACTCCTACACAATGCACGCCACGCCTAAGAATTCCTCCCAACTCCCCTTTATTCTCCTAAGTCATTCATCAAGTTGTTTTACACTTTAAAGAGTCATCTTGACATTTCCTGCCTAACAACAACTCTCTTATCATGTTTACTTTTGGTTTTCACCTTGAGCAGATGTTCCTTTCATAATGATAGTGGTTTTGCCCAAGGTGCAGATTCCTGTCTCCAAGGGAGCTTTTAGGAAGTCATAACATATTGTCTCCACTGATTACAATTTGTGGTCAGTTTATTTATTTATTTATTTATTTATTTATTTATTTATTTATTTATTTATTTATTTTTTAAATTTGTATACCGCCCTTCTCCTTACTGTTTGCAACAGTAAGAACAAAAAAGGAGGCCGGTCTGTGGAGGAGAACTACAATGCTGATCTGGCCTTCCAAGAAATTCAGTTTGACACCCCTGTCCTAGACCATGTATAAGGGAATTCATTATAACGGGTTGCACAGAAATAGAATGCAGAGTCTATTTTTTAATTTAACCTGGGGAATAAACCTTTCCGTAATGGGGTTTTTCTTCTTTTAGCCATATGAGTTAACACAATTTATATGCCTGTGCTTTAATTATTGCTTCTTAGCAGTTGCAGCTTTGTCCCAGCAGATCTTCCAGCTTCTTTCTCTGCCATCACCCAGGTAAATCGACTCAGCTAAATACATTGCATTGACAGTCAAACAATGTAACTACTTCTGCCAAAGTGCTCTTGTTACCAGAGATTTCGTGCCAATTTATTAAAGCAGTTGCTAGTGGTAACCCCACCACGCATAAATTTAAGAGGCTTTATAGGAATCATTAACTATAACATTTGTTCCGAAATATAATAAAAGAGCTGAGTGACTTAACTCGTGGCTTTCAAGGTCACTTCTTTAAATCTTCCCTATCAAATCACACTGTGTTCCTTGTTAAGAAAATGAGAGTTCTTGATTGCATTTGTTCGTAAGCCATCATTCTATCATGACTGAGGTCAGAAACAGGTAGCACAGTCAGCAATTAGATTATGTAACTCCCCAAACTGTCTTTTTCCCTGATCAAATTCTTATATAGCCACCCATCTCAAAAACATGCATGGCACACAGTATTTAAAACTGTACAAAAGCAAGCAAGCATGCAAGCAAGCAAACAAACAAACAAAAACACAAGAATCCTACACAAGGTAAAGGTAAAGGTTCCCCTTGAACATATGTGCTAGTTGTTCCTGACTCTAGGGTGCGGTCCTCATCTCCGTTTCAAAACTGAAGAGCCAGCGCTGTCCGAAGACGTCTCCGTGCTCATGTGGCCGGCATGACTAAATGCCAAAGGCGCACGGAACGCTGTTACTTTCCCACCAAAGGTGGTCCCTATTTTTCTACTTCGAACTGCTAGGTTGACAGAAGCTGGGACAAGTAACGGGAGCTCACCGTGTTATGCGGCACTAGGGATTCGAACCGGTGAACTGCCGACCTTTCAATCGACAAACTCAGCGTCTTAGCCACTGAGCCACTACATCCCCAATCCTACATAAAAACAGCATAAAAAGCTTAAAATAACACTATCAATAGTGAAGGTATCATGAGAACAGCCTAGTCACTTTACAGGTTCTATATACACACCCAGATCTCCAAGCCTAATGACAAAATTCTTTAAGGCATTACAAAAGATCAGAAGGGTCTGGGACAATCTGATTGGAGAAAGGATGTTCCAAAGAAGGGTGCCATGACAAAAAGCCATATTCCTTGGCTCCATCAGATGGCATTCCATAATACATAAGACCCCAAACATGCCTATTGTGGCAGATCTATTCTGGCAGGAGCCATGGTGGCGCAGTGGTTAGAATGCAGTATTGCAGGCTAATTCTGCTGATTGCCAGGGATTCAATCCTCACCGGTTCAAGGTTGACTCAGCCTTCCATCTTTCCGAAGTTGGTAAAATGAGGACCCAGATTGTTGGGGGCAAGATGCTGACTCTGTCAACCACTTAGAGAGTCTATTCCATGAAGGGCTTTATACGTCATCAGCTGTCAGTTTCTCAATTAGACTAGAGAGGAAGCAGACCAGATAAGGATTTAATGTAGCCTTACAACTTTATTGTAACAGAATCCTAGAAGTTTGAAAGTACAATTCTCTTACCACATCTTTCTACAATCTGATATGTTAGGGAAATCCTTTCTGAATTGTTCTCTTCTTGTTATGCATCTGCAAACTATGCCCTCTCTTATCTGGCCATTCCCTTGGCAGGATCTCTCCCCCCCCCCCCCCGTCCCCGCACCTCAAGGTCATTCCCATATACCAGGGGTGTCAAACTCATGTCGTCATGGCATCATCATGTGACATATTGGGACGTTTTTCCCCTTCGTTAAACCAGGTGTGGCCATGGCCAGTGTGTGACACATCCGGCCTATGGGCCAGGAGTTTTACAGCCCTGCCATATACCATTATATCAGCACCTTGAACTGAATGTGGCAGAAAACTTGCAATTAATGCAGCTTACAGAGCAGTGAAGTATGTATACTGATTGAGGAACACATATGACTGCCCATTTTCACCAGCTGAAGCTTCTGACTATTCTTCAGGGGCAGCCCTATGTAAATTACATTGCAATAGTCCATTTGGGAGGTGACCAAGGTATGATTGACTATGAGCAGCTCTCCCAATCCACAAAGAAACATACAGGGCTCAAACACAAATTTATTCAAAGGCTTCCCTGGAGATATCTGACACTTGTTCCTTGAACAGGAGCTGTGAGTCTGGAAGAAACTCCAAATTGTTCATAGGTTCTATTTGGGATAGTGTGGTTCTTCCAGCACACTTGGCTGATTTGCTATTCTTCATCCTGATTGTTTATGTGACATCAAGTCATGCTTGACTCTTAGTGACCATTTAGATAGATTTTCTCCATGATTATCTGTCCCCTAACCTGGTTCTTCAGGTTTTCTAATGGTGCATTCATCACCACTGTAATCAAGTCTATACACCTCGCTGGTGGTCACTTTCCTTCCACTTTTCCTAGCATTAGAGCCTTCTTCAGCGTGTCAAGTCTTTGTGTGCATCTGATGTAGAATTTTCACCCTGAATAAATAAAATGTTCGTCACAAACAAGTTTGGAGCTGCAATTATTGTTATGAATTGCATTAAGAGTTCACATTGATTATTGTGATTAACACTGATAAATTTAACCCCTTAGAGGCATTGATACACCCAAATCTTATAAATATGGACAAAATAGTTTCTTATACGAAGATACTAAAAGAGAAGGGTGAATTGAAAACCAGATTAGAATTAAAAGGCCAAGGGGTAGAATTGGAGTGGTTGTCGTACCTGCAGATACAATCATGTTACATGAAGGATGTGAAAACATGGGGTTTTTATAGAGAATTAACAGCATTAGACAAATTATTAGTGGGGACCGATGACAAATTGATAAGGATACTATACAAATATCTATTAGATTATAAAATGGAAGGAGAACAAGTTAAAGAGACAATGGTTGTATGGGCCACATCATATAAAGAGAATCTTTATAAAATATTCTATAGGTGGCATTTCCCCCCAGCAAGATCGGTTAAAATGTTTAGCAATATGTCCCCAAATTGTTGGAAATGTAAACAAATACTATCACATGTGGTGGACCTGTAAAAAAGCAAGGAAATTTTGGTTACAAATTCGCATGTGGTTAGAAAAAATGGTTAGAGGTGGACCTGTAAGAAAATCAAGGCATTTTGGATAAAAATTTGGTGGGTGATGCAGAATATTCTGAAAAGAAGGTTGAAATTTACTCCTCAATTGTTCCTATTGGGTATAACGATGGATTGTACAGTATCAGAGACTAAATTGATTTTGAACTTAATATCAGCAGCTAGGCTGTTGGTAGCGCAATATTGGAAGAAGGACTCTTTGCCTACTATTGAAGAGTGGATACTGAAAGTAACGAACTTAGCAGAAATGGCGAAAATCTCAGCGTACCTGAAGGACTATACACAAGAAAGATATGTATCGGAATGGAGAAGATGGATTGATTATATTCAAAATAAGTATCAGACAAGAAAATATCAAATAGCTTATGAATGAATGTTAAGTATTAGAAGTATTATGTTATCTATAGTGGAGTTAAGGTTTCAGGGGGAGAGTTAGTAGTCTGAGGATAAGTAGGTTAATCTAGTTTATGATTGTTAAATGAAATACCTTGTATTTTGCTGGGGGGGAGGGTGGGATGAGGGGAGGGAAAGGGTGGGGGGAACATGGGGGGGAAGAAAATTCTTTTTTTTCTGTAAAACTTTTCAATAAAAAAAAAAGAAAGAAAAAATGGTTAGACAACGTATAGAGTTCAAGCCACAATTATTTTTGTTAGGCATTATAACAGATAGCTATGATAAAGTGACAATATACCTAATATTACACATCCTGACTGAAGCAAGAATGGTGTATGCACAGCAGTGGAAAAGCGAAAACACCCCTTCGGAAGAGGAGATAATAAGAAAGATACTAGTCTGTGCAGAAATGGATAGACTAACGTTAAAAACAAAATACAAAGGAGAGGCAGAATACTATGACACATGGAACAGATTCTATCAATGGCTAGAAGCGCGAGGTGGAAGTCAGAATATGAAAAAAATTAGGCTAGGTGGACCTGGAATGAGATACTATATATGTATCATTGTACTAGAATGAATATGATGGTAAAAAATAATTGTACAACACTAGTTTAAATAGTATATATTTTATTTGTCTTCACTTTGGTTTTTATGGCAAGTGAAATGCCAGGACAGTCACATTGTATTCACTATATTTATATGTACATAATAAAAATATATTTTTTAAAAAACTGATAAGTTTGTTGCGAAAATACTTTGTGTTAATTGGTAAAGGCTGAAAGGGGAAATACAGAAGATTTATATCATGAAGGGACAGGGTGTGAAAAAGAGGAATACAGAGCTTTATTTGGTATTCATGGTGTTCAAGGACCACTTTATATGACCATTGGAAAGAAAGAATCACCAACTGAGTACTTTTCAGTATGGTCAGTTTTATGAAACACTACATACAAGGTAGCAAATGTCCATGTGATGGAGCAGTTGGAATACATTGTGCAAATATCAAGATATAATTGTTGGGGAACTCTAAATTTCTCTTGTCTTTTCTAAAGCAAGTTCACATTCATCAACAGATGTAGAAGACTTGGAAGAAAGAAATGAAGAGTTTCTCTGCCTGTGAGTAGCTATTTGCAAAGTAGGCTGAACATGAGGATAGCAGCTTCAGAAGAAGTAAAAATAGCTCCAAGTCTCAACTATGGTTGAGTATTTTGATCTGACTCTTTCTTGAGCTGTCTCTTTCCATGGCTGGGAAATATTTTAAGCTCTTCTGAATTTTCACTGAAATTATTTGCAGCAAAGGACATCCTGTTCTAGTGTTTATTAATTAACCAGCCCATTAGCTGAGAAGTATTACTTGGAAGAGATGGTATGGATTAACTGTCCTTATTAAAGGCAGGAAAAGTGAAGAACTCTAAAAGGACAATCAGGAAGTTAGAGAAAGGCCAAGAGTAAAGAAGCAATCATTTAAAAGAACACAAACACAGAGCTTTGGTGTTTGACTGATCACTACATTCTATTCCGCAAGGAGGCACAGCTTGCGTGCCAAAGAAGATATTTCAGCAGACTGATAAAGTACCTTGAGGATTTTTTGATCAAAGAAATTATTAAGGAGGCAGCATAAAGGGTCAGACTGCACTCCTTTGTTCTGTTCTGTTCTTTAAAAAAAAGCATTTGCACTCAATAAAGTTAGTATGGCTTTCGAGTACACATTGACAATTCAATATTTGTTGGGTTCTTCCTGCCTTTTGAAAATTGTATTAAAATAATGTGGCGGAATACAGCATACTGTATGTAGTGTCCAATAAAGTAGAATTCTACTGTGTCTACTGTGATTATCGCTTCTGTTCAGGTCACAGAACCCAAAAGTGTCAAACATCACCTGCTTACACAGAGTGTCACTTCATTTGAATGAGTATGAAAGACGGCAGCAAAAAAACATTTTTTTGTGCGAAAGGCAGATAGAGTAAGCCACCCTGAATGGCTTCCTGGAAACTCTGGAAAGAGCACAGAGAAGAGGAACAAAAATTGATTAGGGGCTAGAGGTTAAAACATACAAAGAACGGTTACAGGAATTGGGTATGTCTAGTCTAATGAAAAGAAAGATTGGGGTGACATGATAGCCCTGTTCAAATATTTGAGGTACACCTTCTAAAGCAGAAAAAGCAAGACAAGAAACTACTCTTTCACAGCTGTCATAACTTTGAATGGTTGCTAAGTGAGTAAGGGTAACTCCTGGACACAGTGGGGTTGACAAGGGGAATCACAACTCATCTATACTCTGTAAAGACAATCATGTCATCTCTATGGTGCTTCCTTAGGAAAAAGGTAGGGGTGATGTGTAGGCCAGCTATATGCTAACTATAATGGTTTCAGGAATTGGGTATGTTTAGTCTAATGAAATGAAGGACTAGGGGTTACATGATAACACTTTTCCAATATTTGAGGGGCTTCTAAAGGATGAGGGGGTCAAACTATTTTCCAAATCACCAAAAGGCAAGACAAGAAACAATGGTTGGAAACTAATCAAGAAGAGAAGGAACCTAGAACTAAGGAGAAATTTCCTAAAGGTGAGAGCAATCAATCAATGGAATGCTATTTGTGGCTGTTCCATCACTGGGGGCTTTGAAAAAGAGACTGGACAACCATTTGTCTGAAATGGTATAGGGTCTCTTGCTCGAGCAGAGGGTTGGATTAGATGACCTCCGAGGACCTTTCCAACTCTGTTTTCTGTGTTCTTTTGTAACCTTGAGCCAGAAATGGTAAGACTGCAGCCTTAATTTTGCCAGCCTCCCATTTATTTATACATTGCAAATTGGAGCAATTATGTGTGTCCAGAATATTGACAGATTATGCATTCATTCATGTGCTCCATTTATATTCCACTTTCTTGATCTATTAAATAACTGAGACGTTTAACAGGTAAAATGCAAACATAAAAATGCAAAATAAAAACTATATTTGCAAAGGCTTCTCATAAATAGGCAATAAAATATCTCTTCTCTTTCTTTCATCGTGGACTTTAGGTTTTTACAGAGCAGAATATGATCAGTGATTGCTGTGCTGTGCTATGCTTTGATTTTGTTTTCCAAGGGAAGTAGCTATCACAGAAATAGAAAATTTTCACTCAATGTAGCCATTCATCAAATATTTGAAGACTATTTTCATATCTCCCTGGAATCATCACTTTTGTGGGATGAAATATATCCAGAATCTTTAAGCTTTCCACATAGGACTTCCAGATGCCACACCGACTTGGTAGCCTCTTTTATTTCAAGTGAGTCTAAGGCATAACCAGTGGTGGAATTCAGCTGTTTCAGGCTGGTTTGGAACTGGTAGTTAAATTGCTGGCTGGCTCCAGACCTCCCTGCCCCTTCCCCACCCCATTTTTGTTCCCAGGAGGCTGCATCCACCCTGGGCCCATTTTTTTCTCCAGGGGCGTGCAGGAGGCCGAATACTGCCTGTCACACCCCTGGCCACGCCCACCATGGCCACGTTCACTGAGCCAGTCATTAGGGCAGAGAACCAGTTGTTAAATTATTTGAATCCCACCACTGGGCACAACTATTTGACATGATTTGGACTCTCTGCTTGTGTTAATCCAGCCAAAGTAATACTTGCCTTTTCAGCATATTGTAATCTACTGAAAAGCACAGAACCAAAACGAAAGAGAGAACTTCCTGAATGCTTCTTAGAGTGGTTAAATCTGGAGCAAGCAATTTCAAATATTATTTGGAAAAGGACATAAAATAAAAGTTTTTAGGATCAACCCTCTGATTTTGGTAATATACAGGTATAGTTTGGAGCTCAAAAAGACAATTCATGGCTAATAATTTCATAAAGGGAGAAATAATTTAAACAAGCGACAGAAATTTTTTTGTTTTATGTGCTTCCAATGGACCTAAGGAAAGAGAGGAAAAATTCTTGACTGAGCCCAAAAAATATTTCTTTGTGGAATCCTTATAAAAAGACTCCATAGGGGTTTTCTTCTTCATACAAAATCATCATTGGAAGACAAAGCTTCAGCAGAAAGAAGGGCTTGTAACTTCTGAAGAGACTGAACTTTGTTTTATCTGGGGGAGTTTTAAAAGAGGAGGAAAAAGGACCTGCAGAGCAGCACGTGCTAGGAAGTAAATGAAACGAACAGTGAGACACGGCGTCAGACAGTCCAAGAGTTAGCATACCCTGGCAGAGATCTGTAGCTGAGCTCTCCTGTGGCCAGCATCTAGCTAAAAGGCTTCCACTCAAGTGCTTCAGATCAAGTAAGTTTGTTTAAGATGCATAATTCATGAAGGCTTCATAACACCATCCTTGAATAGCTTTTCACTCACTACCTGCATGATAGGAGCTGACACAGCATGGAGACTCCGGCGTCTGGTGTTGGGATGCTATTGGGTTCAGCAAAGAGCAGCATAGATTAATCTTCACCTTCACAGCATTCGTGGTGAGAATGGTTCCTCTTCCCATCAATTCCTAGGTCATCTGATGCCATGCTTGCTTTCTCTCAAATGAACATTATGTGTATTCTTTAGCAATGACATTTAAAACGTGGATTCTTTTTTTAAAAAAAGTCATATGGTAGCTTTCATGCAGTAGATATAGAAACTGAATAAGTACAGCTAGTCTTCGTCTTACAACCATTCATTTAGTGACTGTTTGAAGTTACAAGAGCACTGAAAAAAAGTGACTTATGACCATTTTTCACAGTTATGATTGTTGCAGTATCGCCATTAGTCACATGATCAAAATTGGGAAGCCTGGCAACTGACTCATATAAATGATGGTTGGATGTCCCAGAATCATGTGATCCCCTTTTGTGACCTTCTGACAAGAGAAGTCAATGGAGAAGCCAGATTCACTTAACAACCGTGTTACTAATTTAACAACTGCAGTGATTCATTTAAGAACTGGGACAAGAAATTGTTCTGCCCCAGCTACGGACCCCAAAGAACACAGCACACCCAAAGTCTGTACAAACCTTAGTTTACTAAATTAAATCAGTTTTTTTTTCAAACAAAGGCTGTTAATTAACTTTCTTAACAGCCTACAAGAATCCAAAGAATAAATAATCATAATCTTACTATGGTTGGCAGAAAGCCCAGAAGCAATTTGCAGAGAACTAAGATCCAAATGCGAAGGAGAGTGAACGAAGTTGTTCCCTGCAAATTGCCTCAGTCATCATCCTTCCTTAAATAGGCTAAGGGAGTGGCCAATTAGCCCCAAGCCTTACTCTTGAGGAGACTTCCTGCCTTTTGGCAGCTCTGCGCGCCCGTGCATCGAGAAGAGGCTCCTCCTCTTCTTCCTCTTCACTTATAGGAGCTTCTGGAGGTTCTGAAGGCCCTGGCTGAATCCCCGCCTCTGGCACCACATCTTCTCCAGCCTCCTCATTGTCTAACTCGAGTGCCAGCTGCACAGACTGCTGACGCAGCACCACACCAGCCTCCTCGCTGTCGGAATCAGCTACTAGTTGCACAGGCTGCTGATGGGCCACAACAGCCAGATTCAGTTAACAATAGTGTTACTAACTTAACAACTGCAGTGATTCATTTAAGAACTGGGACAAGAAATGTCATTAAAAAGGGGTAAAACTCACTTAACAGCTGTCTCATTTAACAAAGCAATTTTGGGCTCAATTATTCTGGTCGTACGTCTAGGTCTACCTGTAGGTAGGCGAATATGTTTCTCTCTCATATGTGATAAAGCTTTAAATGTGGTCGTTGCTTCTGACCCGCCCTGTGACACTTTGTGTTGAGCTGGGACAGAGCAATATAGATCCGTCTTGGACTGAATGCATAAAGCCATTCTTTAAATTATATAAGCCCCATGCATGTCAATAGAGGACAAAAAAAGTGGGAAAATGTATCTTTGTTGTAAAAGAAAAAAATCTGCCATGTAAACAAGCCCCAAACAAGATACAAAACTAAAATTTCAAACCGTAATGAATAAGTCAGGCATTCAGTGAAAATCAATGCCCTGATCCATGGCCATGGCTCCTCGTGATGCTTTTTACCTATTTTAGCTGTCATCTTGATTTCCTATTGCTCTATCACAATGGTGTTAAAAGCATCTCAGGAGGGAAGAGTTGTAAATCAAGGGAGAGGGCGACTCATTCCAAGCAGCAGCTTTGCAGAGTTGGGAACCCCAAAACTACATTTAACCAAAGAGGACTAAAACTTTCTTACAGATCTTCCCTATCAACTTGAGAGGTCAGGATGGAAAGAACAGGACTCCTTTGTCTCTCTCTTTTGAGATTTGATAATTCTCCAATAAGGCTGTCTGTATTTTACAGAAACACTACAGCTATTTTAAACATTTTGAGAGAGAGCAACATAATTTGCAAAACACGATAATTTATGCAACCAATTTTGTTTGTCCTGATACAGATGTTGCCCATACCTAGAATTTAATTTCTTCTGCTTTATGAATCAATGCACGTAATTTGTGTTCCTAACAATTAAGGACAACCCTAGGTACACCCTTGTGTTTAGTTTTGCAGCTGTTTCCTTTTTTCTCTTTCTCGCTCCCTTTTTAAAACACGCATGTCATTTATAGCAGAACAAAATGTGACAGTCTTTGAATGTTACCTTCAGCTTGCCCATGGGAGGCACATTTAAGGAAGTGCAGAAGAAATACAAAATAAATGACATGTGCAGAGGGAAGATGTTAGTCTAAAATCTGGTGGAGAAGACAAATCACGCAGGACAGTATCCACAAGATAGACATTGGCTAAGACAATATGTCAGACTATTGATGGTTCACTGAAGACAAATTCCTTAAAGGGCTTTCAGCCACTCCAATGCCAATCATGGAGAGGCTACTCTTGACACGTTAAAAAAAAGATATTATAAAGTGGCTTTCAACAGGAGTCATAAAAGTTAACATTCACCCCCTAAGCCATATGTGGGATCCTGCACATTATTCACTGGCACCATAAATAAATTCAAGCTAGTGACTGGCCAGCACAATATTGATGTATGAAGTAGTCTAACACGGTCAAACAGGTTCTTTTTTAGAAATACCATCCCATTCCACGCTCAGTCCTCCTTGAGTGATTTTCAGTTCCCACACTCCATCTTCTATTTGTAAAATATATTTTATACATCTTCAAAACATTGAATTCTTCCAAACTACGTCATTCTCTAGGATTTCTATTAGATAATAATCTGTACTTAAATAGTTAATAGAACATAGAACATAAAATAATAGAGTAGGAAGGGACCTTGGGTGTTTTCTATTCCAACCTCCTGCTCAAGCAGGAGACTCTAAATTACGGGTGCCAAACTTGATTGCGTCACATGACATATCGCGACATATTACAACATTTTTTGCCTTTGCAGAGCCAGAGTGGCCGTGACCTGCACATGATGCATCCGGCCCACCGGCTGCCAGTTTGACACCCCTACTCTAAATCACTTCAAACAAATGATTGTCCATCTGTTTATGAAAGCCTCCAGTGATGGAACACCCACAGCCTCTGAAGGCAAGCTATTCCGTTGGTTGATTGCTCTCACTTTTAGGAAATATCTTCTTTGTTCTAGGTTCCTTCTCTCCTTGGTTAGTTTCCAACCATTCTTTCTTGTCTTGCCTTTTGGTGATTCGGAAAATAGTTTGACCCTCCTCATCCTTTAGAAGCCCCTCAAATATTGGAAAAGTGCTATCATGTCACCCCTAGTCCTTCATTTCATTGGACTAAACATTCCCAATTCCTGTAACCATTATAGTTAGCATATAGCTGGCCTACACATCACCCCTACCTTTTTCCTAAGGAAGCACCATAGAGATGACATGACTGTCTTTACAGAGTATAGATGAGATGTGATTCCCTTTGTCAACCCCATTGTGTCCAGGAGTTACATTTACTCACTTAGCAACCATTCAAAGTTATGGCAGCTTTGAAAGAGTAACTGTGTGAGTCCTTACACTTATGACCTCAATCAAGTTCATGTGATTGAGATTTGGGCACTCTGCAACCAGCCAGCATTTACAACTGTGGCAACATCCCACAGTCACACTTCACAACTGGCTTCCAAGAAGCAAAATCAATGGAGAAGCTGGCAGCAAAGTCACAAGTTGCCATCATGTGATGTCTCCCTTAAGAACCACAGGTGATTCATTTAAGAACTGCAGCTGTAGTGATGTGATTTTCCCCCTTCCCCTTAATGACCACATTGCTTAGCGATGGAGTTGCCAGCTCCAATTATGGTCATTAAGGAAGCACTGGTAGTAGTCTAGTCTAGTTGAGTCTAGTAGTTCTTTTCAGCTACTCACAGAGTGAGGCAATGCAGAGCAAAATAAAATAGCAGTTATTTTCCACATTTAATAGTGTGGGATGGGAGCCCTGTATTATTCTGTGAAGCACTTTTGAAGGAATGCTTCATGTGAACATGTGCTGAACTGAATCACCCCAGCCTTTACAAAGTTTTTCACAAATCCTAGTATATAGGTTATGTTAGGACTGGTGCTTAAGTTGAACTGTACTTTTTGGAAGTTACTTTTTACTCTCTTGCTTCATCCATCATTTCTATTGTCCTCTATACATCTTTGGTTGCCCTAAATGATATATTTAGGAAACTATATCTCTGACTCATATTATCCTGGACTGTGATATTTTAGCTCCTATAGACAATATCCTCCAAATAATAATCATTGAAACTTCCCCACAAGCTCATGCTATTTTGAGGCTTCATGGAATATTCAACCTTAGAAAAACTCCATAAATCATTTTTAAATTGGTGTTCAGGCCTCAATTGGGTACAGCATGTTAAAGTTGGAAGCACAAGTAGGCTAGAAAAGTTAAAGTAAAGTTTCTGAAGATTTTTTTTAATAAAAGCAACGCCACTTACTGATAAATATTCTGAAACTTTTGCGTTGTTGTGGACTTGTTCTGCCAACCTTCAAGAAAAGAAAATACAATTCCTTAGTTAATAGCCTCAGAAAATCCATAAAAGTAGAACAGCTCACAAACTTCTTCTGTTTGGTAGTTCTAGGCCAGGAGTCTGCAACCCGCAGCTCTGGAGCCGCATGTGGCTCTTTCATCCCTCTGCTGTGGCTCCCTGTCATTCAAAATATGCATCACAACTGCCAATGTGCGATACTCACCGGCACGTGATTTATTGAGCTTTTTGACCCATCTTTTTTTTCGGAGTCCAAAATGTTTTTGTTGCATGCAGAAATACAAATTTGTTTTCTCTGTAGCAGTTCATTTATTTCATAAATGCAACACACTATAGTTTTTTTTTATACATAGCATAAAGGTAAAAAATGATATATGCAGTGTTATCTTCATTTTAGATGTCAAAAGGGTTTTGTGCAGGGGTTGTATTCACCTACCTTCGCTACTGGTTTGCAAATGTGAGTGCACGCGCCACCTCCACGCATATGCAGGGCCTTACGTGCATGAGCAGAGTGTCAAAAAGGGGACATGATGATGTCCAGGTGGGTGGGCGGAGCCTCCCGCAGCCACCGCTACCAGTTTGCCCGAACCAGATAGAATCGGCTAAATACTACCACTGGTTTTGTGGCTCCCGGTGTTTTCTTTTCTGTGGGAAATGGGTCCAAATGGCTCTTTGAGTGTTTAAGGATGCTGACCCCTGTTCTAGGCAATACCAATCTGGAAAAATCCTTTATGTGCCTCAACAATTTGGTACAGATCTTCAGAAACCCACAGCAGTTTTCTTTAGCTTAAGTGGCATAATTTTGCATGAAAAATGCAAGTGGAAGAAGGGTGAATTTGTATCAACAGTGCATCCAAGATGAGGCTGTTTGTCAGCCAGATCTCCAGCATGGATGCATGCTTGCTATCAGCTGCCATAGTAATGGGGACGGGGTGGGCATGGCATTTGGGATGGGGAAGTGAGTTGGTGAGTTGAAGACCCATGTGCACTAAAAGGGAGTTTATTCTAAAGAATTACTGTGCTGCTGAGTGGAGTTGTTTACACCCTGTCAAGGCCAACCATCCTAAAATGCCAGATGGGCGAAATACCTGAAGATGAGCTTCACATGACATTATGTGGGACGTTGATTGGACACTCAGCATGGAACCCTGGGGGCAGGGATTTGGGGAAACTTTCAACCTGTAACATTCGCGCCTTTTGAATCAGATCTTGCCTTGCTTTCGCCGCTATCATTTCAAACTCAGTAAAAGTACCTCTTCTCTACTTCAATGGAGTCGAGGGATTTCTTTCTTGGGTTTTGAACAGAGGCAGGCCTGACATTGCTGCTGTTTTTTTCTTGCAAGTAAAAACAAAATATTATTTACTTCTCTGTTTTTCAGATGATCAGGAGAATTTATGATAGAATGAAGTGTCCTGCTTTCCAGGTAAATGAGTTATGTTTTTTTTTAATTAAATGCTAGTTTTCTATTCGGTGCAACATTGAAAGAGCCTTAAATCACACGACTGTGTTATGAGCCACTGTGGCAGCAGGGATGCCTCAGGCCATCTAGTGGCATAGACCATAAGAGTCAATGCACGCTGCTTCCTTTGAGTACCTTGGGTTGGTTGCCTACCGCTATTTTCTGAAATGGAATTTCTTTAATGTGTAAGGCTGTAAAGAGACATTTACCTTATCCTTGCGGTTCTCCACCCTCTGGTAAACACTGCTGGGTTTGACCTATATAGGTAGTCCTCAACTTATTACCACAATTGAGCCCAAAGTTTATGTTTCTTAAGTGAGAAATGTGTTAATGTTGATTTTTATGCTTAACGACTTTTCTCGCCACGTTTGTTAAGTGAATCACTGAAGTTCTTAAATTAGTAACACGGTTGTTAAGTGAAACTTTGCTTGTCAGAAGGTCGCAAAAGGGGATCACATAACTCTGGGACACTGCAACCATCATAAATATGAGTCAGTTGTGAAGCATCCTAATGTAAATCGCATGACCATAGGGAAGCTGCAATGGTCATAAGTGTGAAAAATTGTCATAAGTCACTTTTTTTCAGTGCTGTTGTAACTTTGAACAGTCACTAAATGAACTGTTGTAAGTCAAGGACTACCTGTATTCAGCCATTTTCATGACATATCCAGTCCAAGAAAACATTGCCATATCTTCCCTTTGGTTCTGCCTACCCCTTTGGTGTCTTAGCCTGTGCCAAGCTTAAGATGACCTTACAAAATTTACTGAGCACAAATACCATCTCTGGCTTGCACCCCTCCCTATGATGTGGCGGAGATAGTCTCAATACAGCAGACCTTTTCTTGTGATGAAAAAGGAGTTGTGAACTTTGCTTTCTCACCACCTCAAGGAATTTTGGTCCTGTTCTTGCCGTCTAAAGATGTACTATCCAGCATTTCTGTAAGCTGTTTTCCTTCCAGAGGCTCTACTTCAGCACCATCTGATTATTGTAGGAGCTCCTGGTGGGTAGATTCATCATCTACGTTCTAAGATGCCTTCCCATCTTGCTCTGAGTCTGGACCTGAATTAAATTCTTCCGCTCAAGCTGTATCTCTTACAAGGGTGTCTCTACTTTCCTAAAAGATGATGTCTTTCTCTTAAAGTGAAAAGGTCCATGTTGATCCTTTTCTCCTGGCGACAGGGACTTCACGGACGTGACCTTAGTGGACGTGTTCTGCTAAAACTTCCTGAATAGAACACAGTAGGTATAGTTCTCCATCACCTTTCCGGCCTTGTCCCCTTTAATGGCCATATTTAAAATCTCAGTGCAGCTTTTCATTCCCATCTCTCTCTCTTCTCACATCGCATTCTCCATAATTCTTAGTTGCCAAACAAAAGGTAAAAGCTGAAACCTTACCACATTTGTGTAAAAAGAAAAAAAGTTAGGTGAACCACATAACTGTCTGTTGACATATTGCTGGTCAAATCTAAGGTGTACATATATTTGTGTGCTTTTACTTGAATGACTTTGAAATAAATAAAAATATAAAGAAGTATGTACACAGTGCCCAGATTTTAGCTTGAGGAAAGGGTGGGCTGTCAAAAGAACCTTTAAATTCATGTTTTTGACACAAGGAAATATGCTTGTGTTATTACAGACTTACTACAGTAGTTTCACTTCACAAATTCAGTATGCAAATTAAGAAATGTGGAAAAATCAAAAGATTTTGTTCCAGGAATACCGCATTTTTCTTCTTAGAGATGAAGGGGTTTTTTTAAAGAATCTTTTTAAAAATTAATTTTATCACCAGAAAGAAATGGCATGTCGTAGGTTGCACTGAAAAGAGAGTAAGCTTCCTTGGACTCCCCACCATAATCACTATACTACTGATTTGTAAACTGTTTAACCCAATTACCCCTTTTTGTGGTTTCAAATAATATCATTACTTCCACAAAAAGAATAGATTCTGTTGTTTTCCACAAGCATCTTGGCAGCAGTAGGTCCAAATTGGATCCTTAACTCACAAACAAGCAGTTACAAATTGCTCCATTACCCCAGGATATGCCAAAATTACCTTCAGTTTAAGAACCATTGTACTATATACTACATTGGTCAGAAACATTTAGCTTTATACAGAAATCCTCAGGAGTGTATGTATCGACACAGTGTGTATATCAACAATTCTGTAGACTCAGAGCTACAGTATACTGTATTTTGAACATCAGCCAGACTGATAAAGCATTCTTTTATAATAGATTGGGACATTGTCAGAATCCTAGTTGTTGGGTCCCCTCTTATTGGTAGCTGCTTCCAATAAATGCATTTGACATCCTTCCCTAAACTTCTGCCTTGGTGCCCTGTCAGTTTAAAGTCAGTTTAAAGAAGATTTTGCTTTTCTGCAAAGTAAAGGAGTGGACTGTGAAGCACACAAATATATGTAATCTTTGGCATGGGAGCCAATAATGCATCTTTAGAGTAGATGTGGAATTGATTTGCTTTGGCAGGTTACAAAGAATGTCTCTGAGACATATTTTATTTGTCATGCTTTAGTTATTTCTATGTGTGTTATGCTTCACCTACTTCATTTTTTAAAAAACCTGGAATTATTTAAATCAAGGGTCAATATATACCATTGATGATCCTCTTCCTCTTCCTCTTCCTCTCCTCATCCTCCTCCTTCAGAATATTGGAGCCCTAAGATTAATGGAGCCCTTTGTATGGATCTCAAATCACACTGAAAATACAACAGAAGAAGAATATATAACTTGGAAAGTATTGGGCTCTTGATGACATATTGTTCAGTAACCTTCTAAAACCATTCTTTACAAAGTCACCCTCCATAACTGGTTCACTTGCTCTGCATTTGCATTTCCTAACTCCCCTCCCTTCTTCTCAGTCTATCCCTACTAATCTTATTTAATTATCTGTTAATGATAAATCAAAAACAGTTCGTTTTTGCTGGGGCCTTTTGCAGACTTCTAGGGAACCAGCAAACTATTGCAACTTGCTTCTGTTACAAGAGATCTACAAAGTATATCCTATGCTCCATGCAGATGTGATCATTATTTATTAATTGTTCAATTTCAGGAATTACTTTATCACAGAAATTGGGGTGGAGACCTAGAAGATAATGAGAACTCAGCAAAAGCATACTGATGCTTAGAAATACCTATACAGCAAAAATTAGTTTCCCAGAAACTTTAATGAGTTAGACCTTTCTTTGCTAGGAAAACTAATAAATATAAAGAGCTGGCAGGGTCTAGGGGGAGGCTTTACTAGAATACTTAGCAAACAGAATAGGTAAATATGCCTTTAAGAAAAGCTTTGAATTACAGTAATTCGGGTTTCTTGAACAGATAT
Source organism: Pituophis catenifer annectens (assembly GCF_029215685.1). Taxonomy (NCBI): domain Eukaryota; kingdom Metazoa; phylum Chordata; class Lepidosauria; order Squamata; family Colubridae; genus Pituophis; species Pituophis catenifer. Next base: position 53,087,109 of record NW_027256882.1, read on the forward strand.
GAAATTCTAATAGAAGAAGATAAGCCCTGAGAGTTTATGGGAATTCTGCTCTTGCCATTATTAGAAGAAAATTCTGCTCCATTCCAGGTCAGGTCAACGAATGTAGGACACCTGCTTGTAGAGGAGGTACAGTTTATTTGACAGCAAAAATCAACAGCTCCATAGTCAAAGGTGGGCACACATTGAAAAGCAAAGTTAGAAACATTTACAGGAAAGTTTAGGTTTTATTAATGCATATAAGCATGATCTGCCTCAGAGAAAGAGGTTGAGCTGCACCCAATCTGGAGGAAATATGATCTTCTCATCCTATGGGTTGAGATGATCTTCATCTATTTTGTGCTTCCAGGTATTAGCTTTGGGTGATGGGACCAGATGTCTTTAGTGTGTATGTGAAGGATTTCCATATCTTGAAGGGATGTCATAAGATTTTATTTATGTTATTTATATTGGCTAATTTCTCAGGGACAGATGTGCTTAGTCAATTTCAGCTCAAATGTCAATATGATAGGAAAAGTTTAAGCTGTCCTTTTGTTTTACTGCTTAGGGCTCACTGACAGGTCAGGGATGACCAGGGTCAAGTGACCTGAGTTGCAAGGATGGCATAGAGGCTTTTACACCATTAAATGATTTATTTGACTATGCTCCATTATTGTCAATAGACAATGCCCTTCTACTGTAGAAATACAGCACCACACATTGAATTAGTGCTTGTGAGCTATCATTCAGGCTTAATAAGAGGCAAACAGAATAATATCAAGAAATCATATTCCTGCTATTGTCTTTTTAAGGGGGGCTAGTGAGTTTCTATTACGCTTTATTAAAATCAAATAGAAATATTAACCCCAAAAAAGTCATGATTTTTATTCTTAACACAAGTAAAAGGTTCAGTACCAAGACTATTAAGATTAATGTTGGGAAAAGAAAATGGAACTCAGCTTTTTAAAAAGTTTGGGTAATTGTTTTTGGGTGAGTATAGCTTTTAATGCTAAGAGCTTCATTGAAAAAGATGGAAAAGTGCATGGAAACAAAAAGGCAATATGGACAGAGATAGGAGAAGAAAAATAACAAGGCATATAAATTAATACGTAATACATGCAACTCAATAATAAATATAGTTATGTGTCCACAGTTTCCAACCAGATGCTCTCCCATGTCCTTTGTAACTAGTGGCTCCACTTTGACCCATAAGCTTGCTAACACTTCCTGATCAAGATGGAGCAGTTCACTTCCAGTTGATTGGTGTTTCAAAGGTTTTCCCTTCCTCGCAGTTACAAGCACTGAAATAATTGCTATGCCGACTGAATTCAAAGCTAGTTCCATATCACTCCTAGAATGGCTCTTCATCTGCAGGTTTTTAATGTCATGCAACTTTCTTGTCTGTGGAAAAGATCTTCTCCTGAGGCTTAAGGAGCAATATTCACCTCCTGTTTGGCCCTTCCATAGGAAATGGTACAATAAAGTCATTTGCCAAGTTTTTGATTCATCATCCATTTTTAATGTCACGGATTTAACGTTTGTTTTAAACTCTGCATTTTGGTTTCATGTTGTAAGCATGTTGCATGTTTATAGGAGGAGAAAAAGTAAGGCATAAATCAAACAAATTTGCAACTTGCCATAGGATTTCTTTACCATGATGGGGTCAATTTTTTCCTCTTGTCAATTGAAAAGCATTCTGATTGGTCCAGAGAGCTTTGCTAACTACCTACTGTATATCATTTTTATATTGTTTCTTGTCCAAGCAGTCTCTGAGAATTGGACATGATCAAACAGAAGGAATACACACAGAGACACACTCAAACACCACATATGCACACTTTCAAACTAAATATAACAAACATTCGTTCATCAAGTTACAACTGTGTGGACAGGCACAGTTAATGTTAAAGTAATATTACTTTAATACTTTCATAATATTACATTCTGATTTTAAGTATTGCAGCCATGGCTACATATTTTTGGAGGCCTACAGCCTGACACGTCCCTGGTAGGGATGTGGTGGCTCAGTGGCTAAGACGCTGAGCTTGTCAATCGAAAGGTTGATAGTTCAGCAATTCAAATCCCAAGTGCCAAGTAACAGGGTGAGCTCCTGTTACTTGTCCCAGCTTCTGCCAACGTAGCAGTTCAAAAGCACGTAAAAAAAAAATGCAAGTAGAAAAATAGGGACACCTTTGGTGGGAAGGTAACAGCATTCCGTGCACCTCTGGCATTTAGTCATGTCGGCCACATGACCACAGAGGCTTCTTCAGACAGCTCTGGCTCTTTGGCTCTGAAACGGAGATGAGCACCGCCCCCTAGAGTTGGGAACAACTAGCACATATGTGCTAGGGGAACTTTTACCTTACCTATAGCTGAAATTAGGATTTCTTAGCTTAGCAGCCAAAGCTTTACGGCCTATATATCTCTCCACTCTGGGAAGGAGAAAAAAAGTAATTTCTCTAAGCAATCTCTCCTTTGTCCCTCACCCCCCAACCCCCATCCTCAGAATAGAGAAATTGAAGAGAAGAGATTTCAAGAGAATAAGCTGTTTGTTCTTCTACACATTGAGGGCAATACAATTCCATCAGCAGTGGGAAAGGGTCAGGCAAATGAGACAGTGATTGCTTTTTTTCCTCCTTCCCCACTACCACATACGGACAGATTGAACAGAAAGGGATTTCAAGAGAGTAAGCTGTTGCACAGCACACTAATGGCTCCCAAACTTGGGCTGCAGTAGAACGACATTGTTTTTGATGTGTACAAGTCAGTAAACAGGCATCTTAGTATTTCAAAGGGCAGGAATGGCTAGGAAGCAAATAAGACCCCAGAGTGTGAAACAAAGAGACAAGTAATTTTATTTCTTTCTAGCAAGAAAGTGCAGTTGTGATCATGTGATTTCTCCCTTAAACTGTAATATTCACGTCGCGTCTCACCTGGACTACTGCAACACTCTCTACATGGGGCTCCCCTTGAGGAGCACCCGGAGGCTCCAACTGGTCCAGAATGTGGCCACATGGGTGATTATGGGAGCGATGTGGCAGTCCCATGTAACACCTCTCCTGCACGAGCTGCACTGGCTCCCGGTGGTCTTCCGGGTGCACTTTAAGTTGTTGGTTCTCATCTTTAAAGCGCTCCATGGCTTAGGGCCAGGGTACTTATGAGACCACCTGCTGCTACCGATAACCTCCCACCGGCCAATACGCTCTCACAGAGAGGGCCTCCTCAGGGTGCCATCGGTCAAACAATGTCGGCTGGCGGCCCCCAGGGGGAGAGCCTTCTCTGTGGGGGCACCTGCCCTGTGGAATGAGCTACCTCCTGGAATACGACTGATCCCGGACCTCCGGACCTTCCGTAAGGCCCTGAAGACTTATTTATTCCAGCAAGCCGGCCTAGCCTAAATGGTTTTTAATGGGATTTTTAAATTTTATAGACTTGGGGTTTTAAATTGGGAGGCCGATTGATCTAATCTCTTTTAATTATCTTAACTTTTGTATTGTATGTATTTTAATTTTGGCTGTTCACCGCCCTGAGTCCCTTTTGGGAGAAGGGCGGTATACAAATTAAAATATAAATAAATAAATAAATAAATAAATAAATAAATAAATAAATAAATAAATATAATTTTATTTTTTATTTATTTAATATCTCACATTTATTATTTTAACAAATCACTTAAGGTAGCGAACATACCTACTACTTCTTCCTTCCCCTGTTTCCCCCACCACAACAAGCCAGTGGGGTGGGGTGGATTGAGAGAAAGGCCCAAAGTTATCAAGCTATCTTTCATGACTTAGGAAAGACTAGAACTCACACTTTCCTGGTTTATGTAATGTAATTGCATGAGGGAATATCAGGAAAGATCTTTCTCTACCTTTGTTAGTCTGTAAATGTATGGCTGTTGTAATCCTGGGAGGCATCAGATTGGGGAAGACTGAGTAGACTCATTTATCAGATCCATCCATCTATCCATTCCAGTTTATGCTTTACACTTCTGTGTGATTCAGTGACATGATAGCAGCCTTTCCCAATCTGTTATCCTCCTGATATATTGGATTCAATGCCCTTGTAGACTAAGGGTCATCAAAGGGCATCAGGTTGACAAAATCTACACTAGATAGCAGTGGGGAATATATACTTTTTGGGAAAAAGAACCTTAAACCGAATGAGAGAATTAGCAGCTTCCCAAATATTATAGAGTCACTGGAATATAAATTTAATATTTTATTATGATCTGTTGCACAGCCAGCCAGCTGTTTAGACTGGAGTTGGCATTTCTGTCCACTTATCGAGTCCTTCCCAACGACCTGGGACAAGCAGTGTTATTTGGTGGTAATAAAGTATCTTCACAGGATGTAAGCTGTTGTAAGTAAAGCTGCCTTTTGCAATTGACTGATGGTGATTTAATCAATGCTAATGGTGTTCAAGGGGTGATCCAGTTATTTTGGGATTGCACCCAAGGTGCCTATTACTATTGGTACTATTGTGCTTTCTTTTGCCACAGTTGTTCTATTTTTATTTGCAGGTCTTTATATTTTGTGTTTTTCTCCAGTTGTTTATCTCATTCTGCTGTCTTCAGGTACTGCAACATCCAGGCTTTTTTTTTTGTCTGTCTTATTGACAATTGCCAAGTCTGAGATGTTATGTGGCAGGTACTTATATGTTTGAATCCTAAAATCCCAGAGCACTTAAGCTTCTTCATTTTCTATTACTTTGTGTAGAATCAGGTTTGCTTGCAGCAAATAGTTATTTACTGCAGAGATTCCAATGCACCATTGTTGCTACTTTGCCATGCTGCTGTTTGTAATTGGACTTTGTTATTTTCTTGAAACAGCCCATAGGTAGTCCATTGTTTCGTCAGCTTCTTTGCAGAGGCAGCTTTTGCTTTCTTTTGCTGTCTTCTCAATTCTGGCTTTGTATACATTTGTTTTTAAGGCTTGATTTTGTGCAGCCAGAATTAGCCTCTCTATCTCTTTATTCAACTTTCCTACTCTTAGGCATTGTCAGGTCTTGTTGTTATTTCCTTTGTCTGCTAATTTTTTATGTATTGGCTAAATAATACGTTGCCTTGCCATGTCTATTTTCCATTTTCCATTTGGTCTTTCTTGTGGGCCTCTTTTTTATTCTCTTCAGTATTCAATAAGCCCTCAAGGTTTACTAGCTTCAGTGCATCTTCTTCACTGTCCTTCAATGCATCTTCTTCACTGTCCAATTCCATTTTTTCTTCTATCTACAATTCCATACCCATCTATTTTCCTTGATAAGTAGCGCCTGTAAATATCGCTGTGAGGATGAAAGGCATGATTCATTGTCATTATTTTTCTGCTTTTCATATCCAGGGCTTTTAGCTCTTTTTGTGCCCAGTTCACTATACCAGCTGTGTACCTAATGACTGGAATTGTGCAGATGTTAACTGCCATGATGGTATTTCCTCTATTGAGTTTGGACTTTAAGATTTTGTTTACTCTCGTGATGAATTAACTTCTGACCGTCTTCTTGACTTCAGTGTGCTTCAGGTTGTCAGCTTGAAGGATGCCCAGGTATCTTAACCAATATCTGAGTGGTGCCTTTAAAAGGAAACCCAGAAGCTATGGTTCCAAATCACTCCTAGAGCTAAGAAAGAGAAATGAACGTATTCAGAGTGGCTCAGCCTAGAGGATTTTCCCACTGTGAGCTATATTGCGGTTACAAAAAGCAGAATGGGAACACGTATATTCCACACACAGCACCTGAGGTGTAGTAAACTTTGAAATGAAGCATATATCCACATTGCAGTAAAGAGGTTAAGAGTCTCTAGGTAAGAAACAGCAGATAGGGGCCTCAGAAACAGCCATTTATCTTTCCTGACTACCCTCGAAAAAAGGACACGGGAAATATTATTTCTACTTTAATAATTATCTTTCACCCACAAAAGGTTGGTGAACCAAAAGGTGCTTCTTCTTATTAAGATACTTGTAGGAAATGTAAAAAAATAGTACCTGCTTTGATTCATTGGATATTTATTTTTCTCTCTACAAGATGGTCAGCAAATAGTACAGTGTGGTACATTTGAGAATTTCTTTTCTTAACTGTTTTTATAAGGTGTGCTAAAAATAGATAGGAAAACTGGGCAGGCTGCAGCATGGGAAATTGAGAAATCCCCCCCCCAATTTAATTATGGCGTAAATTCACCTTCCCAGCCTAGGTTGATAAAGGCAGAATGTAACATTACTGTTGTGACCCAGGCCTAAGTAAGTAGTAGGAAAATCAGTCAGTGAAAAAATAAACAAACTTTATTCGAACAGAGAATTACTCCATTCTCAGCGTCGTTCAACTAAATTAAAGCAAATTCCTTCCAACACAAATTCCTCACAAAAACCTTGTCCAATTGGGCAAACTGACAAAGGCCTTTCTTGGCAAACATACAGAAGTCACAGATACAAAAATAAATACAAGACACAGACGAAGAAGAAGATGAAGCTATCACCGTTGTTTTCCGGCAAAGCCCAAATGCAATTGCTGGTCTGTTTTAAGCCTTATGGGAGGGGCCAATCATCTCTTGGCCCTACTCCTAAGTTGTCCTCTTTGCTTGAGCTGCTCTTGCCTTCTGGCAGTTCTTCTCATGTGTGCATTAGGAACAGGCTCCTCCTGTTCCTCTGCCTCACTCCTATCAATCTCTGGAGGCTCTGGAGTCCGCACCTTACTCCCCAGTGGCCCTGGCCCCATCTCTGCTTCTGACGCAGAGCCCTCATCCGGGCCTTCCCCAGCCTCCAGGACTGGCCCATGTTCTTCCTCAGCCTCATCGCTGTCCGATTCCGCTGCCAGGTCTGCAGGCTGCTGGCGGACCACAACACTTACATGAAAACTGAAGGAAGACTTTAAAAATGAATGGATGACAGATATCTTTCTTTAAAATGCATGGGAGGCTCAAAAGCAACAACAACAACAAAAACAACAACAACAACAACAACATTACCACTGTATTTCCTATAACTCATGGAGCCGTGGTGGTGCAGTGGTTAGAATGCAGGCTACTTTTTTTTTTTTTAAAAAAAATGATTTATATGCCGCCCTTCTCCGGAGACTCAGGGCAGCTTACAATGCGTTAAGCAATAGCCTTCATACTTCTGCTAACTGCCAGCAGTTCGAGTCTCACCAGGCTCAAGGTTGACTCAGCCTTACATCCTTCTGAGGTCAGTAAAATGAGGAGTTGGATTGTTGGGGGCAATATGCTGATTCTGTAAACCACTTAGAGAGGGCTACAAAGCACTGCGAAATGGTATATAAGTCTAAGTGCTATTGTTATAATTTTAAAGCTGGGTGTACCATTTTTTTTAAATCAGAGGATATACTGGGCATTTGAGACCAGGCTCAAACCCCCCCCCCCCCCAAAAAAAACCTCCCCAACCCATAGATGAAGTCAGGATATTAACATGAAATGTTATTTTACATCATTTACATTTACAGCTAGTTAAAATGAATGGAATCGTTAATATTAAACCCCTGTACTACCAAGAGCCTTGGTAGTACAGGGGTTTAAGGCACCCTGTTATTAAGCTGGTTATTAAGACCAGCTGCCTGCAATTACTGCAGGGTTCGAATCTCGCCAAGGCTCAAGGTTGAGTCAGCCTTCCATCCTTTCTAAGGTAGGTAAATTGAGGACCCAGTTGTGGGGGCAATAAGCTGACTTTGTATAAATATACAAAAGGATGAAGGCTATTGCTGAGCACATTGTAAGCCGCCCTGAGTCTTCGGAGAAGGGCAGCATATAAATCAAATTAAAAAAATATATATATGATTGCTCTTCAGTCCTTTATTAATAATTCTCTCCTTCTGACAGATTGAAAAACTACAATATAATAACAACGTTTGGAGATCTCCAAAGGTTAGGCTTTTCCAATCGTATCCTTTTGCCATAAGACAGAGAATGCTTCATTTTTCTTCTTTTTCCTATGCAGACACCCACAGGTGCTTCCATCCAGAGATGGCAGTCTAACTATGAATAAAGAAGTAATGACCCCCGCTTGGAAAAACTCACCATGACACATATGAATAATATCTACTTCAGTCTCACATATACACATACTACTCATTTTTCTTTCTTGTCAATTCTACTACCCTTGATGAAAAATCCTGATGAAAAGAATTGGGGAGAAAGAAATGGGTTCTTTCTGATCAGCACATACATTTTTAAACACCTCTGTCACTATAAATTAGTGTTGCAAAATATTATAGCAATGACACCTAGTTTTTCATCCCAGATCCTATCACTAAGAACACAGCATTAGCTGTGGGGACTTTAGGTTTAAACAACTCCTTAATTGTTATTTCCTATTGAACTCTATTACTGATGAAATTAACCCATAAAATGAATTTATTTTACATGTCCTTTATATACAATATGTTACACATATATAATATGAACTAGGTATATATATTTTTATATGACAAAATAAAGCTGACGGTGTGTTTGGGAAGACTATTCATAACAAAAAGGTTAAATATTCCTGCACCAATCATTCCTGAATATATTTCTAATAATTTGGTTGACTATGAAACTGCCAATTATAAATCACTGCCACCGTTTTGGCAAGGGGAACAATTTTCTCAAATACAAGCCTATCATGAAATGGTTGCCTTAGGGCATTCAAAATGGACATTTTCAGAGAACAGTGTAGTGTGTCATATAGTTTGCCCTGCACAGGAAAAGCAGCGGGGGAAAAAAATCTCCATGCTTTAAAATATTCTAGCTGCCCATCAGATAAAACCTTTAAAATTGACTATTTAAAGTAAGTAAAACAGAAAAAGAAATCGTGGTTCCTCCCACCTTCTTAAGGTTGCCATAGGAGGCACCTAACAACAAACGATCAGCAATACCAGCGCAGTAGGACCAAAAAATTATGCCATTTTCCTTGTTCTTCCAGAAATCAATGAGCTTGACACTTATTTACCCCCTGACACGATGCAAAGGGAGAGTTAGAAATAGGCAATCAGGAAGGAAAATGTAACCCAGATTGCCTGGAGTAATAAAAGAGAGAGAGGAAGTAGGAGTTTTACCTCAGTCTAAACTGCCATATTTAAACACTCAATATCTAAACCACAGAATTATATTTCTCACAAGACTGTCAAGGTGCCAACTGGGCATAATGATGACTTTAATAATTTTAAGAGCGCTAATATTTTAGGGGATGAATTTCTAATGTATGGCAGCAACTTCTGAGTTTAAAAAATACCGTAGTTGGCAAAATTTCTGTGGATGGTTAGTTAGCCTTAATATTACTTAGACTGTAACATAATGGAAAGCAACCATCTGGCATAATGGAATGTAAAATCCTGCTTCGGTCTGAATCCAAGGAAGAAGTGCCATTGGCATTTTGTTACTGTGCCAAGCAGAATAGCAGGAAGCCCAGCCAAACTACCCTACACGGAATGGCGTTTTTCCCAATATTCAAGCCTTTTGTGGGAGATAAAATATTCTATTACATTACAATTTCTGCTCTCTTCCCATTAGGTTCTCAGGTGGTGTATCTTTTAAAGTTCAGAAATTTTATTTTTTTCCCCCTCCCCATCTGTCTCCACAGCTGGACATAGCAAAGTGCAACACTTCAATCAAACATGTGGAGCTGCAGGATATTAAATCGCCACCCCCCCACACACAGTTCCAAGGGGACCTGGAGTCAAAGGGCCTAGAAACTTGGCTGAACATACTGCAATGGATACGTTGCAGTCCTTTTAAACAGCTTATCTCTGTTTGTGTCATTCTGTGTGTATGTATATGTCACAACATGTGTTGGCATTGGGTGCAGCACTTTAAATTAGCTTCCTTGACAAAGTCTTCTCCCTTCCCCACCTGTCCTTTTTCCTCTTTTTCTTCAAAAGTGTGAAAGTATTCGTTCATACTGTAGAGTTTATTGCCATAGAACAGTGTTTCCCAAACTTGACCCTTTGAAGATGTATGGACTTCAACTCCCAGAATTCCTCAACCAGGCATACTGGTTGGGGAATTCTGGGAATTGAAGTCCATGCATCTTAAAATAGCCAAGTTTGGGAAACACTGCCATAGAGAGGCAATAAAGAAATAAAATATCAACTGATTTGTTCCTTATGTTAAGATTTGTAAATTGTAGGAGACTAAAGATTCTCCTTTAATTTCACTTCAGGGAAGTCTAGACACTGAAAAGGTTAAAGGAGCTAGGTTGAACTTTGGCAAATTGAAGACTCATGGACCTCAACTCCCAGAATTCCCTAGCCAGCTATGCTGGCTGAAGAATTCTGGGACTTGAAGTGCACAAGCTTTACACTAATTGCTTGGTCTGCTGAGGGAATGGATAAAAGCAACAAGAAATAATCAAGCACTGGCAATCAATGAGGTTCCCCCTTTTTTGAGAGTTTTTTTTTACAGAGGAGAAGGGATAAGACTTTATTTCATGGACGTCTATGGTGACAGTCATGGGCTCCAAAATCCTTCTTGGGTTAGGGAGGATGGAGCCCTTGTAAGTTGCATTTTGTACGTTGATGATAGAACAATCTTGTTCTTTCTGTTTTGTCTTTGTTTTTCTTATTCTTTATTTGTTTGGTCTCCAATTACACATATTGTATTTTATTATTGCTTATTATTATTTTGAGTCACCCAAAGTCATTTTGGAGTTTTCATGGCGCCTAAATTGAAAAAATTAAATTACATTTCAGTGGTCAATCCTCATATTTTATCATTATTTTCAGTTCCTTTGGAGCTATCCTCCAAAGGTAGCTATTATTTATTTATGCATATTTATTTACAAAAATTATAAAATTTTTGATATTGCTACAAGTATAATTAAAACTTGCTGTTGTTTTGCAATGTCCAGCATCATGCAAATTCATATAAATTGGGAAATCCCATTTAAATTTTCATGTCATTTTGGAACATTTTTTCAACATTATGATCATGCTAATATATTTGTGCACTAAATATGCATTTTTCGCCTCAGTTTCAATATCATACATTTTGTCTGCACAATTTTGCTGCAACCACTATTAGGTGGTCAACAATCTCATCTTTTATTTTTCAAAAGTTACATTTGCCACAGTTTCTTTTTTTCTTTATCTTTTATTTTTGGATTTTAATTTTTATGGTATGTCTTGCTAGTGCCTGTTCTTGTGCTGCAAATATGAAAGCTTTTTTTCTTCTTGATGGCTGCAGTGTGACGCTATTGCCAAGTTTTGCGATGTTCGTCATTCTTCAGTTTCTCTCAGTATTGACCATATACAAGTTTATATTCCCAATTTTTCATTTGCTGTTGGAATTGTTCAGCTTTGTATGTCACCTTTCTATACTTATTACTATGACTACTATGTAGTCATTTAAATCTCTGATTTTATTCTCCACTGTCTGCTTCATATGCAGCAAACCATAACCACCAATCCTCCTTGGAAAATACAAACAATTTGTATCACTTTTAAAGGTGTTCTGCATGATATATTGTCACAAATTTTCATCTCTTGTGGTCTAAAGCATCTTTTCCTATGTGTCTAAAGAAAACAACACTTGTTGTGTAGCATTGTTACAGGGACAGCCCAAGTATTACAAGCTTCGAATTTAGCTTTGATTGTAAAATTTTCTAATTCTACATATTTGATAGTGTCTTTCTTTTTTGCTTTAGTGGGCAAAATATTATTTCCATCTATACATTCGATTTTTCCTTTTTTGTAAATAATCACTGTTTCCATTCCAAATTCTGTTTTGATGTTGCAACTAAAGATTTGAACTGATTCTAAAATCAGTGTCTTGCTAGATGATTTTTTAATTAATTAATTCAATTAATACCTTGCAAAAGGACAGCAAGGTCAAAGCATGTCTAAACTCTGGAGGAATATTGTTCCAAAGGGTATTCCAAACAGTTTTCCAAAATTCCAATATTTTTCCTTATTTTTAGGAGATTCAGTTTATGTTTTCTTAGTTATCCAATAAAAACACAATCGTATTTTGTATGAAATTGCATATTTTGTTCGAATTGGTTGATCCTACTTCCCTCTCATTCAGTTTTCTTCAAAGTTGCCACCACCAGTCTTTGCCTTAATTTTTCTATGACATTTACAATTGTTTTGCTATGTACTGCTTTTCAAATTTATTTTATTTTCTTATTTTTCAATTTTTGTTGCTTTACATTTTGCAGATTGCTAATATCTTTTCATTTTAGGTTCCAGTCTAGTTTTCCATTTTGGCATTTGATTTTTGGAAGGGCATCTTGTTTTCAATTTATAAAGCAGTTACTATTCTTTGATGATTTTTTTACATTACTGATTGGGCAACCATATTTTCGTTATGCAAAATGTTATTTACATGCTTCTTTTTGAAGAGATAGCAAAGGATCTTCTCCTTAGAGTGATTCTGTTTCCTTATTTTATATTCAAAATTTTCATTGGTGGCATCCAACTGGATGCTTGTTTTGACTTGTTCTCTTATGGCTTTTCTAGTACAGTTTCAATTTCAAATTATCTTGTTTTCAATATTTAGTTTCAATTGTTACTCCCATTCCTTAATTTTACTGTTTGCAAAAGCTTTTTTAAAAAAATAATGGATCCCTGATACACAAGTCATTGCCCTGTGCTATTTGATTCTGGAAATTTTATCCTCCAAATTACATACATTTGTTTCTATAAACTACAAGTTGAGCTATAGTAACATTTTATAAGTCCAATTTTTGACAGTATCATTCCAGATACTTGCAGTTCCTTGCTTAGTTGTGCATTAGATGGACTTGAGCAGTGGTGAAATCTAAAATTTGTTATTACCGGTTCTGTGGGCGTGGCTTGGTGAGGGGGGGGTAATGTGACTGGGTGGGCATGGCCAATTTTTTTTTTACTTTTAAAACCATTTTTTCTACAACCTCTTTGACGAAGAGGTTGTAAAAAAATGCTTTCAAAAGGCTCTGACGATCCCAGCTGAGTTGCCTGATCGGCAGAGGCTTTTTTTCTTTTAAATGCCTCTGACAATCAGGCAACTCAGCTTGGATCGTCAGAACCTTTTGAAAGAAAAAAAGCCTCTTCCGATCAGGCAACGCAGCTTGGATCGTCAGAGGCTTTTAAAAGAAAAAGAAAAACTCAGGCAACTCAGCTGGGATCCTCAGAGGCTTTTAAAAGCATTTTTTTCTACAACCTCTTCAGAGGCTTATTTTTTTTACTTTTAAAAGCATTTTTTCGGCCAAAGAGGTTGTAGAAAAAATGCTTTTAAAAGTAAAAAAAAAGCCTCTGATGATTGTGCAGCTCAGCTGAGTATTGGGGGGGGGCAGGGATTTTTGCTACCGGTTCTCTGAACCACCCGCCTCCATCCAGTGATCCGGTCCGAACCGGGAGCATTTCACCCCTGGACTTGAGTCATGTTACTAGAAGTCACAGCACAACAGAAGAAAACAGCTGTTCTATAGTAATGTTAGTGTAATGTTAGTGATGTTGCACCTGACCACTTTCATTTCAATCCTGAATCACAAATATTCTGCTCTATTGGTTGTCTCTGTTCTATTTAATAGCTATACAATATATCAGCCTTATGTGCATGTTCAGCAAACTTTCACTGTCTAGATGCTTCATAATGGATCTTGTTTCATCTTGACAGACACTTTGCAGAGATGCTTACATGAAGCTTTGTCAAGGCAGCCCCTCAACATGTTGCAAACCTTAATAATTGTTTAATGTTCTTTCTCTTCTGCAATATTAAGTGTTATAATTTGGCAACACTTTATGAAAAGATTGTGGGAGCAATACCCAACATTTCATGAATCTCCAAAGCAGGGGTAGGCAACCTTAAACACTCAAAGAGCCATTTGGACCCGTTTCCCACAGAAAAGAAAATACCGGGAGCCACAAAACCCTTCCCATGCCTGACTATTTCCTGAGAGGCCACAGAACCAGCATATGTAGTTGAATTAAATGTTCTGTTTTCTTCTGAAACTTTTATTTTTTTAGACTTATCCATGGTTGGCCTACTGGGGGTTGAAAAGCTCAATAAATCGTGTGTGGGCAGGTATCACACATTGGCGGTTGTAACACATAATTTGAGTGACAGGGAGCCATAGCAGAGGGGTGAAAGAGCCACATGTGATTCCAGAGCCACGGGTTGATGACCCCTGACTGAGAGCTTAAGGCTGGGTAACCCTAAATAAAGCTTATCTTATGAGTATCCAAGACAAGCTTTATAAATCATTATTCATTGACTGAACTTGGGTTACTAAAATACCCGATACCACATTTTCATAAATAATGCATAGCCTAAGATCACTTGGGAATTTGAAATAACATTTCATTTAACTAATATTTTAAGTCTTTCCACTATCTCTTAACAAAGTTTGATGGAATCAGTTTTGCTTTTAAAAGCTTGTGAAAATAGGTCTTTTCACTCATTTTAACTTCAGCCTATTGGCACTCATCCTGCACTTTAGTTGCAAATGTCATTGTGCTGGAAAATCATTTGCTTCATCTTCTGTTTTCTCTTGAGGATTTTTTTTTTTTTTTTGCTGTAATATAGCAAAAGATTAGTAGGTACATGAAATTGAAAATAAAATGTTCAAGCAGGGAACATGAATGCAAGGAATAAAACAAAATTAATTGCTCATGTCTCCTAACTATGATGTCCTTTTTCTGAACCCAGAGAATAGAATATATTTCACATTATCATGGCATACTGGAACATTTTGTCCAAGCGTAAGTAAAATGTTGTGAACTCCATGTAGGCATCGGGAAGGGCATCCAGCCAGTAAATGTTCAGGCTCCATTCAGTCGTCCTGATTCCACCCCAAATTAAAAGGTCATAAAAAGGGGAAAAAAACTAGAGCAAAATTAAATATTTATACTTTTGAGATACTTTGTTACCTTATAAACTTCTTAAATAGAACAACTATATTAATTTATAATAACAATAATAATGTGTGTCCTTGATGCTTTCCAATCACCCCTTCCCAGAAAAATGCAAAGGTCTCTTGGAAGTCATTAAACCACAATTCATTTAGTATCTGAACAGTTTCAGCTCAGTTTAGTCCCAGAATCATTCGTAACTAAAGCTCAGGGAATATTCTATTCTTTGCTTTTGCAAGAAGAGAAGATCTGCAGAGGCATTTTCACATCAGTCCTTCAGATGGCATCTGAATCTGACACTTGAATGTGTAATTTGGTTTTCATTTTGTCAGAATGAAATTCTCCCAGAATTGTAAAATTCAAGACTTAGTGCATCAAAATCAACTGGGATTAATCTGGAAGAAAAATGAAAAGCTTTAGTTTTTATTCATGTAAGTTATCAAGGGGAAGGCTAAAGTGTTTAAAGATGCTGTCTTTGTCAGCTGGAAAGCTGACAGCCTGGGTTTGAGACTCAAATACGATGGGTGAGGTCCCATTACCTGCCCCAGCTCCAGCTCACCTAGCAATTCAAAAGCATGCAAATGCAAGCAGATAAGCATTCTGCGCACTTCAGCATATAATCAAACTAGCCACATGACCACAGAAATGTCTTTGGACAATGCTGGCTCCCTTGGCTAAGAAATGGAGATGAGCACCAACCCCTAGAGTCAGGCACGACTGGACAAAGGAAATCTTTACCCTCTTACAAATAATTCAAGGCAGCAAATACACCTAATATTCCTTCTTCCCTCCTATTTTCCTCATAACAACCCTGTGACATGGTTTGGGCTAAGAAAGAGTCACAAAGTCACCCAGCTACCGTGTTTCCCCGAAAATACAACCTACCCCGCAAGTAAATCCTAGCTTGATTTTTACACATGTGTGCAATATAAGCCCTACCCTCCCCAAATAAGCCCTAATTAAGATCCTGCCCACTCCAGGGTACACGGGTAAAAATTAAGCTAGGGTTGGGATGGGTGGGTGGAGTTGCCCTGCTATTTACCTTCGGACATTTGCAGCCAGGCCTCACACATCCTGACACCTGCCTTGCTGGCCCATTTCTTCTGCAGACAAGGCTTTCCTGAAGGCCTTTGTAGCTGATAACAGAGCTCTGGATTGATCCGGTGCTCTGTTATTGGTTGCAGAGGCCTTCAGGAAAGCCTTGCCGGCCGCAGAAGAAGTTCCTGAAGGCCTCTGATAGCAAAAAGGAGACCGGGAGTGACACACGGAAGTGAGGTGAGTCAGTGGACGACATTCCCCCCCCCCCAAAAAATAAGACCTGGTGCTGGGGAAAAAGACAGGGTCTTATTTTCGGTGAAACATGGTAGCTTTCATGGCTAAATGGGATTTGAATTCATGATCTACTGTTTACTAACCTGGTGCCATAACTACTAGATAAAACTGGTTCTCCAGCCTCCTAATTTTTTTGTCTAGTTATATCTGCCACTCATCAATAGACAGTTTTATTCAAATATTTAATAATATGAGAATTTCTATCAAGGTTCAACAAACAGTAATAAATTTGGTACTAGTAGACAAAACCAAACTGTTTTCTGGTTACCATAAATTTTAGTGTAATTTAATTATATTCAATTTTCTCAGTTCAAACAGTTCAAGTCAACAATAGAAAAATGGTTAAAATAAAAGACTACATTCAGTACAATGCAAGCAAAAAGAACTAGTTTTATTCTGCTTTCCCTTCCTTTCCATCATGTGCTAAATTGGATTCAGAGAGTCTGCCACCTCTTGTAAGTAGATTTGTCTTTTAGAGAATATTCAGGTAAGATCAATCTATTCCACTGCCAATACCATTTCCCCAGTGGAATTGCACTATTGGCTATAATTCAAATTAAAACAACAGAAAGGATTAATATTCTAAAAATAACAAGTATACTGTATATTGGCAATCCTTGCACACACACATATATTCACCTCACCTCCATTTCAAGGGCTATTGAGCTAGTGCTGTCAAAAGACATTTCTGTGGTCAAGTGGCTAGCATGCTCGCAAAGTTCTGTTTCCTCACTACCAAAGTGGTACCTATTTATTTACTTGCATGTGTATGTTTTCAAACTGCTAGATGGGCAGGAGCTAAATGACGATAGCAGCTCATTCTGTTTATCTATATACCGTATTTTTTGGAGTATAAGATGCACCGAAGTATAAAACACAGCTTAATTTTTGGAGAGGAAAATAGAGGGGAAAAATCTACCTACCAGGTATTCATCTGACTAGCGTATTTATCTCCTGCTTGGGGATAAAAAACAGCTTCTAAGGCACAGCTGAGAGGAAGCAGCAATGAGAAAAGAGGCAAAGCACGGGGGAAGATCGCTTCACTCGGCTAGCGCCTAGTTAGGGCTGAAAAAAAGCTTCTAAAGAACAGCTGAGAGTCTGAGCAAAGCAGGGAGATCGCTTCACTCGCTAGCACCTCATTAAAGCACAGCGGAGAGTCGAGGGAGCAGGAAAAGCTGGGAAGATTGCTCACTAGTGCCTCGTTAGCACCTCGTTAGGGCTGAAACAAAGCTTTGGAAAAAGTTACATTCAGATTATAAAATGCCCCCAAATTTTCAGCCTCTTTTAGGGGGGTAAAAGGTGCATTTTATACTCTGAAAAACATGGTACATGTATATCTATAGAGATAGATAGATAGATAGATAGATAGATAGATAGATAGATAGATAGATGATAGATAGTTAGATAGACAGACAGACACATATATAAAATTTACATATATTACATATATACATATATACACAGACATGCACACATACACACATACATATTTACACATATGCATAAACACATACACAAACACACTAATAAAATAGTAAGAGCAGAGTATTAATGGAATGAAATAAAATTAGTGAAACGGCACGGCAGAAATCACAATATTTATTTGCAATTAGTAGCTGAATAGGAGGAAGCATCACATAAAGACTATCTTAGTCTTCAGATCCCTAATGAAGAGCACTGGGGGGTCCAGTGTATCTTCCTGGAACAGCTTATCTACAATGTGAACACTTACAAGGGTAAAGAAAAAAGAGCTACCTCTGTGGACATGCTACAGATAAGAAAACAGAAGAATATGAAAATAATAATACAACAGAGTTCTTGGCAGTTCAAGCAGAATTAGATTATTTGGAGATTTACTAAAATCAGTACTTTGGATTAAACCTGGGAACAAACTGAAAATCGGTGAAATCAGTAAAGTTGTATTTTTAAATGCCTTTATCTCCTGGACGCAACCAAAGCTCGGTGACTTCCATATCAAACTAAGCAGCATCTGTCTCACTTATAAATGTCAATGCAATATATTAAGCTGCTGGCTTGTGACTGGCAATCTTTACTGCTACAGTGAATTACAAGAACTGCATCCTGTATTAATGTTGGGTGAGAAAAAAGTGTTTTGAGCCAGGTGAGACATCCTTTTGTGATATTCTGCTCTGAACCACATTCTGTATTATAATTATACAGTAGATCCTCTTGTCACGAATGCTTCTGACCATGACCAAATTGGATTCTGACCAAAAAATTCACTTTTTCCGTGGCCAATTTCCCCTTCCGCACCATTTTTTTGGTAAGTGCCAAATTTCCAAAATTAGGTTCAGGTCACCACCAAATTGGGTTGCGACCAAAGTTATGGAACAAATTATGGTCGTGACCAGAGGTTCTACTATACCTTAGTTCTTGTTCCTCTGGGATGGTTTAGATGCTCTTAACGTTTTTCCTGAGAAGTTTTTAGCACAGTCCTGGTCTTACTGAGTCAGCAAGTATGACAGTTCAATATTCAAGCAAAGTAAAAGAACATTCAGAACAACCGAGCTGAAGAAGATTAATGTAGAGACTGTGAGGTGACATCCCATGTATTTTCCTTCCCACTGGGCTGTTGGAGATGTACTTCAGGAAACCTATCATGAAACGCCCCAGGTGTGACAGATTCATTTGATCCAGGGGTGAAATGCTCCCAGTTTGGACCGGATCGCGATGGCGGCGGGTGGTACGGAGAACCGGTAGCAAAAATCCCTGCCTCCCCCATGCCCAGCTGAGCCGTGCAATCATCAGAGGCTTTTTTTATTTTTAAAAGCATTTTTTCTACAACCTCTTCGGTCAAAAAAAAAATGCTTTTAAAAGTAAAAAAAAAAGCCTCTGATGATCACGCGGCTCAGCTGGGATCGTCAGAGTCTTTTAAAAGAATTTATTTACAACCTCTTCGGCCAAAGAGGTTGTAGAAAAAATGATTTTAAAAGTAAAAAAAAAAAATAGTTGGCCACGCCCACCCAGTCACCAAGCCACGCCCACAGAACTGGTAGTAACAAATTTTACATTTCACCACTGATTTGGTCTGATGTTCATTCCAACCAAGCACAAAAGAAGAAACTGCATACAAATAGTATTCCTACATTCAAAGATGGCAGAAATCTTAAATAATGTCTTGCTGGATTGGACCTGTGGCTCATCTAGTCCAGCAGTCTGTTCTCACAGTGGCCGACCAACTTCACAAGGAAGCCCATTAGTGTCCCAGCAGATGGCCTTCAGAGATAGTCACACTGCCATCAAGGCTAATAGCCATAGATCTCCAGGACTTCCATGAATTTGCTTGCACAAAGCCAGCAAGCTGCACTACATCTTGTGGAAGTGAATGTCAAAGTTGAATGAGAACTTCTGCAAAGTAGTAATAAAGTGCTATTATCCAATGCAAGAACCACCCCAAAAGTATATTGACTCAAAGAACTGCTTACTCCACTTTGGATACCCATACTGCTAATAAGCAATAAATAGAATAGGTCTACAATGATAACCTTGGAAGGAGAGTACAGTGGGAAACATCTGTATAGGTGGCCCAGCAAGTCTTCTGCAGTAATTTCTCCCTGTGAGTGGGATTGGAGAACTGGCAACAAAGGACCCATCCTCCACTACCTTAACAAGCTCCAAACGAACCATTGCTGCTGCTCCAAGCCTGGGTTCCCCGCACAAGCGCTAGAAGTCCGGTACTCCTTCCCCACTCAATCAGTCTGCACTCTCCTCTCACTCCAGGTACCAATTCCCCCAGTGTTCCATGCACACAACCCCCCCCAAATTTTTAAGAATTAGAGCCGGGGGAGGAAAGCCTAACTTTTGTAAGCCGCCCCGAGTCTCCGGAGAAGGGTGGCATATAAATCAAATTTAAAAAAAAAAAAAGGCACACTGAGATGACGAGCGGGCTTGTTATGGCATGCAATATGTTGCCGCTAAGCATCAGGGTTCCTCGTACAAGCGCTGGAAGAAAGGGAGTCTGATTGTGAGGGCAGGCTTTTCCAAGGCCAGTCCTAGAGAGAGACAGAGATCAGTGCACTTTGCCTCCCCATGGCTCTAATTCTTAAAAATTGGGGAGGCTTTGCATACGTAGTGGGCTGGGGGAATCAGTGCTGGGAGCAAGAGGGGAACACAGACTGACCAGGCAGGGAAGCACACCTGCAGGGAACCCAGGCTTTGTTGTGACCTAGGCTCACTTAGTCATTACAAGACACAATTAGTCCCAAACAAACCTATTTTATTATAACAGCTGAGAATTATTTCATTCCCATCTTAGTCCAAATTAATTCCAAAACAAGTCCTTCAGAAAAAGTCCTTCGGGCTTATGACAAACCTTTATCTTCTTTGGCACCCTGCCAAAGGCCTTTCTTGGCAAAGCCCCACAAAATTCAGAAACAAGAGATGCTGACTGGAAACAGATTTAGCAATGTTGCTTTCCTACAAAGAGCCCAAGAGCCTTTGCTGCTCTTTTAAGCCTAATGGGAGGGGCCAATCATCTCCTGGCCTTACTCCCGAGTTGTCCCTTTCGCTTTAGCTGCTCTTGCCTTCTGGCAGCTCTGCGCATGCGTGCACTAGGAACAGGCTTCTCCTATTTCTCTGCCTCTCCGCTGTCTGACTCTGGAGGCTCCGGAGTCCACGCATTACTCCCAGATGGTCCTGGCCCCATCTCTGCCTCTGACACAGAGCCCTCGTCCAGGCCTTCCCCAGACTCCAGGACTGGCCCATGGTCCTCCCCAACCTCCTCACAGTCCGACTCCGCTGCCAGCTCCACAGGCTGCTGGTGGACCACAACAGGCTTGGAGTAGCAGCAATGGTTTATTTGGAGCTTGTTAAGGAGGACCGCTCTGCCCCAGCCATGCGTTTTCCAGCTTGGGCTGCTTGGAGTGAAAAGCATGCAATAAGCTGCTGCTAAGCTCCAGGGTTCCTTGCATGAGTGCTGGAAGAAAATTGGCCAATGGTCGGCTGCTGCCAGAGCTGGGCTTGGAGGAGCAGCAGATGGACTTCAGGATGCACAATCTACCCATCAAGCTCCCAATGCCCAAATCGGCGAGTTGGAAGAGAGATTTGCCATCGTGCTGGTGAGTATGGACTGAGTGGACTTTTTGCTTTTTCCCCCCCACCTCCCTATCACGATCCAGCATGGCGCAGACTGCCGAATGGAGGCAGAAAATGGGGCATTTCCATCGGCCCTTCTCTTCCTTCTCTTTCCTCTAGTCTCCTTTTGCTAGCATGCGCTCTGCAGGCAGTCACAATCTTTACATGGGCTTTTATTTTGTGAGCCCAAGAGGGGGTGGAAGGGGCTTTGAATGGAATGTAGGAAATCACCCTGTCTCTGCAGAATCTACTTGCCTGCATCACCTCACCTTGCCGTGAGTGATGTCGAATTGGCCACTCCCACTCAGTCACATGACCACCCAGTATGCCCACCCAGCCAGTCATTAGGGCAGAGAACTGTTTATTAAAAAATTTGAATCCCACTACTGAAAATTCTGTTAAATGACTCCATGCCCATCTTCTTCTCCTTATTAGGAATGGCTGTCTTCTTTACTAATTATATCATTTCAATTCCACTTTTTCTTCTCTCTCCTTCATTGTCTTTGCCCTCAAGAGCAATGAACACAATGGAAGTTATACTTTATGGTGGTTGCCTTGCCTTAATTTGTTACTACACAGTACTTGTTTTCTTTGGTATGGTGTGATTAGATGATAATAGAGGTGGTGGCATTAGAGGTATTGGATAAATAGTCAACAACAGAAAGTTGGCAAAAATCCATTGAACTTAAAGGTCGGTTAGTTAAGGGAAAGTAAAGCCTGTCATTAACTAGCCTTACAAAGAAGGGGAACTGCATCTGAAAATGAGCTAATGGAATTGCTTTCCTAGAATGCCACTGCAGCTATCAAAGAACATGCTTTGATCTTTCACAATTATTGAGACATGCTAGGAAGCTTGTAAGTTGGAAACAGAAACATGCAGCGGAGCCTCAAAGCTTGATAAATACATTAGCTATCCAGAGAAGATGACTGAATGAATATGAGATGTATTGTTTGAAGTCCTGTTGAATAGTGCTCTAAGCAATTTTCCAAAGCTGGTATATGAAGATGTTTTCAAAGGATGGGTCAACACTCTTTCTGTGGCTTATTTTAAATAAAAAGAAAGATACGCACATAAATAGTTACATCACACTACTGCATTCTCTTTCATGGTAAGCAAAGTTGTCCAACAGTAGAGAAAATGATCAAAAAATACTAAACTAAGAAATGAATGAATAAGAAAAAGGAAAAGAAATAGCTAAACCTATTTCTTTCCATACATTTCTATTCTTGCAAACCACATTGGCTCTCATTCAGCTCAATATGCTGTGATGCACTGACTTTTTTAAAAAAAAAAAAAAACTTTCCCACATTGTCTTTTTTGAAGGATCTCATCAATTTCATCCAGCCACAACTTTTTCAGTCTTTTTCTCAAATGTTTCTTTGGTTTTGCAATTCAGTAATAATTCATCCTCACTGTACAATTAAACAACCTGAATGTACTTCATTCATACTGTTTACTCACTTTAGTACTGAATCTACATTCATGAATGCAGGAGCCATTCATTCTTGATCTTACTCCTCTTATTTTATCAAACACATTCCTTAATTGAGTTCAATTTAGTTTTATGCTTCTCCTGATAGCGCCCTTTATTCATCTCTACCTAACAAAATTTTGCTTGTCTATAAACCCTTTCACTTCTTTTGATAAAGATATCTTTATTGCAACAGAGCACGTACTACTCCTGTGAGAGAATGGGGTTACTGTCTGTCCCTCCACCTCACATTACCTTCTGTCCCTCCACCTCACATTAAGAAGACCCCAACTCAGGAGAAAAGAGAGCTGTTCCCTCCAAGAGGAATGTGACGGCCACGTTAAGAGATTTGCTGGACTGATGGGAGTGTTGTAGAAAAGCAAATAAGACAGAGGAAGAAAACAGCTTTAAAAAAAAAGAAGAAAGAATGAATAAAAAAAAAGTTCAAAGAAAAGAAGTCAGAGAAGACTGGAGAAATATATTCATTCTCAACATATGGCTAGCACATGGAATGAAAAATTCCACTAACTAAAATGTGTCTGCATACAAAGTCTTTATATACATCTTTTTTTTTTCATTCAACAAATGAGAAACCTGATTTATCTGTACATGTGCCATATCTAATGAGCTGAAATCCAGTTTGCATGGTCTGTCCCAACCATTAGGAGTTGTCAGATTTTGTCAGCCTTACCAGATACACCAGACAAGGAAACATAACCAAATAACTCCTTTACTGTAAAAAAAAAAAAAAAAAAAAAAGGACGCGGTGGCTCAGTGGTTAAGACGCTGAGGTTGTCGATTGAAAGGTCGGCAGTTCAGTGGTTCAAATCCCTAGTGCTCCCGTTACTTGTCCCAGCTTCTGCCAACCTAGCAGTTCAAAAGCACGTAAAAAATGCAAGTAGAAAAATAGGGACCACCTTTGGTGGGAAGGTAACAGAGTTCCATGTGCCTTTGGCATTTAGTCATGCTGGCCACATGACCACGGAAACATCTTCGGACAGCACTGGCTCTTCAGCTTTGAAACAGAGATGAGCACCGCCCCCTAGAGTCGGGAACGACTAGCACATATGTGTGAGGGGAACTTTTACCTTTACCTTACTGTAAAAAAAACAACTATATTAACAGAATCTTGCAAGTCTGAAAGTATAACTTTCCCACCGTTTCCTTTACAGCCCAGGAAATCTCAGGCCTTCTGAGGCTCTTTCTCTACCCATTATGGAGCCATAAGCTATGCCCTCTCTTATCTGACCCTTCCCTGGGAAGCATTTCTTCACCCCACATCCCAAGGTATTTGATCATCTTTACCGTGACAGACTACAAGCCATCAATATGATCCATAATAAGAGAATTCTAAAATACTTTGCTGGAAATTAAAGAAGATTGCCCATTCAAAATCGTGAGAACATTTTGAAAGGCTGATGGATAGATATTTCATAACAGATTTTCATGCTTGTAATGACTTGAGTTTTAAAATAAAAAGATGTAATAAAATCACTTCCCATTTTTCGGTTAAACATAGCAGGTACAAGCTTGCACTATTGAAACTGTAAAACACTGCAGACAAGGAATGACATTCAACTTCAGTGTATTTAGATGATCTCTCTCTGAAAGTTAAAACAAAATGAAGAAATTTGCCTGCACTGTAAGCTCTAAGCTTTAATAAAGCACACGTGGCAAGCTACATTTCTAGTCACTTCTTATGCAAGCTAGCAATAAGCAAATCTCAGAAGAAGTTTGATAATCTGATTATAATTATTGTAAAAACAAAACACTGTGTACCCTTGTCTTTTGAAATCGAGTTACAAAAATCACGTGGAAAATATCTCTAAAGACATTGTCGTAGGATTGCTGCATTAAAAAAACCAGGATTATCAGCAAGAGTATTAAGAAGATATAGGCAGTATATAAACCAATTATTTGCACTGAGTAGTCTGGAGATCCCAGTTCTAATTCATTTTGCATGAGCTAGAGAAGGCAAAGCTCTTAATGCAAAGAGCTAAATTATTCCTGTTGTAGGAAAGTCATATTTGGTTGGCTCAAATTTGATTACTCTGAAAGATGTAGGATATGCTATTACCTTGTGAGGAAACCAGGTTTCTCCCTTCCTGCCTTCACCCATCAAGTGATGCCTGGTTAAAAACAAGGTTACCCTGAAAACAGTGGGTGCATAGGAGATTTTTATTCTTACTAAAAAGAAAAGGAAAGGGAGCTATGCTTTAGTCATATCTGCATTGTATTATTTCAGATGCAATCCTATAGTGCAAAGACGGCATCTCAAAAGTCAGAGGAATTCCACAGCCTCTTGAAGAAGGAGAATGCAAAACAAATCCTTGTTGTCAAATAGATTTCACTGCCGGTGTCAACCCTGAAGCTGACTTGACCAAAGCCATCTTGGAGTTTCAGTGCTGCCACACTGGAGCTGAGGAATAAGGAGTGGGAAATTGAGATAGTTGGGACCTTTTGGCCAAAACAAAATACTTTCTCTTGAGAACCAAGGACATTCTCACACCTGGTCCCTGGAAGGAGGAGTGATGTTACCGGATGGAACCATGATTGGACCATGTGACTGATTGTTTTGAGAAAGTGAAAAACTGTTGCTTTTAATTAGGTGAAAACTGCGAGAACCCTCAGAGACGGTTTTCCCCAGATATGTGCCAATATGATATTTCCAATAAAGCTATTCTTTGAGGAATCTACTTGCCTCAGAGTTTTGCTTGCTGTGGATCTATTACTTGGAACACTGACAGCCGGACTTTTTCTGAGATTCAAAAATATTCAAAAAGGGTGTCATGAGCTGGAAAGGCAGAAGAAGTCTTTGTAATGCCCCATTTTATGGGATGTTTATTTGATTGCCTCTAAATAAGAAAGAACCCATTGATTTATCTATTAGGTTCCAGTTCAGCTTTTTGACAAGATAAATCTTATGACAAGTAAAAATTTGATTTATATGTTCTAACTGGAGCAACCTGCAGACTTTCCTGTAAAGGCATCATCCAGCAACCGAGTTACCATAAATTTGAGCTCATTTTCAAAGTACATGGCATAAATAGTTTATATAACTTTTTTTAAAAAAAGAGATACAAAATATATTAATCTTTTGGAGGAGCTCCCAGATCTGAGCTACTTCTTATAAATGTTAAATTAATTGATTGTAACTACAGTTGTAGTAAATACCTACTTCCTTTGTAATTCCTTCATTCTTTATTCTCAATAGGCAAGTTACCATGAGTGGTTCTTGCAAATAGAAATACAAATCCAGTAAATAAAATAATAATCCTCTCACACTACAAATTCAGATTTTCCACTAAGGGTAATATGGCACAAATTATATAACTGAGCTGATGTTATAGATTGCTACATATTGGAACAAAATGAATAAGACCATCAAAAAAAGCTATGGAAATAGTTCAAAGATGTATCTAGTCCACCTTTGGTTTCTAATGTGGCTAACAAAATGCCCTAGAGGTAGGATATGAAGTTTAATCAGGTAGCTATTTCTATATCATTTGGTAGCCAATTCCATAGAGTAATTACATGTTATAAAGCAAAGTATGTATGCTTTGATCCTCTATGGCAGTGTTTCTCAACTTTGGAAGCTTGAAGATGGGTGGACTTCAACTCCCAGAATCCCCCAGCCAGCAGCGCTGGCTGGGGGATTCTGGGAGTTGAAGTCCACCCATCTTCAAGCTACCAAGGTTGAGAAACACTGCTCTATGGTGTCATAGAGGACAAAGTGTAGACTGGATCAGTTTCTTGCACCATGTAGGTCTACTCATGATTCGGATGTAAGTTTGCCATTAATATGCCAGTAGTGAAAATGGTTTAAAATTAATTCAAGATTCCAGGGCAGTATGATTGACACTCTAGAGCTCTGAAGAAATCAGTTGAAGTGACTTCATAGCTGTAATTATAATCTTTGAGAATTTCTGGAGAAGATGGGAAAAGAGAAAATAGTGTTCCCTTTCTTCAAAAAAGAGAAGGAGGAGGACCCAGGAAATTGTACTGAGCAAAGGCCTCAAAGAACTATTTCATCCGCATGGCTGTAATCACTTAAACAGGATACAACACCTAACAAGAAGCTGTATAGGTTTGTGACAACTTGAACTAAGCAAACTGTATCTGCTTTTTTTTGACAGAATTACTAACTCATTAGGTCTTGGGAATGCCATAAATGTGTCTTGAGCTCAAAAAAACACATTCAACCATGTTTCTCATGATATCTTCATTAATAAAATGATAAAATATAGGCTATATGAAGGTTTGGGATTAATGGATTGAGAATTGGCTGAATGACCACACATAGGGAGCACTCAGACCGGAAAGTAGCTTTAGATGAAGTGCCATAGGGATAGGTCTTTTGTTTGACTTGGTTCAGGGGTGAAATGCTCCTGGTTCGGACCGGATCACCCGATCTGGTAGTGATGGCGGCAGGTGGGTCGAAGAACTGGTAGCAAAAATCCCTGTTCCCCCCTCGCCCAGCTGAACTGCGTGATTATCAGAGGCTTTTTTAATTTTATTTTTAAAAGCATTTTTTCTACAACCTCGTCAGCCAAAAAAATGCTTTTAAAAGTAAAAAAAAAATCCTCTGATGATTGTGCGGCTCAGCTGGGATCGTCAGAAGCTTTTAAAAGCATTTTTTCTACAACCTCTTTGGCCGAAAAGGTTGTAGAAAAAATGCTTTTAAAAGCCTCTGACGATCTCAGTTGAGTTGCCTGATCGTCAGAGGCTTTTAAAAGCATTTTTTTACAACCTCTTCGGCCAAAGAGGTCTTGGAAAAAATGTTTTTAAAAGAAAAAAAGTCTCTGACAATCAGGCAACTCAGCTGGGATCGTCAGAGGCTTTTAAAAGCATTTTTTTACTACCTCTTCGGCCGAAGAGGTTGTAGAAAAAATGGTTTTAAAAGTAAAAAAAAAAAAAGTTGGCTACACCCACTCAGTCACATTACCCCTCTCCCACCAAGCCACACCCACAGAACTGGTAGTAACAAATTTTACATTTCACCATTGACTTGGTTTAATATATGCATTGATAAAAATGGATGATTAGATGATCAAATTTGCAAATGACACAAAAGTAGGAGGAGTAGCTAATACATAGGGTTTTTTTCTTCAGTTTGCTGGAAGAAATTATTCTTTTGGTTCAAAATTGTGTGTGTCTATATTTTTCTTGACTGTACACCGCCTTGAGTCCTACGGGAGAAAGGCAGTATAGAAATATAATAAATAAATAAATAAATAAATAAATAAATAAATAAATTAATAAATTAATAAATAAAATTGAGCAGGAAAGAAAAGATACTTTCTACTCACTGTCAACTGAATTGAATGACTGATAGTTCCCTATGCTCCATTAGTGATTCAGAAGATCAAATACTGCTAACTTGCAAACTTTATAGAGTTATGAATATGTAAACATGCTTGTTGCATAATTCTTAGCATTCCAACAAATTACCAATAGCCAGAATAATCTGATCAATCCCAGCTACGTGTGGAATCAAATGATTTGGGTGACTGAAAAGATGCGTATTTGGAAATGCTAAAATAAGACTGGGAGAATGTTAAATTATTCTTAAAAATGTGTCCATCTTCTAAATTTCAGCACAGAGAGTGAATGTTCCTCTGAGTTGATTATACATGTTCTTCTGTGCCTTAAAAATGATGAGCCTGCACATATGGCAATCGGATTCCCCTGTGATTCCTAGCTGCAGTTTTGAATGAACACCTGTACAATCTTTGATTGTTAAGGAGTGAAAGAAAGTAGAGGCCCATCTAGAGATCAATTTCCCAAATGCAAGGCTGCCTTCTGCATTATGTATGTACCTTCTGATCATTCCTCCCAGATGTGGGAGGGAAGGTCTACTACAGCTGCTGCTCAGAAAACAGCAAAGGGCTTTATGAAGCCTTTGAAAAAAAAGTTTTATCAAGGCATATTTAAAATATGTGGAGCTGAAATGCATGAGGGAATTAAGGCCTTCAGACATAAAAATCTGATCTCTGCTCCAGATGTGTATAAGCTTGTGGAGGAGACAAACACATAAAGTGGATAAAAGCACACTTTTTTTTTTGTAGAAAGAACTATTAGAAATCTAAATGTAGTTGAAATTATGCTTCTTCTATTAGAAAGGACAATGGTTGCTTGGGGATTTTTTGGGCTATCAAAGCTCCATTTATTGGAATATCCTTTATTGGCCAAGTGTGAATGGACACACAAGGAATTTGTCTCTGGTGCACTCTGAGTGTACATAAAAACAACAAAGTTGCAACTCATAGATAATAAATCATAAAATACAACCATAATTCATAAGATACAAACAAGTGATAAATGATAAGATGCCAATAGGACACAGGTGTCAAACTCAATCGCGTCACGGGCCAAATGGTGACATATAGCAATGTTTTTTGTCTTTGCGGAGCCAGGGTGGACATGGCCTCTGCGTATCCAGTGCAAGGGACATCAGTTTGACAGGTCTACAATAGGAGAAGGTAGTAGGAAATATGAGAAGATGAGAAAGATAAAAAAGATGAGAAGGATAATAGCAATACAGCCTTATTACATGGGTAAATAGCTAGTTTTGAGGAGGTCAGAAAGCTAGCTTGGAAATTAAATAAGACATCAATTTGCTCTCCTTCTCTCTCTCTCTCTCTCTCTCTCTCTCTCTCTCTCTCTCTCTCTCTCTCTCTCTCTCCCTCCCTCTCTCTCTCCCTCCCTCTCCCTCTCCCTCTCCCTCTCCCTCTCCCTCTCCCTCTCCTTCCCTCCCTCCCTCCCTCCCTCTCTCTCTCTCTCTCTCTCTCTCTCTGTGTGTGTGTGTGTGTTTGGCAACAAGGGTGTCTAGGAGAGTTCAAGAAAAGAGATTTTTTCCTAGGAACCTATGGCATTTGTCCAATGAAGAGTTGTACTTTTTTGAGAAGGGTTGTTTATTGGGTAAGAGAGTTGCTCAGCAAATCTCTGGGCCCAGCATTCCTCCTTGTTGAATTCAATAAGTACTCTTGTGCAATGTTATTCTTATATTGTGCATGTATGTAATACTGTAAGGGTACATGGGAATAACTTTGAATAACAAGGAAAAGAGACACCGTCAAGGCAAAGACATCTCCAAAATTCATTGAGAGCCCAGCTTTTGCTTAGTAACTCAAGATCAAAGTTTACATATCAATCTCTCATTTTTTCCCCTGTCATTTAGATCAGGGGTCTCCAACCTTGGCAACTTTAAGACTTGTGGACTTCAAACGAAGCTGGCTGAGGAATTCTGGGAGTTGAAGTCCACACGTCTTAAAGTTGCCAAGGTTGGAGACCCCTGATTTAGATTATATGTCCTCTAAGCATATATAATACATTCTCAGCTGTGAATGGGTGACAGGAAACAGTGCATCTGAAAAGCCAAGTTTCAAAATAAATTCTGTCCCAACAATAGATAATTTCTAATTTTACTGAAACTTCTGCCAATCTTTTGTATTCAGATTACACAATCCACATGTTCAGAGCCAGTAAAGTAGGTCACATCCATTTCTTACAATTGACAAAAAAAAATGTTCCTTGCAAGAAACATCCATGTTCTAAACATACAGCGGATGTATTGGTATGAAGGAAAGGATCAGAAGCTGCTCTTAACAGATCAATAATTTAAAGTCGGCTTTGAAGTAACAGAACAATAATGAAATTCTCTTTGTAAGTCCCTAAAGCCACAGTTAGCAGCAAATCATGACTCCTAATGTTGGGGCTATTCCAGCTGGAAACAATGAAATAGCTCTTTAATCTACTAATAATAACCAACATGTATTTAATTGTTTTCTTTCATGTGTTGCAGAAGACAAGCATATGTCTTGATAATCCCTTGTTTTTATTCAACCTTTCCAACAGGCTTTTCAAGAAAGTGGAGTCTTTCTAATCTGTCTTTGTTTGAGTTCCTGCCTGCATTAAAAAAAAAAAAAAAAACCAAAGAGAAGCATTGACCTTAGTCACACCAAGGTCATTTTTGTAAAGTGCAATGCTGATTCCTGAAATTAAAATAATCTGGATCATGAAATATCAAGAATCAGAACACAAAATACAAGCTGAGTGGACACGACCTTGTAGATGACCATCACTCTGTCAAGGACCTTGGAGTACTCATATCTAATGATCTAAGTGCCAAAGCCCACTGTAACAACATCGCCAAAAAAGCATTAAGAGTTGTAAACCTAATCCTACGTAGCTGCTTCTCCAGTAATATCACACTACTAACCAGAGCATACAAAACATTTGCTAGACCAATTCTCAAATACAACTCATCTGTCTGGAACCCGCACTGCATATCGGACACTAATACAATTGAGAGAGTCCAGAAATATTTCACAAGAAGAGTCCTCCACTCCTCTTCTCGCAACAAAATACCTTATGCCACCAGATTTGAAATTCTGGGCTTAGACAACTTAGAACTATGCCGCCTTTGGTATGACCTAAGTATAGCTCATAAAATTATCTGCCACAATGTCCTACCTGTCAATGACTACTTCAGCTTCAACCAAAACAACACACAGTACACAATAGATACAAACTTAAGGTGAACCGCTCCAAACTCGATTGCAGAAAATATGACTTCAGAAACAGAGTGGTCAATGCCTGGAATGCACTACCTGACTCTGTGGTTTCATCCCAAAACCCCCAAAATTTTAACCTAAGACTGCCTACTGTTGACCTCACCCCAGGAACAAGACCCTGTTGTTCTGCCAGGCTGGGCTATCAACATAACAATTTTAAATTGGGTTTTAAATTCTCAGGGTTTTAAATTGAGCTGAATTCATTTAATAATTTTAAACTATTTTAACTGATGTTGTCTTGTGTTTTTAATAGGCTGTACACCGCCCTGAGTCCTTTGGGAGAAGGGCGGTATAGAAATAAAATTATTCTATTCTATTCTATTCCTAAGAGGTCTTTAAGGGGCGTGCATAAGAGCACCAGCGTGTCTACCATCCCTGTCCTAATGTTCCCTTTATTTGTAATCATTTTATGTATTCAATTCATGTTTATACTTGTATATATTATCTAATACATACTTGACAAATCAAATCAATAAAATAAATAAATAAAATGATAAATAAATAAATATCAAGAGATACAATGATATAAACAGTCATTGTATACTCAATTGGCTGTTATGCTTGTCAGGTGTTGATGTAGGTTGCTTCTCAATGACTGAATTACTTCATAGAGGCATTCAGCCATCATAAAAATGATATAAAGCCTTCTCGTTACCGTTATTTTAACACAACTATAGTTGGAAAACTCCAGAAGATTTTATAAATTGCTAGTGGAAGTGACTTGTGTATTGTTTCAAAGGTAATTACAATGTAATTTATCTATTTTTTTTTATTTTCAAGAAAATATCAATTATTATTTATGATATTTATTTTTTGATAAGCACTTTATAACATCTGCAGAGACGAGGGATATAAAATCTACAGTTCTAAATATTAAACTAGAGTCCAACTGGATTAGCCCCATCTATTGTTGTTATAGGTCTGTTATCCCAGCAATAACATTTGTTAAATAGCTGATCTTCCAGGTCTATTGTCTAGTTACATTCAATTATGAAAACCACGCTGCATCCTCATAAAATCCATAGATTGTATTTTTTTTCTTGAGTTTTTCAAGAAAACTCTCTTTCTTTTGCTATTCAATTGAATTAAAAAGCAATATGTTCCCATATACTATTCAAAGGAAGGAAGGAAGGAAGGAAGGAAGAAGGAAGGAAGGAAGGAAGGAAGGAAGGAAGGAAGGAAGGAAGGAAGGAAGGAAGGAAGGAAATATATGTGGAGAAGTTGCTTTGCTTTATCTATTGGGTTTCTAGCTTCAGAATATATGGATCCATCCCTCTGGATATGCTGTTTTTCTCTAGTTTTTGAAGTATGTCTTATTTCCCTAACAATTATATTTGTTCAGTTGGATTGTAGGTTACGCCACAGGAAGTTTTAATGTTGGAGGACTAATTCCTAAATGATTCTGAGAAATTGATGACAGTTTTAGCTTTTACGTCAACATAATTTTTATTGTGAAGTAGCAGCCGCCTACACATACGAATTCTGGTATTTATTTCAAAGGGCAAAGTCAGTTTGTTCACGAAGTGTAAAATATACACCCAGTGCAGTTCTCTTGCCTTTTACTTGATCAAGAAAACCAAACATGTGCTGAAAACTTCACCTATGCATCACAACTCCTATGGCTGGCTGAGGAATTTTGGGAATTGAACTCCACAAGTCATAAAGTTGCCAAGTTTGGAGACCCCTGAGCACACTTCCAAAATGTTTCAAGTGTGGTTGTAATATTGTAAGTCCAACACTGCTGTATTGCACTTAGTCATCTGTAAATAGATGTGGCAAAAATTCTATCTGAAAACCAGACCAATTATTACCAGTTAGCATAATCTACAGTAAGCTACATGAATAAAAAGTTCTGATTTATGAAAAGACAACTTTGCTTGGTAGAATGGCTGGATGGACTGCTAACACTGTGATTTGGTTCTTAATTTAGGCATCTGAATCAACTGCATTTAGATAATTAATCCTAATGTTTTTTCCCCCTGGTAATCCACAAAGGAAGATTACCTACCCATGAAGAATTACACCAAATATTATTCATGGTGAAACGAGTAACCACTTCCTATGAGTCCACCATATCTCCAGTCACCAAAGTCCTTTCGCTTTGCTGTAAGATTGGATTTCAGCCAGGCTTGGAAACAGTGAGAAGCATGCACCACAGAGCAGTGGTGGGTTGCCCCCGGTTTGGACCGGTTCACAAGAACTGGTAGTAAAACTGGCGGGAGGCCCTGCCCCTAATCCCGGATGTCGTCATTGGCAATCTGTGCATGCGCAGAAGCTTCTGCATATGTGCAGAAGCAAGGCGCGTGCGCAGAAGCAAGGCACACACGTGAACGAAGAGACCACACACGCGTGATCCCATTGCGAACCGGTAGTAAAGGTAAGCAGAACCCACCCCTGCCACAGAGGTTTCTATGGCCATATAATCAGGATTCTGTCTGAATACCCATACCTGCCTTGTGTTTTCATTACCTAATTGTGACATAAATTTGACTTTTCACTTTGGGGAAGCAGCTACTGTTCACACAGCATAGACTGGGCCTATTGACTGCCTGGATAAAAAGAGCTATGGTGTGGTATGGTGCAGGGGTGAAATGCTCCCGGTTTGGACCAGATCACCCAATCAGGTAGCGATGGCGGCGGGTGGTTCAGACAACCGGTAGCAAAAATCCCTGCGCCCCCCCCATGCCCAGCTGAGCCATGCGATCATCAGAGGCCGGGTTTTTTACTTTTAAAAGCCTTTTTTCTATAACCTCTTCAGCCGAAAAAATGCTTTTAAAAGTTAAAAAAAAAAAAGCCTCTGATGATAGTGCGGCTCAGCTGGGATTGGCCGAAGAGGTTGTAGGAAAAAAAAATGCTTTTAAAAGCCTCTGACGATCCCAGCTGAGTTGCCTGATCGTCAGAGGCTTCTAAAAGCATTTTTTTCTGCAACCTCTTCGGCCGAAGAGGTTGTAGAAAAAAGGCTTTTAAAAGTAAAAAAAAAAAAAGTTGACCACACCCACCCAGTCACATTACCCCCCGCCACCAAGCCACACCCACAGAACCGGTAGTAACAAATTTTAGATTTCACCCCTGGTATGGTGATTTCCACGTGGAAGATCAAGAAATAAGTAAAATAAATATGCAATGAAAAATACTGAAGCACACAAAGCAACCATGTCCTGAATTGCTAAACCCCACTTTTTAATATAGCCCTTGATCCCAATTATGATGATAAGATGAATAATTTTAAAGGTGCAGCATATGTGAATCACTAGCCTAGGGGATAAAAGTAGAGAGTAGAGTTACACAAATATAACATCTAATATATCTGAAATGAATACAATTGGCTAATGATCATCACAGAGATTAATGGACAACTCCAGCCTAGAGTAATTCACAGCAATTCTATTTCTCCCTTGCTAAATCAAGCTTCTGTATGTCTCTCTACTTCTGAATTCTTTCCTGGCAGCTCTGAATTACAGATGTAAGAAAACAATAAGAAGGGAAAAGGAGGAAAGAATATAAATGGTCGGGGGGGAAAATGTTACAATAAGTGAATATATAAAACTGAAATGTCAGAGCCTTTTTAATGTATCCACCCACTGCTTTTTACAGGCAGTTAATTCTTTTTTCTCAAGATTCAAGATCTTGCTGCCTCAACCATCTTTTTACCTATTTTTTTCTTTCTGCCAGCATTAGGACAATAAAGCTGTCAGCATCATTACTGGTCTATCTTTCTTGGCTGGCAAACTGTCTACTGAGGATTATAACCCCCTAATTGCTGCTTTTTGTAGCGCAAGTATCCTGTCTTAACCAAACAGAATTTAAATAATGTTTAAATGCAAACACGCACGTTTTTGAAAAAGCAAAACAATCCTATCTTTTCCCAATTCTTTTTTTCCCCCTTGAAATGTCATTGCCAATTTCCCTTCAGTGACTATTTTTCATGTCCCTAAATATGTATCAACAGATGCATAGAACTAGAACAAAGCTATATGGCAGAGTTACCTTTACTCAAAAGAAATTTGGCTGTCATTCTCAAAAGAAGGGTAGGATATTATAGAATGAATCTTGGATCATAAAACTCAGTCACTCATACCCTGATCATCTCGTATTTAGAGTACTGCAAGTATTCTACATTTCACATCTGTGTCTCTGAAAGACTTCCTTGTTGCATTGAGGAAGCCCTGAGAATTGAACCATAAGATATCTACAACCAAAGTATTATATCTAGTCCCAAAAATGTCATGTCCATTTGTATGGAAATAATAACAACCAATCTTTTGAGATTATACTTAGTACATGTCTCCCCATTTTTGAGACGTGATTTTGAATCTATCCAAGAGAATTGCCTTATGAAACGTCTCATTGATTCTTTGCTCTGAAGGTTTTCTACATGCACATCTAGAATGATAATTTATTTGACATATCATGCCTTTCGATTGTGGTGAGTATTTAGCTAACAAAATTTAAATAAAAATGAACACTGACATGGTTACACAATTCACAATTTAAAAGTCAAAAAAGTGAGGGTTAAACACAGCTTCTGAAATGGTATGTGTGAATGACCTTGGACAGGGGGTGAAAAAATTCTTTAAATCTTACAGGACATGCACATTCATGTTTTTAATTTAATTTCCTAATTTTAATTAGGAAAAGAAGGTAAACATTGCCTAACCTAAAATCTTAATTTACTGGCAGAACATATGCTTCAATACAGAAGATCCATGGCGGACTAATATGGGGTAGAGTAGAGTTCTTTACATGAAAATTACTATATCTAATGGCCTAAAAGTCAGAAGCAAAATTAACGATTGTCCACATTTAAAAAAATAAAGATCTTGGCCAGTAGAAAATCCTGCTAAATAGAGCTGTAATCCTATTCCCACTTACCTGACAATACTGTAAACCCAACTAAATGTTGGAAGATTAACTGTAGGAGATGACCAAGCTAATCCCAAGGCCGGGGTCAAATGCATCATCAGTTTGGTGTCCCTATGCAGGGGTGGGTTCTACTTACCTTTACTACTGGTTTGCAGTGGGGCCGCGCGCTCTTCTGCGCAAGCACTGAAGCATTTTGATGACATCGGGGTCGGTGGGCGGAGCCTCCCGCCAGTTTTACTACTGGTTCTATAGAACCGGTGCGAACCGGGGGCAACCCACCACTGTCCCTATGCCTCCACAAGAGACCTAAATCCAACTCCTGAACTTACTAATGGTCAATTTGCTTTGACCTTAGTAGATCAGATTCTTGTGTAGAGGTAGCATGAAATAAACTTGCTTTTGAACTCTATCCTAGCTCCTGATGTCTTGCGCCTGACATTAATTTCTGAATTACTTCCAAACCATTTGTTCCATTGTTTCAGTGGGCCACACTCCTGTCTAATTTGACTACATGATAGACACTTAAAACAAATGCAGACATTAGAAATACAATATAAAGCACTGTGTATTTCGGAATAAATTTGAAGTATAGCCAAAAGAACAAACAAAAAGAAGACAAAATACTTGAAGAAATGTTTGAAAATATTAAACCATACTTGCAATTCACCTCCATCACCTATCTAAAGTTTGCACCTCTTGTTTGCAAAAGCAGCTATATTTGCTCATCGCAGATGATGAGAGTTCCTCTGGTATTGGTCAGGGAACTCTCCGTCATCTGCTCTGTGTGTTTCATCCTATTGTTCCCCAATCACAATTTATTTATTCAACAGCAAAACTTCGAGCAGAGCAGAGACGGATTCCCACTTAGCTCCCTTAATAGCTATTCCTATCTCAGAGAAGTGTGCAAACACAGATAGACCATCCGCCAATGTTAGCCAAGTGAAAGATTAAAGCTAGCATTACAGTAGTCAGAATAAATTTATATCAGCAGCAATGATGTTTGGGCTGAGATTAAACTCTTATTTTACAGATGGAGCTAAAATCTGGCCACTGGAAACAATCCTCATGAAATCAGAGGGACACAGGTTTCTCAAGGTGGCATCATCCAGATATGTGGAGGCAGAAATTCCAAAATTCCCAGCCAATGGATGAATAGCAGCCCAGCACATGTGAAAGAATTCAAGCTGCAGAAAATTATGTTGGAGAAGAAACAGAAACAAAACCTCATGATATAGTTAGCAGCCAGTTAGCACACTATCCGAGATCTAGATTATCCTTTTAATCAAAATAGTTTCTTTTCTCATTTATTTTACTTCCATCAGAAAAAGCAAAGTTGAAGTGGCTAATGATCACTCTTACATGATGGTTTCATGGTTAGAGGTCCTATTGGAATACATGTTAGAATGTATTTTGTATTGCAACAACTACAGAATTATTCGGCCAGTAGGTGGCAGCATTTAGTTTGAATCTATGGTTATAACCTATTGTTTCTTTTGTTCTGAGGAGTTTCCTGAGGAGTTTCCTGTGACAGTTGAAACTGTTAATTGGTTTTAATACTATATATTGCCATCCCTATCAAAAGGTCTATGAAGTTTCTCAATCATCCAAGTTATGATTGTCGCAAGGGTGCTTTTCCAAAAGGAAACTGGACTTTCTTGGGTTTTTTTCCTTGAAAACAATTCACTTCTCATCCAAGAAGTTTCTTCAGTACTCTGAAGAACTGAAGAAGCTTCTTGCATGAGAAGCAAACTATTTTCAAGGGGAAACCCCCCACCCCACCCCAAGAAAGTCTAGTTGCCTTTTGGAAAAGCACCCTTGGGACATCCATATCAAAAATATCACTAAGACACATATCAGCCATGGTTACATTGTTCTGGTTGGTTGGAAAAAAGCAGGGGTGAAATCCAGCAGGTTCTGACAGGTTCTGGAGAACTGGTAGCAGAAATTTTGAGCAGTTCGGAGAACCGGTAGCAGAGATTTTGAGTAGTTCAGAGAACCGGCAAATATCACCTCTGGCTGGCCTCAGAGTGGGATGGGAATGGAGATTTTGCAATATCCTTCCCCTGGAGTGGGGTGGGAATGGAGATTTTGCAGTATCCTTCTCCTGCCACATCCACCAAGCCACGCCCACCAAGCCACAGCATGCCCACCAAGCCACGCTCACAGAACTGGTAGTAAAAAAATTTGGATTTCACCACTGGAAAAAAAGCCTATTTTGTCTTCATTCATCTCATCATCATTTTATGGTCAGATACTCTAGCACAACAGCTGTCATAAAAAAGACAGAGTTTCAAAAGAATACCCTGGTGATATATTCCCTGCCTTATATAAAAAAAAAGAGTAATACTTGGAACCAGTAGTGGGATTCAAATCCCGTCACTACCGATTTGCTCGTGGGCGTGTGCGTGCGCGACACTTCTGTGCATGCACAGAGACGTCTGGGTGGGTGGGCGGAGCCTCTCGCCACCACTACCAGTTCGCCCCGGATCTTGGAAACTGAGTAAAGAATCATGAACCTTGTGCAAATTTGTGATATGCACAGCTAATAAAGCACAAGAAAATGAGATCTCTGGCTATTTATTTGCATGGAAAAGCTTTAATACAGGATATTCTACAGCTAAATTCGTTTTTAATCTGTGCCTAGGTGAGAATTTGACCCTGAAACTGTTTCCAAACTGACCTGAGATAATTTATTCTGCAAAAAGGCTGAGAGGCTGATGCTTCTCTCTAGTCTTGCTTGCTTTTTTTTCATTCATTAATTTCCGAACACATCTCTTTTGAGGGTGGGGGGGAGATCACTTTTGTTAAAACAAAAAAGAATCGCCTTACGTGAATTTTCTTTTGATGAGACAAAAATCATACTAAAAGGCAGTTTAAATCTGAGCGGGAAGTGTGTTCTCCGTAAAAGCGGGCACGCAAGGAAGAAGAGACATTGATTTGGTACTCATTGCCCTCACTTGACCCACCTAAAAGAGAAATCCACCACTCTAGTCTTTTATGAATACATTAAAGCAAGAGAGTGCCGTGGAGCATCAGCACTC
Source organism: Pituophis catenifer annectens (assembly GCF_029215685.1). NCBI lineage: Eukaryota > Metazoa > Chordata > Lepidosauria > Squamata > Colubridae > Pituophis > Pituophis catenifer. The sequence goes on from NW_027256882.1 coordinate 53,126,268, forward strand.
TATTACTTCGAATGATTGTTCTTTGCTTTTTAATAATAAATTATCCGACAAGTCCTTGACACACAAAAAACAGCTTTTAAACACCTCTGCGAGGGGCTGTCAAAACGAAAGCAGAAACAAACATGATGCTAATGTTTCAAGAATAACCTTTGCACATCATTGGAGATAGGGAGGGATATAGCTCATTGTCGGCATTCTGTCCCTGATAGGTGATATTTCAAGTTTTACACCAAGTTGCACCTTCCAGCTTATTTATTTGCTTAGGAAAATTTATAAGGTCTGCCGCCCGACCTACAAACAAATAGCAATCGACTACATGGCTTGGGGCCAGATTATTTGAAGGACCTCCTCTCCCCTACCACATCCACTCAGCCCACCAGGAGGCAGGGTACGTTGGGGATGCCACTGATTAAGGATGTGTAATTGTGGGACCTAGAGGAGATCAACCCTGACTGCTCTTTAGAAGGCCAGATCCTGAAGATGAAACTCAAATACTTTGGCCACCTGATAAGAAGGAAGGACTCACTGGAGAAGAGCCTAATGCTGGGAACAATTGAGGGCAAAAGAAGAATGGGACGACAGAGAACGAGGTGGCTCGATGGAGTCACTGAAGCAGTCGGTGTGAGCTTAAATGGACTCCGGAGGGTGGTAGAGGACAGGAAGGCCTGGAGGAACGTTGTCCATGAGGTCGTGATGGGTTGGACACGACTTCGCAACTAACAACAAAAATTGTGGGATCATGAAAAAGGGTGTTCTCAGTGGTGGCCCTTTCTTTACAGAACATTCCCCTCTAAGTATGGTTGGCTCCCACTCTTTTGCTCTTCTGAAAGGCCCTAAAAACAGGGTTCCTGAGGACCATGAATGGAGAAGGAAACAATCAAGTGGTTGATTTGATTAAGCTGTTGCTGTTTTGAAGTGGGGTGGGGTTTTCATGGGTTTTATGTGATGGGGTTTTGAATGGAAGTTCCCCATTCATTCACCTATGCATGAGTTGGTCAGCTATCTAAACTATGTAATAAATAATATATTCAATATAGGCAATATAATCAACAATCAACGATAATAGTATAATAAAATATCAACCCTTTCCAATATTTGTTTCAATATTTTCCATTATTCCAAGTGTTTTCCAATCTTTGAGGGGCTGCCACAGAAAGGAGGGGGTCAAGCTATTTTCCAAAATACCTGAAGGCCAGACAAGGAATAATGGATGGAAACTGAACAAGGAGAGATTCGACCTGGAAATAAGGAGAAATTTTCTGACAGTGAGAGCAATCAACCAATAGAACAGAAGTTGCCTTCAGAAGTTGTGGGAGCTTCATCACTGGAAGCTTTCAAGAAGAGACTGGACTGCCATCTGTCAGAAATGGTGTAGGGCAGTGGTTCTCAATGTGGGGCCCACAGGGGGGCAATTTGATTTTTAATGGGGGCAATTTGGAACCTTATTTAAACCAAGTTAATGGCCTTTTAGGCTTCCTCCGCGTGAGTAGGAGTTCACTTTTTGAATAGTAAGAATTATATGTCATGGGGGGGGGGCATCAGGATTTTAGAGATGCTTAGGTGGGGCATGGCCAAAAAAAGGTTGGGAACCACTGGTGTAGGGTCTCCTGCTTGGGCGGGGAGGGGTTGGACTAGATGACCTACAAGGTCCTTTCCAATTCTGTTAATCTGTTAAACCCAATAGAAAACAATATCAAAATGATCAAATACAAGAATTTTAAAAAACTTCATCCAGACAAATCATACTTATCTTGGGCTTATCTATCATCCCAACCCAATGCCATGGGACAAGTCAAGCCTTCACAGTCTTCCCAAAGGCCAAGTTGGCCAAGGCTCTTCAGATCTCCTGGAGGAAGAAGCTCCATAAGGGTAGCTGTTGAGACATGTATAGAAACTACCAAGAATTCTCAACCAACACAAGATCTTTCAAATAGACATACTGTACTAGGATTAAAATGAGGTATATCCTGAAGGAATTCTGTGACTTCCATTGCAAACCTTCCCCCCCCCCTTTTTTTTTTTTAAAAAAAAGGTAAATTTAGCCTTTCAATTGGAATTATGAGGGGCTGGATTTCTCTTCTATGAAAAAAGAGGTGCTTTTCTGCTTATTACCACAATATAAATTTTCCCCAACTTGGCTTCCTGCAAATGTGCTGTGACTGCAATTATAATTCTCAGGCAGGAGGGCCGAAGGCAGTAGGAATTTTAATCTAATTTAATTTATTCAATGTAGATAGTTCCTGTCTCCAACCAACTCTGGGCAGTGTACAATAAAACTAACAACATAAAACAGCATGAAATATTAGAAGAGATTAAAAGAGTCAATAACAAAAACCCAATTGTGTGTCCAGCAACCACACCTAGATACAATCTAGCAGGGGTTCCTACCATCCTAATTCAATGAATTCTGGAAGCAGAATGGATTTTCTTGGTTTTTTTCCTTGAAAACATTTCTCTTCTTATCCAAGAAGCTTCTTCAGTTCTAACCAAACTTTTTGGAGGAGAAGCAAAATGTTTTCTAGGGGGAAAAAAACCAAGACAATCCAGTTGCCTTTTGGAAAAGCATCTTTGGGACAACCATGACCTGGATGATTGAGAATCTCCATCTCACCCTAGTGGTGAACCCAACCACTAGGCTGCTAAAGTTTATTTTCAACTGCAGTACTTGAATGTGGGGCCTGTTTTTGCACAAGATGTAGCCTGTTATAACATGCCTAGCTACAACTACATATAAATTATAGTGAAATTTTAATATTAATGATAAGTTTAAAAAAATGTAATGATGAGAAATGTACCCAGGCCCAGCAGCTGTCTTTACACTTAAGCAAGAGTCTGAATTAAAGAAGGCAATTTTCTACCTAACACAATTATGGCACCATTTGCTCACTATTGTCATTGTAAATGATTAACATTCATTTGTTGTATTGTTTCCTGATTACTTCTTCTTCCGTCTTTGCGTTTGCATGATTTCCATTGTGCTGCTTTATTTGTTTTGTTTCATTTTCTCCTTCTTGATTCGACATTATTATCCTCCTTTGTTAATTTTGTGATAATTTGACATTATTATCCTCCTTTGTTAATTTTGTGATATACACTTTTAATATTTTAAATATATCCTACCCAAGTAAAATGGCTGCCTTATTGGTTAATAATTCAAACGCATGCCAAAACCTCTCTTCTAGAAGTTATCTTTATTAAATTCTGGCCTATTTGTTTGGGGCTATTATTCAAATTTGCTGAATTACTAAAAGATTACTCTCAAAACAATTCACGATAATTGTTTCCCACTTGGTATCCACCACAGGTTATGGGACTATGCATCCAGAAAATGAAAATTTAAAGCATAGTTTTCATAACCTTCTGACCTGTCTACAAGAGATGGGGTGGGGTGGGTTGAAGGCCCTATTCTGTACTGGTTCAGCTCAGTGGATAGTTACTGAGGGTTAAGTTAGGGCCTTAGGAAATCCATGGCTCAGGGAATTCTTCCTTCCTCTCTACCCTGTTTATCATCTACTTGAAGCCTGTGGGATATGTCATATGTTGGTTCAGAGAGTGGACTCACCAATATACTGACGGAACTCAATTACAACTCTCTACTTTGGGCTGAATAGGAGATCTGGTTGAAGTTCTAAGACAGAATCTCAAGTTCTGATTGGGAAAAAAAAAATCAGATTTAGACCTAAATTGAGCAAGCCAGAGGGGCTGTTCATTCAAAAGATTCTGGCTTGATACCAACTTTGCTCTAAACCAGGAGTCTCCAAACTTGGCAACTTTAATACTTGTGGACTTCATGACTGTCTGGAGAATTCTGGGAGTTGAAGTTCACAAGACTTAAAGTTGTCAGGTTAGGAAACCTATTTTCTAGAGAGTGTATTGTTTCTCTGTATAAAATTCTTTTTCAACTTGGGCATCCTGAATTCACAGCATCCAGTGAGCTGTATTCACGGCTCCTCCAAAACAGTTCTGGCTCAGCTCCATTGCAGCAGTGAAGAAAGTAAGTCAACCCTGGATTGTATTATTGCAATTTGCCATAACCTGGTGTTCCCTTGAAGACCACTTAAAACCTGGCAAAAAATGCAGCAGCCCAAATGCTCATGAGGCAGCCTTGTTATGTTGTGTAACGCTGCAGCTACCAAAACTGAAAATTTCCAGTGTGTTTATGAATGCAATTCTATGAGTACCATTCAGTTCAAGGAGCTGCTTATTGTTTATAAAGTTGTTGGTGGCTCAAGGCACATTTATCTGTGAGACTGCCTCTCAGAGTCCCAGTGCCTTTCCACTGCCTGCTCAATCTAAGCAATTTTTTTTGCTGTGTGATGTGGCGAGGAATCTTGGAAATGAGCATTCTTGAAGGGTGTCATGCCCCAGCATATAATTTTTTTATATACTATTGTTGCTCTCTAGCCCCATCTAGCGGCCAGAGAGACAAATACCAATTATATTCTTTTGAACCTGACTCAACACCTTTACCCATAGCCTACACTCTGAAAACAAGTGCATGCTGGAAAGCCAGACTCCATTTCCCTTTATCATTTGGAGGATGCAGAAGCACAAAGAAGAATCCATCTTAGTCTGTAGCACATCTCCATCCAAGGACAAACCCACATCCCACACACAGAGCATCACTGGTGAGATATTAATTACTTGCATTTATTAATTATGTTCAGCAGTAACTCAATACTGCCTATCTTGTATTTGGTTCTCATTGTATGTATTCCTATTTTCTCTAATTTCACCACATCTTGTTCTTTCAATAAAACATTCAGATCTACGCACACGGTCTGTTTTATTGGAGGATAGGTGGGTTTAGCTCAGTGGTGGGTTGCTCCTGGTTCTGTCCGGTTCTATAGAACTGGTAGTAAAACTGGTGGGAGGCTCCGCCCACCCGCCCCGATGTCATCAAGGGTGATCTGCGCATGCACAGACGCTTCTGCACATGTGCACACACTCCTGTTGTGAACTGGTAGTAAAGGTAAGTAGAACCCACCCCTGGTTTAGCTGCATGTTGATCTGCACACAGACAGAACAAGGGGCCTCTCCTCTTGTGGGGTCTCCCCCATGGAGCAGCTTGCCTTTGAAGCAAGCTTCTTCCCCCTTCTTAATGGCCTTCTGAAGACCAGATTTGCTTGTTTTCAAAGGATTTCAGAAACTGATTGATGTCAGTGCCCAACACGGAACACTTATATAAATGATTATATTTAATATATTGATTTTTGCACGGATATATTGTATATTGCACTGTTGTTATAGTACACACCAGTTGTCCAGCTAGAAGTGGCATATAAATTTAATATATATATTAATGTTAATACAGCTGTAATGAAGCCTGACCATTAAAGTTGTAACTCATAACAATTACCTCAGGTCGGTGACTGATCTTATTTTACAAGGCTTGTTGCGACAATCGTTAAGCAATTGTGGTGGTCTTAAGTGTAAACACCAAGGTCGGTAAGCAAATGCCACGGTAATTAAATAAACCCATTATTTGCTATGGTGTGGCATTACCAAAAATGGGAAGTGTGGGCAAAACTTTTCTAAAACACAGTTGTGTGAGCACAAGATGCTGCAAACGGCTGTAAATGGGGCCATAATTGCCAAGTGCTGTCAGAACTTCAGATCTGGCTCATAAGTCCCCTTTTTCAGGTAGGTTGTAACTTTGTACTGTCACTAAGCAACTGACCATAAGTTGAGGACTACCTGTAATTTCCACTTCATATATCATCTAAGCAACATACTGTAACTGAAGAAAGCATGTTTGTATATAACATTTTATGTAATTGATTGCTCCTTTATAGCTTTCTCGCTATAAATCCACAAATAAACATCATGTGGAAAAAACTGACAAATTTTGCAGTATTTGCTTATTGCTTGGTGGGGACAGATGAGATACACCTAGCTTTGCATAATTCAGGTATGATAGAATATAGTTGCAGCACTTTATTCTATAATAAATGTGTTTTCTATACGATGCCAAGATTTCTTTGCAACAGACTAATCTGGCTATTTCTCTGAAATTGAGAAATGCATTACAGGTAGTCCTCAATTTTCAACAGTTCATTTAGTGACCATTAAGGAGTTATAAAGTGACTTATGACCGTTTTTGACACTTCCGACTGTTGCAGCATCCCCTTGGTCACGTGATAAAAATTCAGACTCTTGGCAACTGACTCATATTTATGATGGTTGCCATATCCTGGGGACACGTGATTGCCTTTTGTGACCTTCTGATGAGCAAAATTCAATAGGAAAGCCAGATTCACTTAACAACCATGTTACTAACATTTCACTTAACTTAAGTGAACTTAAGTGAAGTTAAGTGAACTAGCAATTCACTTAACAACTGGGGCGACAAAGGTTGTAAAATGGGGAAAAATTCACTTAACAAAAGTCTCACTTAACAACAAAAATGTTGGGCTCAGTTGTGGTCATAAGTTGAGATCTACCTGTATTTCCAGAGGAGAGAAACTCTCTGTCTGGAACAACCTAATTCTGTAGATGTGCTATGTATGCTAATGTTCTGACTATCTACCTATAGGTGTGACATGTGTTGTGGTCCGCCAGCAGCCTGTGGAGCTGGCAGCAGAGTTGGACAGTGAGGAGGTTGGGGAGGAACATGGGCCAGTCCTGGAGTCTGGAGAAGGCTCGAATGAGGGCTCTGCATCGGAGGCAGAGAAAGGGCCATCTGGAAGGTATGTGCTGCCTCCGGAGCCTCCAGAGTCGGACCTCAGCAAGGCAGAGGGACAGGGGGAGCCTGTTCCCAGTGTGCGCATGCACAGAGCTGCCAGAAGGCAAGAACAGTTAAACTGTTAAACAGTTAAAAGGGATGACTCGGAAGTAGTCGTCCCTTGGAGATGATTGGCCCCTCCCATAAGACTTAAAAGGCATGTGGGCCTTTGCAGGAAGCAACGTTGTTAATTCTGTGCAGTTTAAAGTCTGAAGCTCTGTTTGATTCTGGACTCCGTATGGCTTTGCCAATTAGGCCTTTGGCAGCGTGTCAAGGGAGATAAAGGTGGGTGATTATCAGCCTTATCGCGAAGGACTCTTTACAACTATTTGGGACTCATCTGTGAATGAACAGAATTCACAGCTGTTAAAATAAAACAGGTTTTTGGGACTACTCGTGTGTTTTACTGACTCAGGAAGAATAACATGTCAGAACAACACGTATGCCCATGTATGCTTCAGATTACTAGTTCCCTTTTGAATCTGGATCTCTAAACAGCCTATTTTCTGTAACCACATATCTCCACATCGTGTCTTCTTTTATAAAATGTTACCATGCTCCTCCATTCATCTTTTTGTCAAAGCTAAAAATACTCCAAATATTTCTTTTAAAAAAACCTTTTGGTTTGCTTTTTTGTCCTACTTTCCCAGTTTTGCAACTTTTTTTTTTAATGTGATAACTGGAAATGCACACAGTTTTTCGAAGTTAGTTGAACAATATACATATAGCCAGAGATTATGACTCCAAAGACTCTTCTCATTCTAATTCTGATGCCTTTCCTAATGATTCCCAACTTGGATTTATGGCAACATGGCTAAAATTGTAATACTTGGAATACTTTTAGATTACAGGTAGGCCTCGATTTACAATCACAATTGAGACCAGCATTTACTAAGTGAAACATTTGTTAAGTGAGTTTTGCCCCATTTTATGACTTTTCTCATCACTGTTGTTAAGTGAATCATTGCGATTGTTAAGTTAGTAACACGGTTATTAAGTGAATCTGGCTTCCCCATTGATTTTGCTTGTCACAAGGTCACAATAAGGAATCACATGACCCCGAGACACTGTAATTGTCATAAATATGAACCAGTTGCCAACATCTGAATTTTGATCCCATGACCATGGGGATGCTGTAATGATGGCAAGTGTGAAAAATGGTCATAAATTACTTTTTTTCAGTGCTGTTGTAACTTTCAATGGTCATTAAATGAACTGTTGTAGCTCAATACAACTTACTATTTTATTATTTGCTGAAATCTTTAAATTACATCAAATGTCACAAAAGTTTATAATTTACATAAAAATATGAGTTCTCAAGGGATGTGATACTAAAATCTCAAGTTGTACCATTGGATTGGTACCAGTGGTGAGATTCAAATTTTTATACTATCAGTTCTGTGGGCGTGGCTTGGTGTGCGTGGCATGGCTTGGTGGGCGTGGCTTGGTGGGCATGGCAGGGGAAAGGTACTGTAAAATCTCCATTCCCTCCCCACTCCAGGGGAAGGTTACTGCAAAATCAGCTGGGACTCGTGAAGCAGAGAATAGATGAGGACGGGGCCAGTCAGAGGTGGTATTTACCGGTTCTCCGAACTACTCAAAATTTCCACTACCGGTTCTCCAGAACTCATCAGAACCTGCTGAATACCACCTCTGGTACAGGTTCAAGGTAGCAGTTGATCTGACTTTGAGCCAGTCAGTATCTCTTAGTTCAGCTTGCTGCTCAGTTTTATGGTTGATTGGCTAACTCCAAACTCTGGATTTCAATACACTGGTTTAAATATATCTATATATTTACAACTTTAGGCTTTGAAAAATATGGATATCTGGATATTGTTGGCTTCCTTTCAAACTTTGGAACAGAAGACAGAGCTTGAACCTCACTACGAAAGGTAATTAGTGTTGCTTCAGTTTTAGATAGATAGATAGATAGATAGATAGATAGATAGATAGATAGATAGATAGATAGATAGATGGATAGATAGATAGAATGACAGGTTTAGATTGTGAGACATACACATGTTATTTATTGTCCAAGGTCAGGACAAAATGAAGCAAAGAAATAAATTCGTTTCAGTTAAGTATGTTACTTACTTAAATAAATAAATTATAAATAAATAAATTAGCAGGGAGGGATCTAAACTGGATCCTATTGTGATGTCTACTGGTGTTTCCTGAAAATCTAATTGTTATGCAGACTGATATTTGCCACAACTGAACTAAAGAGGGTGTGAACTGGAAGGTATGTGCCAGAACGGCATTGTCTCAGTATGCCACATGCTTCTTCCCTTGGAAAAATCAGCTGTGACAGGCCACTTTCGTGGGTGAAGGGCTCAAAAGGCATTGGGGAGGCCTGGGGTTGGATGAAAGGTATTTGATGTCAATAGTATTTGACATATGCAGGTTTGATACGTTCCTGCTTCTAAGCAGAAAGCAGCATAGAAGAACAAGATAAAAGAAGAGAGCACAGAGGCTAACTCCTTCAGATAATTGCTCTTTGTTGTTGCAAGGTGACCTTTTCTTTTCACTCACACATAGGCATCCTGAGAGCATGCAACACAGCCGATCTCCTTCCTGCTTCCTTAGCCGTTTCAAAACACCACACTTTATAAGGAGGAAATTATGATTGATTGATTGGAAATGGTTTTTGTTCTTCAGTCACTAAGTCACATCCAACTCTTTGCGATCCCATGGACCATAGCACGCTAAGCCCCTCTGCCCTCCACTGTCTCACAGCATTTGCTCAAATTCATGCTCACTGCTTCAATGACACTATCTAACCATCTCATCTGCTGCTGTCCCCTTCTCTTTTTGCCTTTTCCCCAACATCAGGGTCTTTTCCAGTCTTCTCATTTGATGGTCAAAGTATGACAAGTAAGATCTATCTTTATTCTATGTGTGGTTGGCAGCTACAACTTATTCTTCTCACTGCCACTATATACCTGTAAAGTCAATCGGGACAACAATAGGAGGCAGGATAGAATATCATGATCTCTTGATGCAGCAAGGTCTGAGATTCCCAAAGATGTCTAATAAAGAAAGGCTCAGTGTTTTTGCAATGCTGCAATAAGTTGAGAGATCCAGACCTACTCAAAAATACTTTGCTGCCTGAAGCAAAGTTCAAGATGGCTGCAGTGGAATCTGCAGGTAGAGTGGGGCTGGATTTAAGAGACTGGTTAGTTTGGAATCCCTGCAGCAATAGAGTGAGCCCCCACTCCAAATCTCTTGAATTTTTATCTGGTGGTTTCCAAGAGAGTGCAGTTAGTTTGGTGAGATTCTTGTAAATAGACAACTCGCTATAAAGAAACTTCTACGATCAGTTCACTGTGTCATTCTGGGTCCTCGCACTCTGACAATGGCAGCCTCACATGCCATCACGGAAGACAACTTTATTTTATTTTATTTATTTATTTTAGTTTGTCAAACATGTACGAGATAACAGATATAAGTATAGACATGGATATAAACACAGGAAATGGGTACGAATAAATGGGGACAGTAGGACAGGGACGGTAGGCATGCTGGTGTGCTTATGCACATCCCTTACAGACCTCTTAGGAATGGTGTGAGTTGACAGTAGACAGTCTAAGGTTAAAGTTATGGGGGTTTGGGGAAGAAACCACAGAGTCAGGTAGTGCATTCCAGGCATTGACTACTCTGTTGCTGAAGTTGTATTTTCTGTAATTAGAGTTTGGAACGGCTTGCCTTGAGTTTGTATCTATTGTTTGCCCGTGTATTATTGCGATTGAAGCTGAAGTAGTCATTGACAGGTAGGACGTTGTAGCAGATAATTTTGTGTACTACGCTTAGGTCAGACTGAAGGTGGCATAGTTATAAGTTGTCTAAGTCCAAAATTTCAAGCCTGGTGGCATAAGGTATTCTATTGTGAGCAGAGGTGTGGAGTACTCTTCTTGTGAAATACCTCTGGACTTGCTCAATTGTATTAATATCCGATATACAGTGCGGATTCCAGGCAGACGAACTGTATTCGAGAATTGGTCTAGCAAAGGTTTTGTATGCCTTAGTTTGCAGTACAATGTTGCCGGAGAAGAAGCTTCGCAAGATTAGGTTAACAACTCTTAATGCCTTTTTGGCAATGCTATTGCAGTGAGCTTTGGCACTTAGATTGTTTGAGATGAGTACTCCAAGGTCCTTGACAGAGTGAGGGTTGTCTACAAGGTTGTATCCACCCAATTTGTATTTGGTCTTCTGATTTTTGTTCCCAATGTGTAAGACAGAGCATTTGTTGGTTGAGATTTGGAGTTGCCAATTGTTTGACCGTTCTGACACATAGTCAAGGTCGCTTTGTAGGGCAGCAGCATTGTCGGTGGTGTTGAATAGTTTTACATCATCAGCGAAGAGGACACAGCTGCTTATAATATGATTGCAAAGGTCATTTATGTAAAGTAGAAAGAGTGTGGGTCCTAAAACGCTGCCTTGGGGGATTTCTTTTCTACACTTCAATGGAACTTGATTCTCCATTACATCTTATCTCAGCAGGTTAAGTCAGGTGCTTGAACAGGCAACTGTGTTGGTCATATATCTCTTTCCTTCAGCCCTTGCTGAATGCAGCTTTCAAGCTTCTGGGAAGAATCTGTTAGTCTGATCAGTCTTACTTGACAATTGACTCCATTTCAATACATGCCAGCAAGCTGTTTCTTCAACAGCATGACCTGAGCCTTACATAATATTCATTTGTTAAGGTACAATTACTCTGCAAAATTAACCAACTGCAGCAGTAGTGAGTCAGGGTGTCATTTAGGTTACTTCCCGTCTCAAATGAGCCCCTCTCTGAGTAAGATGGGCGGTTTAGAAATATGATAGATAAACAAATAAATAAACAATAATAAATTGCAATCTCTTAACAATACCTGTTTCAAAGAATAGGCATGCTATCTTCCAGCTTGTTACTTACAATATGATCAGTTGAGAATCTATTTCTCTTCCCAATTGTATTTCCTAGGATTGGAACAAGTCTGGATGTATTTTTTCACCCCTTTTGCTGCAGTGACAAGATATTGACCTTATGGCATTTCTTGGGCATTAAGAAGATAATTGTCGAAAAAGAGAATCTGCCTCTAACAAAAAAGTGGACAAAAGAGAACCATTTTGCATAAATGCTATTATTTATGCATAAAGCACCTTTGGAAATCATCGCTGTAATTTAAATAGAAGCAGACTGCATCTCACAGGAAAGGACGGTGCTTTGCATGCAAAGTCAACCTAAGATATTTGCTATTTGAGGACACGAGCACAACCTTCCTAATTTAAATACAAAAAATGACTGATATACTAGCTGAATCTTTTTTTTACAGACAGTGAAGGAATGGAGTCGTTTAGCATATCTCAGAAGCAAATTTATACAAGAGACCAAAGTCAGGTTAGATCTCCTATATTGATCTTTCCCCAGGTAGTCCTTGAGTTACGACCATAATGGAGCCTGCTCACCATAGTCATAATGTCAACCCTGAAGCTGACCTGACCAAAGCTATCTTAGAGCTTCAGTGCTGCCATACTGGAGCTGAGGGATAGGGAGTGGGGATTAGAGATAGCTGGGGTTTTGTAGGCAAGGAAACCAAGGACATTCTCACACCTGGCCGTGGAAGGAATGAGGTCACTAGGCAACCAGGCAGTGTCTTGATTGGACCATGTGACTGATTGTTTGGGGTGAGGGAAAACTCTCTCTTTTAATTAGGTGACAACTGCGGGAACCTTGAGAGTCGGTTTTCACCAGATCTATGCCAATATGATATATCCAATAAAGCTATTCTTTGAGGAATCCACCTGCCTTGGAGTTTTGCTTGCCGTGGGTCTTTTACTTGGAACCCTGAAACATAACTTGTGACAGTCATAAAATGGGTGGGTCACATGGCAAACTCAATTTTATTATCTTTTTTCCCCCAGCAGTCATTAAGCAAATCACTGCAGTTGTTAAGTAATTCTGCGGCTGTTAAGTGAACCAATGGTTTGCTATTGCCTGATTTTGCCAAAACCAGAAGTAAATGCTGGTTTTGACAAAAATGACAATCCGGTTGCTGAGTGCCTGAAGAACAGTCACCTGACCATGAGGGGGCAACTGTTGGAACTTCAAATCTGGGTCATATGTAAACCCCAGGTATGTCTGTCAGAACTTTGAATAGTCATTAAGTGAATGGCTGTAAGTTGAGGATTGCATGTCTCTGAGAGATTTTCCCCAGCTACTCATTGCTACTTCACTCTGGCTACGTTTGTGTAAGGTATGGTTTAGGCTACCACAAAGTCATGCATGTTAATGGTTGGATGTATTAATTGAGAAAAGTGAGTTGAGTTAACCAATGTTTCTTTCACTGATTGATAGAGTTATGGCCGTCCTTTCCCCCGAGTTTGTACTCATAGCATCCTGTGAGAAAGAGATTGTGAGATAGCAACTGACCATGGCTGAGTTGACTTGAATTTATTTATTTATTCATGTGAGTCTTATAAATTTATTAAATAAGTAGATGTTCATACCAGGGATCTGGTTCACACATTAAACTCCAATCAGGAAATCCAAACCACGGTAGCTAATTTCACATATTATAATACAGGTAGTCCTCCACTTATGACCGCAATTGAGTCCCAAATTTCTGCTGCTAAGGAAAGCAGAGCTGAAGAAGCTCCTTGGATGGGAAGCAAAACATCTTCAAAGAAAAACCAGAAAGTCCAGTCGCTTCTTGAAAAAAAAGCACCTTTGGTTGACCCAAAGCAGTAGCTAAGTGAGTTTTGTCCCATTTTACAACTTTCTTTGCCACAGTTATTAAATGAATCACTTTAGTTGTTAAATTAGTAACAGTTTTTAAATGAATCCAACTTGCCCCATTGACTTTGATGGGAAGGTTACAAATGGCAATCATACGATTCCGGGACAATCATAAACAAATGTCAGTTGCCAATCACCTGAATTCTGGTCACATGATCAGAATCCGGGTGATTGGCAACTGACACTTTTGTAGTGAAAATCAGTCATAAGTCACAGTTTAAGTACTGTTGTAATATCAAACATCACAAATATCACAAATCGAATGGTTATAAGTCAAGGACTACCTGTATACAAATCCAGACAAATAATAACCTGTGATTTTTCTTCCAGAGGCAGGCTTTTCTCTTCCTGTCACATAGCTTAATTCTAATTCTATCATAATACAGTGGTACATAATTAAATATAGAAACTCAGGTCTGAATCTGAAAGTCTTACAAGAGATAAACTTTGTTTCTACACAGACACATTGTAGTCATGCATAAACATATTTTCGCATCCTTTTGTTCACTGACTCATCTGAGTCCTAATCTCAGAAGAGTTGCTGAAGGCAACTGGTACAGTTGCAAATTTATGTGAAGATCATTTTATTCTTGTTGTTGTTGTGTTGTTGGTTTGCTGTGGAAGTTGCCATTTCATAGAGAGCTATTTGCAAACATCCACCTACATCTGTTCACACCACTTCATAGTCATTCTCTCGCCCCCCCCCCCCATTTCTTCCTATTAAAGATCAACTTGTTTGGGCAACCTGAAAGGGCACGGTTGGATAATCCTATCCTATAGGGCCGTGATGGCGAACCTATGGCACACGTGGAGCCATATCTGTGGGCACGCGAGCATTGCCTTAGCTCAGCTCCAGCGCTCATGTGCGTGCCGGCCAGCTGATTTTCGGGCCTTCAGGGTCCACCGGAAATCGGGAAACAAGCTGTTTCCAGCCTCCGGAGGGCCTCCGGAGGGCCTCCGGGGGTGGGTGGGAAAGGCTGTTTTTGCCCTCCCAGGGCTCCTAGAAAGCCTCTGGAGCCTGGGGAGGGCAAAAAAACGGGCCTACCATACCCACCGTGCCATTGTGTGCCAAAAGCAGGGGTCGTGCGGGGGGGGCAGGTGTCACACATGCATGCATGGGGGCGGGTGCATTGAATTATGGGTGTGGGCACGAACATGCGCAACCCCCCTGCGCTCCCCCCACTTTTGGCACGTGACGGCAAAAAGGTTAGCCATCACTGCTATAAGGGATCATAACAGAATAGAATAACAGAGTTGGAAGGGACCTTGGAGATGCATATGGCACCCAAGTGTCCATTCTCAACTATTTCCAGTTGCTCTCACCCAACGAGCCAATTATGTACCATTAGTTCAGGACTAAGGAATGTCTTGGCAATAGCAACCTCATCAAAGAGAATGCGTTGCTTTGATAAAAGACACACCTAATTGCCGAAAAGGAATGGAACATTTTGAAGATGACATAAATATTTTAAAAAATGAGTGTATGCTTTTCAAAAAAAAGTATTAAATATGGCCTCTGTGGTATTGTGATCACCATGACCAATAGACTGATCTTGCTGAGTACATGAAATATTCTTTTTATAGTCATATCAAGATCACAGTAAGGATAATTATAATTAATGCTCAGTTTCAGCCCAGGCTGGTTTTACAGCTAAAGAGATACTGATTGTTCATAGATAGGTGGATGAACTAGATCTACAATTTCTCTCTCTTTTTATCTCTCTCTTTCTCTCTCTTCTCTCATGTCTCATGTCTCATCTATCTTCTATCTTCTATCATCTATCATCTATCTCTATATCTATCTATCTATCTATCTATCTATCTATCTATCTATCTATCTATCTATCATCTATCTATCTCTTTCTCTCTCTCTCTCTCTTTCTCGTATCAACCATCTATCTAATCTCTGTATGCACATCACTCTGGCAAACAGATTATTTATAAAATACTGCTTTTTAATACTTGATATATTTTTCATATTATCTCTTCCTGTTAGCAACATCTCTGAAATTACTTTTGTCTCACTGAAAGTTTGGAATGATTCCCTCAAAGACGGCTACCTCACGAGAGCTTTAATAATCTATATGCTCGCTAGATGGCAACAAAGAGATATGGATTAATCTTTGCTGCCATCTCCCAGTCACTCAGAGTTTTGCAGCCCAGTGGTGGTAATTTTATGTTGGTCTAAAGCACGGGTGTCAAAGTCACTGCATCAAGTTGCCATCATGTGATGTTTCGTGACATTTTTCCCATTCATGGAGATGGGGTGGGCGTGACCTGTGCATGACACATCTGACCTGCGGGCCACCAATTTGACACTCCTGGTCTAAAGTGCAGTATCATTGGAGCCTTTTCTGCATTGTTAGCTTGTCAAAAATGATGTAGGCCATTGAGAAGATGCTTATAGCAAAGGGGAACTAAAGGGCATTCCTCCCAAATTTCTTTCCCTTTTATTTTCTTTGGGTTAAATGGCATGGCCTAGTTGAGCTTAAATCTACAACCTTCTAAGTCTTTGGCTAGCCTATCTTTGGGACTAGCTATGGATCTGGCATGGAATTGTGCACTGTGAGAAAACTTCAATCTGTAGTCCAGAACTGACCCAAGAAGAAACATTATGAAGCTCAAAGCGTTTTGCTGCTTGTGCCAAAGCTAGGAACAAACATAAAAATCAAATGAAGGAGAAGAAATCCCCACAGTTTCTTGTTTTACTGCTTCATTTTACTGAGTTTGAAAACAACTGCAGTGCCTCAGAATAGACCATGAATAATGCTCTGCCTGAGAGACCGGCATGTTCTAGAGGCTCTGAGTTTCTTGTCAAAGGTGTGTATTTCAAAAGAGATGAGAAATAGACCTGGTTTATTGCTGTCGGTAGGAATTTCTTTCTTTTTTTCCCGAAGACACAAAACCACAGAATGTCGTAAGGTCATTTATTTTTGTCACCAGTCAATATTGGTTTTTGACTATGTAGCAAGTCCATGCAATCCAGTAAAACAAAGTGATAACAATTCCTCTTATAAAATAATAGTCTGTAGAGATCTGAAATGTCACTCTCTGCAGCCTTAATTGATGCCAGGAAAAGGGGTTGAAAGGAAGATGGCAAGGCTGCACTGAGGCAGATGTGCCCTTTCTAGCCAAATTGAAAAAGAACTTCAGTTATGTCATCTGAGCAGGATGCAAGATACAGGACAGTGTCCCACTGATCAGAATAATCTGGAGACCCTTAAATACAGCAGGACTGGTTTATGTGTTTTTAAGGGAAATGAAGGAATTCAACAATGAAGGATTCAAGAATCTATGTGGTAAGACTGCCATGTTTGGGTTAGCCAAGCTTAAATGACCACTAGATGGCAGTAAAGAAATAGAGACACACTGCTGAAATCTAAGGGTTGCCTGGACTTCTGCAACCCCGCTAAGTAATTTTACTAAATGCCATTGAACTTTTTTCTCATCCCCACCCCCCACTCTTCAAAAATCAGTAAATGAGCTACAGGCCACAATAATGTCAAAAGGTTGTCATACACATCATGATATTATTGGACAAGTGGCACAAGTATATAATAGACATCATTTGCATAATGACATCAGGATGCCTATAATGGCAATGCCCCGCTTTGCAAATCCATGTAATGCTCATGTTTCAAATAAATAGACTCCTCTTAAGAAACGTACCGCTAGTCCTAATTTACTCCTTTTATGCTTTGTTCATCGTGGCAGTTATTTCCAAACTTGTTATCCTGAATACTTTCAGTGTTAATTAGTTAATTGATTAATTAATTATAGTGAAGGATCCTGGATCCCATTTTTTCATATAGTTATATGGACCTCCAGTCTAAGACACTTTTGGAATTCGCAGTTAGATCAGTGTGTTGGGGAGCCTTAATGAGAGGTTTGCAATGGGGAATGAAGATGGGGAATAACAAAGTTGGAAGGGACCTTGAAGGTCTTCTAGTCCAGGAGGCCATTCCAGATAAATGGCTGACCAGTCTCTTCTTAAAAACCTCCAGCAATGGAGCATCCTGTTGAGGGTAAAACTGCCCTCTGCAAAGTAGTGCAACGGACCAGACAGCGAATAGATACGATGCTTAGCAAAACACAGATAGTCACAGACTCTGAACGTTTAAAGAAAAATAAACAGTCTTTACTTGTAGTATAAAAACAAACTTGGCTTCTCAAAACAACTTCTTCAAACAATCACGGTTTAACACAAAACATAGTTTGCTTACAATTCCAGTTCTCTTCAAATACAGACACAGTTCCTTCCAGCAGTTCAACCTTCAATAGCAGGAGCAGGAGCAGGAGCAGAAGTGAGCGAACTTCCTGCCTTCCTTTTATGTCTGCTTAGCACAGCCAATTAGTCATCTTTGCAGCAGTTAAAGTTACAGGACATAGTTTTCTATATATTATCTACCCAACCGTAGGATGAGCATCCAACACATCCATAACTTCTGGAGGCAATCTGTTCCACTAATTAATTGTTCTCACAGTCAGGAAATTTCTCCTTAATTCTAGGTTGGATCTTCTTCTTGATAAATTTCCAACCATTACTGCCCTTAGGTGCTTTGGAGAATAGATGGACCTGCTCTTCTCTGTGACAGCCCCTCAAATATTGGAAGACTGCTTATGTCACCCCTACTCCTTCTTGTCTGCTGTCTTTGCTTGAGATGAGGGACAGCATTGGATAAAATCCTTACAATGCAGTTGGTTTCTTTCTCTAGGCTGGTTCTAGTGGTTTATATCTGAGATACCTTTCCCTTAAGTGCTAACCCTAGAAGAATGCTCAACATGTTTGTCCAGTGCTCTCTCTCTTTCTTTATCTTTAGTGAACTGTGCAACTGCAAACCAGCATTTGCATTTCCTGCGTCAGATGAGGAGAGCCCATTTTTCCTTCTGTCCTGGCTACAGAGACACGATTGAAAGCATTTTAACAAACTGCATCACTGTTTGGCAGCAGTGCCTCAGATAGAAAGTCCATACAGAGAGTAGTAAGGACGAGAAGATTATAGGAAGCTCGCTTCCTGTTATTCAGGATACTGCTTGTAAGCGCTATGTGCTTAGAGCTCGAAGTATTGTTAGAGACTCCACACACCCTTCATAGTCTGTTTCTGTTGCTCCCTGCTGCGAGGAGGTTTTGAAGTATCTATAGTAGGACTACTGTATTCTGTAACAGCTTTGTTACTTATGTCATTTGTCTTGCAAATTCACAGAATTTCCCCCCCCATGTACATCTATAGATTCAAACTAGACTATGATGTTTCTCTGTGTCATATATGTGTGTGTATGTGGCAGTGGTGAAATCCAAATTTTTTTGCTACTGGTTCGGTGGGCGTGGCTTGGTGGGCATGACATGGCTTGGTAGGCGTGGCTTAGTGGGCATGGCAGGGGAAGGATACTGCAAAATCTCCATTCCCACCCCACTCTGGGGCCAGCCAGAGGTGGTATTTGCCGGTTCTCCAAACTATCAAACTTTCCGCTACTGGTTCTCCAGAACTGGTCAGAACCTGCTGGATTTCACCCTGGTACATGGGTATATGTATAATGGTTATCTTTTGAGAGCTGAATGCAATGAAATTTCATTGCTGATCAGTGTAAATTTACATTAAATAGATAGTTATTCTATTTTATCTTTCACAGAATTTTCTTCCACCTCAAACAGTAGACGAAAAGGTTAGCACAGATTCCAAAATGTCCAGAAGGCAGCTGGCTTCAGTTTATCTATTATTATCTCAGTCATGTCTTATTTTTGACCATTTTTGGATGTCAAAAAGTCCAAAAATGACAAAAACAGTCCAAGAGTATTTTTCAGATACTGGGTTTCTTCTTCCAAGGTAGAAGCTCTCTCAGTCCTAGAGGGAGAATTTGGGTCATTGTACTCTTCTGATGTGTTCTTTCTAAACCAGTGGGAGTTGAAAAGAAATTATACCAAAGGCCACGGGGCTATGCTTGTCCCTTTGGAAGATAATTCTCCAAATCCTGAATGGAATTGAGACCATGTTTGGTACAGTAAAAGAACTGAGAGATGCAGAAAATATTTCTTCAGGCATATCTATGGGTGAGACAATTGAGCCAAGTTCTCCATTCTAAGCAGCTATTCATCCTGATTGTGTGACCCACAGAATAACTGCTATTAAGAGGCTTGGAAATAATTTCAAAAGCCTTACTCTTCTTAGGTTTCTTTGTCTTATTTTGACGTACACTTAAAGAACCCAGCAGGTTCTAACTAGAAAGTATAAAATCCAATTATTTTTCCTTTCCATAAGATAGTTTCCTAGCCTTTACCAGAGGGATAGTAAATATGTCCAAATATTTGTTCTTCGTGCTGCCGTTACTGTCAGACACCACATACCTGTTTTTAAAAGAAAAATGTCATAGCAGCTGTTAAAAGCTTCAGTAACTCTGAGCAGCCTAGAAAATTAGGGGATATGAAAGGGAAAATGCCGGTTAGTCTTCCTGTTTGGATACGTTTGCACCCTGAAATGTCAAAAAAAGAAAACTATTAATGTAGGCACACAAGAACGTAGGCAGAAGTGCCTACTAGAAGCTCAGGTTGAAGCCCACAGAAAGATAAAGCTTCAACAAATGTGCCTGCTTCACCTTCCTATCATACCGATGGACAGATTCCTGCCATCTCATAGAGACCAGTTGGATGCCTTGTAATCACACAAATAAAAAAAGTGACGGCTAATTGTGCATTACTTTAAAACAACTCTAAATTAACTAGGTAGCGATAGCGATAGCACTTAGACTTATATACCACTTCATAGTGCTTTACAGCCCTCTCTAAGTAGTTTACAGAGTCAGCATATTGCCCTCGACAATCTGGGTCCTCATTTTACCGACCTTGGAAGGATGGAAAGCTGAGTCAACCTTGAGCTGGCCAGGGATCGAACTTCTGGCTGTAGGCAGTGTTAGCTAGCAAAACTGCATAGTAACCACTGCACCACCATGGCTTTAAATTAATTAGATAACCCTTCTATATGCTAGTCTGTGGTGGCATGAAGTGGATGTAGTTCAGCCTTTCCTAACTTCCTAATTTTCTGGTTATATTTTATTTATTTATTTATTTATTTATTTATTTATTTATTGGTTCGATTTATATGCCGCCCTTCTCTGGAGACTCAGGGCAGCTTACAATGCGTTAAGCAATAGCCTTCATACTTTTGTATATACCTGCGTCGTAGGGTTTTCGCGCCGCCCCCCCAGCGGTGTTCTTTTTTATACAAAGTCAGCTTATTGCCCCCACAAACCGGGTCCTCATTTTACCTACCTCGAAAGGATGGAAGGCTGAGTCAACCTTGAGCCTGGTGAGATTTGAACTCGCAGTAATTGCAGGCAGCTGGTGTTACTTAACAGTGCTTTAGTCTGCTGCGCCACCAAGGCAAGATATAATATTGGAAATTATATCTCTTAATTCCCAACCAGTCTAGAGATGGCTATCTTAATTTATGTACTCTGTCCCATTATATTTGAAGATGAAATGAATGTATCTTTTAATTTTTAGTGAGGAAGTATCCTAAAATGAAAGTTCGATAGTTTTGAACTCTTTTTCCCTAATCCATCCAAAGAAAGGAGAGTTTATAGCCTAAATGGTCTCAATCAAAAGTTGGTTTTTTTAATATAAAAATATAATATAAAAATAATATAATATAATATAATATAATATAATATAATATAATATAATATAATATAATATAATATAATATAATATAATATAATATAATATAATATAATATAATATAATATAATATAATATAATATAAAAAAAACCAACTCCCAGAACTTTGCAAAACATAACTTTTGCCCACAGACAATTCAGTTGGTACTTTACGATGAGAAACAGTTGAACCAAAAAGGGTGATAAAATGATGGAGAACAGAGAAAAATAGAAGAATAAATCAGACAGAAGTACAAGTCCAATCAGACCTCCCTAACAAAACAAAACAAAAAACCTCAGGGCCTTTTTTGTATACAACAAATCAGCAGTCACAAAAGCATGTTTAACACAAGGATCAAATCTAAAACTGCCAACAAGTAAATAAATAAAACTGGCTTGTTTCTTTGTCTATAACAGCAACTTGCTGTACTGTCTTTGTAAAATATATCCCGGTGGTGATTTTTTTTAATTTTATTTATTTATTTATTTATTCAAATTTCTATACCGCCCTTCTCCTTTCGGACTCAGGGCGGTGAACAGCCAAGATAAAAACATCTATACAAAACATCACAGTTAAAAAATAAAGTTAAAATAATTTATAAATTTGGCCCATAATTTAAAACTTGTCAATTAAAATCAATATTAAAATTTTAAAACTAACCCTAAAATCAAGACAGACCGGCTAACTGGAAAAAATGAGTTTTTAGGGCCCGACAAAAAATCCGAAGGTCGGAGATCACTCGTATCTCTGGGGGTAGATTGTTCCATAGGGTAGGTGCCACCACAGAGAAGGCTCTCCTCCTGGGGGTCGTCAGCCGGCATTGTCTGGCCGACGGCACCCTGAGGAGGCCCTCTCTGTGGGAGCGAACCGGCCGGTGGGAGGCTATTGGTGGCAGAAGGCGGTCCCGTAAGTACCCTGGCCCTAAGCCATGGAGCGCTTTAAAGGTGATCACCAACACCTTGAAGCGCACCCGGAAGTCCACCAGAAGCCAATGCAGCTCGCGCAGGAGAGGAGTCACATGGGAGCGCCCCGTCGCTCCCATAATCCCCCGCGCAGCCGCATTCTGCACCAGTTGGAGCCTCCGGGTGTACCCCAAGGGGAGCCCCATGTAGAGAGCGTTACAATAGTCCAGACGAGAAGTGACGAGTGCTTGAGTGACCGTGCGTAGGGAGTCCCGGTCCAGAAAGGGGCGCAACTGGCGTATCAGGCGAACCTGACAAAAAGCCCCCCTGGCCACGGCTGTCATATGCCCTTCTAAAGACAGCCGCGCATCCAGGAGGACACCCAAGTTGCGGGCCCTCTCCGTGGGGGCCAATGATTCGCCCCCAATAACCAGCGATGGCGTCAGCTGGCTATACCGGGACGCCGGCAGCCACAGCCACTCGGTCTTGGAAGGGTTGAGTCGAAGCCTGTTTCTCCCCATCCAGACCCGCACGGCCTCCAGGCACTGGGACATCACTTCCAAGGCATCATTGGGATGGTCTGGGGTGGAAATGTACAGCTGAGTATCATCAGCGTACTGATGGAACTCCACCCCAAAACCACGGATGATCTCACCCAGCGGCTTCACATAAATGTTGAACAGGAGGGGCGAGAGGACCGACCCTTGCGGCACCCCACAAACAAGGCGCCTTGGGGTCGACCGCTGCCCCCCTGTCAACACGGATTGTGACCGGTTGGAGAGATAGGAGGAGAACCACCGCAAAACGGTGCCCCCCACTCCCAGTCCCTCCAGCCGGCGCAACATGATACCATGGTCGATGGTATCAAAAGCCGCTGAGAGGTCTAATAGGACCAGGATAGAGGAAGAACCCCTATCCCGGGCCCTCCAGAGATCATCCACCAACGCGACCAATGCCGTTTCCGTGCTGTACCCAAGTCTGAAGCCGGACTGGAGCGGATCCAGATAGACAGCTTCATCCAGGTTCTGGGGAAGCTGTCGCGCCACCACACTCTCAACAACCTTGGCAATAAAGCGAAGGTTGGAGACTGGACGATAGTTAGCCAAAACAGCCGGATCCAGGGATGGCTTCTTGAGGAGAGGCCTCACCACCGCCTCTTTCAAGGCGGCTGGCAGGACACCCTCGCTCAAAGAAGCGTTAATAATCCCCTGGAGCCAGCCTCGTGTAACCTCCCGGGAAGCCAGCACCAACCAGGAGGGACACGGGTCCAATAAACATGTGGTTGCGTTCAGCCGCCCCAAGATCCTGTCCACGTCCTCGGGAGCCACAGGATCGAACTCCTCCCAGATAACACTCTCAAGGCCTGCCTCAGTCATCTCGTCTGAACTAACCCAGTCGGCGGCCAAGTCTTCCCGAATCTGAGTTATTTTATCATCCAGATACTGTACAAAATCCTCAGCTCGGCCCTGCAAATTTATTGAAATTTATGCCTCTCTCCAACCTAGGAGAGGCTTACATTTTTCAAAAGCACATTAATGAGCCATGGTAGCGCAGTGGTTAGAGTGCCATCCTGGGAACAGCAAATGATTGGCTCGTGGTGCCTCTGCCAGTGAAAACGGAGCTCGGAAGGGCCCTTCCAAGCTCCGTTTTCGCTGACAGAGGATTGCAGTAATCAGTCGCAGCTGAAAACAGCTCGGAGCCATTTTCGCTGGCTGAGCGCTCGGGCCCCCACAGGCGCCCCTGACACAATTGACGTCGAGCTGGCCATGCCCACCCTGGCCATGCTCAACATGGCCCCCCAAGGTCAAACACAACCCTGATGTGGCCCTCAATGAAATTGAATGTGACACTCCTACTCTATTCTATATCTTCTTGCAAGTGACCGAAGTGTGTATCTGAATTTTCTGCCTGAGGTGCAAAATAGGAGGGAAGAACAAGTGCTAGGTATGTTGGCCACCTTGAGTCATTTATAACAATAATCAAGGCAGGATTTAAATGAAAACTTCCTAATTAGTCATTTAAAAAAAAAGTAAAAAAAAATTATGTATCTTTTAGTTTCTATTTGAAGCAAGGTTTGCTGAGCAGCCTTTCTCCTCCTTTCAGTAATTCTCCCTCCACCATATCAGTGTTGCTTGATAGGCCTTCCACGGAATAATCTTTCCATCCAGGTCATGCATAAAATATCAAATGTATTATAGCAGCAACTTTTCAGCCAAGGTGTCATTCAACTCAAACATTCTGTAAATGAACAACAGGTTTAGTTAGAAGTATTTCCCAAAGAGAGGGCAGACCTAACAGTAATAAAGGAAATGCAATGCATTTCTTTCTGACAACCGGCTCCCAAGCAAGCCATCATTATGGCAGGCTGCTGAGAAATGGCATTCCTACCCTGTCTCTCTGATCCAACTCCATGCTGAAGTGAATAAGATGGAACTTGATTAGCCCTTGGGCAGATTTCACATACATCTTTAGCGCACTGCTGTTATTAAGAATGGGCCGGTTTCCTTTCCTTGACCAGGAATCAAGGAAAGGCTACAAATGGAACAGATGATGGATTGCAGGCCCATTTCTTCCTTAAAGAAAAATATTGATTCATGGTGGTTGTCAAATGGGAACCTGCTTTGATTGGATTCTTGCCCCCCCCCTTTTTTTTTGGTTGTTGCTTCAGACTATACATTGGCCCAACTCTTGGTTTTGGTACTTTCCTCCCTGCTAATTTATTTGCTGAAAACTCTGTTTAGGCCAGTCCCAGAAATGTTGTACACTGCAAAGAATGTTGAAAGAACATTCCAGAACAGGGAAGGAGAATTTACAGCTCTCTGGTATTGCTGATCCACAACTCCCCGTATACATCACCATAAGCCATATTGGCTGAAGCTGCCACTGCGGCTGCTCCTGGGAATAGTAATTCAGCAACTTCTGGAGGGCACAGATTTCTCAGCCTGTTCAATAATTTTATTTATTCATCGTTGAATTTATATGCCTCCCATCTTGCTGTCCAAAGAGACTCTGGGAAGCTTACGATATAGTAAAAAATAGAGACATAAAAACAATTACAAGCATAAAAAGAGATTAAAATGGTAAATTATTAAATCTGAGGTGATAAACCACTGGCTCAGGAAGGAGCAGTGGTGGTGCCTTTCTCTGTCAATGCACCAAACATCTGCAGTCTACAGCTTCTCCTTTGGGGCCCCATGCCTGCCAGCCGAGTTAGTATTTAAAGCCCTTCCTGAAGGCCACAATAGTGGGGACAAACAGAAAGATGTTCCAAATGACAGGGGCTGTTGCAGAAAAGGCTCTTCTCCTAAACTGCATTAACAGAAGGAAAGAATTAAGATCCTGTGAAGTATTAGTACCACTTTATAATGCCTTGGTTAAAAACATACTTGGAATTTTTGGTCCAGTTTTGGTCACCATTGATATAAAAAGATGTTTGAGACTCTAGAAAGAGTTCAGAGAAGAGCAACAAAGACAGAGATTGGAGGCTAAAACGTATGAAGAATAGTTGAAGGAATTGGGTATGTCTAGTCTAGTGAAAAGAAGGACTAGGGGTGACATGACAGCACTGTTCCAATATCTGAGGGGCTGCCACAAAGAAGAGGGGGGATCAACCTATTCTCCAAAACACATGAAGGCAAGACAAGAATCAATGGATGGAAACTAATCAAGGAGAGATGCAACCTAGAACTAAGGAGACATTTCCTGATAGTGAAAATAAACCAGTGGAATGACTTGCCTTCAGAAGTTGTGGTGCTTCACCACTGGAGATTTTTAAGAAGAGACTGGACAGCCATTTGTCTGAAATTGTATCTCCTGATTCAGCAGAGTGTTGGACTAGAAGACCTTCAAGGTCCCTTCCAATTCTGTTAGTTAATTTTCTAGACCCTGCCAGCCAGCCAGCCACCAAGTAAGTAAGTAAGTAAGTAAGTAAGTAAGTAAGTAAGTAAGTAAGTAAGGAAGGAAGTAAGGAAGTAAGGAAGTAAGGAAGTAAGGAAGTAAGGAAGTAAGTAAGTAAGTAAGTATATACATACACACACACACAAAGGACACTGTTCAGATGTACTGGCTTCAAATATCCTACAAAAGTAAGAACATCCAATGTAATAGATGCTACAGTCTTCTCTGGTAACCTCTCCCAACCAAAAGATGGGTTGAACTACAAATTCCAGAACTCCTAGGTAATATGGTTAAAACTAACTAGGAATTCTGGGAATTGTAGCAGACTAACAAGTTTTTTTTTCCCCTTCAACAATCCAACTAGGGAAGATTTTTTGCCATTACATCTTCTAATCCAGGGATGGGAATATTGTTTTTCTACTCAGAACATTCTTTTTGGAATAATGTGTCAGCAGATAGGATCAATATTACTATGGAAGAATCAGTCTACAGTATTCTCTCTTTTTTCTTTTAAGATCATTATTGTTGGAGAAGTAATTTGAACATACAGAAACCTTAGCAGAACCAGACAGAAATGGAAAATAGCATCTTGGAGGGTTCCTCAGCAAATAAAGTCTAGTGATCTTGACATTTATTGAACTTAATACTATGTTGAAGTTGAATAGCCATCTTAAATCAGTGGTGAAATCCAAATTTTTTACTACCGGTTCTGTGGCGTGGCTTGGTGGGCATGGTATGGCTTGGTGGGCGTGGCTTCGTGGGTGTGGCAGGGGAATGATACTGCAAAATCTCCATTCCCACCCCACTCCAGGGGAAGAATACTGCAAAATCCCCATTCCCACTCCACTCTGGGGCCAGAGGTGGTATTTGCCGGTTCTCCAAACAACTCAAAATTTCCGCAACCAGTTCTCCGAACTGCTCAAAATTTTGGCTATCAGTTCTCCGGAACCTCCAGAACCTGCTGGATTTCACCCTTTGCTTAAATAAATAGATACAGTCCATCTGAACACACTGAAACCCAATGGCTTGCTAAAACAGACTAAACAAGAATGTGTCAAGATCAGGAAAAGGGAGTAGGAATTATCTTAATTTAAAATCATTACCAACCTAAACTCAGTCATTCTCTCTCTCTCTCCCGCACACACATTCATTCACAGATACACACAGAGCCTACTACTACTTCTACTTCTACTACATTACTATCAATATCACTACACCAAGAGATCCATATTTAGGGATGATGATAAAGGGATGGAAAGGAGCTTCAAGATCTCTCTTGAATGTTTCTGTTTGACATTTTCAGCTGGGATTACACTTTCAAAGACCAAACATTCTGGAAAACAGGAGGAGCAGGGGTTCAAATTCAGTGGCCTTAAAATAATTTCTCCCCCACCCACAATATTTCATATTGAGAAAAATAAATTATAACAATTGCTCTTACATTAATCAAAGAAATATATTTCTGACTGGAGTATATATGTCACTATGTAGCAGCCATTTCCAAAAATGATAATGTCCAGCAGTAAACGGCAGCTTCAGGTAGTTAGAAATATTAGATACAGCACCTATATCAGGATATCCAATATTTATGCTGCACTTTTCACTTTCCTTAAGAATCTAGAATCTTAATACTATTATCCTGCTCTCCAGCAGTATTGTGGCAGATATGGAGTCTAATGTAAGAAAAATGGACAAAAAAGAATATATTCTTGGTGAACATTAAATATTTGTGGATATATAGGACTCATACTAAGTCATTTCTTTCCTTGTAGAGAACTTTTCAAATACCTTGTAAGATATTCATTGCTTCTTCATAATCTTTACTTTGCTAACATGCAGCTTCTTTTGCTTGTTCCCTCCTATTGTTAAGCCTAGTCCACATTTCCTGCCTTTCTGGGACATTGCAACTGCTCTTGTTATAATCCCGATTCTTAAATAAATCCACTGCTATTACAATTGCAGGCTAAAACACCAGTCAATCTATTACACGGCATATCACAGTCGGCAAAGAACAGAAAACCTCCAACGTATGTTTCTCCTTTGATACATGTGCTATTTTATACATATTTTCTTTCTGTTTGCCAAGTTTGGACAAGGCTCCCATTGCGAACCGGTAGAAAAGATAAGTAGAAGCCACCCCTGGTCCAAATCTTACCACAGGATGGCAAGTTGTTCTCAGAGCAGATCTAGATTATACTTCTGTGCTGTTTTCCCTATAAAAGTGTCCTAATGAAAAAGAAATAACAATAGCAATAGTATTTAGACTTATATACTGCCCTATAGTGCTTTACAACCTTCTCTGGGTGGTTTACAATGTATTTGCTTTATTGCCCACCCCCCAAATTGGGGTCCTCATTTTACTGACCTTGGAAGGATGGAAAGCTGAGTCAACCTTGAGCCTCATCATGGATCGAACTCCAGGCTGTGGGCAGAGTTTGCCTACAATACTGCACTTTAAGCACTGCGCCACCAGAGCTGTTCAGAGATGCCCACTAACCTAATGGCACAACTTCAAGGAAACTAAAATCTTAGTGAGTGTGCAGGATATTGAACTTCTTTCCTTTGTCAAATTGAAGATGCTCCAGCTGTCAAGCTGGAATTTATAGAAACGAGTAGGATCTGTTTCATTCTGCTTTGCATAGAACCGTTTTTGAAAAGTCAGGAAAAAAGGTGTTTATTACAGGGCAGTGAATTTAAGATAAAAAAGGACTGCTTCATGAGTAATTTTCACCCACCTACCTACCACTGTTCATGAAACATTTTTCCTTTTGTTTTCCACCCACTTCCTTGTGAAAGGAAGCTCAAAACCGTTCGAAGGTTACGCTGTACTAAATTTGCCTTGAGATGCCAATTTCAACCAGAAAAGGTAGGAGAATTTGATAATTCTCACTCTTTCCAAAAGTGTCCACATCATTTGTTGTTTACCAAATGAGTTCACTGTTCCTGTCTTTTGGGGGGGGGGAGTGAGGGGGAGGTCTGCATCGCCAGCCCAGAAATTATACTCCCTTTTACAAATTTTAAGAGAGTTTAGCCATAGGTATCTATTGGGGAGGTCAAGGGATGCACACAATGAAATGTGTTTTCCTATCATGAAGCAAACTCCCCCCATTTATATTATTATGATGATGATGACAGTATACACAGCAAACGAGATGACCATGTTGAATTTCGTATCTCAAATCACTAGTCGAACACTTCCCAAGCATTTAGGACTGCGTGATGTATCGGCGGATTATGCGAGCAGATCCCAGTAAGGTGGCCTTCTACAGCTGACCAATGGTGATCTTGTCAACGCCAATTGTTTTTAAGTGCTTGCCTAGGTCGAATACCTAGGCAAGCACTTGTGTGCCGAGTACCACTGGAACCACCTGCACTGGTTTATGCCAGAATCTCTGCAGTTCGAGTCTCAAGTCCTGTTATGTGGTGACTTTTTCAAGTTGTTTCTCATCGATTCTGCTGTCACCAGGTATGGCAATGTCGACAATCCACACCTTTTTCTTCTCCAGAATCGTGATATCCGGGGTATTGTGTTCCAAAACATTGTCAGTCTGTATTCGGAGGTCCCACAGTAGTTTTGCATGCTCATTTTCAACCACTTTTTCAGGCTTATGATCCCACCAGTTCTTTGCTACAGGCAGATGGTAATTGTGACACAAGTTCCAGTGGACCATCTGAGCTACTGTGTTATGACGTTGTTTGTAGTCAGTCTGAGCTATTGTCTTGCAACTGCTTAGTATATGATCAATGGTTTCATCCGCTTCTTTGCAGAGTCTGCATTTGGGGTCATCAGCAGATTTTTCTATTCTGGCTTTGATTACATTCGTACTGATGGCTTGTTCCTGGGCTGCAAGAATCAGGCCTTCTGTCTCTTTCTTCAGTGTTCCATTGGTCAGCCATAACCAGGTCTTTTCCTTATCTACTTTTCCCTGGATCTTCTCAAGGAACTGTCCATGCAGGGCTTTGTTACACCAGCTGTCAGCCCGAGTTTGCATCGCTGCTTTTCCTATATTGAGACTTGGTGTGCTGCACTTTGAGCAGCTTCCTCTTGTTGACCTCCAGCATTATTATTATTATCTCTTTTATTCATTAAACATGAAACTCAGTCAACTGAACATTTAAAAATGTATCTCAAATATCATTGACTGGTGTTGATGGTGGATACGGGTTGCTGCCAGCATCCTAGATATCAACCAATATCTTCTTAAGATGTATGATGTTCCGAGTAGTGCAGTCTTTTGCAGATCCACTGGTGCTACAGCAGGAAGCTGCAACTTCTTGATGTATTTTGCAAATAATAATAAGAACAATAACAATAACAACAAAACAACAACAATAATAATAGTTTTTGTTGCTATTGATATTATTATCTCTTTTATTCATTAAACACGAAACTCAGTCAACCGAACATTTAAAAATGTGTCACAAATACCATTGACTGGTGCTAATAGTTGATACGGGTTGCTGCCAGTGTCCTCGGTATCAACCAAGTACCTCTTTAAGATGTATGAAGTTCTGAGTAGTGCAGTTTTTTGCAGTTCCGCTGGTGTTATTGCAGGAAGTTGAAATTTCTTGAAGTGTTTTGTAAAATTCTTGGACATAATACCAAGTGCCCCGATGACAATGGGTATCACTGTTACATGTTTCACCCATAGCTGTGTAGTTTCGATGGCCAGGTCACAATGTTTCATAATTTTTTCCAGTTCTTTTTCTTCAACTCTGGCATCTCCTGATACATCAATATCAATAAACTGTACGCTTCAGCCCTCGACAACTGTGATATCTGGCGGGTTGTGTTATCATCATCATCATCATCATCAATTTACATTTCTTATGACCACCCAGTATGGCAGACTCTGAAGTGACACATCAAGGAACAGAGTGCACATCATCATAGTGCAACATTTATTTCATCATTTTGATGAAAACGTTGGAACCTGCAGACAGTTCTAGGTTTATCTATAGTGCCTCCTGAGCTTTACATCAGCCAGTATTCCAGCTGATATGTACACAGCAAAGGCGAATTGGAAGAGTAGTTGACATATAAAGTTTTGTAATCAACTAAAACAAATATGCTCCTTCATAGAACTTCAATCCTGTAGATCTACTTCAATTGTTAGAGTAGAGCCTTTCTTCAGTCTACTTCTGGGCCATTTGGGTGGCTTTTGGTTGTTGCATGATTTGTAGCTACAGAGCCTTTTTGATAGCTTCAGCCACTGAGCCATTTATGAGCTCATTGTCTATGGAGATTCTCAGTCATTCAGGTCATGGTTGTTTTCAAGAGGCAACTTTCTTGTTTTTCTTTGAAGACATTTTGCTTCTCATCCAAGAAGCTTCTTCAGCTCTTACTGGATGGTGGGGAATGGAAGGATTTATATTCCTTGCAGACAGCTGGTCATTTGCATTCTTTTAGAGAGTCGCTGAGGCCACTGTGTCCTCAGGGTCACCTGAGTACAGTGATGGGATTCAAATAATTTAACAATCGGTTTGCCCAGGGTCAGGTTGGCTGTCATGGGAAGCATAGCCCACCCCCGTCCTCCAGCTTCACCACACATGTGAGAAGATCCTCCTGTGACGGCCAACCTGACCCTGGGTGAACCAGTTGTTAAAGTTCCACCATTTGTCAAAAGGCTGTTTCCGAGGGTGCTTCTGGATGCAGCTCCTTTAAGAGGTGAAGTTTCCAAGGAATGAGGAGGGGGGTTTACCATAGAGACAAGGAGTTGATCCTCCCGAGAGCTCATGTGGGAAGGTGAAGAAATACAGGGAAGTGGAGGGAGGGACTTCTCCTCTCCCTGCGGAGCTGTGTGCAGGGGGTGTTGGTCAGTCTGCGGGCAAAAGTGAGAGGGGGAAGGAATTAAGTTGGCAGCACAATCAATGCTGTGCCCAATGTAGGAGAGACTGTGGGGATAGTTTGGCCAGGCAAATTATTACATCGCCTACTATCAAAGTGGAGCCAGGGTGCTGCTCTGCACTGCAATGGAGAAACGGGCAACAGAGTGGCCAGCACGAGGGAAGAAGAAGGGAAAGCGGCCTTTTCCTTTCCTTGTGCAGGCCACTCTGTTGCCCATTTCTCCATTGCAGAGCAGCACAGCACCCAGGATCCACTTTGATATTTTAATTTAAGAACCAGTTCGCCTGAACCGGGGCGAACCGGTTGAATCCCACCACTGTCTGAGTAGTACAAATGGGTGAGGAGCCTTTTTGGAACTGCTGAAAGGACTGTGTTGTAAACTGGCGATAGATGATGCCATATCCCTCCCTCTCTGTTGAGAGAGGGCTGTTTAATTTTGACATAGATGGCCCTGAGGACACAGATAAACCTCTGGTTCAGATCTGATCATCGCAGTACATTGTGATATGCCTTCAAGTAAGTGTTGACTGACTCCTGCAATTTTCTTGACAGCATTTTCAGAAGTGGTTTTCCATTGTCTACTTGCAGGGGACTGGCCCAAGGTTGACTTCATACCTAAGGTGAGATAGTCTCTCGATTTCTAACCACTACACCAAATTGTCCCTCAACTATTTGGAAAAGACTCTTGTTCCTTGGCCATCTTCCTTGTGTTTACCAATTGCTAATTCTGGTTTTGTTTTCATGGTTATTGGTTAGGTTTCAACCTTCATCCAATTATTTCCATAAAATCAGTACTGTGTAAGACTGTGTCAGGGTTAAAATTAAGGTCTGGTGCAAACCACAGATCAGGAAGCTTTCCTTCTCCCCCCCCCCAAAAAAATACGTTAACTATTCAAAGGATATACTCTTAATGTGTTCAACCTATTATAAATGCATCCTGGAACATGTATTTAACATTTACCTTCATTCACTATTATATCTAATTTACCTACTTAACTGTGCCTAGTAATGTATTTATAAGTGGCAATACTGAACAAGGATACAACTTTTTCCCCCTTTTTTCCCCCGGGTGTTGTTGACTGCCTGCTTTTCCTAGCAATAAATACAGGAAACACACAATCCCCCCCCCCGGTCCACTCCTCTCCTTTAAGAACTGGGAAATCTGTTCCTTTTACCCAGAGTTAATGGTCTTTCAACTTACACTTATCCTTCTATACTCCTCTACTCTCCAACCCTTAGACTTCAGAAAGTCCTGCTGAAGGTTGAAACAGGCTGGTAATTGCCGCCTGTTTTCAGAATTGCTTCTCCACCTCTCAGTCCTTATCAGTTTGTAGGAGGGAGGGAAACAATTACTTGGCTGTAGCTGGTCTGTGTCTTTGGAAGGCGGGTGAAGTTGCTTGATTCTGCTACTCCTTCCTTAGCTGACTTAGCTTCAAAGTGCCATTGCTCACTCCACCAAACTGTTGATGTTCGATTTTGCCTCCTCTTCACACCATATTTTTCCTTTCAACTCTCCAAATTAATATCCTTTCTTTCTTCCATCGATACCTACAGCCTGTGCCTTCAGTGTTTCCCTTTTCTCTCTCTACAACATAGGTGTACTCACACTTAAGCCTCAGGGAACACAAAACCACAAAGAAGGAAAACTCACATCAGCAGTCGGAAGTCCTCCTTTTCATAAAGACTCTTCATGTTCTCTGAACGCTTTTTGCCCACCATACTTCCTTTTACAAGAGGTAATTTATCATCAGTCTCAGGTAGTCTGATTTGTATGTTGTGATACAACTCAGAAACTTCGCTCCATTGGTTTTAGAGACGTCTGCTTTGGAATTAAAAAAAAAAATCCCAAACTTTTTGGCTTGAATTTATTGGAACAGATGGATGTCTACTATTAGGCATCACTTGCTACGATTATTCTTAATGTTTAATAGCGGTATAATTGGAAGAAATGGTGATGTATGTTCCAATAAAATGCTTTCATCAACTGTTTTAATTGTCAGATCCTGTAACTACAGCATGAAGCATTTTGTTCTGCTGATTGACATTTGACAGGCAGAAAAGCCAATCCATTCTGTTCATCTCCATTTGTAGCTTGAACAGGCAGAAAGGTTCAAATCAGTGCACAATTTCCACTTGCACAAAGGATGCAAAAGGACTGATTTATATTAGACGGAAAGCTACAGTGCACTGAAAGGGTTTAGAGGCATGGGGTGGGGTGAGGTGGGGGTTAGGACCAAAGTGAGGAACACAAGTACATAATTGCATGCCTTTGGGGCAATGGTGATGCACTGTTTCTTGGACCGCCACTCTCTTCCTGCCGATGTTTGTTATTCCAGACTTTGGTCACAGAAGAAACGTTAATCTTACTATTCTCAGGAGGGCATTTTGAAGTTAAGGGACTGCCTAGGGAAGAAACTTCTCTTTCAAGAAAGCACCATGTTGTGTTAGTCTGTGAAACATTAAAAATGGAAAAATCTATACACACACACACACACACACACACACTCCATCCCACATCCCTCTATTGGTAAACAACTGAGCATTCCTAGCTATAGCAATTAGAAGTGCACTATGTTGCTGTGGCATTACTTGGCTCCACTGGGCTCTACCTCTTTGCTAGCTTTGACTAGCCACGCCCTGTAGCCGTGGGATGGTTTCACTTTCACTATGAAGTCCAAATGAAACCTCTTCAAGAAATTGTCCCATCTGTGGAATGGAAGATGCTTTGGAGGAATGGTAGAAAACAGGGGTGGTATTCACTTACCTTCGCTACCGGTTCGCAAATGTGAGCATGCACGCCTTCTCCACGCATGCGCAGAAGGTCAAAAAGGGGCGTGATGACATCCAGGCGGGTGGGTGGACTCTCCCGCTGCTGGCGCTACCGGATCGCGCGATCCGGATAGAGCCGGCTGAATTTCACCACTGGTAGAAAGGACAAAGGCAGAAGGAGCTTTTCAGGAAAAGCTTAAGAAGGCTGTGGAAGATTTTGTATTTGGCTCAATCCGAGAAAGATTGAGTATCTATGAGTATTAGGAGCCATTCAATTTGGAGAATTTCTGCCTTTAACTTGGGATGGGGTAAAATTCTCCCAAACAGAACCAATGCACAATTTGGGAGTCCTCTTAGACTCATGGTTCTGGATTGAAGAACAAGTCACAGCCATAGTCAAGAGGACCTTTATTCAACTCTATCTTGGGTACCAATTGTAGAGCATCTTCTTCAGTCACTCACACCCCAAGTACCTCCCAATTGGACTGTTACAGCATACTTTACATGGGGCTACCCTTGAAGACCATCTGGAAGCTACAATTCATCTAGAATTCAGCAGTGTGATCTAATGGTGACAAGGAATAACCTTAATGAACAGGAGGAAGAGTTGCAACCAAGATGGTATTCAATTTACCCTTCAAGGCAGAACAGACTTAAGAAACCAAAGTTTGAAATGTTAATATTATTTTTATTATAAGCTTAGAGTAACAGAATTTTTGGGGTCTAAATGTCCTTCCCTTCACCCCCCCCCTTTATCTTTGGGAGAACTAAGGGGATCATTTCTGAAATACTTTCACAAATTACCGTATTTTTCGGAGTATAAAACGCTCCGGACTATAAGACGCACCTATCTTTTTTGGTGAGGAAAACAAGAAAAAGAAATCTGCCTCTGCCTCCCAGCAATTTTGCCTCGTTGCAGCAAACAGCAAATAGCCTGCTTTATTTTCATTTTCGTTTTCAGCATAGCTTGATTAGCAAAAGAAAAAAAGAAAAACTGCTCCCAGCAATTTACCTCCTTGCAGCAAGCAGCAGGGGCCCGTGCAAAACAGCTCAGAGCAAAACATCTGAGAGTCGGGAGGCCGATCCAATCAACTTGTGCTAATTAGGCTGTGCCGAAGCTGAAACGAGCTGTTTCTTCTTGCTGCTTGCTGCAAGGAGGTAAACTGCTGGGAGGCAGAGGCCAAAGGGTGGGGGCCAGTGGGTGGGCGGGGCTACATTCGGTGTATAAGATGCACCTAAATTTTCACCCCATTTTATGGGGGGAAAAAGGTGCGTCTTATACTCCGAAACACATGGTACATTTCTGCCCTGGACTCAAATTAATTTTGACTGTTGCCTTGGTTGTGGCCTTTCCTCATGTTCTTCAGGTTTTTTTCTCCTCCCCAATACACGAGGGTAGTTAGGCACATACCACAGTTCAACCTGGCAACATGGCTTTCAGAACTGCACTGCTTGCTACAGGCTTCCAGGCCCAATACAAGGTGCTTATCATTATGTTACAGGGCTGGAGTACTCTGATTATCTGCCTGTCTCATGAGATCCAAGAGACTTGAGCTGCCTCCATAAAACAATGGAATTCAGGTGGTGTGCCTTCTCCATCACAGCACCTGCCCTTTGGACCTCATTTCGCTAGAGATTCAGATGGCCCCAAACCTGGTGACCTTAAATAAGACTTTAAAACTTGTTTTTTCTCCCCCCTCTAAGCACTGGGTTAGGATGCTGGATGAGGCTGTTTGGAAAATGCTTTATGGAATAGAGATTTGAGCCATTATATTGCATTGTTGTGTTTCTTTTATAGTTATTGTCATTTTGTGTGCTGGGCAGCCATACAAGTGGCTTAAACGCTAAATAAATACACAGCGGCCAAAAGCAAACCAGCCACACAGTGGTGGCTTAACTGTCTGTGTGAGCCAAGTCAAATTGCCTGCTTTGGTTGTTCGGTTTATTGCTTAGCCACTTCCTGGATGTATAGCGTACAACGACAGAATGTTTGTTTTTTTTTTAAATTTGATTTATATGCTGCCCTTCTCCGGAGACTCAGGGCGGCTTACAATGCATTAAGCAATAGCTTTCATACTTTTGTATATTTATACAAAGTCAGCTTATTGCCCCCACAAACTGGGTCCTCAATTTACCTACCTTAGAAAGGATGGAAGGCTGAGTCAACCTTGAGCCTTGGAGAGATTCGAACCAGCAGTAATTGCAGGCAGCTGTGTTAATGACAGGGTGCTCTAGACCACTGTGCTATCAAGGCTCCTCTGCCTCGCATCCTCTTCCACTCGCAGAGTTTGCACAAACCTATTTTAGGTGGCAAAAAGCCCTCTGAGTTGTCCTGTCCCTGAAGTGTTTACAGACACTTTGTCACTGTCAACCTTTTCCTGCGATGACCTGTTTATGCTCTGCCTGCGCTCTGAAGAATCAGCTTAGGAAATGTCAAGTATCCTGCCAAAAAAAATCCCACTGTGTTATCTTCCTAAGCGGCAACAGCTCATTCACAGAATAACCTATTTTTCGTCAACAGCTGGCCACATTAGCTTCCCAAACAAATTAGTCTTGATTTCAAGAGAAATTTAGCATACCTCCTCTCCGTCAGTAAAACTGTGCTGGATAGTGAGAGTAAGAAAAACTTTAATTAAGCCTGTATTTATGATAAGGGTGTTGAGCCAGTGTAAAAGAAGCGGCCCTTTACAGTCTCAGAAGAATTCCTTGGCTGGGCTCAGAAGAAACACGAAAAGCTACCTTCTTTTGAGCCAAACCCTCAGGCTTCACTGGAAAATTGCAGGTAGGAGGATTGCCCAGCCGTGCCTGGAAATATTAGGGTGAAACTCTTGGCCAATGAAGAGTAAAGATCAATAGCAAGCTAGTCAATGTTTTAAGAAGTGGCTGTGCCAAACCGATAGTTGCTAGGTGATTGGTGCACTAAATGTAGTAGCTTAGCTCTGCTCTTAATTGACTCACAAAATTTCAGAATTTTAACAATTCGGCTTTGCGAGCCTGTATGAGCCAATTGCAAAACACCTCTAGCTATGGTGAAAGGAAGGGGGGGGGGCTGTAGATTCCTGGTAAAATAGGACGGAGCATTTATTGGTTCCCCACCTTGGGAGATTAACTTGGTACAGGTAGTATCCAGTTTATAATAGTCCATTTAGTGAATGTTCGAAGTTACAACGGCACTGAAAAGAGTGACTTATGACCATTTTTCACTCGCTCACAGCCATTGCAGCATCCCCATGGTTATGTGATCAAAATTCAGTTGCTTGGCAACTGACTCTTATTTATGATGGTTGCAATGTCCCAGGATCATGTGATCACCTTCTGAGATCTTCTGAAAAGCAAAGTCAGTCGGGGAAACAAGATCCAGTCATGTCCATTCTCCAAGATAAAGTTTAAACTGCCATCCATCACCTCCTCACAAGATATATTGTGATAATAAATGAGATGGGAACTGTCTGTGTGTGTGTGTGTGTGTGTGTGTGTGTGTGTGTGTGTGTGTGTGTATATATATACATACATACATATATACATACATACATACATACATACAAAATTTATATTTTGCTGATAAAGAAATAAAGGGAGACTAGTATAGATCTATTTCAAGCTATTTAGCTCTCATCAGTTAGCCATACTCTTACTCGGATAACTTGAAATAGATCTATACTAGTCTCCCTTTATTTCTTTATCAGCAAGATATAAATTTGGTATAAAATGGTTTGTCGTGATTGCGACTGCTTGAGGGTTCCTGGATTGGAGCTGAAAGGTGAAAGGGAAGCAGTATGCTCCCTCCCATATTGGGGCAGACCAGGTACTTTGATAGGAACACACAAACACACATGTATGTAAATATACATCTATGCACTTAGATAAAAGCGTTAATCATTAGAAAAATACAACCTGATACTTGATTGCACCGATTTTTACTCTTTTATATCCCAAATCAATGGCTCTATGCACAGTAACTAAATTATTATATTATCATAGAAAGAGCACACAATTTCAGCTTTGTCTCTTTGCCATATTTCTTGGGTGGCATACGAAGTGAGGAACACAGTGATAAAAGAAAGTTGTCAACAGAAGATACAGCAAAGAATAAATTTAAATAGGTAAAAAGTATAATGTTTTCTTTTTTCATTTGTTTAACTGGCTTCACTTAATCTAGTTTTAAGACTTGTGTGGAGAACGAATCATGTTTTAGATCATATTTATGCAGAAATATTGAAAATTCAAAAGAGTTCACAAACTTTTATATAACCCGCACCTGATTTTATAGGATTTTTATGATAGGAAGAATATTGTGTATGACATGAATATTTTTATTTACTTAACAGTTGATGGAATGACTATGTTCATGGGACTTTATTCTTTACTATTAAAAAATCACATAAATTCTTGGCTTGTCAGTTGAATAACATTGTTTATAACCCTACTTCTGATTTCAACAAGTATCTTGAATTTCAAAACTCCATTGTTAATTAAACACTTTAATGTGGTTATTGAATTAATTTGATAGCCTTTGCACTTTGTGAATACATATTTCTGAAACATCAAAGGCACAATCAAGCAAAAGTTAAAGCACTTGGAAATCCACTTTACTTCAGTATGAAGATGTTGCAGTTGGTGAACATTTGCACTGAAATTCACAGAATATAAAAGCGCTTAGGTGGGATCACTCCTCAATTTATTTTTCATATTCTTTCTGATGACAGCAGGTTCCCTGATAGTTTTGACTATTATCAATTCTGATTAATAACATTAGAATAACAGCACAAATACCTTAAGGAATCACCCTGCTAGATTTCTTCATGATAAGACTATTTTAAGCTACTATACATATTGATTTCTAAAGACAGTGAATATTAATTGGATGCATATGTTCACGGATACTGCCAAATGTGACATTAGGGTGTGTAATTCTCCTTCAGTACTTAAAGCATTCACATGTGAATTTATAGGACAATAAAAAATGACTCTTTCACAGAACTACAATTTTGAATGTTCTTCTAATACATTGGATATCAATCATTGCATTTTATAATAAGTTTGACATGATGGTGGTAGAAATCTAATTACATTCATTTATTTCCAATTATGTAATATAAAGATGCTCTAGCCCTAATTGGAAAATGTTATTAAATATTATTTGGAATTCAGAGAGCTACGGGAGGCACAGTGGAAGCTTCTGGCATGCCTGAATTAGACGTTATGATTGTTTGTATTTCAAATATCAGGTTCCCAAGCCACATCATACCCCTAATTTTGGAAATTCTCCACATGATATGGAAAAGGCATCTCCCTTCTAAACTTTGATATTGCCCTAGTAGTTTCTTAGAGTTTGAGAACAATCCCCAACCAAGGGCCAATGGCGATCAAATATCCTTTTTTCACATTAAGGATGCATCAAAGCATCTTAGAAAAATTGAGAGTCACAAGCAATTAACACCTAAAAAGAGAAACCCTAAATGGCAACTGACAGCAGTTATTCATATTTGCTTGTAGAACATCCAGTCCCAATATTGAAAAATAAAGGCTTCTGTGTAATAAATGAAATTCCAAGTTTGCTTTTCACCCACTGAATATTTTGCAGTTTGTGATTAACAGGACACTTAAGCCAAATCTCGGTGCTCGTGGCTGGTTAAAATCATGTCTTCAATGGCAGCTCGGGAATGTCATCTCTGGTGTCATTTCTCTTTATTTCTTTGTCACACAAGCCACTGCTTTCTTAGCAGCATCTTCAAGGTCACTTGCAGAAGTAATGGGAAGTCCACTTTCGTTCAGAATGCGCTGGGCTTCGTGAACATTTGTTCCTGAGGGGAAAGAGGAGGGGAAAAAAATGTTAACTCCTATTTCCTTCTAATTTTTAATAAAGGGGAATATTTGTAGCTCGGGGCCGAAAGGAGGGGTCCTTGGTGCTCTCTGAGTTTAGTTGTTTTCTTGCAGATGTCTCATCACCCAAACTCAGGGTGCTGCTGCTGATGTTACCTAATTTGGCTCATGAAATGTCTGCAAGAAAATAACCAAACTCAGGGAGCACCAAGGAGCCCTCATTTCTGATTTTTTCGAAAACCGTGAGAGGAACGTGAAGGTACAGGTACAGTACAATAAAGATCAAGCACATTTCTATATGGTGGCCCCATAAAAAAGACATAACAATATTGAAACCATTTCTAGTTGTATGAAACATGTAGGTCTGTTGGATTTTGACTCTATGCCATTAAAGCAGGGGTGAAATCCAGCAGGTTCTGACAGGTTTTGGAGAACCGGTAGCGGAAATTTTGAGCAGTTCGGAGAACCGGTAACAGAAATTTTGAGTAGTTCGGAGAACTGGCACATACCACCTCTGGCTAGCCCCAGGAGTGGGGAGGGAATGGGGATTTTGCAGTATCCTTCCCCTGGAGTGGGGTGGGAATGAAGATTTTGCAATATCCTTCCCCTGCCACGCCCACCAAGTCACACCATGCCCCCCAAGCCACGCCCACAGAACCGGTAGTAAAAAAAATTGGATTTCACCACTGCATTAAAGTACACGTCCAGTTTTTTCTTTGCAATGCCTCCTCCTGTGTTTAAATTTTACACTGCATCTAGAATCTGCTAGGTGCAGGATAACCACTGTAAAATACAGTATTGATCTCCTATGGATCCAGAAGGCAATGACAACCATTTGGCTAACTTAATACTGAGTCATTTAACTTACTTCAACTATATATTAATAGATAAATAGCTCTTCATGAAATGTTTCAACAGAATAAATTACACAGCACAGGATCAGACAAGGAATATTAGCAAAGACGTAAGATATAGATCAAGTTTCCCCCCTCCTCCATAATACAAATTACTCTGGTCGAGATTATAAATAGCCTACCATGATTTATTTTTGTGTCCATTTATCAGAATAAAGAAGAAAGCTAACACCAGAAAACTAAATCAAAATATACATTGCATAAAAAACATACAGGCTCTGGTGTGTTCTTACAACATGAATATGAACAGAAGCCTTGAATTATCTGTTCTCAAAGGCAAAGATCTCTGCTAGGTCTACTACTAGAGATGGGTGGTTTCTCCATCGTAGAACAGTTGCTTTCCATGCAGAAGGTCCTGCATCTCTAAATAAGATTGGGAAAAGTCAGGGCTGCTCTCGGAAGCATTTGCTGCACTGGTGAAATCCAAATTTTTTTACTACCGGTTCTGTGGGCGTGGCTTGGTGGGTGTGGCAGGGGAAGGATACTGCAAAATCCCCATTCCCTGCCCACTCCTGGGGGAAGGACACTGCAAAATCCCCATTCCCTCCCCACTCCTGGGGGAAGGATACTGCAAAATCCCCATTCCCTCCCCACTCCTGGGGGAAGGATATTGCAAAATCTCCATTTCCATCCCACTCTGGGGCCAACCAGAGGTGCTATTTGCCGGTTCTCCAAACTACTCAAAATTTCCGCTACTGGTTCTCCAGAACTGGTCAGAACCTGCTGGATTTCACCCTGGTACGTGGGTATATGCATAATGGTTATCTGAACTGCTCAAAATTTCCGCTACCAGTTCTCTAGAACCTGTCAGAACCTGCTGGATTTCACCCCTGATTTGCTGCCAGGAAATGAACCAAAAAGATGATACTCCTTCGTCACCATTCCACATGCGGGAGTAAACATTTGTCAGGTCAACACTGGTGATGGGACTCTGTCCTTCTCCAAATCTGACAGGATGCAGCTACTTCAAAAGCTGAAGAACACGCTGAGCGTGACAAACCGTTCAGTCCTCAACTGAGAAGAACAGAAAGGAGCTGCTGCAGTTACTCTGAGCACTTGTTGTCAGAAGCAGTTATCTTAATCTTTCTACTGCCAGGGCTGATTCTGAGAAGGACCTTTCACGGAATAAAACCAGACAAGGCAACACTGTGATTCACTACAAGGCAATTTCTTTTACTCTAGCCTTCTCTAACATGTCCAGTATATGCTTCAACCCAGTGGTGAAATCCAAATTTTTTTACTACCCGTTCTATGGGCATGGTGGGCGTGGCATGGCTTGGTGGGCATGGCAGGGGAAGATACTGCAAAATCTCCATTCCCACCCCACTCCAGGGGAAGGATATTGCAAAATCTCCATTCCCACCCCACTCTAGGGCCAGCCAGAGGTGGTATTTGCCAGTTCTCCAAACTACTCAAAATTTCTGCTACTGGTTCTCCGAACTGCTCAAAATTTTCACTTCCGGTTCTCCAGAACCTGTCAGAACCTGCTGGATTTCACCCCTGCTTCAACCCTGTGCAAGAAGTTCACTCAAGGTATCTTCTGAATCGGCCAAGACAAGATAAACAAGAGATTATTCAGACTGTAAATTCGGTTGCAGGGCAATATATTTCGCTTAGGAGGGGGAAAAGATACAAGCTTTTAAAAGTTTTTACGTTACAGCCTTATGCATGTTTACCTAACTGCAAGCCTCT
This sequence comes from Pituophis catenifer annectens, assembly GCF_029215685.1. Lineage (NCBI taxonomy): Eukaryota > Metazoa > Chordata > Lepidosauria > Squamata > Colubridae > Pituophis > Pituophis catenifer. The sequence continues at coordinate 53,169,267 of NW_027256882.1, forward strand.
CCCTCTTTTTCTTTTTGTCTTTAAACAAAGAGGGATTTTGTTCTGAATAAATATGCATAGGCCTGTACCGTCAGAGATCTAGAAGTGGACACAGACATCAAGCCCAGTCAGTGTTAAGACTTGTAGCCTGCAAAGAAAGAAAGGAAGGGAGAAAGGAAGAAGTCATAAATTAAGACAGACGTTTCAGGGATGTGGGTGCTACACCATGTCAGGCTCCTATACAAGGCACATGCATGACCAAATCAGAAAAGATTAATTAAAAAAAAATGACTAAGCTGTGCTCGCGTCCTGCAGTTCTTTGTTCATTAATACTGAATAAAAGACAGGCCCAGTTGAAATGTTCTGACAGAAATGCTCATGCAGATTTACTTCCTCCCCAGAAGTCTCTCTCTCTCCTCTGTTTTGATGCTGATTGGGCACTTCGTGACACTAATGGCATCTTTCCCTTGGTAGCAGAAAGTATAATGTGCATAACCAATGGCTGTCAACATTCAAGATCATCTCTTCTCACTATGCTCTGGCAGGTTTAACCATGAACAATGAATGCCAATAAGGAGGACCCACAATACTATTAAAAAACTGCTCCCAGGGGTAGAAATCTCAGCCCCTGAGTGAAATATTCACACATGTATTGTGATTTTGACAGGGGAAAAAAAAAAGCTAACAGCCACATCCTGCCCACCTGAAGCGCTGAAATGTTTAACAAAATCAGCCAGATCTTCTGTTCTGCCTGACAGGTGTAAGTATTTCTACTTATAAATCAAAATGGCAGGCACCTTGGAATTACAACAAGCAGCAAAGGCGTTTGAGGAATTGTAATGCTAATTAAAAGGCTTCATAATGTCTCAGCTGACGTCCATGAAGCATGATTAATAAAGCTAAGTATTACCTAGTAGAAGGTATTTGTTACCTTGCATAGTGTTTTGTGAATAGTCTGTTTGGTCAGTATTCCTGCAGCAATTTTAAACACAGATCACTTCATATCCCTGGAAAGGAGTGTATCAGTGTGTGTGTATATCAGTGGTGGGTTGCTACTGGTTCACCCTAGATTGGACAAACTGGTAGCGGCGGCAGTTCCACCCACCTACCCGCGTATGCGTAGAAGTGTCACGCGTGCAGGTGCGCCCGCAAGCAAACCGGTAGGAAACAAAATTGAAACCCACTACTGGTGTGTATGTGTAGGTGTGTACATGTGTGTTTGTGCACACAATTTGGGAAAAAGAAAGAGGAAGCTAACTTGTAATTCTGCAGCACTGGCAAGACTGGAACGACAGTCTTCCTGATTCACAGCTCAGTCTCTCAAGCAGAATATTACATTGACTTTAACTTTGGATATCATTTCAAAATAATTGCTCCTAGGCCTTAAGATTGAAATTTCAATCCTTGTTGGTCTCTTTTAGCACTCGAGTTTTGATGAGCAACATATCTCCACTGTAGATGGTCGATAGTTATGATCTTCATTTTACTATCTCTCTCTCTCTCTGAACTGTGATGTAAAAGGGAGAGGTCATAAGAAATGCTTTACTTTAAGGTATCAGTCAGTATTTGAATGACTTTTAAGTCTGTCTTTCTATCTGCTCTTCCATCCATCTATCTTATGTCTCTGCATACACATATTGCTTTTCTCTATGAATGTAAATATTTCAATTATTAGCTTCCTTGTTTAATAGAAGAAAACACAGTTAAAACAGCTTCATACATATTGACATAATACACAGTCTTCAGAGTTCTGAAACTCACTCAAATAAAACTGCTTTGAAAGATACTTTTTAAACCTGAAGAACTATAAGGAGAAAAGCCTCTAAGTATGCTAAGAGAGGCATCACTTGAATTCTCTTTCTTTTCCCCAGGAAAGTAGATGAGAAATGAGATGTTTTCAGGGGAAGGAGGATGGTGAGGAGATAAAACTACCTTTCTTAGAGAGGTAACATGACGTTTGTAGATAACCATTAAGAAGAACATGTTATTGCTATCCAGAAAGATATCAAGGTGTGTTCATTATGTGATAAGAAGAAGTCTGGCAAGATCTTTTCTTTGTATTGCACAGAACAGTGATTTTTAACATCAAAACTCACAATTTCACAATCCCAGCAGCATGTGAAATCTGTCTCAATTGTATTTATTTTTATTTATTTATTTATTAAATTTTTATACCGCCCCCTCTCCCGAAGGACTCGGGGCGGTGAACAGCCAAAATTAAAAACACACAATACAAATATTAAAATGCATTAAAACAGAATTAAATTATCTTAGGCTTCACCAATTTAAAACCCCGTTACCCATAAAATTCACCAATTAAAAATTTTTAACCCAGCCCGGCTTGCTGAAATAAAAACGTCTTCAGGGCCCGGCGGAAGGTCCGGAGATCCGGGATTAGTCGTATCCCTGGGGGCAGCTCATTCCAGAGGGCGGGTGCCCCCACAGAGAAGGCTCTTCCCCGGGGGGTCGCCAGCCGACATTGCCTGACAGACGGCACCCTGAGGAGACCCTCTCTGTGGGAGCGTGTTGGCCGGTGGGAGGTTATCGGAGGCAGAAGGTGGTCTCGTAAATAACTGGGTCCTAAGCCATGGAGCGCTTTGAAGATGAGAACCAACACCTTGAAGCGCACTCGGAAGACCACTGGAAGCCAATGCAGCTCGCGCAGGAGAGGTGTCACGTGGGAGCGCCATGCCGCCCCCATAAGTACCCGCGCGGCCGCATTCTGCACCAGTTGGAGCCTCCGAGTGCTCCTCAAGGGGAGCCCCATGTAGAGAGCATTACAGTAGTCGAGGCGGGAAGTAACGAGGGCATGAGTGACCGTGCATAGGGAGTCCCGATCCAGAAAGGGGCGCAACTGGCGTATCAGGCGGACCTGATAGAAAGCCCCCCTGGCCACGGCCGTCAAATGCTCTTCTAAAGACAGCCGTGCGTCCAGGAGGACACCCAAGTTACGCACCCTCTCCGTGGGGGCCAATGTCTCGCCCCCAATAGTCAGCGATGGCACCAGCTGACTATATCGGGACGCCGGCAGCCACAGCCACTCAGTCTTGGAGGGATTGAGTCGGAGCCTGTTCCGCCCCATCCAGACCCGCACCGCCTCCAGGCACCGGGACATCACTTCAAGGGCATCGTTGGGGTGGTCTGGGGTGGAGATGTACAGCTGGGTGTCATCAGCGTACAGATGGCACTGCACCCCAAAACCACGGATGATCTCGCCCAGCGGCTTCACATAAATGTTGAACAGGAGAGGCGAGAGGACCGACCCTTGTGGCACCCCACAAACCAAGTGCCTTGAGGTCGACCTCTGCCCTCCAGCCAACACAGACTGCGACCTGTCGGAGAGATAGGAGGAGAACCACCGTAAAACAGTGCCTCCCACTCCCAACCCCTCCAACCGGCGCAGCATGATACCATGGTCGATGGTATCAAAAGCCGCTGAGAGGTCTAATAGGACCAGAACAGAGGAACAACCTCTGTCCCGAGCCCTCCAGAGATCATCAACCAACGCGACCAATGCCGTTTCCGTGCTGTACCCGGGCCTGAAGCCGGACTGGAACGGATCTAGATAGACGGTTTCCTCCAGGTACTGGGGGAGCTGTCGCGCAACCACACTCTCAACAACCTTCGCCAGAAAGCGAAGGTTGGAAACTGGACGATAGTTTGCTAAAACAGCTGGGTCCAGAGAGGGCTTCTTGAGGAGGGGCCTCACCACCGCCTCTTTCAAGGCGGGAGGCAAGAACCCCTCACTCAAGGAAGCGTTTATAATCCTCTGGAGCCAGCCTCGTGTAACCTCCCGGGTAGCCAGCACCAACCAGGAGGGACACGGGTCCAATAAACATGTGGTTGCGTTCAACCTCCCCAGCATCCTGTCCACGTCCTCGGGAGTCACAGGGTCAAACTCATCCCAGATAACCGTCTCAAGACAGACCTCGGACAACCCGCCTGTACCTACCCAGTCGGAGTCCAAGCCTTCCCGAATCTGAGCGACTTTATCGTGCAGATAATGCGCAAAATCCTCAGCACGACTTTGCAAGGGGTCTTCCCGCGCTCCCAGATGGAGAAGGGAGCGAGTCACCCTAAACAAGGCAGCTGGGCGATTTTCTGCCGACGCGATAAGAGCGGAAAAGTAATTACACTTCGCCGCCTTTATCGCCACTAAGTAGGTCTTGATATAAGACCTCACTAGTGTACGGTCAGATTCGGAGCGACTGGCCCTCCAACTACTCTCTAGGCGTCTTTTCCGGCGTTTCATCCCCCTCAGCTCCTCGGAAAACCAAGGAGCTGGGCAGATTCGGCGCCGGGTCAGAGGCCGCAAAGGCACGACCCGATCTAAAGCACCAGCGGCCGCCCTATCCCAGGCGGCCACCAGGTCCTCAGTCGAGTCGCGTGCCAGAGTCTCAGGAAATGGCCCAAGCTCCATTCGGAACCTATCAGGATCCATCAGGCGCCTGGGGCGGAACCACCTAATTGGTTCCGCCTCCCTGCAGTGGGGCATAGCGGTCAGGAAGTCAAGTCTAAGGAGAGAATGGTCTGACCATGACAAGGGTTCAATAACTATATCCCCTGTATCTAAGCCATTCAACCACTGACCAGAGACGAAAACCAAGTCCAGCGTGTTTCCTCCTATGTGAGTGGGGCCCTGAATTAACTGGGTCAGGTCCATGGCCGTCATGGAAGCCATGAACTCCCGAGCCGCCTCAGATGCTTCACCGATGGACGGCAGGTTGAAATCCCCCATGACTAAAAGCCTGGGGGTATCAACCACCACCCCGGCTATAACATTGAGGAGCTCGGGCAGGGCCGCTGCCACGCAGCAAGGAGCCAGGTACGTAACCAGCAGGCCCATCTGCCTCCCATGGCCCCACTTCACAAGGAGAGACTCACAACCGGCTATCTGAGGTACAGTGGCCTCCCTAGGATCAAGACCTTCCTTTACAATAACCGCCACCCCCCCACCCCTACCCTGGGCCCTTGTAAGCATATGAGTATAAAAAAAAAACTGGATTCAGTGTGTACGAAATAAGAAACTATAAGCAACTATATCACTGAAGTGCACTTTGTACTATAATTGCTGTTAATCATCTCCTACTTCTACCTCAGGATAAGTTGGGCTTCTGCTTCTTTTCCAAATCATACCACTTTATTTGTGCCACTTTATGTGGCAATAAAGCCTCTTGAAGCTCTGACACACCACATAAGCTCATAAAAAAGGAGAAAGAACATTGACAAAGTCATTTGTGTGGAACCTATGGCTAAGAAACAGTGTCCAGTAAAAAGAGATCATTATTTCATTGGTATAAAAATTGAGGATGATGAATCTGTATCCATGTTTATTATGTTATTTCCAACATTCGTTTTTTTTAAGGTATTAACTTTGGTATGATGAACTGGCATTCTAGGGAGTGATCTATACTGTACATCTCCATCATCTCTCTCTCTCTCTCTCTCTCTCTTTCTGCTCAAAATACACAGGCAAAGTATGAAAAATGATCAATTACTTAGTTGGAAAACTGGACTATTTGTATTGACAGTAGTTCCCAAGACGAACAACAAACTAACAAACTCTAGTGCTGCTTAGTGCTAATCATTACTGTTCTATATTTATACACATACTAGAGGCTCAAGGCAACTTCTCAAAGGCAAACATAATTTTGACCTAATTCCCTTTTCCTTTGCCACTAGAAAATAATGAACCTTATCTCAACGTTTAATAATTTGTGCTGCTTCAGCTTTTTTAATTGGGGATAATACTAAATGCGGATACAAGAACGTTAAGTCATTCTAAAAATGATTGTGTGCTCTCATCAATATCCCAGGTCATTTTCAAAGAATGTGATGATCAAATATAATCAGGTTTTTTCACAGGTAATTTATTAAAAAGACAATATGCTGAGCTGGTTAAAATCCCCAACGGGCACCAAGATTGTTTTAGTTTGGTGGAAGTGTCAAGCTTTCTTTAAATGTCAAAAGAGAGATACCTTGTTTTCTTTTTCCTGTTTTTGATATTGCCTTACCAAACCCTTATCAATGTTTAATTACTCAATTAAATTAAATTTATATGCCACCCACATCACTACCCAAAGCAACTCTGGGCAGATGACAATATAATATCCATGAGAAACACTAGAAATGAGAAGAAAATCAGCTACAATCCACAAAATTATTTATTGCTTTGGGAACTGTAGGTAGATACGTAGGTAGGTAGGTAGGTAGGTAGGTAGGAAGGAAGGAAGGAAGGAAGGAAGGAAGGAAAGAAGGAAGGAAATCATTATTAGTGTTCTGAGTTTTAAAAAATGTTTGAAGAACATATTCATAGGTAGACACAATATTTATATAGGCGTTACAAGGGGCTCTGCTACAGCAAAATATTAGAATTAGGATCCAAGCTACATATAGTTGGTTTCAGATTTCTATGGTGCCGTTCAAAAATGATGAAAAGACCAAGAAGACAAGTTCCCCCCAAATAGCTATGTTTTTATCCAATCAATTTTAATTACTATTTTTCTTATTATAGGAAATACTTTCACAATAGTTATCAGTGATTTCTGCAAAAAATGTTCATCAAAGGCATAAAGGTGAATAAAATTCATTGCATAGAATAAAAGAAGTCCTACACAAGAGAGAGAAAGAAAAAAGATAGATACGATTAGTTCAATAATATCAATGGTGCTCATCCTTACAAATAAATAAAAATTAAATATTATTAAATATTTAAAAATTAAATATTCAGAAATGAATATTATTTCTGAACATTTGCATTTGTTAAAACATAATGTTAAAGCCATAAAAATCTTCAGTATTTTTTTTAAATGTTTTGCAAAGGGTCATTGTTTGGAATCTGTGATCAAAAGCTGTGATTTTAATAAACTGAGCTTCCTTTGATATTTGAAGTGCCAGAAATCTTTAAAAAAAGGTTGCAGCCTATTTAGCAGCGAAAGTCTAAAAAAATAGGAGTTAAGGGTTTTTTTCCCCCCTTCCTGACTGTGGTTTGAAAACACAGAATTTTTCTTTCATTGAAGTAAACCAAAATTAACCTACTGCCACTGGATGGTGTTAGAGACCTGTAAACAGAGTTCCAGTCCCAAGCAATCAAAACAATCCGTGCTGTGCTTGTACTGAATGAAGCTGTTAAACAGAGGAAATAACATGGAAGAGAAATTTGCATGGTTTCTCTCTATAATCAAGATTTCCCTTAAATGTGAACTATAATACACGGGGTAATCAGACAAACCATTTTACTAACTGTGCCACAGCTGGATTCCAAACCAATTCAGGTCATTGGAAGGCTGGAAAAAAAAAATGCCCAGAATTTGGTTTCCTTATTATTGTTAGAAACCAGGAGTGCATGTAATATTTGCGACAGAAGTTTAAAAGTAAAGAAAACATATTTGTATGCGGCTGGGTTTATGGTCCGCATTCAGTCATATTATAGTCGGTTGGACATATTTTCTTCGAATCATGTTTGAATTATTTTATGGCATTATTTGCAGGAAAGACTAGACACAACTCATAAATCAGTATGTGTTTTATCAGATGTATATGTTAAACCAATACACGAGAGCTGTGATGTAAATAGAATCAAGATCTCGTGAAATATTTGCGCTGCTTTACAAAGCCCTAGGAAGACCACACCTGGAATACTGCAACCAATTTTGGTCACCATACTACAAAAAAGATGTTGAGACCTTGGAATAAGTTCAGAGAAGAACAATCAAGAACATCAAAGGCCTGGAGACTAAACTATATGAAGAATGGCTGCAGGATTTGGGTTTGGCTTGTCTAAAGAAAAGAAGAATTAGGGATGACATGATAGTGGTATTCCAGTATTTGTGGGGCTTCCACAAAGAAGAGGGGGTCAAATTATTCTCCAAAGCACCGGAGGGCAGAACAAGAAATAATGGATGGAAACTAATCAAGGAGAGAAGCAACCTGGAATTAAGGAGAAACTTCCTAATAGTGAGGACAATTAACCAGTGGAACAGTTTGCCTTCAGAAATCGTGGGTGCTCCATTACTGGAGATTTTTAAGAAGAGTCTAGACGGTCACTTATCTGGAATAGTATAGGTTCTCCCAATGGTGGGTTTCAAATTTTTTTACAACCGGTTCTGTGGGTATGGCTTGGTGGGCGTGGCAGGGGAAGGATACTGTAAAATCTCCATTCCCACCGCACTCCAGGGGAAGGTTACTGCAAAATCCCCATTTCCTTCCGATCAGCTGGGACTCAGGAGGAAGAGAATAGATGGGGGTGGGGCCAGTTAGAGGTGGTATTTACTGGTTCTTCGAACTACTCAAAATTTCCACTACTGATTCTCCAGAACTGGTTAGAACCTGGTGAAACCCACCTCTGGGTTCTCCTGCTTGAGTAGGGGGCTGGACTAGAAGACCTCCAAGATCCCTTCCAGCTCATTCATTCTAAATGGAGATGGGCTAGTGCAATCTTATAGTGCCATGTGCCCTCTTCAGATTCTCCTCTATCCATTAATCAAAATACCTAAAGAAAGAGAAAACTTGCAGTGTGGTTGTCTCTGTGTATAGAAGCCCTAATATGGTACACTGCTCTTTGACTTTTTTGTTTATTCACTCAAGTACAGTTGAGTTCTTGACTTACAACAGTTTTATTTAGTGACCGTTCCAACTTACACTGTCACCGGAAAAAGTGACTTATGACCATTTTTCACACTTACGACTGTTGCAGCATCCCATGGTCATGTGATCAAAATTAAAGCGCTATGCAACGGACTCATATTTATGGCAGTTGCAGTGTCCCGGGGTCATGTTGGCTTAAGAAGAAATTTTTCAAATTTTTTAAATCCTTTTAATTAGTCTGCGATTTTAATTTTTTGGGCCAAATTTTATATATATTTTTAAATGTTTTAATATTTGTATTCTATGTTTTTTATCTTGGCTGTACACCGCCCTGAGTCCTCAGGGAGAAGGGCGGTATATAAATTCGAAATTAAATTAAATTAAATTAAATGTGATCCCCTTCTTGCAACCTTCTGACAAGCAAAGTCAATGAGGAAGCCAGATTCACTTAACAACCAAGTTACTACCTTAAGAACGGCAGTGATTCACTTAACAACTATGGCAAGAAAAGCCGTAAAATGGGGCAAAACTCACTTAACAAATGTCTCCCTTAGCAACATAAATTTTGGCCTCAATTGTGGTCATAAGTCGAGGACTACCTGTATTTATTTCCTGGTCCTGGTCCTGATCTACATCTATATTATCTTTATTATTTAAAGCAAATTAAATTATTTAATTTCTTTCCTGTTAATGCACTAACCACCTCCCACCCTAGAGGGTCTCTACTGAGGGGCTAGGCCAAACTAGCTTTCCAAAAAGGTAAAAAATCTTGGCCCTGCCCCTTTTGTTATTATTACACAAGTCCTCAATTTACAATCAGCTACTAAGTGGCCATTCTAAGTTACAATGAACCCCAAAAGGTACTTGCAGGCCTTGCCTCCCTATGATCATGTGATCATATTTTGGCTTGCAATGTCTGGGCAATTTTGTGATTTACAACATTTTCACTGGAAACGGGCGTTTACTTCTGGTTTTTCTGGCAACAAAACACCTATAGTGAACAACAGTTTCACTTAACAACTGTGGCATTTACTTAGTGACTGCTGCAAAAATAAAGGACGGTAAAATCAGGGGCGGTCACACAATGACCCACTTGTCAATCAGCATGAATTATGATCCTAATTGTAGATTCAATTATGGGCTTAATACAAGGACTACTTGTATGGTATCTTCACTTTTGGCTGCTTGGCATTGGCTGAATTCTCTCTCACAAAGCTACCTGCTCCATTCAAAAGAAGGTCACCAATAGATGCTTAAATATATTATGGATGTAAATTCCTGTTATGTAGCTCTTGGCAGCCAGAGATACAATAGATACATCAATCTCCTTGTGTATGTCTGTAGTCTAGGAGAATCTTCCTATAGGTTGTACGGGCAGTAATTACCTAATTTTAATCCAGCCCTTTCAACAATCAGTTATAAAAAAATCTCTTGAAACAAAGGAGGTGCACTTCCCAGGAGGAACAATTACTTCATCCATTAAATGCACAGTACGCGATTCTTCTAATCACTTTGGGCACTTTTAAAAATATTGTACTTCTCAGTTGGGAAGCACTCCTTCTTTCTTTCTTTTATAGCAAGCAAATACCTGTAAGTATAAAGTTACTATTTTTGAACGAGAGACTAATCCTTTCTTTATCCACTGGTAAAACAGCTTGTAATTATTACACAGCTGAGAACAAAGATTTGTCCAGAAAATCCTGCTAAATAAAGACACAGTTGACTGATTAAAACTTTACTCATCAAGACATCTGCAATATACTGCTGCAGGAGAGCAAAGAATTTTTTAAAAGTCCAGCCACAAATCTGCTAAAGATTTATAGGAATAATTATGAACCTTCTGTCATAGAAATGCATCAAAGAGAACAGGTTGTTCCATGCTGTATTCTTTCAGCTTCATTTTACAGTATCCTGGAGTTCTCATTGTTATGAATTATTGCTAATTTTTTATCTCAAATCATGTGGGATTTATTTAATGAACAGACAAGTATAGAAAACCAGGAATTATAGTATGGGGAACCAGAGATTATAGAAATAGTGTGGGCTTTTTATAAGGGAGGCTAGAATCATCATCCGTATTATCTTGGATAAATGGTTATGAAGTTTGTTGGCAGGGTTGCCTCCTCGATTGTAGAGTAAGATGTCAAAACAATAAAGATCATTTCCATAAGAACTGTGTTGTAACAACCACAATATTTGATTCAGAGATCAGACCTGTTGCTTTGCAGGTGGTCTGACTCCAGTGGTGAAATCCAATTTTTTTTACTACCGGTTTTGTGGGTGTGGCTTGATGGGTGTGGCAGGGGAAGGATATTGCAAAATCCCCATTCCCTTCTCACTCCAGGGGAAAGATACTGCAAAAATCCCCATTCCCTCCTGGGGGAAGGATATTGCAAAATCTCCATTCCCACCCCACTCTGGGGCCAGCCAGAGATGGTATTTGCCGGTTCTCCGAATTATTCAAAATTTCTGCTACTGGTTCTCCGAACTGCTTAATATTTCCGAACCTATTTCCAGCAGGTTCTCCAGAACCTGTCAGAACCTGCTGGATTTCACCCCTGTCTGACTCCCTTCGAACCTAGAACATGACGAGATTAAAGCATCCTACCATAACTTGGTACCCTCCAGATGGCCACAGGTTCTAGGATTTGCAATCCTAAATATGCCTGAAAGGTATCAGGTTGAAGAAAGCAGATTTAAAGCTATGAGAAGGTATGAATGGGCTGAAATCCTGTGTGGGTGACTGAAACATTGACATGTTTATCAAGATTGATTAAACACCGCTTTCTGTCAAAGAAAAGTCTATAGCTGATTCCATGTTCTATCCATACTTGTTCTGTCCCCGTTGCACGCACGCACACAAACAGACAGCCAGGAGTTAATGAATCAAACAGTCAGGAATTCCTTTAAGATAACAGTCTTGGCAGTGAACCATGAACTGCCTGCCAAGAGATTTTACTCACTAAGGAAGGTCTCCTCAGTCCGATATACCAAATTAATTCTTCAAAGCAAAGAATTGTCGAAGTCCAGTCCGAAGAAATCCCAAAAGAGATTCTAACAGGGTTCTAGAAACACGATATGACTTCCGAGCTTTTCAATTTGTCCATCACAAGGCCTGAATAGCCGACACACCCTCTTTTATCCCTTGTGGGGTGTGGTCCAGTGACTCAGCTCAATCTCTGGTATTGTTGTGGCCCGCCAGCAGCCAGCAGAGCTGGCAGCAGAAACGGACAGTGAGATGGTTGGGGAGGAACGTGGGCCAGTCCTGGAGTCTGGGGAAGGCTCGGATGAGGGCTCTGAGTCAGAGGCAGAGAGGGGGCCAAGGCCATCTGGGAGTTCTTTGCTGCCTCCGGAGTCTCCAGAGTCTGACATCAGCGAGGCAGAAGAACAGCGTGAGCCTGTTCCCAGTGTGTGCATGCACAGAGCTGCCAGAAGACAGGAAGCAATTAGTTCACCTAGTCAGTAAAAACTCTGGGAAAGCTGTTTGACTCTGTGCTAAGTTTGGCCTTGCCCTGCATTTGGCAATTAGTTCTCTGACAGCATTCCAAGGGAGATAAAGTAAGTGTTCCCTGATAGACTGTTTTAAAAGCCTTTCAGACTGGGAATGACAATAATTCACAGCCGTTTGAATTAAAGAGGTTTGCTGGGACTATGTTTGTGCTGTTTACTTTCTAAGGAAGCCTAGGTCAGAATAGGTATAGGGTTCCCTGCTTGAGCAGAGAGTTGGACTAGAAGACCTCCAAGGTCCCTTCCAACTCTAATATTCTATGTTCTAGAAAATTAGCTCCAGCATCAACCATCAGAGAATAGATCAAATGAAACAAAGATATCCAACAAATTCCACCACCTACCTTCAAGCCGGACCACTAGAGGCACTTTCAGTTCAAGCTCTCGGCAAGCTTTGGTGATACCGTTGGCAATAATGGCACAATTGACAATTCCACCAAATATATTTACTAAAATTGCTTCAACCTGGGGAAGAAAAAAAAACCCCCACAGTCAATCTTTCAGAAATGCATCTACACTGTAAACATATGCTTTTAAATAATAATATAGGCTCTTGTCTGAATGATTCCAAGCACACACAGAAGAAACAGAGAGTAATCAACTGAAACATACAGACAGCCAATGTGGTGTCATAACCCAAGTGTTGAATTAGGAGTGGGAAGACCCAAGTTCAACCCCATTTACCATGTCAGAAACTCCCTGGGTGACTTTGGATCATATTCTTCCTGAATCCACCGCTTTTATGTTTATTTGTTCATTTATTTATATCCCTCCCCCCTTTATTATTGTTATATATAACTCAAGGCAGTGAACATATCTAACGCTTTCTCCTCCTATTTTTCTCACAACAACCCTCTGAGTTGGGTTGGGCTGAGAGAGGGACTGGCTCAAAGTCACCCAGCCATCCTTTCATGCCTAAGGCGGGACTGGAATTTACCGTCTCCCAGTTTTTAGCTTGGTGCCTCCACCACTAGACCAAACTCTTTTAAACTCCCAGAAAAAAAGATGATATATAAATGAAAGTAAAAATAATACAATAAATAATGACAACTACTATGTTTCAATATATCATAGGCTTGAACAGGTAATTAACATTTTTCGATTTTATGACCCAAACTGAATTTTCCAAATCAAACTAGCTGAGAAAGGAGGACAACTAATTTTATGAAGTCCGAAATAGCTTCGCTTACTTTCTGTGCCCATGTGATGATTAAAGTACACGTGACATTAATCTGACCATCTGTGCAAGAATAATTACAGGAGATCCTGATGTCAATTAAATCTGGAGAATAATTAAGGGATTGTAAAATATAAAAAAATAGTCATGTCTTTGAGACCAATAAAGATGATCCTGGATATGATGCAATGTTCTTGCATCATACAATTAATTTATCTTTACTCTCTTCCAGGATACTATCGTTGTTGATTACTTCCAAGCCTAGCTAACATTTCTGGTATTTCCTAATAGTCTTTTCCTCCAGAACTAGGGTATTTATTTATTTAGTCTGTTTTGAGACTGCCTGATTCCCAAAAGATTCTGGACAGATTACAATTCAATACTAATCAGGCTCCATATTATTTAATGTTGCCATCTGTTGAAGCACATCAAATGTACCCTTTTGTTGAGTTGAATTATTATTATTATTTTATATTATTATTAAACTTTTGTTCATTAAACATGAAACTGAATTGAATATTTAAAAATGTATCACAAATATTATTTATTGGTGCTGATGGTTGATAGGAGTTGCTGCCAGCATTCTAGATATCGACCAAATATCTTCTTAAACTGTATGATGTTCCGAGTTTTTATACATACACACACACACACACATATATATACATATACATATGTATATGTATATATGTATATATATAAACTCGGAACATGTATGTATACACACACACACACACACACACACACACATATTATTGTTGTTGTTATTGTTGTTAATCTTCACTTAGATTCACAGTCTGGGACTGATAAAAACATAACAGTTTAAGTTGTAACCAAGGATCTAAGAGCTGTTAAGGTAGCATTTGAGTACACAGGCAGTTTTGAGTAGGATGTTTTCTTTGTTTGTTGTTGTTATTCATCGCACAGTCAGCCAGATGTTCAGACTGGGTTTGGCATTTTTGTCTACCTATCAAGTCCTTACCAAGGACCTGGGAAAGAAAAATCTGGATGTTTGACAGCGTTACAGATTATCGTTGCAGGATGGAAGCTGTTCCAAGTAAAGCCTCCTTCTGCAATTGACTGATGTCGAATTTGTCAATGCCAATGGTGTTCAAGTGATGCTCGAGTTGTTTTGGGATTGCACCCAAGGCGCCTATTATTATTGGTACTTTGCCACAGTCGTTCTATTTCTATTTGTAGGTCTTTGTATTTTGTTATCTTCTCCAGTTCTTTATCTTCTATTCTGCTGTCTCCAGGCACTGCCAGATCCACTATCCAGACATTTTTTGTCTTTCTTATTGACAATTGTTAAGTCTGGGGTGTTGTTGTTGTTATTATTATTGATTTATTCTTCAATTAGATTCACAGTCTGGGATTGGTAAAAACGTAACAATTGAAGTCCTAACCAAGGACCTAAACGCTATTAAGGTAGCATATAAGTATATTATTATCTCTTTTATTCATTAAACATGAAACTCAATCAACTGAACATTTAAAAATGTGTCACAATTGTTATTATTGCTGTGGTGGTGCAGTGGTTGAAATGCTGAATTGCAGGCTAATTCTCTTGACTGCCAGGGGTTCAATCCTGACTGGCTCAAGGTTGACTCAGCCTTCCATCCTTCTGAGGTCGGTAAAATGAGGACCCAGATTGTTGGGGGTAATATGCTGACTCTGTAAACTGCTTACAGAGGGCTGTAAGGCACTATGAAGCGGTATATAAGTCTAAGTGCTATTGCTACCATATTATTTTGAAGTGAGGTTCAATATCTTCAAAATCTGAAAGTCAAGGCCCTAGGGAATCAAGTGGGGAGACATTATTGGAAAGTGAGTACATTAACTGGAAATTATTCTCTGATTTGGACTTTTTTAAGAGCATGAGAAGAATCTCAGAGGCTTTTAAAGCTCGCAACTTTTTTAAATCAAAGAAATGTTTCAGTTTAGTTTTTAAAGGGGGCACCAAGCCATGACTCTGTCTATCCAGGGAGAGGTCTTTGGTTTTAGTAAGTCCTTGAAATAAAGACCCAAATCTCTGAATTCTGAGTTCAAAAGATTGAGATGCTTTGAAAAAAATGTCAGTTCTCCATTATAATGATGATAGGGATGAACCCACTTTGTGGTGGAGGAGATGCATAAAATTCATTTAAAGTTCTTTAAACTACATCTTCTATAGAGCTTTGAGAATTGTGATTAGTAACATAATCCCAACCCTCTGATTTAAACATTGCTGTGGGAAAAAGGGGGTCTAAGAACCCTTTGATACAATCTATTTTGGTATGACATCTTTTTCTTATTATAGAATATTAACATATAGGTTGCTCCTTTCTGTTGGGAGAGATTTACACTTTTAACAGTATGACGTTCAATACCAGTGAAAATGTAATGTGGCCCCCAAAATTGTGCATTTGTTGCTTATTTAATGATTGTGTAGAATGAAATTTAGAACAGCCACCAGTACTGGATTGTATACCGTTAGTGAACAGCAACAATTTATCGTGGAGTAGCTCATGAACAAACAAACAAAAATGGGTTATTTCCCTTTCTTGGGCTGATTATTGAGGCTCCGCACTCTATAATTCCAGCCTCGGAAAACTCATTTAGCCAAGATGTCCTTAGAAATGGGAAACAAGATAAGGCTTCCAATCCATGTTTCCCTAGATGGGAAATGCTTGCTGGCTTGTTTTTCATATATTTTTAAGCCTGCATCAGCTCCGAATGCTCTGTCTGTGGTGCAGGACTGCATATAAAGAGAATGGCTACTTCATGGCCTGTTGGGTTTGCCAATAACCTTTGATTGGTCTCATTTGCTAGATTGTCATCAACTGCTAGGTTGGAGAAGCTGGGACAAATAACGGAAGCTCACCCTGATATGCAGCACTAGGGATTCGAACCGCTGAACTGCCGACCTTTCGATCGACAAGCTCAGCTTCTTAGCCACTGAGCCACCACGCCCCATACACACAATTATGTGTGTGTATATGCATATATATGTGTGTGTATATATATATATGTGTGTGTGTTTGTGTGTCTGTATATATATGTGTGTGTCTGTATATGTATGTATGTGTGCATGTGTGAGTGTGTGTGTGTATATGTGTGTGTGTGTGTATGTGTGTATAAATACATTTGGAAATAAATATAATATAATACAGGTAGTCCCTGACTTACAACAGTTCTTTAGTGATCGTTCGAAGTTATTTAAAGGAATGCTCTGGAGAAAAGTACACCTGTCTTTAAGCCTTGTGAAGTGGAACCACTGCAGATGGAAGCATTCAGATGAGTAAATATGCCATCCAAGATAGGAGATCCTAATAGCGATTCCAGTTAGAAGCGTCTGCTATTCTGAAGACGGTAAAAAGTGTTTCCAATGGATCCCTTCTCCTGCATGATCTGGTTGAGAAGGAATATACTACCGGTAGTCCTCGACTTACAATCACAATTGGGGCCAGAATTTCGGTTGCTAAACAAGGTGGTTGTTAATTGAGTCGCTCCTGATTTTACTTTTTTTTGCCACGCCTATTAAGTTAAACATTAAGTGAGTCTGACTTCCCCCATTGACTTTGCTTGTCGGAAGCTGGTTGGTAAGGCATCAAATAGTGATCACGCCAGGACACTGCAAATGTCACAAATACATGCTGGATTCCAAGTGCCCGAATATGATTGTGGGAATAATATGATTGTGGGAATAATATGATTGTGGGAATGCTGCAACGGTCATAAGTACGAGAATCTGTTGCAATACACTTTTTCAGTGCTGTTATAACTTTGAATAGTCAATAAATGAATGTTTGTAAGTTTAGGACTATCTGGACTGAGATCATGTTTTGTAAGGCAGGGTCAGTGGTGAAATCCAATTTTTTTTATTACCGGCTTGGTGGGTGTGGTGTGGCTTGGTGGGCGTGGCAGGGGAAGGATATTGCAAAATCCCCACTCCCTCCCCACTCCTGGGGGAAGGATATTGCAAAATCTCCATTCCCACCCCCCTCTGGGGCCAGCCAGAGGTGGTATTTGTCGGTTCTCCGAACTGTTCAAAATTTCCGCTACCGGTTCTCCAGAACCTGTCAGAACCTCCTGGATTTCACCTCTGGGCAGGGGGTCCTCAACCCCCAGGAGACAGCCCAGGACTCGGCCTTGGCTCGTTCGGAACAGGGCCCCACAAATGGCAGGTGTGTACATCCGAGCAGCTATACTTGCATGAACAGTGGGCATGTGTGCTTGTGTACGAAGCTCCATTTGTGCAAATGTGTTTGTCCGCTGCTCCTGGAACCATCCCCTCTCCCTCCACCTAGCCATCGGTCTACAAAGCCAGAAAAGTTGGGGGCTGCTGTTGTAGGGAATGCAGGCTGTCTGCCGTTCGAAATTTGTCTGAATGGAGTTTGTGTGCTGAAGTAGTCAGGACTCCAATGTTGGGAAGGAAAGGGCCATGGACTTCTGAGAAACATCACTACCTTGTTCCACGTATAACTTAGCTATGAAGCTCTGGAGTGAAGATGGACTCTAGAACAGCAACACTAATTGAGCCTCTTAGCTTTATGACCTTTCAGGCAATGATAACCCACAGTCTTGTTCCAGTTAAGCACCAACCCAGCTTACATAGATGGCTGTGCCCTAGATCTCATTAATGTAATAATGTAAGTACAATCAGATCAAGGTTAAGATCTTATCTTATTAAATGACATTAATATAAGACTAACAGAATCCACATAATTTGCGATTTGCAAATCATTTGCCATTTGGATGTGGATTCTTATGTTAATGTCATTTTCTGAAGTTCACTGGCACTGCTGATCTCCTGGAGTGGTGCGGTGGCCTAGAGGTCGCCTCACAATCAGGAGGCTGTGTGTTCAATCCTAGGTAGAGGTAGATATTTCTCTCTCTGGGCACAATGAGAATATATCTGCTGAACAAAAACCCTGCATTGGAGACAGGAAGGGCATCCGGCCATTAAACGCTCTGCTAGCTCCATTCAGTTGCCCAGACTCCACCCCACAAGGGATTATGGGATCGTTAAAAGATGATGATGGCTGGCACTGCTGATCTCCAATGAGAGAGGGATTTATTGGAATCGCCTGCTCCAGATCTTTTTAGGGATACTATTGGTTTCCAATGGACACTTGTGAGACTTTTCTAGGGATTTGGTAGAAAACTCTACCACTCCTGGCTGATATCTTGAAACAACAGTTGACAAGTGAACTGGATAAGATTCTCCCTGCCACTGCCTTCCCTCTTTGCACCTGATTCCTTGTCTTTCCTTCCCTTTATGACAGGGGTCTCCAAATGTGGCAACTTTAAGGCTTGTGGACTTCAAGTTCCAGAGTTCTGGGAATTCCTGCTGTATGGGAAATGTCCTCAAGAAGGTGGTAGGAGGTTGATTCCAAAGCATCTATCAGTTTTTAATTTTTTTTAAAAAAATAATGGTTTATTTCATTGTTGTAAGCCTCTCAAACTTAAGGAACTGGATAGTAGAGAAACATTTTTCTCAGTGTTTCTCTACTACCTAGCTCCTTAAGCAGGTAGAAAGAGTAAGGTTATTGTTCTTCTTATCATCATAATCTCAGCTACATTTATCATGAGGATTCTTATGCACATATTCCACATTCAAAGCAGTTTGAATTTATTTGTCCCTACTGAATAAATAGAGGTGAGAAATTCCTTTATAATGAACAAGAAGAGGAAGTAATAGAGAATTCATCACAACAGATTAATTGTCAAGTCCTACTGGGAAAAGAGCTATCCATCAACTCCAAGGAATCGGATTCGCTTCATCTGACTTCCAGTTAAATTACGTTATGCCTATCCTCTTCCTATTTGACCCCAGGCCTTTCAACATGCAGCTGTAAAGAAAGTATTACTTATTTACACACACATACATACGCAATCACAAAAACAGTTTTTTTGCTACTTGCAAAGATTACTTCATATAATCAGTCTTCCAATCCACCAATCCACCAACAATGATGCCATATGGTGAAGTTTCATGTGTGCATTTGAACCCAAATTCTTATTATGTCCCTGAATAATGTCTATGTCCGATGATAAGAGCTATTAGAAAACACACTAAAGATACAATTTAAATGTCAGTGTTCCCTTTTCAGTGTTTAAAGATTCTCTTTTCCTCTTTGAATCACTCAGTAGAACTCTGCACGCATTGTGATGTTACAACACTCTTTATTTCTACACTTACTCCACTTTAAAGCAGAGGTGTAATGCTCCTGGATCGGACCGGATCGCCCGGTCCGGTAGCGATCTTGGCTGGTGGTTCGGCGATCTGGTAGCGATGGCGGAGCAAAGCTCCGCCCACCCACCTGGGTGTCATTACTTCCTGGTTTTAACCAGGAAGTAATGTGTTTTTTACCTTCTGCGCATGCACAGAAGGTTTTGCGCATGCACAGAAGGTCTGCGTGCACCGCACAGTGCGCTTCTGAACTGGCAAGGAAGGTAAGTAGATTTCACCCCTGCTGTAAAGGTTGGTGGTGGTAGACATGCTAGAGGTAGTGAAGAAAAACAATATAAAAAAACTAGGAAGTCAGATGTACAAAGAAAACAGAATAAGATGAAGTGAATAAATACATAGCTACTTCTGGATCCTCTAAAGCCATTTATATACTGTACAACAGAGGCAGATTCAGTTATATCTGAATTGCAGCATGCACAAAGGAATTGTGTTTGGTGCAAAGGAAAACTCCCTTTTCTCAAATACATCGCACAACATAGGCGAACTTTGATAGCTACACAAACTCTAATTAAAAATCCCACATTCTTAAAACAGATACTCTCGTTTAAGAATCTGCTTTTCCATTTTCAAAATGAATCCTAACCTTAATGAACCATATGTTTGTGTAGACACATACACACACAAACAATGGATCACATAAATTAGTTAGGATTCATTTTGAAAACTGAAAAGCAACTAAGTGTGTGTTAAATTAGATTCAGGAATTGATATTTGTATTCCTGGCCTTAATAACAATAACAACATAAATAAAATCAGTTAAATTAGAGAGTAGCCTGATTGAGTTCAATCAATATGAAAGTGAGTCAGGTGGAGAATTTAATCTTGGGCTTCAATGAAATCTTATAAATAAGCCAAGAGACCAGTGCAAACAGTAAAGAGATTCAGCTATAAACTGAAAGCATTGTTTATTGTTCCTTTGCTGCCTTAAATGGATTTTGCTTTTCTTTAAAACAAACTTTAACATTCCAAGTGTTGAATTCCAATGAAGGGATTTATTCCAGCATTTTTTTTTTTAAATGCAAGGGAAGAAAAAAAAAAAAGCTGAAAAGAGTTCAGCAGGAGAAAAAAAGAGAAAAACCACCCACTGCATATTGCAAAGGAGCCTTTATTAACATATCAGGCGCACTGCATATAAAATATGCCTTGAGTACAGAGTTCCTGCCTGCCGACAGGAGAGAAAATGCCTCCGAAGGTGCATTAATGATTAACGTTTCCACCTAACATCATGGCTTGCAAGGCCATGCTCCGCGTACCCTTTCAATAGAAAATAGACACGCCTAGTATATTTTCTAGGGTATACTTGTATGTACTTCGTCTAGTAGCTGTTTTACTGACACAGCAGGAGTGAAAGCTCTATCAAAAGGAAATGATGGCTGACAGCAAAACTTAATCCTAATATGTAAAAAACATCCATTTCTCTGGCCAGAAGAGCAACTCATCAGTAAAGAAGATGGCTCTGAAATATGTGCTATGCAAGATGTTGGTCAGCATTTTCTGAGAGCCTCATACATGACCTGGAAAATGAAAATGGCACTGAGGATCTCGATCTAGAGACAAGAAGAGAGATTGAAAAAGTTTTCAATTTGCCTAGACCAGGGGTGTCAAACTCAAGGCCCAGGGGCCGGATCCGGCCCATGGGGCCACCCTGGGAACAGTGAAGGACTGGCCTTCTGCCAGTGAAAACGGAATTCGGGAGAGCCGTACACAGCCCTCATGAGCTCCGTTTTTGGCTGCAATGGCCTCCTGCAACCCTCTGCCAGTGAAAATGGAGTTCAGGTTAGGGTTTCACTGGCAGAGTGCTTGGGCCACTACAGGTGCCCACGACACAAGTGACGTCGAGCTGGCCCACCCTACAAAGAATGGCCCAGATCCTATTTTTTTTAAATGAGCCTGTTACTTTTCTCGTATCAATCTCAATACAGGTAGTCCTTTACTTACGACCGGTCGCTTAGTGACAGTTAGAAGTTTTGATGGACACCCCCAGCCCTCAAAAACTACGTACAAAATTAGACATCCATTGCCACTCCGGCAGTTATGTGACCAAATTTTGGGTGCTTGGCAATGGACTGTATTTATGACCATTTGCAGCATTCCGCAGTCACATAGCTGTAATTTATGACTTTTCCCCACAGAAACTGGTATTTACCTATGGTTTCTGCAAAAAAATAAAAAAAAAAGAGCCCCATAGCAAGCAATGGGTTTGCTTAGTGCCACAAAAGAGATTGTAAACTTGAGTTTAGTCAATGTGTGATAACCTGCTTTATGATTATCATGTCTTCCAATCATAACTGGCAGGCTCACTTATGGTTGTATGTGGAGAACTACCTGTATCTCCCTTTCCCTTTCTCTCTTTTTCTCAACACACAAACACTGACACATACAACCAGCAAACTTTACTCTCCCATGTGCCTAGTTCGTGTGTTATTTTCCTGCAAAAGTTTTGTTGCCCAGTTTGGTAACAAAAGGGAGGTTTGATGGCTCAGCACATCTTGTCAGCTGAAAAGCTGATAGTCTGGGTTCGAGACCTGAGAGCTACGCAACGGGTTGAGCTCCCATTACTTGTGCCAGCTCCATCTAGCACTTCAAATGTGAGTAGATAAATTAGCAAATGCATGCTAATGTGAGTAGATAAATACTGTATTTTTCGGAGTATAAGACACATCTTCCCCCCCCCTCTAAAAGAGGCTGAAAATTTGGGTGCGTCTCATACTCCGAATATAGCTTTTTCAAAGGTTTTTTCAGCCCTAACGAGGCGCTAATGAGGCGCTAGCGAGTGAAGTAATCTTCTCAGCTTTGCCTGCTCCCTCGACTCTCCCGGTGTGCTTTAATGAGGTGCTAGCGAGTGAAGCGATCTCCATGCTTTGCTCTGACTCTCAGCTGTTTTTTAGAAGCTTTTTTTCAGCCCTAACTAGGCGCTAGCCCAGTGAAGTGATCTCCCTGTGCTTTGCCTGCTTTTCTCATTGCTGCTTCCTCTCAGCTGTGATTTAGAAGCTGTTTTTTTTATCCCCAAGCAGGGATAAAAAAACCAGCAAGCTAATGTGCTGAAGCTGACCAGACTAAGGACGCTAACCAGATCAATACCTGGTAGGCAGATTTCCCCCCCCTCCTATTTTCCTCCCCAGAAATTAAGCTGTGTCTTATACTGCGGTGCATGAAGTTCAGCAGGATTTGAGTTTTCAGTAGGAAGGTAGCAGGACTCCATGCCCCTGTGTGTATAGTCATGCTGGCCACATGACCACAATTAACTGTGCAAACAATGTTGGCTCCCTTGGCTAGGAAACAGAGATAAACACTGCCCCCTTGAGTTGGATGCTACTGGATAGGGGAAACTTTACCTTTACCTTGGTAACAAAACTTCCGCAGGAAAATAACATACATAGTAAACCTCTGCACACCTTGAAAACGATCTGGAGCAGAGCATATGAGGATACAGTTCAGCCTCTGTTCAAAATATCACTGACTTTTTTTTCAGGCTTGTGCACAAGGAAATGTATGGCTGATATATATATATATATATATACATTCACTTTCAGCTTGACAAATCCATTGAAGTATTTTGACATCCAAAGGAAAATAAACCCTGCAGAACAAATATATTTCCGTGCATAGAACACGCTTTTATAGATCTATATATTGGCTACGTACTTGTCGCCTACAGCTGCAATCTTTCTCCACCCAGAATGCTATACTGACAAAGTGAACACCGTATACGGTGGCTAAAAGTACTTGCTTGTATTTGGGAAGATGCAGGGTGTGAACTCTGAAATACACTTCTCAAATGTGGAATCCTCCTAAGAAAAGATCACGCATCACAATGGTACATCACAGCCTTCACAGCCTGAACATCAAATCCATTCTTAGCGGGCAAAGAACAGAATCAATAGTAGAGAGAAAAGTGGGGAGACAGACAAACCGACACAGAGAAGGAATGTTTCAAAACAACAATTCCAGCTGTTTGTGGACCCTAGTACCAAGCATAAGACAAAACCAGATTCGTTCATAAAGCAACATCATTTAGAGATAATAATTATGAAGCTGCAATTTCAAAAGCAAACCTTGCTTTCCTCCCACCCCCCACAAGCAACTTTTAATTTAAAACGAGATAATTTGTGACCCAAAGGTCGTTTCAGAAATATTTTCTTACCTAGACTGATTAACATTATGACCAAGGGTGGGCAAAAAAGCAGTGAGAGGATAAATGGGTTCCAATTTCCTGCTGGTTTTCCCATTGGCTTTTGCTTCTGGTAAACTGCAGGGAGCTTTTTTTGTTGTTAGTTGTGAAGTCGTATCCAACCCATCGCAACCCCATGGACAACGTTCCTCCAGGCCTTCCTGTCCTCTAACATCCTCTGGAGTCCATTTAAACTCATGCCGACTGCTTCAGTGACTCCATCCAGCCACCACATTCTTTGCTGTTCCCTTCTTCTTTTGCCCTCAATCTTTCCCAGTGTTGTGGCCCCGCCCTCTGAGCCTATCTCATCGGAGGAAGAAGGCTCCGAACATGAGGGAGAGGAGTCAGCCAGGCCTCCCTCTCCAGGCCCCTCCCCTCTGGCACTGTCTCAGGTGCCGGCCGAGGGAGAGGAGATTAGCCAGGAGCCAGGTGTCTCGGATGAGAGCGAGGAAGGAGAGCCGTCGTTCCTGGATGCACGCCAACGAAGGCGTGATAAACGGTTGCAGCAGTTAAGGAGGCGTGCTAGGGATTAGAACTGAGTCACTGGACCACACCCCAGAGACTATATAAGAGAGGGTGGTGGCTGGTAAAACTCCGTGACGAACAAAAACTAACTTTGGCTAGTCACTTGAACAACGCCTGAAGCTGCCGAGGGATATTGTTTTTGCTGGACTATTTACAATGCGTATGTAATGTTAAGTTATCTGTTGCAGTAAAGCTCTTGGCAGATGGTGCTTATATTGTTGCCAAGTTTAAGATAACGACCTGTGTGCGTGCCAAGTGCTTTCTTAACCCTCGGCTGGCTGTGTTTGTGTGTGTGTGAAGATGGGGACAGATCACCCAGCATTAGGCTCTTCTCCAGTGAGTTCTTCCTTCTCATTAGGTGGCCAAATTCATATCATATGACTGCAGCTAACCACGGATGACTGCAGTGGTGCAACAGCATTATAGGGCAGCATGGCAGTGCTGCAGCAGCCACAACTTTACGAACACAACTGGTCTAAAAATCCTTGAAGTGTTAATCCCACAGGAGTAAAGGGTCTTGGATTTTTGGATGCATGGTTTAAGAGAGGGCCTCCTCAGGGTGCCGTCAGCCAGACAGTGCCAGCTGGCGACCCCCAGGGGGAGAGCCTTCTCTGTGGCGGCACCAGCCCTCTGGAACGACCTACCCCCTGAGTTACGCACGATATCAGACCTCCGGACTTTTCGTCGGGCCCTAAAAACACACTTATTCCATCTAGCTGGGCTGGCTTGATCCCGTCCTCTCAGTTTTAATTGATTCGGTTTTAATTTGGGTTGTTTTAAATTATTTGGGCCAAAATTATTTAATTGTTTTTAAATTCTTTTTTAAATTTTGTATACGATGTTTTATTTTGGCTGTGCACCGCCCTGAGTCCTGTGGGAGAAGGGCGGTATAGAAATAAAAATAAATAAATAAATAAAATAAGTACCTTGATTCAAAAATTGTTGTCCTATGAATGTACCGTTTTTCCCAACTGAAGGTTACAAACAGACAAACAGGAGAGTTTTAATAGCATAAAGAAAAAGGCGTCTCTAAAACTGCAGTGGGTTTTCTCAACAGAAAGCGGAGAGATAATTTAGAAAACAAATCTCCTTAACTCAGATATTTCTCATTCTCCTATTCCCCCTACCCCCAAAACCCCGGTGAGTAAAATGAGGGGGCTAATTAGCAAGAGTCTTTAGATCCCAAGAATCAAAGCTGCTGCTAATGTTCTCTTTATGAGCGACTTCTCTTGAAGACAAATAAAAGGTTATCTAATCTTGCGGTAAGGAAAGCTAATCGTCTACATTTATTTCTTCATCTGCTGCTGGAGTCGGATGTCTCTATCAGAAAACACCGGTATCAAAGGAGAATATGTTATAAACAACATTCCAAAATTACAGTATCACTATCTGACCTTCCTAATCTGAAAGCTCTTTATCCTGCCCCATTTATTTTAGCTGAAATAAGCTGCTGACAGTTGTCAGGAAAGCCTTGTCTGCAATGAATTAAAAGGATACATATTGGAGAAATCTTGCCTCAAGCCTTCTGTGAGTGAAATCCGACAAAATCTTTTCTTACACCTCCAGGTATCTCAATGAATTGCTGAATACTCTCCCCTCTGTCCAGGAAAACAAACTCTGCTTAACTCTTTCACCGGCTGGAAATGTGATACTCAACGTTTTGTTTTGAAAAAGTTGTTGCTAACAAGGGGGTCCCAAGACAGAGTTGGCAAGAGGACTTGGGAAGAAAACCTTACTTCTGAGGGACCGAGAATGCCACTCTTCTTTTCACCAGCCTTAGTGGGGCCATTGGTTTGGAAATAGGGAGACCTTTTTGATCATTTTGGATGAAGAGAAACTGAAGTTAACATTAACGCTGGTGTAAAACCACCGCTAGAGGGCAGTATGAATTCGGAGTGGAAAGGCTATTCACAGGAGGTAGCAGTGGCCTTAGGAAGCAGAAAAATAAATGCTCACAGTTTGATTTTGAGATACATTTACTACATTTTAGAGAAATAAACTAAGTAATCAATATGCAAGATGAATTTGTATGCATCTCTTCCAATCTCCCTGATCATAGTAACTTAATGTATTCATATGAACTGGTTTCCTTAAATACCAAAATGGTTTCCTTCCAAAATGAGTGTGTGGCTTAAGATACTGGGGGTTCTGTATTACCCTTATTTTACTGGCTTCCACCAGTGAATAGTAATTGCAACAAATTACAATTTACAAAATAGTAGTGGCAGCACTACTACAGGACTGGAAGATAAACAAGGTTGGATTTGATACAGTGGTGAAATTCAAATTTTTTTACTACTGGTTCTGTGGGCGCGGCTTGGTGGACGTGGTGTGGCTTGGTGGGCATGGCAGGGGAAGGATACTGCAAAATCTCCATTCCCACCCTACTCCAGGGGAAGGATACTGCAAAATCTCCATTCCCATCCCACTCTGGAGCCAGCCAGAGGTGGTATTTGCTGGTTCTCCGAACTACTCAAAATTTCCGCTACTGGTTCTCCAGAACCTGCCAGAACCTGCTGGATTTCACCCCTGGTTTGGTCACTATGTAAATAGGGCACCTCCACCAAATAGAAAGTTGAGAGAAAGATGCTGAATGAAAGCAATAATGAGCTACTTCTGCATTATTATCAAGAAATATATATGGATGTACCCAATATATTTCCTAGGAATTATGCTTGAATCAAAGGCGACTTAATATTCACTGGATCTTATAAATGCTTGAAGGGACTTCTTGTTTTGAGAGCTTGATATACTCCTTTGAAACTGCTTTGTGAAACAGTCTGGCCATGCTGTTCTTTGTCTTCTCTTCTGAGGTCTTCTCCAATACAGGTAGTCCTCGACTTACAACAGTTCGTTTAGTGACCGTTCAAAGTTACAAGGGCACTGAAAAAAGTGACTTATGACCATTTTTCACACTTACGACCCTTGCAGCATCCCCATGGTCATGCGATCAAAATTTGGCTGCTTGGCAACTGATTCATAATGATGACGGTTGCAGTGTCCCGGGATCATGTGATCCCCTTTTGCAACCTTCCAACAAGCTAAGTCAATGGGGAAGCCAGATTCATTTAACAACAGTGTCACTAATTTAAGAACTGTAATGATTCACTTAACAACTATGGCAAGAAAGGTCTTAAAATGGGGCCAAGCTCACCTAACAGAGGTTTTATTTAACAACATAAATGTTGGGCTCAATTGTGGTTTTAAGTCGAGGATTTCCTGTACTCAGACCTGAAAAGGATTTTTCTGTATGCTCAATATAGGATAAAATGAGACGAGGTTGCACTGAGGTTAATCCTAGATGTATCGCATAGACTTAATTGCCAACTGTTGGTCTCTATGGAAAGACTTTTTTTCTAGGTGAAGTCCTTGCATGAGATATCATCAATATGTGAATGACCTCAATTTTAGTTCTTCTTAGTGTTGGAAGCTGAATCATGAACACACCATTTGCAGCACCATAAAACTCTGGACGTATAAAACTTAACACCATAAAACAGTGGTCCCCAACCTTTTTATCGCCGCGGACCAATCAGCCTTTGATAATTTTACCGTGGCCCGCTGAGCGCGCGCAGGGGTGGGGGCTTTGGGCCACACGTGCGTACCTGCGCGGGGCTCTCTTCCCTGGAGCCTTTGCGCACGGCCCAGGAGCTTTTGCGCACGGCCCAGGAGCTTTTGCGCACGGCCCAGGAGCCTTTGCGCTGCAGTGTTCATGTCCCCCGGCCGCTGCGCGGCCCGGTGCCAGGTACTCCACGGCCCGGCACCGGTCCGCGGACCGGGGGTTGGGGACCACTGCCATAAAACATAAGGGGCTCAGTGGCTAAGACGCTGAGCTTGTCAATCGAAAGGTCGGCAGTTCAGTGGTTCGAAATCCCTAGTGCCGTGTAACGGGGGGAGCTCCTGTTACTTGTCCCAGCTTCTGCCAACCTAGCAGTTCGAAAGCACGTAAAAAATGCAAGTAGAAAAATAGGGGCCACCTTTGGTGGGAAGGTAACAGCGTTCCATGCCTTTGGCATTTAGTCATGCCGGCCACATGACCACGGAGACGTCTTCGGACAATGTTGGTTCTTTGGCTTTGAAACGGAGATGAGCACCGCCCCCTAGAGTCGAGAATGACTAGCACATATGTGCGAGGGGAACCTTTACCTTTTAAAATTCTGGAAGAGTTCACCAGTACTTTTCCAGAAGTTACCACCAGAAGTTTATGATTTGTTACAAGCTCTACAATACATCAGAGGTCTTCAAACTTGGCAGCTTTAAGACTTGTGAACTTCAACTCCCAGAATTCTGGCTGGAGAATTCTGGGAGTTGAAGTTCACAAGTCTTAAAGCTGTCAAGTTTGAAGACCTCTGCTCTACATGATGAAGTTTTATGTGACAAGCGGACATAGATACATTTTAGCTGTACTGCATTTAGTTACTTTGCTTTATTTAAATTGTATTACACTTTTCTTTTGGGATAGCACACCATTCAAAAGCCAGATCTATCCCGGATTAAGGATTTGTCAGAGATTCAACTGAAACCGTTGCTTATGGCAAGCTTTTGACCAAGGTGAGATTGATATATCAATCACAAACTTCTTGGAACAGTTTTCTTTATGCTCCTGTAACCATTTATTTATGCTACTGCAAGCATTTTTATGGAACATCCCTTAGTGGCAAATCAAAACCAAAATGCAGGAGCCAAAATCTTTAGTGAGATTCTACTTAATGAGAAGATGTCTCATTGGATTCAAAAGTCAGCTGTGTTCCACTTCTGAGCCTCATATAAAGTATCACTCTTCGTGTATCATGCTCAAAATGGTTTGCTGCTATTTCCCAGATGGAAGTCTTTCTTAACTGAGCCACAGCATGCATGTGAGAACATCCATCATTCTTAGCTATGCAGCCTATGGTGGAATACCCTCTCCAACAAAGTTAGTATTAATGCTATAATATGCACAGCAAGCAAAAATGTTTTCATTTTCAAGCTTTCCCCCATCTGTATGAAAGGGAGCGGTATAAAGGGATGGAAATGCATTTGACTAGCACTGATGATGTTTATTTATTTATTTATTTATTTATTTATTTATTTTATTAACCATATTTCTATGCCGCCCACTCTCCGAGGACTCTGGGCGGCTTACAACAATCGACAGTATATTAAGTAACATCTTGGCCCCAACAATCTGGGTCCTCATTTTACCCACCTCGGAAGGATGGAAGGCTGAGTCAACCTTGAGCCGGTGAGATTTGATCCGCTGATCTGCTGAACTAGCAGTCAGCTGAAGTAGCTGAAGTACAGCACTCTAACCACTGCGCCACCTCGGCTAGGTGTTATCTAGTTTGGCTAATGAACTGTCCGCAAGAAAACAACCAAGCTCAGAGAGCACCAAGGACCCCTCCTTCCAACCCTGAGCTACAAATATTCTCCTTTATTGGAACATTTGGGGTACCCTACAGCCACTTGATACCTGGGTTTCATAATATTTCCTCTGCATTCTTTAACCAGGTCACTTCTGTTCCTCTAAGGCAGGGGTGTCAAACTCGTGACATACGTGACGTATCGGGACTTTTTTCCCCTTTGCTAAACCGGGCAGGGGCGGGGCCAGCACATGACGCAACTGGCCCGTGAATTTGATACCCCTGCTCTAAGGCAGTCTTTTTTTTAACCTCAACAACTTTAAGAGGTATAGACTTCAACTCCCAGAATTCCCCAGACAGCATGCTGCCTGGAGAATTCTGGGAGCTGAAGCCCACACATCTTAAAATTGCTGAGGTTGAGAAACTCTTCTCTAAGGCTCATATATATACTTCGGTTCCCAACATTTATTCTATGGGCAGAAAAGCAAGACACAGCCTAGACTGACAACTATTAACACCACAATGCGGGTCATTGACAGAGATGGGCGGCCATAGAAATTGAACAAACAAATGAATATAATGTAAGGCACTCAAATCTTCTAATGTCCGTTTTGCTATCTATGGGAAGATTTTATTTTATTTTATTTGACATGGGAGGGGAAGGCGCAAATATCTGCTTTGTTTCTAGAGAGCATGGTGCCAAATTGAGCGATGCCCATCTCTCAGTTGCATCTTGGCATCATCCATTCCACTCATGACATGGAAAACCTGTCATTTAGAAGTAGGAAATGCCGATACGTTGCTTCCTTCAAACTCATGCTATGTTTCCAGGTTAGGTCCTTTCGCACTGTATCATAAGAAATAGTTTGGCTTGGGCTGCTCATCTTAGTTTCTTTTTTTTTTTCCAAACAAAAGGAGGTCAATTTAATAGAAAATGACGTACAAAAAAAAGACCACATACAAACTGGAAAGTATTATACCTCTACAAAGATGTTACGCTGTGAACGTTTATTTTCAGACAGAGAAAAGCTGGATTTTTCTCTCCTTAATATCCCCACAATTACGAGTTTGGAGCATCAACATGTCTTTCTAATAATGTAACTGCAAATAGAACATTTTTCAATATAAGATGTGTATTTTCCCTAAAGCCCCGTTCGGTTAATATTTTACAATTTGTTTAAGAAGGCTTTCTACAAGCAAGCCCATAGAAGTTCCTCCAGGCTCAATAGTCACCTGTTAAAAGAGTTACAAGAGAAACCTGAACATCTTCCCAGATCAGAAAAAAACATCAAAACATTAAATGTTTTAATGTTTTGATCTTAGTTTCTTAATTCTCAACTGTTTTCCTTTTTTCTGCTTTGCCTTGGTTTCCCCAGCCAGACTCAGGAATTAAGAACCTCTTCCTGCTTGGCTGTAGCATCAGGCAAAGCTTGTAATGAAATAACTGGTGGGTGGGTGGGTGAGCCGGGGTCTCCGCTCAGTATGGCATAATCAGAACTTGGCTGCATGCCATATTTTTCAGTCTATAAGACGCACTTCCCCCCCCCAAAAAAGTGGGTAGAAAAGTCTATGCCTCTTATAAAGCAAATGTTACCGAAGCCCCGCCCACTCACCAACCCCCACCCTTTGGCCTCTGCCTCCCAGCAATTTGCTTCCTTGCAGCAAACTGCAAAGAGCCTGGTCAGCTTCAGCACAGCCTGATTTAGCACAAGCAGATGATTGACGGTTGGATCGGCCTACTGGAATACAGCTGATCAGCTGTTCCAGACTGCGCCTATCGCTGCCTCCGTGCACCCCATTTTTGGCCTCTGCATGCCCCATTTTTGGCCTCCGCGTATCCCGTTTTCAGCCCGTTCCAGGCAGTGGGGCTGAAAACGGGATGCGCGGCCAAAAACGGGGCACGCGGGGCAGTGATGGTGATCCCTGCAGCCTGGAACACTCTGATCAATGGTATTCCGCTGCCAATCAGCTGCTCGTGATAAATCAGACTGTGCTGAACCTGACCAGGCTCTTTGCTGTTTGCGGCAAGGAGGCAAATTGCTGGGAGGCAGAGATAGAGTTTTTTTCCTTGTTTTCTTCCCCAAAAGCTAGGTGCGTCTTATGGTCCGGAGCGACCATTTAGTGCAAAAAATATGGTAATTGGGATAATCAATGCTGTAGTTAGAATGCTCAATATAATCTCAGCAGATTATAGACTGGAAGAAGGGAATAGAGCTTCCTTTAGCTAAACTGCCAGCATCTCCCACTAGCATAAAATAAAAAGCTAAAAGGTTAGTTTCCTGGGTCATCTCCATGTTTGGCTATGAGACACTTGAAAACAGCATCTGCTTTCTAGCAAGGCATTTTCTATGCTGGCAGTGAAGCTCTTTTGCTTCATTGGCAAAGCATCTTTGGTACATACAGGCATTCCTTATTTAGTAACTGCAATTTGTTCTTGTGAGTGACATGGGTGCTAAGTGAACCATGTGACTGAGAGAGATGCTGCTACAATGTCAATGTGTCTGACCTATTTCCCCCCTCCCCCATATTTTGCCCCCTTGCAGGCTGCAGTGTTTGCTTAAACAGGTAATTTCTTCCTGAGCTGCTTTTCTTCACAATGCAGAATTTCCTCAAAGATGCTCAAACCCGAGTTAAGAAGCTCAGTTCTGCAACCTTGATTAATTGATTCAGAATCCTCTGGGCAGCTGGTAGCTGATGCCTGAAACTGACCAGACCTGAATCAGTTTCACACTGAAGACTTTTATTGTCCTAAAGATGGGCATGGGTCACAGAATTATTTTCATTACTGTCCTAATTGTGAATGGTTGCTATTTGAAGCAGCTGCTAAACGAGGGTTACCTGTACAAGGAATTGGGATTGCTAACAATGATTAATAAGTTACTAGAGTTGAATTTTTTCCCCAGGCTGGGTGATTATTTCATGCCATTCCTGGCAAAAGTGTCAATGGATTTAAAGTTCCCCCTTTCAAATCTCAAAGAGCCATCTCCATGTGCTTGCGTTTGAAATTTGTGCAAAGGATCGGGGGGTTTATTTATTATTTATGTAATGTAAAAACAAAATCCATATTCTCCAATGATTAATCCAACATGTACCCAAAGTTCCCGCGCTGTATAATGAGCCAAGAATTATGCAGCAATCCGAGAAATGTAAGTGGTATGGAGGATAAAGCAAATGTAGGATTAATAATTTAAGCGATGTGACACAACAGCACGCACACTTAGCTAGCATTTTACCAGTATGCTGTGGCAGAAAATGTGTTTCTGTACAGCTTCTTCATCATGTGGTTGCAAAAATCACAGGATGGGGGAGCAATGCAAATGTTTTGAAAGGCGAAGGGGAACAAGAAACCCAAAAAGGAATTCTTTGGCCAAAATGACGTCTGGATTACAAGACCCTTTGCATTACAAGTAAGATTTTCTATTATTCAGATCTTATAGATCCAGCTTAGTAAGCATTATATCCAATGGTGGTGTGGAAGATACATTTTTAAAAAGAACTAAAAATAGTGCAAATTTCACAGAAAACCGACATAGCAGTAAAAAAAAAAGAAAAAAAGAGGGATTTCTAAACTGTAGGAGGTCCAGCGGGTGGTTAGATGAAGCCGGTGATGTCTACTTACTCTCTATAGCTGTGATGGTGAACCTATGGCACACGTGCCACAAGTGGCACGCAGCGCCCTCTCTGTGGGCATGCAAGCCGTCGCCCCAGTTCAGCTCCATCGCGCATGTGTGTGCGCCTCCTGCTTGCCAGCTGGTTGTTGGGTCTCTGCTGCGCATGCACAAGGGGTGAGGCATGTGCGGGGGGCACATGTGCATGCGCATGGGGCGGGGCATATGGGGGTACGTGCATGCACAAGGGGCGGGGCGCATATGGGGGCACATGCGCATGTGGTGGGGCATATGGGGGTACGTGCATGCACAAGGGGCGGGGAACATATGGGGGCCACGTGAATGTGTGGGGGCGGGGCACATGTGAGGGCCGCACGCGCATTGCATTTTGGGGGTTTGGACGTGCACGCTTTGGGTCCGGAAAAGATTAGCCATCACTGCTCTATAGTGTCCTCTCCTACTGTCACTGTATTTTTCACATGCTCTCTATCAATTTCTCCTTTGGCATTCTACCAAGCCTTTCAAATCCTGCCACTTTCCAACTTTTCTTTTTTTTCCTTCCTTCCTTCCTTCCTTCCTTCCTTCCTTCCTTCCTTCCTTCCTTCCTTCCTTCCTGGTTTTTAAATTAATTGTTAGTAGGGGAGGTTACAATATTGATAGATGTATTCAGCTACTCTAATCAAAACAATGTACCTTAAAATCCTGCACTGCTCCTCCTCCTCCCCTTTTGAAGAAGAAAGTAAATGTCCTATTTCTTCCAAAAGAGGGAAAAACAGATGAAAACCCCGTCATTTCTTCCTGCAAACTGTAGCTAATGTCAGGTTACAAACACTAGGAATTTTGGACCTGAGGTCCACAGTTGCACCAAGTGGTTAATGTTGCAGCAATTCTCATTTTTCCTTTAGCTACAGAGACAATAGGGAGGGGGTAGAAATGTGGGTATGTATGCTGGGTATGTAAAGTACAAGGCTGCATATGAATGGGTTTGTGTCTGTTCATAAACTCCAAAAATAAATTATTCCATATAAAATTAAAGAGATATAGGTGAAGCGTTAATACCACTTTATAATGCCTTGGTAAGGCCACACTTGGAATACTGCATCCAGTTTTCGTTGCCATGATGTAAAAAAAAATGTTGAGACTCTAGAAAAGAGTGCAGAGAAGAGCAACAAAGATGATTAGGGGACTGGAGGTTAAAACATATAAAAATGGTTGCAGAAACTGGGTATGCCTAGTTTAATGAAAAGAAGGACTAGAGGAGACATGATAGCAGTGTTCCAATATCTCAGGGGTCGCCACAAAGAAGAGGGAGTCAAGCTATTCTCCAAAGCGCCTGAGGGCAGGACAAGAAGCAATGGGTGGAAACTAATCAAAGAGAGAAGCAACTTAGAACTAAGGAGAAATTTCCTGACAACAATTAACCAGTGGAAAAACTTGCCTCTAGAAGTTGTAAATGCTCCAACACTGGAAGTTTTAAAGAAGATGTTGGATAACGATTTGTCTGAAGTGGTATAGGGTTTCCTGCCTAAGCGGGGGTTGGACTAGAAGACCTCCAAGGTCCCTTCCAACTCTGCCATTCTATTCTACTACAAGGATATAAACATAGCATATACCGGTAAATATATTCCTATCAATGTCTTGTTCAGGTCTGCACAACTTATGGCTCATTGGAGGGCATGAGCTCCCCTCCTCCATCAGCCACATGTGGCCTGCTGGCATTTTGAAGCAAATAATCAATTCACTGCTGAACTGCTGGGTGTCTTTTCAGCGCTGCTGCCATACGGCTAAACCCCAAATAGTTGATTGGTGCCAAGTATTTCATTGTGGGTCCCTGTAATTTTTAATTCATCTATGTGGCTCTTTCCCCTTTACAGATTTCATAGGCCTATTCAGGTTTCAGTATCATGCACAGCCTCAGAGTTGACAGGAATGGGGTAGTGGCTGAAGTGTGCAGAAAGAGTATAACTTAACTTGGAAAGCAAAAAAATAAATAAATATACATGCTGCTTTCACTTACTCCCACTCTGACCTTTTGGAAAAATTGCTGAAAGAATTTTTTTTTTCTGGCTCTATCCCCTGAATGTTATTTCTGTCTCCTTGTAGGCAGAGTTTCCTTAAGGTATAAAGTAAATGCTACTTTTTAAATCAGAGGTGCAGTGTTTCTGTAAGTGTGAAGGCCACAACAGACATTACAAGGTTTGTTCAAATCCACACTTAAAAAAAAAAAAAGGGGGGGGGGGAGAGAATTATTTGGCCATGGGTTTCAGGGGTTTTAAGGGATATACTGGTGCTGTAGCATCTGTAGCCTTTAAGGCATCGATGTTATTCCTTTAATTCTCCCCATTTTGCAAACATGCAAATGAAAAATTCAAATTAATTTTAACCTACTTGATTTGAAGGAATTGAAGGGGATGTATTCAGTTCGTAGATGGCATTTGCCACATTCTTGTTTAAACAAAAGCACAGCAAGGGAACACCCAGTGGTGAAATCCAATTTTTTTTACTACCGGTTCTGTAGTAAGCCACAAAGCGTGGTTTTGTGGGCTGGCAGGAGAAGGATGCTGCAAAATCCCCATTCCCTTCCCACTCCTGGGGGAAGGATATTGCAAAATCTTCATTCCCACCCCACTCTGGGGTCAGCCAGTGGTATTTGCCGGTTCTCCAAACTACTCAAAATTTCTGCTACTGGTTCTCCGAACTACTCAAAATTTCCGCTACCGGTTCTCCAGAACCTGCTGGATTTCACTCCTGGGAACACATAAGCCTCATCCCCAACTAAATTCATTATATGTCTATTTGCTTCCTCTAAAATATGTTGTAATCACACATTGAACATAAAATAAACAATAACAGGGTTGGAAGGGACCTTGAAGGTCTTCTAATCCAACCCCCTGCTCAAACAGGAGATCCTATCTCATTCCAGTTAAATGGCTGTCCAATCTCTTCCTGAAAATCTCTATTGATGGAGGACCCACAACTTCTGGA
This sequence comes from Pituophis catenifer annectens, assembly GCF_029215685.1. Taxonomy (NCBI): domain Eukaryota; kingdom Metazoa; phylum Chordata; class Lepidosauria; order Squamata; family Colubridae; genus Pituophis; species Pituophis catenifer. Next base: position 53,205,382 of record NW_027256882.1, read on the forward strand.
GGCAAGCCATTCCTCTGATTAATTATTCTCGCTCTCAGGAAATTTCTCCTAAGTTCTAGATTGGATCTCTCTTTAATGATCTCCCACCCATTACTTCTTGTCTTGCCCGCAGGTGCTTTGAAGAATAGGTCAACCTCTCAAGTACTGGAAGAATCTATCATATCGCCCCTAGTTCTTCTCTTAGTTAGACTAGAACAGTGATGGCTAACCTTTTCCGGCCCGAATGCCCAAAGCGCACATGTGCATGTGCACTTCCGAACCCCCAAAATGCAATGTGCACGCAGCCCCTGCGAATGCGCCCTACCCCCTTGTACATGCGCGCATGGCCCCCTGCACGCCCCCCATCCCCCGCGCATGCATGGAAGAGACCTGAGGACCAGCTGGCCGGTGGGAGGTGCGCACACAGAAGCGAGGGAGCTGAACTGGGGCGACTGCTCACGTGCCCACAGAGAGGGCACAGCGTGCCACCTCTGGCACACGTGCCATAGGGTCGCCATCACAGGACTAGAACATACACAGTTCCCTTAATCATTCATTTTTATAGTTTTATAGCCTCCAGATCCCTTATTATCTTTGATGCTCTTCTCTGCACTCTTTTTAAGGTCTCAACATCTTTTTCATATGGCCCATATGAACCGTATGTTGTGGTGACCAGAACTGGATAGAGTATTCCAAGTGAGGTCTTATCAGTGCAGTATAATGTGGTGCTATCAGTTCATGTGATCTTGAAATTATCCCTCTGTTGATATGATCAAGGACTGAATTAGCTGTTTTGGCAGCTGCAACACACTACTGGCTCATACTTAAATGGTGATCTAGTAGGACACCTAGTTCCTTCTCACAGTTACTACTATTGAGCCAGGTATCTGTGCATTTGGTTTTTCTTGATTTATGTATAAGAACTTACTTTTGTCACCATTGAATTGCATTTTTTTGGATTGGGCCAACAAAAAAGGAGGAAGAGAAATAAGAGGTACAATTAGTCACTGCTGGGCATATTTGAGAGTTCCAGTCACTTGAGAAGTATCTTTGACATTTATTCCCAGGGCAGGAGAAAATGAAGCGTCTTAGTTATTCTGTTTTGCCTCCTGTAGTTCAGGTTATTTTTTAATTAATAAATGGAAACTTGAAAACAAGGGATCTGAATTAAAAAAAAAATTAACAGACTGAATTCTTGAATTCCATGTATTATGCAAAATATTTACTTCTTGCAAATAATTAAAAAGTCTGATTATTTGACAAAAAGGATGTAGTCTTCATTAATTCTAATCTTGGGGTGTTGTTTGAAGATGCTTTGTTGACATTATTAATGTATTTGATTTATTACAGTTTACTGAAAAAACTTGTACCTCTCAAGTGAACATCAAAGGAACCTGATATAATTTTTAATGGATATTACTAGCTAAAAGGTCCCAGTTTTAATTCCACAAGATGCTTGTATCTTGCAAGAACATGCATTAATACTTTCCATGTGACATTCAGGCTAATTCAGCTCACTGCCAGCAGATCGATCCTCACCGGTTCAAGTTTGACTCAGTCTTCCATCCTTCCCAGGTCGGTGAAATGAGGACTTGGATTGTTGGGAGCAATAGGCTGACACTATAACCTGCTTAGAAAAGGCTGTAAAGCACTATGAAGCAGTTTATAGGTCTTATTACTATTATATTGTATATTATGTAATATTGTATATTATCTTTATAATGTAACATAATATAATGTGATGTGACGTGATATGAAAGAATATCATATCTGCCCTCTGGAATAATCTGTCAAGGGTGAGATCTTCCCTCTCACTCCTGGCCTTCTGGAAGAGACTAAAAACTTGGCTCTCCCGCTTAAGCTGGGACGCCGACAGGGGCCTGCTATGTATGGGGTGGCTGACAGGATAAAGAAGATTCTGAACCCCCAGACTGCCCATCATCTTGGTTTTTTTTAATTTCAATTTCTACGTTATTATTCTGTTTTCATTATTTTTTGAATTTTTATTATACTGTAAATTATGGTAGTGAGATGGGCAGCCTAGAAATCCAATTAAAATAAATAAATAAAATAAAATATTATTGGTGAGCCAATTTGTTATAGGGGGTAAGGTTCTGGCCTAGAAACTAGGAGACTGTGAGTTGTACCTTAAGCATGAAAAACTGGCTGGGTGACATTGGGCCAGTCACTTTACCTCAGCCCAAATTGTGGGGAAAATAGGGAAGGAGGAGTATTATGTATGTTCACCACCCTTAAATTATTTATAAAGTAATAAAGGCAGGATAAAAATCAATCAGTTTATCAAACAAACAAATGATGTGTTTATGCAATTACATAAAATCTACCATAACCAATTAGTTAGCACATATAAGCTTAAAGTCTTTCAAAAATCAAACGTATGTAATGGAATCATATTAAAACTCTTTTTAAGTTAGACTATTATATTGGGAGATTGTACCTGCAACTCCAGTTACAGCCATGTTGTTGTAAAGATGTCATGTTGCCTTCTGGCAGAAGATACAGAACAATTAAAACTCAGACCACACGTTTTCTGAATAGTTTTTATCCCAGAACTATAATTACACTCAACAATGAACTAAAGGGCCACCATCAGTGAGCTGTTGGACAGTATTACTTGGTCTATTGTGTGGATGTTTGGGTGGGGGTGTGTTTGGGGATTGTTATGTGTGTTGGGCCTGATCTTTGGGTATTATGTGAATTTCTTTGTACTGTATGGGTATACTGTGTATATATGTATAATGACAATAAAGTTATAATAAATAATAAATAAAATAAAATAATAAATAATAAATAAAAAAATATGCTTGGTGTTATTTTATAGCTAAGGATAAGAGCCAGTATTTGGGTCACTGTATGTATGTATGTATGTATGTATGTATGTATGTATGTATGTATGTTTACTAAGTTACACAGGTATGTTGACTTACAATGGCAATTCTGGAAGTTTCTGTTGCAGCTGTTTGACAAATCTTGTGTAGTCATTAGCTGCAATGTTAGGTGATCACAATTTGTGATCTCCTGCCAGCTTCCCCACTGACTGGTCATTAACCAAATACTACCTATATTTCTTATTAGCAAAGGAAAGTAGTGATGATACAGTGCTTAAAACAACCCAGTAAATATGATACCTCACCCATTTTCACTTGGACTTGCAAAACATTTTCCTCTTTGTAAGGGACTGTTGGTTTAGTTGCTGAGTATATTAAAGACCATTCATTGAGAGAGAAAGAGAAAAAAAAAACCTTGGATGATGAATGTTCATTTTTATCTTCTGCAGTTATATGAAACTAATTTGATTTTTTTAAAAAAAAAAACTGAATAACTGTGACAGCTTAAAAATTAATGATCAGTAATAACATTCATACAACTAAAGTGCTAACTTCTGAATTCATATTGCAGACTGAACTGGATGGCTCACGGGCTTGGTAATGAGCTTGAAGGCCTTTTATCACTGCCAATTTGAAGTTCTATTTGTAAACGTGTAGAGTAGCTTTAAAACAAATCAGAGTTCAGTTGCCCCATTCATGTCTCAATCTGCAACCGGTTTAAGGACCGACTGTTCCATATTGAGATAAGCATGTCCCTGATGCCTCAATTCCAATGAACCATAGCACGAAACATAAAAAAACAATGGCTCTGTAATTAGATGCAATGAAACGAGATAACAGAACCATTCTCTCCTGGTAAGAACAAATGGGATAGGCATATAAAAGCTGTACAAGGAGACAGAAGCCTTGGCAGCACCAATTGCCTCTTAAGGCAGGAAACTTGCATTAGTTAATAAACCAAAGGGAGCTGCAGACATGGACATAATGAGTCTACGAGGGGCCCTTAGTGCTCTCTGAGCTTGGTTGTTTTCTTTCAGATTTTTCATTATTTTATTTTATTTATTTATTTATTTAATTTATATACCGCCCTTCTCCTAGAAGGACTCAGGGTGGTGTAACAGCCAGAATAAAACACACAGATATAAAATTTGAAAAACAATTTAAGAAATATTAAATAATTTGGCCCATATCTAATTAAACTAAAACTACCCATTTTGGACATTTAAAAATTAAGAGTTAACAATTAAAAAATTTAAAAATTAGGCCAGCCTGGCTTGTTGGAATAAAAGCGTTTTAAGGGCCCGGCGGAAGGTGCGTAAGTCAGGAATCCTCCACATCTCGGGGGGCAATTCGTTCCAGAGGGCAGGAGCCCCCACAGAGAAGGCTCTCCCCCTGGAGGTCGCCAGCCGACATTGCTTGGCTGACGGCACCCGGAGGAGTCCCTCTCTGTGGGAGCGAATTGGCCGGTGGGAGGCTATTGGTAGCAGAAGGCGGTCTTGTAAATACCCAGATCCTAAGCCATGGAGTGCTCTGAAGGTGGTAACCAATACCTTGAATCGCACCCGGAGGACCAAACTAGGTAACATCATCAGTGCTAGTAGGGAGTGGGATTTGCTCTTATTTCATATTGTTGTCAGTGTTGGTGGGAATGGTCTTGGTAGTCCTTGGATTTGGCTGTTTGCTGTTAGCTTGGCAGTTCCTTGACTGGGGTGTTGTTTACTTCTTGATTGTTGGTATGATGTTAATCTTGATATTAGTCTCTGCTCATCTGGGTGAAGCTTACTAGTGGGGAGGTGTTTTGGGATTTTTTTGTTCCCTGTTTGGCTTGTTTACTGTGCCTTTTGAATGGTATGTATTGTTTATATCTATGTGCTGTCAATGGCCAATTTGTCAGAGGCTTCCAGAATTCTCTAGTGCTTTTTTGGACTTGACATGATCTAGGATAGTCACAGTTTACCTGTTGAAACTATGGTTAAGTCTGTCTATGTGTTGTGCAATTAAGGAGAGTTCATCATATCTTCTAACAGCTAGCTGGTATTCATGGATGTGTTCTGCTAGATTTCTGCCTGTTTGTCCTAAGAAGTGGCTCTTGCAGTCTTGACACTGTATGCTGTAGATGACTCCTGTTTTCTCTCCTTGGGCTGCTGGGTCTTTTAGCTTACGTAGGTTCTTTTGGTCTACTAGTATACTAATAATGAATCTAGTTGATGGTACAGATGAAATGATTGGGGTAGATTTTCTTCGGTTAGCTGCCTATAGTTGCATGGACATGGGGCTAATCCTGGAAGCACTTGGAGAAAAACCATTATTTTTGGTGTAAGACCATTGTAGTAAAACATCCAGTCCTTTTAAAACTTAATGAAAGATGGAGGATGCTCTCTGGCCACCTTAAACGCTTTTTAGAAAGTAAGAAGAAACTCCTATTGTTCTCCTAAGGATGGGCACTAGTTAAATCAGGGCTGGCTGGAGAATTCTGGGAGTTGAAGTCCACGCGTCTTAAAGTTCCTAAGGTTAGGAAACCGTGAGTTAGACGGGCCTGGATATGCTGACAGCAAAATATCTTAAATTCACTCTGATGAAATTCTTTTTAATATCCAGCTGAGCACATTTAAGATACCACACAAGATAATAAATGATTTGTTGGTGTTATTATCTTAAGATATTTATACTGAAACATTCTCATATATTGGAACAATACTGTAATGATTCTCACTGTTATCGCTTAACGAGATGCGTTCAGCTAAAATATCTCTGATGGGTTGCCACTCCTAGCTTTAAAACGTAATTAACTTCCTTTACTTAGGGAAAAAAGCATTTTCGTAATATGATATCTGACTTAATAAAATATACATAAAGAGGAAGGGGAAAGCTAGCAGAGAAATCCAATCAACATACGTGAATCTGAAGAGAATATTGTGCCACTTAGCTAAACTCCAAATAGACCAAATATAGAAACATTATTGGAAACCTGGAGTAACACAACACTGTGTTACTCACAAGAGACATTATTGGAAGGAATGACTGGACATTCATTCTCCGAAGAAAAATTACCAGGTTGACCCAGAAGCTACTTCAGGAGCTACGGTGTCCCATGGAGAAATTTGTAAGTAACCAAAAGATGATTTTTTAAAAAATAAAGACACCTCCTTTTTCTTTCTTTTCTACCATTTTGGGTATTGAGGGAACAAAGAGAACTGCAGAGTAAAATTATTGTAAAATTGTCCCTTAATTCAATGCTTTTGGATCTGCCAGGTGCACCACTCCCATAGTTTTCAACCCCATCTATCTTAGCAGAACAAGGGTGGGGAAAACTACCTACAATAGGGGTGTGAAACTTGTGTCATCACGGCGGCGTCAAATGACGTATTGGAACTTTCCCCCCCTTCGCTAAACTGGGTGGGGGCGGAGCCAAGACAGTAATTTGGGTGTCTGTGGGGAGTGGTCAAAAAATCAAGATGGTGGTCACAATAGCATGATCAAAATCCCACCATTTTTAGTGTGGATATTCTGGATATGAGATGAACATAAAAAAATACACTGAAATTTGACCATACCATTCTCTGGATAACCTTGACCCCTTTTATGTGTTGGGTTTAGTGTATTATGTAAATTCAATCATGTTCACTTAATAAACATGGTTAAATAAACCACCGTTTGGTGTAAAGTGGGATCGTTAAGAATACAAGGCAAAAACATGAGCCACAGAAATGAACAAGTTTCCACGTAACCCCCGTAATTCTTAGCCAGCTGCCTTAAAACAGTGAACTGGGATTACTACCTGTGGTTTCCAACCACTGATTTCCTATTTGGCTGTAGTGATGTCAACCTAAACCAGCGGTGGGAAACGATGGCCCCTTTACGACCTGTGGACTTCGACTCCCAGAATTCCTGAGCCAGCCGCTCAGGAATTCTGGGAGTCGAAGTCCACAGGTCGTAAAGGGGCCATCGTTCCCCACCCCTAGCCTAAATGGGTGGTTCTGAAGAACGCAGAAAGAAAGTTGAGAAGATCAGTCCTTCACTATATAAACCCCACCTTGTTCATGGACACTGGAAAGGCTTATTAAAAGTAGCCTTTTTCTGATTCCCTTTGGTTTAATTAGAATGTTTAGGAGCCTTTTAATTACAGTAGGTCAAAGTATAGACATGGGGAGAACTTTCCTATCGAGAATACTGAGATGAACTGAATTTTTCTTTTAATCAAATCTTTGGCGAGGATGCGACTTTCTTGTTTGTAAACAGCTATATGGATGCTAAATATATTTATTCATGACTTGACAAGAAATATAGCTCTGTAATTAATCATTTCCCTATCTAATTCAAACCACATAGAAAAAGCACAAACAGAACTTGCAGCCCCCTCTCATTATGGAAGTCAGCTATATACAAATGAATGATTATCTGCATTATCAACCATCTACACATGTGTGGCTCTTTTCAGCACCAACAATGCTGAACCTTTGATGCCTGTTGCTAATCTCACCCACGTTCGCTCAGCCTTTGTTTTGTTTTAAATTAAGAAAATCCCCTTACATATGAAATGCTCTCTATCAAGGGCTATTAAAACTATTGTTTTAGGTTATCTATTAATTCCAGGCTTCTCTATTTGTATTCACTTCTAAGAGGCTCACCCTTATTAATGGAAAACTCTTTCAAAAATCTGGTGGCACGGAAATGCGAAAGGTCAAGGGTTGAGATGAATTTGTTGAGAGCCACACAAGGCTTTTAGCTTCAGAAAACTATGATTTGGAAAACAAAACAACCAAGCTCTTAGCATATAGACCAAAAATGGGAAACAAAATCATCAGAGAATAAACTTAAAAAGTACTTAGTAAATTAATTGGCATTACTACAGGGACAGTTTGATTCCTGTTTTCCAACTTCTCCTATTCTACAAAACTTTGTGATATTTTTACTGTGATTTTACCTTTATAACATTCTTAGTTAGAAAGAAATGTGGTAAAATTGGAACTGACATGCTTTCCTCTAGTGAGCTGAGTTTCTATCAATATGGAAATAAAATAGTGCTTGGTATCTGTAAAATAATTTGTAGCTTAAAAAAAAAAGACCTAGAAGATACTTTGAATATTGGTGTTTTAAATCTTTTAATAAAAATATTGAGTTTACTGTATTCATGTTAAAATATTCTAGATTTCTTCCCCGTTATAAGATCTGAACTTCTTATTTTAGCTGTGAAACAATAAATATAAGGGCAAATTTTAACCAAGTTTTAGATTTTTTATTAGATTTAATACTAGCCCACCTAAATCTAATTCTCATAAATTAAACCTTATTGTGTGGTTTGTTTAATTAATTAATTTATTAAACTTATATGTCACCCATCTCGCTATCCAAAGCTTGATGGACATATGGCAACTTTATATATATATATATATACTACATACATAGATACATAGATACATAGATACATAGATACATAGATACATACATACATACATACATACATACATACATACATACATACATATAATGTATTTTTCTTCAACCTACATAAACCAAGTTTTTCAAATTGCAGCCATAGCTCAGTGAAATCGCATCCACTATCCTAGGCTTCTTCAGACAGCAAGCCAGCATTTTGCTGCCTATTAGGAGACTGGCTTGCTGGCTTGCTGTCTGAAGAAGCCTAGGATAGTGGATGTGATTTCACTGAGCTGTGGCTGCAATTTGAAGAACTTGGTTTACATAGGAAAATACCCGGCTTATTCCAAATAAGAGCTATTCTTAACTAGATTATTTTTCTGGTACCTGAGTTCTTAGTTGAATAGATTAATAAATATGACATCACTGTTACATATGGTCATGATGACATTACATATTATATATGTTCAAATATGACATTACTGTACCATATGTTCATGATGCAATTGATCATTAACATGATCAATCGCTACATGAAAAAAAACATCCTTTTTTCTAGATATCATTTAAATAAATTATTAAGCAATAAAAATTATATAAAAATGCAATTGCAGTTTGATGCAATTTTGTTAAGTTAAACCTGTTCTGCAAAGGAAATCATACTTGTCCTCCTATTTCTTCCCTAACTAGTATTACTACTACACCTTGTAAAAGTAACCCAGATTTTGATTGTAGAAATCTGGGTGACCTCTAGGTCTGGTTTTTTAAAAATGTAATGAAAATACTACAGGGTCCAAACTAGAAACTTCCAGTATACTATAATATAGAATAGAAAGACAATTTGATCTTCAGCCTAATTTTTAGCATCATCCAACCTTGGCTTGGCAAGAAATTACTAATGAAGATAGGCTTTATATTATCATTCCAATGGTTGGCTGATGCTATAAATTGCTAGTCTGCAAGATTTTGGAAAGAAAGAAGAATTTGCTTCACAATGAGTTGTCTATCTAGTCCAGGGGTGTCAAACTCAATTTCATTAAGGGCCACATCAGAGTTATGGTTGACCTTGGTGGTCATGGCTGGGGTGGTCATGGATGGGTGGTCACAGCTGCCGGGTGGTCGTGGCCAGCTCAATATTGCTCACATCGGGGGGGGGGCAGTTGTGGTGGCCTGGGGGGATTCATTGTCTCCAGCATGTGCCCAGGGGGCAGCGGCAGCCCCTTGCTGACTCCGCGGTAGCCCTGCAGATCAAAGGCTGACCGTGTTCTGGTCCAGCCTGGCTGACCTGGGCTGGGGCTGATGCGCCAGGGGCCGGTCCTTCACTGTTTCCAGGGCAGCTTTGTGGCCCAGATCTAATCACATTGTGGGCCGGATCTGGGCCCCGGGCCTTGAGTTTGTCATCCCGATCAACAAAGTAATCCTTGGCAGTCTTTTTTGCTAACCTCAAAATATCCCATGGAGTTTGTGGAACCTAACCTTTCCTAGTGGGTGTGTAGTGTGGGGTCTTCGGTCCTCTCTGAGCCCGATTGTTTTTCTTGTAGATGTTTCATTACCAAACTAAGTAACATCCTTAGTGTACTACCGTGTTTCCCCGAGTTGACCCTGTCTTATATTTTTTTTGAACCCTAAAATAAGCGCTTGGCCTTATTGCCATGCACTCAAAAGCCCAACTGGGCTTATTATCAGGGGATGTCTTATTTTGGGAGAAACAGGGTTGTTTGGTAATAAAACGTCTGCAAGAAAACCACCATGCTCAGAGAGCAGCAAGCACACCCCATAGTTCAACTTGTCTCTTCTATTGTTGTGCGTTAATAAGGATCCCCAGGTCTGAATGATTACATCTTATGGTTCAATGTATTTGTTTCTAATCCTAACATGCATATTCTAATTTTCATTGGTGTTGTTTTGTTATGCTCTTATTACCATAAACTGCCAAGAGTCTGGTAACTTTGGTAGGTATAGTGCTATAAATCTATCTGTCCATCCATCCATCCATCCATCCATCCATCCATCCATCCATCCATTCATCCATCCATTGTATCCATCCCTAATTTGGATCATTATCAAGACACAATTTCATCACTTAAAATCTGCTACTGATTTTCCCATGGAGAGTGGCAATCTAAGTACTTTTTGCCTCTGCTGGGCTTACGATGCTTGTTGTGGTCTACCAGCAGCCTGCAGAGCTGGCAGCAGAGTTGGACAGTGGGGAGGCTGGAGAGGAACATGGAACAGTCCTGGAGTCTGGGGAAGGCTCAGACGAGGACTCTGCGTCAGAGGCAGAGATGGGGCCAGGCCATCTGGGAGTTATGCGCGGACTCCGGAGCCTCCAGAGTCGGACATCAGAGAGGTAGAGGAACAGGAGGAACCTGTTCCTAGTGCGCGCAAGGCAAGAACAGTTAAAACAAAAGGGACGACTTGGGAGTAAGGCCTGGAAATGATTGGCCCCTCCCATAAGGTTTAAAAGAGGAGCAAAGGCATGTGGGACCTTTGCAGGAAAGCAACATTGTTAATTCTGTTCCCAGTCGGCATCTCTGTTTAATTCTGGACTCCGGGTGGCTTTGCCAAGTAGGTCTTTGGCAGAGTGTCAAGGGAGATAAAAGTTGGTGATTATCCTGAAGTACTTCTCCTGAAGGACTTTTTGCAACTAATTGGGACTCAGCTGTGAATGAACGTAATTCACAGCTGTTGCAATAAAAAAGGTTTTTGGGACTACTTGTGTGTTTTAATGACTCAGGAAGCCGAGGTCACAACAATGCTCACTTTACCCTTTAATCTTCCCTGCTCCCTACAGACCTATTTTTTTCTCTTCCTACTCCACTGATATCACCTGCCGCATATCTACTGATCCTTGGAGAATAGACTGGAGATCTGCTAGACTGGAGCAACACATCAGCCCCTATTTTTTTTTTTTTAATGAAAATAAAAGTAAAAAAACCCCAAACAATGAAAGTGTACCTAATATTTGAAAAGGAGTTACACCTGTCATTCTGCACTTCTTGGTGATCTCTCTCCAGAAACAGCTTGCCCAAATTGCCAGAAATGGCATGTGGAACTTTTGACATGCAGTACAGGAGTTCCATTGCTGAGTGATATAAAGATGAAGGAAAAAATAAAACCAGTTTTTGTTCTTATCACTACCTCTAAAATTTTATAAAAGCTTCCAACAATAGATGTGATCCACGTTGTTGCTCATTATGGATTCAGATCTTATTTTCTCTACATGTCAACAACAGGCAAAACCTGCAGACTCTGGAGACTTGGTTGTTCCCCTCGGCATTAAGGCCAGAAGGTTAGGTAAGGTGTGATGGTCATGTAGCTTTTTTTTCGAGAGGTTGATGGCCAACTCTATACAGCAGTAACATAAAGTAAGATAAAATAAAATTGTTCAACTGTTCAGTCAATTGATCAAAGGAACTGCTACTATTTACATGTACTCTTAGACAAATTGGAAAAAGAATGATCTGATCATGAGGTACAAAACGCAGGAAAAAAAAACCTCTTGAGCAAATAATCCCAGCACCATATCTTGATTTTAATCTAGAGCAAACTTTTTATTATTAGGACAAATATGAATTAGAAAAGCTTTGATTTGATACCCACATTTAAAGCCAGGTACGCCTTCTACTTCTTATCCCATTTCACACCTCTTTTTAAAGGAAATAAATAAAATGGTTCGGTTGTTTGATCTATTCCTTTCTTGGCTTTCTAACAGAAGCCTGAATTGAAGCAGAATCCTTAATGCATTCTTTCTTTAACCTTTATGTTGATTAATCAAGTTAACAGTAAATTCATGATGCTGATCCCTTTCCATTCTTGCAGTTATAAAAAAAGGGTCGGCCTCAAAGACATTATAGAAATGCTGCTATTGAGAGGAATAATGGATCTTTTATTTCCAATCCATTAATGCAGGTATACAACCTGTAGTAATCACACCCCACTTTGTACAGTACTTAATCTCTGACTGAAGCGTGTTTTGTTGACTTCTGCATTAATTGCCACCTTTTGAGCACTGCTGTTCTCACTTTGATAACAGAGATTCTTTTCAGAAATTCTGTGCAGTTCTTTCTCCACAAAATGCACCATTTTGCAAATGAGAAAAATATTCAGATTACCGATAAGAAAAACCAAAGCAATATAGCCTACCCTGGTGGAGACATCTGTGTATTAACATCTTTTTGGGGGGGCATATTGTGTGGACAAGACTATTAAGGGATTTCTATTACAAGTCAGGTCATGAAATGCATTCATGAAATGGTTGTTATAACCATGTCATCCCATCTGTGCTCAAAACTCAAATCTTTTTGGGAGCAAAAAATATCTTATCCACGCCAGTCTAAGAGCATGATGAAATATCTTACACTGCAGACAAAACCTGCAAGGAACAGATGTAATTGTTCTGATATGTTAGATAATGATGTGGGCTGTATCATTTTTGAACAACTCTCCTGACCTCAATATTAGATAATGCTAAAATTATAGTTCCTTCCCCAGTAAGTTTAACTCTCTTAAATCAGCCTTTTTTCAAATTTTCCAATTCTGTTGCCGCAAACTTTCATACCACAGTTCACTGTCAGAAAGCTTCCTTTCTGAGTTAAATTCTATTGTGTACCTCTCTGCAGTTGTGTAATCAGTTGTGGCAGGAGAGAGTTTCACAAATCAACTCTTTCACCTCACCATCTTTTATCCCACAACTATCCATGTTTACAATGTGGGCCTTTGAAGTATGTTTACATTATTTTATTCCTCCTAACTTGTGAGCCACAGAAATTTTTTTTGTTTGTATGATTTGATGGAATGACAGATTAACATCAATCAGAATAGAGCTGGAAGGGACTTTAGAGGTCTTCTAGTCCAACCCCCTGCTCCAGCAGGAGACCTTATACCATTCTAAACAAGTTGCTATCCAGTCTCTTCTTAAAAACCTCCAGTGATGAAATACCCACAACAAGTGGTTCCACTGATTAATAGTTCTCACTGTTAGGAAGTTTCTTCTTAATTCCAGATTGCTTCTCTGCTTGATTATTTTCCATCGATTGTTTCTTATCTTGCCTTCTGGTGCTTTGGAAAATAAGTTGACCTCCTCTTCTTTGTGGCAGCCTCTCAAATACTGGAACATTGCTATCATGTCTACCCAGTCCTTTTTTCTAGACTAGCCATAACCAATTCCTGCAACCAATCTAGATTTTGTCTCCAGGCCTTGATGGAGATGGAGTTCCTCATCTATCGTTCAAAGGGAACTAAAATTTGAATATTAATTCCCAACACCTATTTTTAGGTGTTATTTTATTTTATGTTATTTTATTTTAGCAGCATACTGTATCATTTTCAACAAATTTACAGTATCAATTGCATTATTATTGTTTACGTTTAAATAAAAATTGCTTACTTTACTTCTTCAAAAGTCCAACTTTTTATTTCTAAGTCAGGAAACCCAATAACATATAATTCTGAAAAAGGATACAAATTTAGGTCTACATTCATACATTGGAATAAGAAGCATATGTTTCTGAAATTATGTGATTTTCTTTATCTGTTAGCAGTGATACTCTTTGTATTGTGTGACTCCACAATATACTGCCAACTATTCAAGCTTGAAACTCTTAAAAGTCAGCATAGTTTAGGTCACATTACTTGGCTTTAGAATTCAAAAAATAATGGCTTGTTTTGTGACCACATTTACTCTGCTTTAAATATTGCTTAGAAAATGTACTAAATTCAATCTGGAATTATGTATTCAAGGAATACGAATCCTGTAGCTACTACTAGGATCCCAACCTAATTCTTATAAAGGCTACAGCCTTTCGTTTGTAAATATGTTACTAAATTTCATATTTATCACTAGACATTATAAAAACCACAGCAGGTACTGATATAGATTTTACTCATCAGTATTTATTTATTTATTTTATTTATTCATTTTATTCGGCTTATATGCCGCCCTATCTCACAATGGACTCAGGGCGGCTCACAACAATAAAACACAAGCCACAATAAAAATAAAGACTAAAATCTAAAAAATTTAAAATTAACCCATTAAAACCCTTAAAACCCCGTCATCAGACCAGGTCAAGGGATTTGAAAAGCCAAGTTTTTAATTCCCGGCGGAAGGTGCGAAAGTTGGAGCTCCAAGGGGAATTGATTCCAGAGGGTGGGCGCCCCAACCAAGAAGGCTCTACCCCTGGGGGCCGCCAGTCGCCACTGTCTAGCCGACGGCACCCTGAGTAGGCCCTCTCTATGGGCGCGAACCGAGCGATGGGATGTTGTTGCTGGCTGTAGGTGGTCCGCCAAATATCCTGGTCCTAAGCCATGTAGGGCTTTATAGGTCAACACCAGCACCTTGAATCTCACCCGGAGGGCAACCGGTAGCCAATGCAAACCGCGCAGGAGGGGTGTAACATGGGAGTATCGGGATTCTCCCATCACAACCCGCGCGGCTGCATTTTGCACCAGCTGAAGCCTCCAAGTGGTCCTCAAGGGCAGCCCCATGTAGAGAGTGTTGCAGTAGTCAATCCGTGAGGTGACCAGCGCATGAGTAACTGTGCGTAGGGCATCTCGGTCCAAGTAGGGACGCAACTGGCGCACCAGACGTATCTGGGCGAATGCCCCCCTGGTCACGGTCGTTATCTGGTCTTCTAAGCTCAACCGTGAATCCAGAAGGACGCCCAAGTTGCGCACCCTGTCTACAGAGGGCAAAACTTCACCCCCTATAGTCAGCGATGGCACCTCTCCCCTGAACCGAGATGCTGGTACCCACAGCCACTCGGTCTTGGCCGGGTTGAGTTGCAATTTGTTTCTACCCATCCAGACCCGTACCGCTTCCAGGCACCGGGCCATCACATCGAGGGCATCACTGGGTTGGTTCGGGGTGGATAATAAATAAGATCCTTATTTTAGTTTGGCAAACTAACTTTTTTATTTTCCAGCTTGCAGAAATCAAGTTCAAATCTGAATCCACAGTTCATTAAATTCAGAGTTTTAACTCAATATAATATACATTCATGATACAGAAGATAATTTACTTTGCTTTGCTTCACGATCACAGTGAAGGATAAACTTTCCATGGTCCCAACTTCAAACTTCAGGACACTGAGCTTCCCTTTTCTTCTGAGATCACAGATCTCATATCAAACACTAATCAGAATGTTTCTTCACAGCCATGAGAACTAAACCCTGTGCTTTTCAATCTCAGGAATGAAAAGAGGAAGCTCCTTTAGCCTAAATAAAATCACATCTAATGGTATCTACGTTGACAGAAGTGGTTCTTCACTTCCGTCTAAAGGTACAAAGGAGGGAAACTAGGACTTTCTGTGGGGAACTTAGCCATTCCTCAACTCCAGAAGACAGACTTCTGTTCTGAATTCCAAATTCTTCTCTTGTGCAGAATTTATGACATTGATGGCATCAATGTAGCTTGACCCAAAAGCCACAAGCACAACAAGAAGCAATGGATGAAAACTGATCAAAGAGAGATCCAACCTAGAATTAAGGAGAAATGTCCCGACACTGAGAATAATTAATCAGTGGAACTGCCTACCTTCAGAAGTTGTGGGTGGTTCCATCACTGGAGGTTTTTAAGAAAATATTGGACAACCATTTGTCTGAAATGGTATAGGGTCTCCTCGGGGTGAAATCCAGCAGGTTCTGACCGGTTCTAGAGAACCGGTAACGGAAATTTTGAGTAGTTCGGAGAACGGGCAAATACCACCTCTGGCTGGCCCCAGAGTGGGGTGGGAATGGAGATTTTGCAATATCCTTCCCCCAGGAGTGGGGAGGGAATGGGGATTTTGCAGTATCCTTCCCCTGGAGTGGGGTGAGAATGGAGATTTTGCAGTATCCTTCCCCTGCCATACCCACTAAGCCATGGCCACCAAGCCACGCCCACAGAACTGGTAGTAAAAAAAATTGGATTTCACCACTGGGTCTCCTCCTTGAGAAGGGCTTGGACAAGAAGGCCTCCAAGATCCCTTCCAACTCTGTTACTCTGTAAAAAGACTCAATTGTTTCTAGTGACAAGTTGAGGTTTCTGCTTGTGTCACAGTTCTTTTCTTCACGGACCTGGCATTTTAACCCTTTTGTCCCAGGAGTTCTGAAGTTGTTTTCTCTCTCCAGAAGAGGATCAGGTCAGGATAAGAGCTGCCAAGTGATTGGTTTAGGTAAGTTTAAACTTCCTGCACATTCACTAGAAAGCCCAAGCTTTTTCCTACAAAGTGAGCAGCAAGGTTGAAAATGGCTTTTCCATTTTCTCTTATTCGTGCTAGTTGAAATGCTGGGACTCATTTGAAAGGCACCAGATTGAAGAAGTTCTGTTTACTTAATTAAAAATATTATACAATAAGCGTTGCCTCTTCAGCCTGCAAGTAAGCAATCAAGAATTTTAATGGGAGGCTTATGACACCCCAGAGTTTCTCAAAGGCAGCTCTATATTTTTTTTTTAACGTTATAGAATGGGGATTTTTTTAAATGCGCAAGGAGCCCTCACATTAACTCTCGATAATTGATTTAAATGACATTAAATCAAATTTAGCTTTTGTCCTGGCTCCACCTGGTGTTTAGACATGGGCCCCAACGTACTACTCAAAGGTTAATTGCAGCTCCCCATCTGTACTGCCAAGCCTGAAAATGTCTGCTTTCTTGCTATAATATTTCAGTACAGCTTTACTATGGAATGTTTTAGGCCATATAATACTGCAGTTCACCTATAGGGTGAAAAGTAATAAAGCAGGAATAATACTGAAGTTCACCTACCGGATTGCTGTGAGGAATATGCAGACAATTGGAAGACAAAATCACTCACATTCACTTTACATTGGAACCCAGCCTCGAGGCAGACCCAATAGAAGTTGTGGGGATTTTGTCTGATTCGATTATCTAGTTTGAGCCAGTGGTGAAATCCAATTTTTTTTACTACCGGTTCTGTGGGCGTGGCTTGGTGGGCGTGGCAGGGGTAGGATACTGCAAAATCTCCATTCCCACCCTACTCCAGGAGAAGGATGCTGCAAAGTCCCCATTCCCTCCCCACTCCTGGGGGAAGGATATTGCAAAATCTCCATTTCCACCCCACTCTGAGGTCAGCCGGAGGTGGTATTTGCCAGCTCTCCGAACTGCTCAAAATTTCCGCTACTGGTTCTCCAGAACCTGTCAGAACCTGCTGGATTTTACCCCTGGTTTGAGTCCATTGAGTCTAAGGAAGTAGACAGACCCTTTGTGATTGCTACCTTGGTCAGCCAGTATGTTAGATTCATGCCCCACCTTTCTTATTAAATTTCCATGGGAGGGAATGTCGTGGGGCCCCTTGTCAATCAAGGAATATTGGCTGGCAGAAACCAGGAGGTGTGCCTTTGTGGCAGGAGGCCCTCCCTTCTAGAACATTCTTCCTTTGGTGGCTCAGGATGGGCCTGACCTTTCATAAGGGACCTTTTCACTCAGGCTATGTGCCTGAGTCTGGGATCTTTAAAATGTTAGGGGTCTGGTTGCTCTGTTAATTTTTATGTAATTATTATCATAATTCTCAATTGCCTGTATATAGTATTTGTAACCATCTGGGAAGCTTTTATGGTTTTAATTGGTGTAATATTGTTCACCACCCAGTCAACTGAATTGAGAAGAGTGGCTATAGAAATTGAATAAATTAAATAAATGGAGGGAAGGATGGATGGATGGATGGACGGACCGATAGGCAGGCAGACAGAGTATCTCCAGTTTACTGGGCATGCATGCAACTACCCCGAATAAATAGTTCCTTTCTGCTAATGCTGAACATGCTTTAGGTTTGACAAATTAAATACGACAGATGAATTGCTCCTATTAAACAGATATTTGCATACATTGTAGTATTTCCATTATTTGTATTAGTTTAAGTTTGCTTGTAGTCCATTTATAGAATGTCACAATCATGGGTTTTTGTTTTTTTTACCTAAATGTGAGGCCCATAACAAAGGTTACTTAAGAAGAAAGCTACAATGGGACAATCCACAAATTAATAAGATACAATATCACATGTTCTGCAGCGCAAATCATTTTAGCTCTAGCAACTTTTGCTGAATTACGATCATCTTTATCTGCTGTGAATCTGGCTTATGACGCCCAGTTCTTTGTTTAAAACTCTCCCCTTTCTAAAAGAGCTCAAGAAGCTTATCCGATCAAAATAAGACAAAACAAACAAACAAAAAAGGAATGGCAGATCATCTCTCTGATAGATAAAGATGATATATCCTGAAAACCAGAAGTGGGTAGAGAAACCTTTTTAAAACAGCTGTCTCTTCTCAGAATTGTTCATATAGTTCCTCCAGATTACTGTTCGCCAAAATAAGAGATAATTAAGAAAGCCACTGTAATATAGACAATGATGGTATATTGAGAGGGAAAGTGAAAAGGACACAGCAATTTCAAGGCCCATTAGAAGCACCAAAGAAAACAAGGTTTGCCAAATAGAAAGAGGCAATATTGGTTGGGAAATTAATGCTATTTTTAAGCCTCTAAACAGAGCTATGAATAATGCAGTGTAAAATAAAAAAGAAATCTCACATCTCCAAAAATATTTGCCTTTTAGGAACTGCGGAAGGTGTGCTCCAAAAGTGCATCCTCAAATATTGAGGCAGTGAGAGATGTCAACCTTAAAGTATTAAGCACTAGATATTAGATGTATCTTTGTAGATTACACTGAGTTTAAAACAAAAACTCAGAGAGTTGCCATCTCAGAGGCATGACATTATTTGATCACTTCTGCACAATCTCATCCAACTTTTGGGAAAGGACATGATCAGAGAGTATCGCAACTTGAAACATAACACATTCAGCATTCAGAGAAGTTAGGAGCAAATCACATTTAAAGTACTTCTTTATCTTTCTCAGTGCCACAATTATGGATGCAATTCTCCCCTTGCCTCTCCTTTGGCATAAAATGAACTCATTTGATATAATTAGCTTCAATACTTTGTATTTCCATAAAAAGGATAAAGGCAATCATTTCACTTTTTCTTTAAAAATCATCCAGGATTATATGGCTAAACAGTATCCTGGATTTTAAAGGTACACATTACTCATTAACTACTTTTTGCATTTCTGTTTGCATACTGCGGTCTGGTATGTCCTGTACTTCAATGCAAATACACAAGATTCCTGAATCTTAATGTTCCCAAAGCAAAGTGGTCCCAGTGATTAAGGATTTGTAAATCTAAACATGACGAAGTGGGGGAGAAATGACTGGCAATATGGAAAAAACATAAAAGACTCAAGCAAATTAGTTCAAAAGTCCCGGAAGCAGTGATATTCTCATCACCTTAAATGATGCTAAGCAGTTCCAGTGTGCTCAAGCCTCTTTCCCAATATTTATTTTGCAGTAACAAAGACAAGCTGAATGGAGTGCAATCCTTAGAGATTAATGAGCTGGATTTAATTGCCCTTGGCTGTGCTTGGGCCATTAGCTCCTCCCCACAAGTCATTAATCCCAGAGAAAAGCCTTAATGCCTCAATTATTATTGCTTAAGCATCACACTTGCATATTTCTTGGCTCTTAAATCTTGAAAAGAAACTTCTCCTTCCTTGTTAAAAATGACAGCATCTCACTGTAGTTGACAATGTATATAACACCGAAGTGAGTTCTGCTTGACCCACCTACTCGTCCTTTGAGGGGACACAAATGTTCCCATCATCACCTCAGAAGAGTATTTATTTATATCATGGGATCATGGGGATGCAACAATGACCAGAAATAAGGGAATAAACCTGCTCTGAACTTGGTGGAAACTTCAATTCTATAGGAGTTATGGATCTCAGCTTTTTTAAATGTATTATTTAAATTCGCAGATTGATTCAATCCTGAATCTATCTGCTTGATTCAAACAATGTTGTAATATTGGATCCAGTTTGGTCAGTCACCGGGACCAGAGGTTTAGCATTCTGAGTTTTTGGATTCATGCTGGAGCCCATCCTCAGGAAACATCTTTCTACTGGAATGTGTGCTTTGTACTATTCTATACCTAGTATTTATGTGATGCCTGGTTGGGTGTGGCTTTTTATTGGTTGATTGGGGCATTGATGGCCAGCTAATGTAGTTGGCTGTTGTTTCTTTGTGCTGCCAAGTCCTCGGCTTAAGTAATGTTGCAGTCTAACTTCCTCATTGAGGCTTCCTCATTGATGTTGCTGGTCGGAAGCTAGTAGGCAGCATTGAAAATCACGATCATGTGACCAAAGAGATGTTGCACAGCCAAACTTTGTGAATACGACTGGTTTGAAGATCCCTGAAATTTCTATTCTACAGAAGTAATGAGACTGGACTTTGTACACATTTTTTAAGTTAGTGCATTTGAGGTAACTTCTTTGAATCAACAATCTTGATTCAAAGATTGTTGCCCTATGATAAACCATTTAGGCTGACTGAAAGTTACAAAGAGAAAGAAAGTTTTAGAAGTATATGGATCCTAATCACTATTTTGATTTTTCACTGAAAGATAAAATTTATACTCCTGAGAACTTACTTTCTTTTTAATTAGCATTTTAAGAGATTTATAAAATGGAAAATATGCTTAATAATCTCCATTATAATATAACTTAACTTGATCAGCCATAGTCAGCAATCAATTAACTGTTTAGTGGTCAAATTTTTAATTTGTTCATGAGCCTTCTAATTTGTTTAGGAGAAAATCAGCTAACAGACATATTCCCAGCAGCATGGAAACAATTCTTTCATAAATTACGACTATGGTAACACTTGAATTATCTAAAACAAGTGTGCCTTTCTAATAAGGGGTAGCATTTCCCTTTTTGGCTCAGTTTTTACTGATGGAATTGTTTATTTATTTATTAAATTTCTGTGTCGCTCATCTCCCCTACAAAGTGATTCTGGGTGGTTTACAAATTATAGAAATAAGTGAAAAGTAAGTAAAAGTTTGCTTATGAACAGATGTTAAAGTATTATTTAAAACTGTGCTAAAGCCATGCTTACAAGAGGCAAGAGACAGATGGGATAGGGATGAGGTTTTCTTACCCTGTCAGCCACCTCCTGTGCTGAGTGCCCCCCATCATGGCCTCAGGCAACTGGCAAAGCTAGATTTGATACCCTTTGGAAGGTCAAAAGGGAGGGGGGAGTTCTCACCTCCAGTGGAAGGCCTTGATCCCACCTGCTTTAATACCTTAACAGATTGGTTCTGTTCCACTGGCATGAGTGGGGCGGGCTTGTCCCATTGGGGAGAGATGGCTCCTCAGGTCTCCTGGACCCATGCCAGATCACTTGCCTAGATATAGAAGAGTTCTGGGTTTCCTTGTCTGCCCCTTCCTTTGCTCTTAAAGGAAGCTGTAGATGGTTTAATGATGATATCAGTGCAAGCCTTTTGAGGCAAATTCAGAAAGAACCACCATCTGGATTTCTGGAATGACATTTATTGCTGATCGGATAATGTAACGTAACGTTGAAAGCCTGCCAAGCAGGTACCTAGATCAACATATATGTAGCAAAAATAAAGGGGACTTACTCTGAATTTCTTTCTCACGTTTCTCCCCTTCTTTGGATTGAGGAAACTTGGCCATAACAACTCCCTCCTGCACATCCTGCTCTCTTTCTTCTCCATGTTCTCAAGTATCCATGTTAGACCATGACATGACAGGCAGTTCCATATTTATACTCACTGAATTGCCTCTCATACCAAGACTGGCCTGTGGAATTACAACTGTCAGTGAGTTTAAAATTATAGTTTTAGCACTGGTAACTTGTATGATAGGGCTAACAGATTAATATGAACTTTATGGGGGAAGAAAAAAGACCCGAGAGAAGATTAAGTCTAGAGACAGAATGATATTCTCCCTACTGACATAGACCGAAAATAAAAAGATCATGGTATTAAGAAAAAAAGAAATCAATATTCAAGAAGAGGCTAAGAGAGAAATACAGACATGTGGTTGCAGAATGAGACATAGTAGATCAATATGGGGTTCAGTAACTCTGTTGACATGTGTCTGTAGAGTTTACATTTTCCAATTTAGCCTCTATCGATATCGAGAGATCTTGACGGGAGGAGAAAAGGAGCACACATTGATTTTGGCTAAAAATGGGGGCTTACCATAGTTTGAGTGGAACCTCCACCTGAGACCCAAAGAAAACCAAATGGCCACAATTTGCACCTGTTGCATCTGATGAATGCAACAAGCTGTGGCTGGTATTAAGGCAGAGGATTTGATTTTAAGCTTCCATCCTCACTCCTGTATAAAAGTAGTTCACAACATTAGCGGTAATCATCCCCTTGAAAAAGATGTAAGTTTCCTTACATGTAATAAATGTGAGGCGCTAAATGTGAGGCCTTAAGAAAAGGAACAAGTATTTGAACATGGTGAAGCAGAGCTGACTCTCTATTGCTGATTTAACTGGATTCAAACGTTACTGTTTTCTTTTTGGTTGTTCTTTCTATTTCAAAGGAGGCCATCTCCATCAATTATGCCTTCCTACTGACACTCAGGCATACAGGACAGACAAGATATGTCAGGACGACATATGTCTCCTGTGTGTGTTGCGTAAAAGCGAGATGAGTGGTGGATAAATTGAATAAATAAATAAAATAAAATAAAATGTGCAACCTCATACATCTTCAGTTTGTGAAAACTGCTGATCCTATGCTCTAAAGGAGCACACACAGGTTGTAATAGAAATCACTGCACCCATTAGAAGCAAACCTTTGCACATTTCTTCACAGACAAGGAATTTTTAAAGTTAAAAAAGTTAGATATCACTGCAGAGTTGCCTGGAGTTGGGTGTTTCTAAGTCCATGTAAATAAGTAAGTAATAAACAAACAAATAAATCACATTTTGATGCTTATGGAATTACGATGATCTACGTTTTTTTTAGAGAGTAGAAACATAATATTCTTTCTGTGGGTATATTGTCTTGAGGCACAGAAACAGCCCAGTCAACCTCGTAAGAAGACATTAATGATTAAATTACTCATTATGTGAATAATGAAATAGTAACCTACTGAGATTACAATGTAAATAAGGACATTAAAAAAGAATAAGGCTATCAAGATGTCAGAACAACAGGCAACCTACAATCATGGAGGCAGATGATCTTGTGAACAGGAATGATGGTCTGAATCTGATTCCTGTGTTTGAATTTCTTTTCTTTTTTGTACCCTGGGAAAAAAAGAACCTTTTTGATCTTTTATTTTGAAAAGGCTCCCTGGCTTGAGAACTTTTTCACAGGAGCATAAAGCTTTTCCTTGCAAATTGTTTTTTTTTTTTTAAGGAAGGACTACCTTATATCTACGAGACCGCCTTCTGCCACCAGTAGCCTCTCACCGGCCAGTACGCTCCCACAGAGAGGGGCTCCTCAGGGTGCCGTCAAACAGTGTCAACTGGCGGCCCCCAGGGGGAGAGCCTTCTCTGTGGAGGCACCTGCCCTTTGGAACGAGCTCCCCCCGGAGATACGGAGGATCCCAGATTTACGCACTTTCCACCGTGCCCTCAAGACTTTTTTATTCCAACAAGCTGGGCTGGCCTAACTCTTTTTAATTGCTTAATTTTAATTTGCTTTTTTAAAAAGGGGTGTTTTAATTAGTATGGGCCAAATTTGTTTAATATGTTTTAAATTGTTTTTAAATTTTATATTGTATGTGTTTTATCTTTGGCTGTTCACCGCCCTGAGTCCTTCGGTATATAAATCTAAATAAACCTAAACCTAAACCTTATCACAGAGCACTGTGTCCTGGCTAATGTTAAATAAGCATCTGATGATTGCCAAGAAATAGGAGAGTCCTTCATGCTACAGCAGTGATGGGGAATCTATAACATGAATCCCAAAGGTGAGACACCACATTTTGGGTGACATGCCAGTGTTCAGCATACTTGGTAACTATTTTAGAAAGCATGGCCCATTCTTGTGTGATTTTTGAAGGCTGTGCAGACTATGTAAGAATGGGGCATGCTCTTGTATGGCCTTCAGAACTTGTGCAAAAGGGCCATGCCTTCACATGGCCTCCAGAGCCTCTGAAAAATTGTGTGAAAATGGGGCATGCTTTTGCATAGTTTTCTAAGGCTGCAAAGGCCATGGAAGAGCATTCTTGAAAGCCGCTTCAAGAATGAAGGTTTTGGACAACCTGGAGGTGACTTAGGTAAACTGCAGGGAGCTGTCAACAGAAAGAGATTCCACCTGAAGGTTTAGGATGAGGGGAATCACACACATGATTGGACTGTATTTTTTTTTTAAATAAATGAATATGTAAAGGATTGTTTCTCTTTTATTTGGAGTGGGGATGGGATGTCCTGCTAGCAGACAAGTTAGGCATTTTCTGAATTTTTGATCCATCAAACTCAGAAAGCTCAACATCACT
The DNA here is from genome assembly GCF_029215685.1 of Pituophis catenifer annectens. Classification (NCBI taxonomy): domain Eukaryota; kingdom Metazoa; phylum Chordata; class Lepidosauria; order Squamata; family Colubridae; genus Pituophis; species Pituophis catenifer. The sequence continues at coordinate 53,229,903 of NW_027256882.1, forward strand.
GTGCTGTTGGAAGTTAGAAGACACAAAGGTTGTATTTATTTTGGCAAAGTAAGAAACCAGGTCAGGAAAAGTTGGATGATGTAGCTTGACCTTCTGAATGCATACATTCATCCAGTGCATGGCATAGAATGGGCCAATGGCTTGAGCCATCTTATTTAGATAGCAGCTGAAGTAAATGAGAATCTGATAGGACTCTTCTTATATTGTTAGGTTACATCTAATTTGTCCTTCAAAGTCTGCATGCCATCTTTAAAAATAAACCTTTTCCAACGGGAGTTATATTGAAAACATAAAAACATTAAACACCACTGTATAAAAATTGGGGTTAAGAACAGCAGCAAATTAAAACAGTCTATTAAAACAATTATAACAGCTGTTGGACAGGAAAAAAAACGTAGTAGCAGAAATAAGATTAGTGATATGCTGTAGTATGTTTCTCATTAAAATTATTCCAATACAAGAGAATTAGAATTAAGATTGGATAAGGATTTTGAGTTTCTTTGGTGAAGAAACTGGGAGTTGTTTTACTTACTCCTTTATCTATTATACTTACCTGTACCAGTTCATTTATATAAAATAAATACAGACAATTCTTCTCATCCTGGATATAGGAAAGCAAGCTTATTGATGTATTTTAAAAGAAAAACTGGAAAATAGGATATAGGAAAGAAAGCTTATAGATGTATTTTAGAAGGAAAACTGGAAAAACAAAAGAAGTTGGCATGGAAATGTCAACAGTAGTCATCCAAATTCTCCTTGACTTCTGAAAATATTTCTAAGAATGTTGTTTATAATAGTGTTTTTTAAATCAAGTGTTAAGGGAGAGTAGCGCTGAAATATCGTTTTGGAGAAGAAAATGTACCAACAAATCCTCTGTTCCAGAGAAGAGTTTCAAGATAAGGTTCACTTACACTTGTTGTGATAAAAAGAAGCATGTAAAATGCATAAAAAATTGGTTATGTGGAAGAGAAGAAATTATAGAATAACTATGAAGTGGAACGTGATAACCCTAAAGAGATTTTATGAACACAACTTTTGATATGGCTTCCAAACCCAAGGATATGGATGGGAATTATGTAGATTTTCTTTTGTACAATTTTATTGTTTTTCACATCATCAGAATTCGGTTGGGTTAGTATATATCAAATTAACTACAGAGAACAGTATCTGGAGTCAGCTAGCTTACAAAAAACTACACGGTGCTGGCTGAATTCTAGAATTCCAGCAATACTAAGATATCACAGTAAAACTACAATTAATCTAATTATATGTGTATAGAGGTTCTCAGTCATCCAGGTCATGGTTGTCCCAAGATGCTTTTTTCAAAAGACAATTGGACTTTGTTTTCTTTGAACACGTTTCGCTTCTCATCCAAGCTTCTTGGATGAGAAGCGAAACGTTTTCAAGAAAAAACAAAGTCCGGTTGCCTTTTGGAAAAAGCACCTTTGGGAATATCTGATTATACTTTTAATTAGGGGGACTTGGTCAGCCATTTTTCCCCTTCCTGGGGTTATTACAAAACTCTTCTGATTTAGGCTGTTCCCTATACAGTATATTCATATACCTAAGGAATATCTGAAATTGCAAAAGCAGAAGACTGAATAGGGAACCCCATCATTTCAGACATTCAACATGGACAAAAATCCAGTGGGCTCTCTAACAATAAAACAGCAACAGGCAATCATTATTTAAAGTGCAATTTTGTTTTAGAATTTAAATTGGACTTTTAATTCCTTTTGGAAACTTATTTGGAAATTCATGTAGAAATTCATATAGAAACTGAGGAACAGAGATAGTCAATCTCACAGTCCAACACAGGACGAATGAGGAAGTAGATGCTGCTTCATGCATGTGAAAATAAAGCTCTTTAAATATCAAGCTGCTCTTTACAATCAATCAATCAATCAATCAGTCAGTCAGTCAGTCAGTCAGTCAGTCAGTCAGTCAGTCAGTCAGTCAGTCAATCAATCAACCAACCAGACAGCCAGACAGCCTGCTTAACCCTATCTCATGTTCCATGCAATAGTACTTGATTTGGTCTGATTACCCAGTACAGATTGTGGACACTGTCCAAGATCCCATCTTTTCTGTCTCCCGCACATATGTCACTCCTTTACATGTATACGTCTACTTTTCTCTTTTAACAACTCTGTAATCGCCTGCATCGGGGTGGGGTGGGGAGTCAAGGCGACTGAATGGAACTCAAGTGTTTACTGGCCAGCTGGCCTTCCTCATCCCTATGTGGAGTTCGCAACAGAATATAAACTCTCATTGTGGCCAAAGGGAGAAATATCTGTCGCTTATCTAGGATCGAAATCACAGCTGCCTGATTGTGAGGTGAAAACTCCACCTTTAGGCCACCATGCCACTCATATGTATACATCATTATAACCTAATACATTCTGAGTGAAAAGGAAATGAAGCCAATGAACCCACTCCCTAATGGTGCTCACATGGGCTCATGAGATTAGATTAAATTCTTTCCAAGTTCTGTCTGTCCATCAATTATTAGATTACATATGTAGTAGTAGTATACCTGGGAGCTCAAGGGGATGAAAATATTAGATTTTCTCTCCAACCCCATAGTGTTCTGATAAATGAAGCAAACAAAACTAAATCCCCTTCACCAAAACTTTCTCCGCCTTTAATGTATCCAACATAAATATTGACTGTCTTAGGTAGTCTTCTTCTCATTGTCAATATTAGATGAAGCCAGAGAAATGAGTTTAAGGTGGATTAGCAACTCTATAATGGATTCAGCAATCCACAATGGATTTTCACCATGAATAATTGAATTTCTATGTATTCCTTCCTTCCTTTATCCAACACCCATACACAGAAATGTCTTGCCTCTTTGTCCCTAACTTCCAAGATTATCCATTTTGTTTTGCAGTAGTTTGCCAAGGTCTCAAAGGTATAGACATGTACCAATTGTTCTGCAGAACAGACTGTGAAATAATGTACATATTAGAACATCCATCTAGCAATCCTACCACACCCTTCATTATTTGATTACTGGAGCTAGGCGGAAACTGACTAAAAATCTATTTGATACAGGGACAAGGCAGGTAGATTCAATAAACTGTATAAGTCTTTTTTTTTTCCCAGAAAGAGAAAGTGAGGGAGAGCAGGAGGGCATCATTTCCACAGCATGTTTGAAGCAATTTCCTCGAGTGACAGGCTGTGTTTCGTCTTCCTGTACGTTTAACCTCTAGATCTGGACAGCACATATTTGGGTTAGGCACATTTCTTTAGGGAATACCGGAATGGTTTCTTCAAATGACAGTTTTCTAATTATTCTGTCAAGCATCAATCTGTGAAGTTTCTACATTCCTCGGAGCCCTGAATGACTGGGCAATCAGTGTTTTACTTATAGCCTAAGTACCATCTCCTCCAGAAGAGGGGAGGGGAAGAGGGAGTAATGGGAGAAGTGATATGGTTTCCAAGTATAGTCAAGCAGAAATTCAACATGTCATAAAGTGCAGCTTATATTCAAATGCTAAATACAGCACTTGATCTTAGCATTAAACCTCTGTCTGCTTTCTATTAGGGATTGACAACAAGTGGATATCTCCCCCAGCTATGGAAGCATGGAAATCTTTCCTAACCATATTTTTTTTTGCCAAAATGCTAGGAGTAAAGGATCATTCATAATTTGTAAGTCTGTTTTGGGACTGAGCTTGACCTGGAGGTTCATGAAGAAACATCTGGCCTAATTTTAGGATCTTCTTTATTTTCCTTTACGTATATACTGATTTCAGTTCTACACTCAATCAATGCCCTACGCACAGTTACTCATGCACTAGTCACCTCCTGTATTGACTACTGCAACGCTCTCTACCTAGGGCTGCCCTTGAGGACCATCCGGAGGCTTCAGCTGGTACAGAATGCAGCCGCGCGGATCGTGATGGGTGGTTCCCGATACGCCCATGTTACACCTCTCCTGCGTGACTTGCATTGGTTGCCGGTTGCCCTCCTGGTGAGATTCAAGGTGCTGGTGATGACCTATAAAGCCCTACATGGCTTAGGTCCAGGATATTTGTCGGACCATCTGCAACCAGCAACAGCTCCCCATCACCAGTGTGTTCTCACAGGGAGGGCCTACTCAGGGTGCCGTCGGCTAGACAGTGTCGACTGGAGACCCCTAGAGGCAGAGCTTTCCCTGTGGATGCTCCCACCCTCTGGAATCAACTTCCTCTGGGGCTCCGGTTGGCTCCTGACCTCCGCACCTTCCGCCGCAACTTAAAGACATGGCTGTTCAGCCTGGACTGGGGGGGGGGTTTAACATGTATTTTAACACGCTTTTATTGTTGTGAGCCGCCCTGAGTCCTATGGAGATAGGGCGGCATATAAATAAAATAAAATAAATAAATAAATAAATAAAAATTAACAAACAGAATGTATTATGCGGTTTTTGAACTAAATAAAACAATTCCTTCCTGGTTTGGCTGATTCCAGCTACTGCCACTTCTTCATCTCTTGCTTTCTGTGCCAATGCTGAAGTGTTCTAGGGAACTCAAAATTTTAATATGAAAGCTAAATGGATTATTAGTTGTTTAATGAAAGGGAAGAAATGTATGTTTTAGATTGGACACATCTATTGACCAATTTGGAGTTCTGTATAAATGGCAGTTAAGCCTTAGGACAAAATATGTAAACATAATTCTACTAAATCAAGGATGTTGCATAAGCTTTTTTGAACAGAAAGTCACTTTTGGCCTTGGAATTGTATGCAGAGAGCTGTACTCCAAAACTAATGGGTGGCACCAAAACTGAATTAAACCTAATTGAATTTCATTAGATTTATATTTAACTAAATTAAACCTATTCAATATTGTTGTCTCAGCAAGTTGTAGCATCTAGCCAATCTTGGCTGACCTAAAATAAGCTGAATGCAGGATCAAGTATGGTTAGGGAAACCTAGGCTATAAACTAAGACTAGGAAGCAAAAAAACAAAACAAAACAACCACAAAAAACACAGGAGAAGCTAGTGGCAAAAAAAAATTCTATAAATATAAAAGCGAAAACCACTCACGCCTTAATCACGAAATCTCCAGAACCTTAAAGCCTACAAACTTGAAATTTGCCACGTATGTTCCTCTTGGCTTCTAGGTGCTCACTAAGAAAGGATTTTTCAAAATGACCATCAGAGCATTAGTATTTCCTATATTATTATAACACGCTCTGATGCTAATTAGTTAGATGTTCTACTCCCCCTCCCAACTTGAAAATAGCTCTGGAGAGAATGGGATAGCATAGGATAGATTTCTGTGGCGCAAGCCTCATGGAGGAAAGGGGCTAGAAAGCCTGAGGGAGAGAAGGGGATAGGATAGGAGATGTTTCTGTGGGGCAAGGATGAGGGAAAGAAGGGGAGAGGAGAGGCCGATCGTAACTACTCATTAATTTTCAAACTCTAAGTGTCGATTTATCAAGCCCGATCACATAGTTTCGTAGCGGAGCATGGGTATTCAGCTAGTACTTCCATATTTCTGCCAAGGAAATAGCATCAGTGTGTCTGCACAATCATCACAAATGAGGCTTGTGTCAAGGGAGCCTTCATGACGAAGACTCTTCCTACTTGTATTGAATAGTCTCCCTCCCTCCCATCGTCACTCATTCAAAATTACAATTTGATGGAAGATTTTGAAAATCTCTGTGGGGCAGGGGAGGTTTCTGGACCTCTGCTTACACAGCTCTGTATTACCACCAAAAGAAAGTATGCCCAGCTCATGTGGGACTTTGAATCAGGATCAATATGCACAGTACTGTTGAGCAGAAAGACGAGCCTTGCTGCTCTTTTCATGCATATAAGATCATGATTTTGCTTTAATCTTCTTCAAAGGAGGATATATATGCATGTAGGGAGGTGGGGCATATTAAAGAGATGATACAGTTTTTAGTAATAATTTAGAGTTGGCTTTTTTGGTCAAAAGACTTTTGCGGCCAGCAAATCATCTTCATCTCCGAAATATATTGTAAGGTATTCCTTGCAACATCTCACAATATATAAAGAAGCATATAAGGGTGTATGAAATTTCTGATTAAAGGCAAGTTTTTTTTTTTTTTTTTAACAATACACTGAGCACATACTCAAATCAGCGGCTGAAGAGGAAAATCTCTAAGGAGCAGTAGGAACTAAACAATTCTGATACGGTTTCTGTGACTTTTCCACAAACAGTAATTTGTTCTTTTATATTTCTTCAATGAAAAGTCATGCATTGCAGTCCCCAACCCTTTTAAATCAAATGATTTGCTGGGTATTGAGCATTCACAAGTTTCATCACCTACTATAAAATATTGACTGTGCATTTGTTTCCCTCCCTCTAACTGCTCTCCAATTCTTAACTGTAATTGATTTTTTTTCTCTCTTCTCAAAGGCTTGCTTCTTGAGGCTTATAACGAGATCAATAAAAGATAGCTTAATCAGGATGTAGCTTTAAAAAGTTAATTCTGCTCTCCCAATGCATAGTTTAAGAAAAAAATGGGGGGTGGGGGGTGGATCCAAGAAAGAAGGAAACCTATAAAAATTCCTTTTTAACCAGCATTCTTTTTTACTTCCCAATGAAATGATTAACATCCAAATAAATAAATAACAACCCTTTCATCAACGGTGTTATGTATTTCTGCCTTTAATATGCTTACTTTAATCACCCACACTTGACATTACCTTGTCAACGTAGATAAAGCTTCGCTGACTCTTCTGCTTAATAAAATTCTCAGTTGGAGTTTGTGAACACAACTCAATCTGGCAAGTGCTTGCCAAGCAAATGAAAGATTTCCCTTTCCCCTCCCAAACATGGCATTTCAACAATGATCTTTGCTTTGCTTTAAAATCCCCGATTGGATATATCTACGATTTCTTTCAGATGCAAATGGTTCCCCTTAGGATAAAGATATCCTGGTAGGCTGGTGACCCACCTCATAAATGTTGGAAGCTGACAACTCGCCCTGTTGTCTGGAAGGGAATGCCTTTCCCTCATCTTCTCCATCCTGGTTTTTAAGTAGAATGGATTTTCTGTGCAAGGGGGTGGGAAGTGAATATATTCATGACAGCCTGATTCTTATTGAAGGTGAAGAATTGCACAATCAACCCTTCATACATGTCTCTCCACTGATTGCTGCTGTCACTCCTTTAGCTGCTCCAAGCTAAAGAGGAGAGTAAGTGCTGTGCCTCCACCACTTAAATTGCTCTGCCAACCAAGTAATTTCCTCAACCAGCCTGAGCAAAACCAGCATTGTCCTTTGAAAATTTGTTTTCCCCTTCCATAAGCAAAAGTAATTGCCATCTAGGCTTCTGTCAGGCTTCATTCAAATGCATAGGGCTTGTTCAGCGGCCAAGTTATTATTATTATTTTTTACAACTTTTACTCTTGGCACAAGACATCTAGAATAGAATTTCTCCGTTTTCTTCTCAACATTTGCATCCTGCTTTTCCCAAGGAGCCTTACAGACAATAGCAGACAAAAATAAATAAAGACCATAATTCAGGTTAAGAACTACACAATAAAACATGTTGGAGTAGACCAGGTGCCTTGATAGAAAAACACTTGTATATGTATATGTATATGTATATGTATATGTATATGTATATGTATATGTATATGTATATGTATATGTATATGTATATGTATATGTATATGTATATGTATATGTACATGTACATGTACATGTACATGTATATCAGGAGTGAAATCTAAAAATTTTCACTACCGGTTCTGTGGGCAGGGCTTAATTAGTGGGCGTGGCTTGGTAGTCAGGTGAGCGTGGCCAAGTCGATGTCACTTCTTTGCCCTTTTTTAACCTACACAACACAACACAACACAACACAACACAACTGGCTCACCCACAATGTAAAAGCAGGGGCAAAATGGCCCCTGCAACAAGCAGGAATCTCACACAGTCACAAAAAGTCCAAAACACCAACTTTCACACTTTACACACACAAAATTCCACATGCAGCTTTGTGAGATTTTGTGTGTTTGTTTAGTTAGAGTGAAACACTACTGAAACACACAAAATCTCAGAAAGCTGCACAAATATTTATTTTATTTTATTTTATTTTTATTTTTATATAAAAGCAGCTAAATTTAAAACTTCCTAAACTTTAAATGGCTAGGTCTAAAAAAAGAACAACTAAAAAAAACCACAATTAACAATTTTTTTTAAAGCTCACAAAGGGGAAAAAAACTTACAGGCAGGCAGCAGGCAGATAGAGCTGCTCACCAATGAGCTTGATTGCAGGCAGGGAGATTCAGTTGCTTGCTGATGCAATGGATTGCAAGAATTACAGCAAGCGAAGCAAGGCAGGCGTGCGAAGGTAAGCAAGCTGGAGGCTGGGGGAGGCGGAGGGATTTTTGCTACTGGTTCTCCAAACTGCCCGCCGCCATCGCTACCTACTTGCCCAAGCCGGTCCGAACCAGGAGCATTTCACCCCTGATGTATATGTATATGTATATGTATATGTATATGTATATGTATATGTATATGTATATGTATATGTATATGTATATGTATATGTATCATTTTGTGTGTGTGTGTATGTGTATATAAAGATAAATTAAAAACTGCATCACACAAAGATTTGTGACATAGTGAGCTTCTTTCTATTTTGCATATTGGTAATATTTTTATCACAAAAATTAGAAGTATTATATGCATGATTACTGTCAATCTATGCAAATAATCAGGTCAGTTGAGAACATCCCCCTCCCCATTTCTCAACAATGGAACAGTCTAAATGTGAGTTTGAACAGTGTACAAGAGGAATATTTCCAACTTTTACTTGCCATAGGACAAGAAGCTTAAAAGCCATTTTAGGCTACAAACTCCTACGTGTCTACTCAGAAGTGAGTTTAAGACTTGTATAGGATTGCAACCGTTATCAACTGGAAGCACAGAAGTAATCTAATTATACAATTCAACCATGCATAGCTACCCTCCCCCCCACTTTCAAGTTAGTGTAGAGTACACTAGAGTACACTGTTCCAGGCAGTTTTTCTTTCCCTTTTTCACAGCATGAAAACCCAGTGTTTCTATAGCTCAGAAAAGAAGTCAGCATGTACATGGTTCTAAATAATACAGAAAATAGAAAGGAACTTGAAAGCCTTTCCACGGTGCTAGTTACTGAATTGATTAAAAATATAATAAGCAAAAGAATCTTAAACATAGAATATTCTGGTTCTTCCAAGTACTATGATTTACACACGGCTGTTGTGATTTTAATATTCCCAGTTTAAAGTACAGCAATAAGCCTGAAACTGTATGGGATACTGAGGGTGTGAGGGATGATAGGAAAGCAGCAAATAAAATGTTGATATTAGGGACAACAAAGAACAGGAGAAAATATTTGTTTTGAACTTGAAACAAGCCATTTATATCCCACAAGTTCTGCCTAACTGCTTTGGATTGGCCACAACAACAAAAGAAGACACAAGAATCAGAACATTTTGATGCTTTGATGTTCTAGTACAAAATCTGAGTCCTGCTTCTGCTTTCAATATAAACTCACACAGTTGCTATGGAAACTAGCAGTTTAGTCAGGATCAGGGAAATAACAGCAGACAAGGAATGTAATCTAAAGCAGAGTCTTCCTGAGAGGCTTTGCTTTTAAAAGGAGTGCACAGAAGATTAGTTAAAATCCAGTCCTGAGTTCCAAGAGCCAGGTCAATATTGGCAGCCAAACCAGAGCAGAATCCACACAAACATCAAAGCAGAACCAGAAATCAGAGAGTTGCTTCCAATGAGGGGATCGTGAGTCATGACTACTTCTTAAATCAAGGGACTTACTCCCTTGTTTTACAAAATGTTTCCTTCTGGTCTGACTGGGAAGGCTGACACTAGTGGATCCGTGAAAGGCTATTTGAAAAAAAGCTATTCTGTTTTTTTCAAGCTTGCTGATAGAACAGTGAAACTGACAAGAAAACAGCAAGAACTGTGACTTTCTCTAGAAGCCCAAACATCAGAAATAATGCTAAACAGCATCTTGAATTAAATTTTGAAGCCTGCTGGAAACTAGTGCAGCTTACAGAACAGCAGTATATTATAACCGTATTGAGAGGCACCAAAAACTAACTAGCTAGCTATGCTCCAGGTCAATTTCAGCCTTTGAAAGTTCTTCAAGGGCAAGCCTATGTAAAGTCCATTAAAGTATTCCAAATTGGAGAGATGAGTCACAATAAGTCACGATGATCCAGGAATAGACACAATTGGTGCAAAAGATGATCCTTTGTAAAGGCCCTTTTACCCGCAGCTGCCACCTGCTCCACAAGCAGGAATTGTGAGTTCAGGAAGACTTCCTCTTTGACAGGAACCAAGCAGTTTAAGGCTATAGTGCAAAAAAACCATAGTACATCATTCCAGAATGTCTCCATGTAGAAGAAAGGCCTCCTAACTTTACGATATCCAAAAGATTGAGTCATAAGCTATCATAATTATTCCATCATCTACCTATACCAGCTGTCAACCCTGGAGCCATCTTGGAACGTCTTCAGGATTGCCACAATGAGGCTGTGGGAAAGGGAGGGGGAGTAGAGATAGCTAGGGAAGCATGTACCCAAAATAACATTCTCTCTTCTGGGAACCAAGGACACTCTCACCAGCTCCTGGCAGAGCATGGATGGGATTCATCCGGGTCTGGGACTGTGACCTGATTGGGGCTTGTTATGGTTGTGTGTAGTGGGGGGGAAGAACTTTTGGATTTTGAATTGGGTGGGGAAAACCCAGGGAGCTTCAGATTCGGGTTTTCACCAGATGTGCCAATATGACATGCCTAATAAATCTATATTTTGAGGAAGCCTCTGGCCTTGGAGTTTTGATTTAAAAAAAAACACATCTGGGCTGTTACTTGGAATCCTGACATTAGCATATATTCAGGTCCTTCTTCAAATCACCACCTATTTTACAAGCAAGTTATTCTGGACTATTTTTCCCCAGGTGGTGTAAGAAATCTTAAAATGCTTCAGTTAAAATGCTATTTTAACTGAAGCTTAGATAGGTTTTAATGGAGGTTTACTTTAAGATGCTAAAGTCTGAAAATGTAGACCCCCAACTATGCCTTTAAGAATAGCCGTGGAGAGTACCAGAAATATATCCCTTAAAAGAAGGCAGTTACTACAGAGCAGATTTGCTTTTTATTGCCCACAAACCAGATCCATTTTATGACAACCATCTGCCCTTCACCCAATACTTCATTTATGAATACTTCCTGGATGCTGTTATTCAGCCAATTCTGAATCCATCAGTTGTGTCATTTAGCCCACATGTTATCATTTTATTAATGAGGATATTATGAGAAACTTGCTGGCGTGTTCTCTGAGATCAAAGTACATCCCTAATGTATTATGCTAGTTACTCTGCCAGAAAAGGAAATAGGGTTAGTCTGACATTACTCGCTTGTGGCAGCCAAGAATCGTGTGAATATCTTCTCTTTCACAACATGATTTATCTCTGGCAAATTGCACCCTCCCATGGTTCAGTTGAATTCCAAAGAAAATTCTGTATTTTTTTTTTTCTTTCAGAAGCGGTTCTGCTGTCATTGGAATTGTTCTGCTTGCCACTAGAATTATTGGAGAATTTCTTCTTCCTCTGGGGAAATTCAGAGAAATCCTCTAATTTTTTTGTTCACAAATATGAAGGACAATCTTGAAAGACCATCTCTCTCTCCAGCTTTAATATAGGTTTTTACTAGAGAGAAAAATTCTATAAAGCATTTCAGTGCCTCGTTCACATCAAGCTGCTTATCCACATTTCTACTGGCGCAGGACTTTATAACTAAGTTTGATAAAGCTTACATTAGTACCCCCTCCCAGTCCAAGCAACCTATTATGTTTATTTTTTTTAAGCGTATTAAATCACTTCTTTATCCGATGGATTGAAAAATGCTCGCGCAGCAAACAAAGGTTTTGCCTTGAAATAAGGAAGGACAGCACACTAAATCATGGCAAAAAATGCTCGCTTCCCAAAAGGGGAGTGGAAAATGGAGAAACATTCTGAAACAAATTTAAATGCACTGAAAAGAACAACAACAACACACACACACACACACACACACACACACAAAAGAAAATTGCTTCCCTAAAGCTGTAGTTGTCAGTAAAATACGGACTTTCAGAAAGCGTCTCAGCAAAATCATGAATAAATAGTATTTTAATTGCATTTTTTGTTTCTATTAAAAAACCTCCTTCAGCTTTTACAGCCAGACAGACATTGCAGGAAAAAAAAAACCCTGCACAAATACTTAAAAGCACAATTCAGAATTTTAAAATACATCATTTCACTTTTTCAAAAAAATAAAATAAAATAAAACACTGTTTACAGGACCTAAAACTAGTATATTCTCACTGGAAACAAGCTCCAGAAACAGGATAGATTTTTGGATATTTTAATTATAGCTCAAATTATATATCCCCATTTGGTATTTTGCCTGTATCTAAAATAAAATGCAGCCATTTTTCTAGAAAATTTACCACACTAATGTAGATCTAGCTATCTATCTGATTGCAAGGTACTGAAAATCACTTGATGCCATATAATCAACCAACCAACCAACCTTCTTCTAGAAAATATCCCAAAATAGTAATAGCAATAGCACTTAGATTTATATACCACTTCGTAAGCTTTATAACTTTCTCTAAGCAGTTTACAGCATATTGCCCCCAACAATCTGGGTCCTCATTTTATCGACCTTGGAAGGATGGAAGGCTGAATCAACCTTGAACTGGTGAGACTCGAACTGCTGGCAGTTGGCAGAATTAGCCTGCAATACTACATTCCAAACACTGTGCACCACACCTCTCTTTTAAAGGTTAAATCCTGCATATCTTTTGCATATGGAATTTATAGCAATTACTTATGCTATGAGTAAGTGTACAGCTTGACTTAGATCATTGAGTCCAATCTCTTGCTCAGTGCAGGACTCTAAATAAAGCACATTTGGCAGATGGTTGTTTAACCTCTCCTTAAAGACATCCAGCGAAGGAGAAACCATCAACTCTCAGAGTGATTGTTTTTGACATTGAACTGTTGCTATTGTTGGGAAGTTTATTCTAACATTCAGTCTGAATCTGCCTTCCTTGTAATTTTAATTCATTATTCTGTATCATGCATTTTCAAATGATAAAGAAGAAATCTGACTTTTCAGATACTGAAGAGTATCAGAATTTTCTCCCACCCTCAAGTTTTCTCTTCTTAACTCTTGAAATCTCTGTTGGATTGCTAATTACACTAGTTCATTTACCTCTTCTGTGCTGGTTACGATAAAAGTAAAATAACTATGTCTTCTTCAATGCTCTGGAAAAAATGGTCCAAAATATTTTTTAACTTAATTGATATGTTGATATCTGCTTCACCTGTAGTCAATGTTTGCAACCTGTCTATATAAAACATTTTCTATTATAGAAATAGAAATTACCTGTTATTAAACCTACCAACGTACTTACCTACTTACCTTCCTTTCTTTCTGTCTTTCTTCCTTCCTTCCTTCTTTTATCCTGCCTTAATTACTTTATTTAATTCAAGGCAGAGAATATACCTAATACGCCTTCCTTCTCCTATTTTTCCTACAACACCACAATAAGGTGGGTTGGTCTGAGAGAGAAAGACTGGTCCAAAGTCACCCACCTGATTTTCATGGCTAAGGCAGGACTAGAACTCACAGTGTCCTGGTTTCTAGGCCAGCACCTTAAATATTGCACCAAACTGCCTCACAGCAAAACATACTGTATATATTAAACTGTACTGAAAAGAAGCTGCCATGTCATTTAAAAAAACCCACAGCTTCTAGCTTTGGAACACCTAGTTATTCTTTTTTTTAAAAAAAAACTACTGGGTAGCTGAGCCCAATGTCCCTTGTTAAGCTTGGGGTAAGGAGTTACAGGAAATTATGGGAATAAACTTCTCATTTTATGATCCATATCAATAACTTTTGATAATATTATATGCTCTCAAACATCTAAGTATCTTCACTAGAGCAAACATTTGCCTGGTTGTTTTATATCCAGCAATTAATCATGAGTATTTTCTCTGATACCAGTTCTCTAGTATCTTAATAGAGAGACTTTCCCAGCCTTGCTAATCAAGTACTTTTAGAGATTCAAGAACATAACTTTGGAAGCTATATTTATACGAAGAATATGAGGGTTTATGTGTTTTACTACTAAAGGTAAATAAAGCTTTACCCTGCCAGTCATGTCTGACTCTTAGAGGGTGCTACTCATCTCTGATTCACTGTTGAAGAGTCAGTGTTATCAGAAGATGCTTCCAAGGTCATGTGGTTGGCCTAGCCATATGCTGAAGATGCACAGAATGCTGTTATATTCCCGTCAAAGTGGTACCTATTTATCTACTTGCATTTGCATGCTTTCAAACTGCGAGGTGGGCAGCAACTGGAGCAAGAACTGGGAGCTTATCCCATCACATGATACTTGAGTCTCAACCTGCCAATCTTCCAGTCAACAAGCCCAGCGCCTTGAATACTTGGCCACTGTGCCTTATTTTATTAGTAAACTATCGCCTTGCCCCTAAATACAGCTTCCTACACATGCCAGGAAATATGGGTCGTAATTTAAGGCTATAAATGCAATGCCTATTAACAAATAACTTTTTTTTTTCATTATGCCATTTCTCCCCCAGGTTAGAAACAACTTCATGCTGTGCTTTTCACATCAGGCTTTGACAATATTCTCTCACTCCCTCCCAAAAAATAAACCCAAGCAATAAACCAAAGATGTTTTCACACTGTTCAAAGAACAACTAGGCAATGAGGCATATAAAAGATACATGGCATTTGTATTGGAATGCAAAATACTTGTTAATGACCATAGAAAAATGTGGTTGGTTCTCTATTACTTAATGACATGCAATTTGACAAGTCAAACAAATCCACTGCTATCATACTGCATTACATTTGAAACTGAGTGCTATTTACATTTCATTTCATTCAGAATTAGGCACTGGGCAATTGAGAGTGGATAGTATTGTTTTCTAAAAAAGGGAATGCTTAGCCAAAAAGTATAATCCATTAAAAGTGACATCTTCTTCATTTTCATTACATTCAGTGAACCTTAAATGTATAACTAGGGACTTAGGTTTCAGTGATTTTAATAGAAGTTAAACATACTTTATCTTAACACTATTTTTCCTAAGAAACTCTTTATGAGTAGAGTTGGTAGTGTTCTCTTTGATTGGTTGTTTGCTTGCAGATTTCTTAGCATATTTATTATCTGTTCTGAATTGTGTGTAAAGGTGATTTACCTTTATGTGTCCATTGACGGCAGATTTTCCTGAATACTAAGCTTCCAGGAATTCCCTAGTGCAGGGGTGTCAAACTCGTGGCCCGCCGGCCAGAAGCTGAACACACCCACCCCTGGTTTACCAAAGGGGAATAAAGTCACGATATGTCACGTGATGACAAGGTGACGCCGTGAGTTTGATACCTCTACCCTAGTGTTTTGGGATTTGTCTAGGACAGTGATGGCGAACTTTTTGGGCGTTGCGTGCCAAAAGTCCACTTGTGCATGCTGGCACCCATAATACAATGTGCGTACCCATTTGAGCATGCATGCATGGCCCCCCATGCTCCCTCTGCGCATGTGTCCCCACACTGCATATGCGCACATGCATCCTGCACTGCTCATGCATGTGCTCCTCATGCATGTGCCCCCCAAGTAACCTAAGTTACTTCCAGATTGAACTACTGTAATGTGCTCTACATGGGGCTGACCTTGAAGAATATTTTAAAGCTTCAATCGATACAGATCAAGCAACAACCAAGGAGAAATCCATACTCCCACCAACATTGGCAGACCAAGCTATGTCAATAAACAGGGAGCAAACCCCGTACTCAGTAGCACTGATAATGTTACCTACTCGGGTAATGAAATGTCTGCAAGTGAACCACCAGGCTCAGAGAGCACCAGAGACTCTACAATCCAAACCTGAACTATATATATATTCTCTTCTATTGGAATCTTTATGGGGTATTGATTTAAACATAGCAGTAATGAACTGTTGTCTTTTACGCTGTCTTGGAATGCCTCAAATGAACTAGCCTACTTGGCACTGGCAGACAGAAACACCAGTTGGACTCACAAAAATTTTAGTTTACTTTGGAATAATGAGCCTTCTACTCTACTGCCAAGTATTTGATTCAGCTGATTACTGAGAGAACAAATATTCTGCTTTATTTCCAAAGTGATTTTGTTGATATAATTTTGTTATTAATAAGGAAGAAACTACATCTTTCTGCCTGTAAACAGGGGTGGGCTTCAAATAATTTAACAACCGGTTCTCTGCCTGGTTGCTAGGTGGGCGTGGCCATGGTGGGAAGCTTAGTTGGCTTCCTGCACCATCCTGGGATCGAAAATGGGGGTGGGGGTGGCGTTTTCCCCCTCCCTGGGCTCCGGAAGCTCTCTGGAGGGAAGGCCCATTGACCCCCCCCATAGGCTTTCCTCAGCCTACGGGAGGCCTGTTTTCCCCCTCTCCAGGCTCTGGAGGCTCTCTGGAGGCTGGAAACGGGCTATTTCTGGCATTCTGGAACCTCTGGGAGGCCCATTTTTCTCCCTCCCCGAGCCTCTGCACAGGCCCTGCAATTACCTGCAATCCAAAATGGGCTGCGTGGGGACTCCTGGTAGGGGAGGGGCAGGCGGGGCCAGCCAGTCATCAGAACTACCGGTTCACTGAACCGGATGTAAAATTAATATCCAGTTCGGTGAAACCGGCTGAATCACACCTCTGCATGTAAACTATAGTTGCATTCCAATTCAAGACACTGCTCACCTGTCCTTTAAGGAATGTGGAATCTGCTTCAAGTTCTTTGGGTGAGTTCGGAGGAAAAGTTGCTTTAAGATACAGATTATTCTGTAATTATTATTCTTTTCAAAACGCTTGATTTATTTCAGTGGAAAAGCGAGATTGCTGCAATTGAGACCGCCATCCAGGATGCCTAATATTTTTTATATCAGCTCATATCTTTGTTCCATCTTCCTTCCTATTTTCCCCATTTTTATCTGTTTTAGCTATTTATGGTATTTCACGTATCATTTACATCCCCCCCCCATGTAGTTTGTTATGCTAGATAATCCTAAAAAGCCAGCTTTTATATTGAAGTAGTAGGCTCCCATTTTCTGAAAACAAATTCTAAGAATTTGTGCAGCCACAAGGAAAATGATGGTGGATAAATATATTTTTAAAAGGACAAACAATATTATGTTGACACTTTTGACAGCTGGAAATGAAGCCAAACAGCAGAAATATTTAATGCTACTTTCCTTCATGATTCTGATCAGAGCCAGAGATGTTTAGAAAAAGAACATCATAAGACTTGCCTGATAATGACAGTGAGGCTCTAACCCTTACTGCACAGAAGTAAACAAAATTAGGCAAAGTGTTATGAATAAGAAAAACAAGAACAAGAAATAAGAGAGGCAGGTATTGCACTTTGATATAATTGCACGTCCAATAAAAACGATAAGTACTAAATAATGAATGGTTATTTCATGTTACAATTGTTTGTGCCTGATATAAAGCATGGTTATGCGAGTGAGTGTGTGTGTGTGTGTGTGAGAAGTACACCAATGAAGCTTCCTATCAGCTCTTCTATTTATGCTAGCTAATGGTTAACAATAGCCACAATGTTGGGAAAATGTCAGTCCATTTTATCTCTCCTGAATATGAAAAGTCATTAACAATCAGTTTGTTTGAAATTCTGGTATTATTATTGGTAGTCCTCAATTTACAATCGTTTGTTTAACAATTGTTCGAAGTTACAATGGTAGACAGGTAGAAGTGACTTACAACCGGTTCTCATACTTACGACTGTCGCACAGTCATGGAATCAGAATTTGGATGCTTGGTAACCAGCATGTATTTGGAATGGTTGCAACGTCCCTGTCAGGGCGTTGATTAATCCCATTCTGCCTTTTGGGATAATCGCACCTGATTACGAGGGGTGGATCGAGACTTTTCCTTGCAAGTATACTTTAAGAAAACAAAACCCGAAGATATTTTCTAAGAAAACTCATTTATTTGTTATAAAGAAAATAAAACAACTAACTGATCTAATAAGTTACATTTTAAAATAAAGTTCATGCCAGCTGTCAGCGTTCCAAATTAGGCTCTTTTCCAGCGCTGACATGATTGGAATGAATGAAAGAGAAGAAGCGTTGCTTTATTGCTGAGATGAACTTTTACCTAGTTTTCTGCATACAGCAGATAGTGTTACCTGGGTGACGGAGGGAGGGGGACAAATTCCTGTGAAAGAACGTGCTGGGACGAAGAGATGGATCTGCATGATGGCCAATGGGACATTGGGGTTGGAGAGTGGAAGGAGAGGGTGTTGGAAAGAGGGGCCAGTTTGGCTGCAAAAGAGTTCAGAAATGTCGTTCTCTATTCTTAAATAAAAAAAAAAAGATTCATTAGAGACTTTGCGTTTGAAAATGAAGTTTATTTAAGATAGCAACGAAACCTGACACCAGCTGTTTCTCAGCCGCCGGACCTTCTTGGCAAGAGAACAAAGGAAAAAGTGTGAAGCAAGTGAAAGAATGTGGACATGTGTAGTATCAGTTACTGATAAGAAATTTTGGCAAGCTACGGAAAGTCTAACAGTCCAGAAATAATGAGCTCAGCTGGTAAATACAAAAACGCAGTGACAATCCCGGGGTCAAATAATTGGCACTTGTGACCTTCCCAGTTAGTTTCTGACCAGCAAAGTCAATGGGAAGTCAGATTCATTTAATAACCACACGATTCACTCAACAACTGCAGTGATTCGCTTACCAACATTGAAAAAAAGGTCATGAAATGGAAACACAACTCACTTAACAACTGTCTTGCTTAGCAATGGAAATTTTGGGCTCAATTGTGGATTACCAGCTGGCTTTCAACAAGCTAAATAAAGAGGGAAAACCAGATTCACTTAACTGCAGTGATTTGTTTAATGTGGCAAAAAAGTCGTAAAATCAGACACAACTCACAACTTGCTTAGCAACAGAAATTCTGATTTCAATGGTGTTTGTAAGTCGAGAATTACTGGTAACCTTATTCTAAATATGATCAATAATAGAAATGATATATTGATTCTATCTCTTTCAAGAAAACTTTTTAAATGATGCACAGATTATGGTAGTCCATAGTTGTGCAATACAATTTTACTGTAACCAATCAAAATATCTCACAAGAGTTTTCTGAAATTCCTCATTATGCCAAAAAGATCAAGAATATCCCAAAATTAAGGCAAATGCTTTAGCCTGACAGATTTCAAAGTAAGACATAAGTGGTTGACCAACGTATAGCTGATACTGGTCTTGTTAGATAATACCCTCAAGGCTTCTTTTTGATCTCATCCTAATTTAATTAAATTGAAATAGCTTTTTAAAAACATCATTTAACATCAGAAATCACCCAACAATGTTGAGTCCAATGATGGATTTTCAGAAGGGATATACCATTGTCTTCAACAAGGAAGGCACAACAGCCCCCTCACTTTTATTGTACTTTCTTGTGTTACTACAGACACAGAGCAGGAGCATCCTAGAATTGTCACTCTCAGACTTAAAGGAAGAGGAGAGGAGAAGCATATAAATAAACGTTATGTGGGGATATGTGAGTGGAAGGTCATAGAGAAGATCCGGAAAAAACTGAAGGTCAGGAACCAGATTTTAAAGCACATTTCATATATCTTTTCAGCCATTCTATTCAAATAGGTTAGAGTGGTGGGGGATTAAAGTGCATGGCAGGATAAGCTATTGTGAGGAAAAAGAAATTTGGCATTCTTCTAAAACTTTACATAACTGGTTTTGTTGTTAGTTGGGAAGTCGTGTCCGACCCATCATGACCCCATGAACAACATTCCTACAGGCCTTCTTGTCCTCTAACATCTTCTGGAGTTCATTTAAGCTCACGCCTATTGCCACCTCGTTCTCTGTCGTCCCCTTCTTCTTTTGCCCTCAATCTTTCCCAGCATTAGGCTCTTCTCCAGTGAGTCCTTCCTTCTCATTAGGTGGCCAAAGTATTTGAGTTTCATCTTCAGGATCTGGCCTTCTAAAGAGCAGTCAGGGTTGATCTCCTCTAGGACTGACCGGTTTGATCGCCTTGCAGTCCAAGGGACTCCCAGGCGTCTTCTCCAGCACCATAGTTCAAAGGCCTCAATTCTTTGGCGCTCAGCCTTTCTTATGGTCCAACTTTCACAGCCATACATTGCAACTGGGAACACCATAGCCTTGACTATATGCACTTTTGTTGGCAGGGTGATATCTCTGCTTTTTAGTATGCTGTCTAGATTTGCCATAGCTTTCCTTCCCAGGAGCAAGCGTCTTTTAATTTCTTGGCTGTAGTCTCCATCTGTGGGGATCTTGGAGCCCAGGAAAATAAAATCTATCACTACCTCCATTTCTTTCCATCTATTTGCCAGAAAGTGAGAGGCCCGGATGCTATGATCTTAGTTTTCTTAATATTGAGTTTTCAGCCCACTTTTGCACTCTCCTTCTTCACCTGCAGTATGACTGCATTTAATGGGAGACTGACTCTTTGCAATATATCCATGAAACACCCCCCCCCCCCAATTAAATCTTTATCCTCCCAAACTGAGGAAGGGAGGCAGGGAAAGAGAGAGAGAGAGAGAAGGGAGGAGAGAGAGAGAGATGAGAGAGAGAGAGAGAGAGAGAGAAAGAGGAAAGAGAGAAAGGGAAGGAGTGTGAGAGAAAGCTATCTCAGATGGCTTGTTGACATGAAGCAATCACCCTGGCCGGAGCAGAGCCAAAAGAGTAGAAGCTAAAATCCGTCATGGTGAAGGGCCAAGGGATTAGCAGTTAGAAAGCGCTTCATTTAGAAAGAACTGGAGTGGGAAAAACAGGGAGCAGTAGCTGGAATACAGAGGAAAACAGTCAAAGGAATGAGAGTTAATGATTTTTTTTTTTAAGGATGGCAATAATTTCTTTTATGATTTGAACTCTGCAACGTAGAAACCTACAGAGCACCCGATGGTACCACCATGTCAAGACATGACATTCCTATTAACAAGGTGCCCAAAGGCAAACACAGTTTTTAGCAGGCCACTTATTTCGCGGGGGGCGGGGGGGGGGGTTAGAGGGGAGGCAGGAGGGAGTGGGGGAGAGTGTCTAGCGGGAAAGTTTAGGAAAGATGCATTTGAAAGAGCAGCAGAGTGCAGGCAGGAACAAGAGCGAAGGGCGTTTAAAGAAAATAGAACAAAGGAACAAAGGAGTAAGGGGACAAATATCAGGGGACCAAAGTGCTTCTCAGGTGTTCAAGAAACAAGATAAATATTTTGCAGACATAAAGAGCTGAGGGCAAGCGAGCAATATTAAATAAAACAGATCAATGAAACAATAAAAAAAAGGAACACATAAAACAAGGATCCAACAAAATCGAGACAGATTTTTTTTTTTAAAAAAAAAAAATAGGATCAATATAAGCAGATATTCCAATAAAGCAGCCCTTTCGATCAGTCCAAGGGTGGGAACTGAAGCTTACAATGCAAAGCCAGCCAGATATGTTGAACTACAATATCTACAATCCACAGCCGGCAAAGTTAACAGGTGTGCCATAGCTGGAAATTGCGGAAGTGATAGTGCCCTGATTGGAAACGTAAGGCCTAATGAACATGCCAAAATCTACTCCAATAGGTTCCTGAGATTTACCACTACAATCACGAGGACATCCAAACCAAAGAAACACAACTGAAACGGCTGTTTCTGTTCTACAATTTAATATCTAACTTTTCTTTGGGTACATTTTTCCAGAAACATGAGTGCTCCTTCATCTAATATGATGTGATTTTATATAGCTGAAAAAGGTGTAAAAGCATATATTTCCCACTACCTTTGCATCTTAATAAGACAGACAGAGATTAATAATAACAACCCCCCCCCCCCACTGGATGACATCGCCATGTCTCGCTTTTTTAGCAGAGTAAGGGAAGATACTTAGGGATGATTCACACCCTGGCCAGTGTCTTTTTTCACTTTAATCATCGGGCAGAAGACACAGAAGTATAGCCAGCCGGACAAACAGATTTAAAAACTGCTTCTACCCATGGGATGTCAGATTCCTAAAAACACAATATAGGACCACAAATTTCACTGGTGCCAGTGTAGTGATATGTATATACCATAATATAAGATCATACACCTGAGTAGTATACATGTTGCACAGAATATGTTGTACATATGGAAACACATCAGTGGTGGGTTGCCCCCGGTTCACACTGGTTCTATAGAACCGGTAGTAAAACTGGCGGGAGGCTCCGCCCACCGATCCGACGTCACCAAAATGCTTCTGCGCATGCGGCCCCGTTGCGAACCAGTAGTAAAGGTAAGTAGAACCCATCCCTGAAACACATGACTAGTTTTTTCTCTAACTACTTCTATAAGGATTATCCTTTATATTATTCATGTCTTGTATGAACTGTACCAGTAGAGGCTAAACCAATTTCGTTGTATACATGATGTACAATGACAATAAAGGCTTTGACTTTGAAAAAAAGCGGCGTATGACCGATTTTTACACTTACAACGATTGCGGCAACCCAATAGTCATGTGATCAAAATTCAGAGGCTTGGCAACTGACTCATATTTATGACGGTTACAGTGTCCCAGGGTTACGCGATCAGCTTTTGTGACCTTCTGACAAGCAAAATCAATGGGGAAGTCAGATTTGCTTAATAATCGTGTTGTTAGTTGAACAACTGGAGTGATTCACTCCACAACTGTAGCAAGAAAGGTTGTAAAATGGGACAAAACCCACTTAACAAATGTCTCATTTAGCAAAATGAAATTTTGGGGTCAATTGTGGTCATAAGTCGAGGACTACCTATGTACAACTCTATGTATTAAGACATCTTCTGTCAAAGTCAAGTTTTTTTGTGTTTTACCTTGGGATCTGCAGTGAGCAATTTGAAGGCTTGATACACTTGTGCTTCTTTCACGCCTCCACCAAGATCCAGGAAATTGGCAGGTTTTCCACCATTAAGGGAAATTATATCACAGGTTGCCATTGCAAGTCCAGCGCCATTTACTGTAATTAAGAGAGTTTAAATTGCTGATTTTTTTTTTTAAGAAGACGAAATACGAACATGTGCAAATGCAGTTCCAAGATGCCAAAACCAAAAAAAGAGGGAGAAGATAAAAGGAAAAAAGAACAGAAGGAAGGAGAGAAAGGCACAGATGGAGAAAAATTTAAACTTATGGAAAATGTGGACATTTGCTTCCAAGTCCTGTGAGTCTGATCCAAGGTATCTCAATTTACTGAGTTTTTTTTTAAAAAAAACAAAAAACGGGGGAGGGAGCATAGAAATACTAAATGAATAAATCATAGCCTGAGCAAGCAAATCTCCATATACTGCCAATATGTATTTCAATAATACTGAAAATGGGCATTGCTTATGCCTAGCAGTGAGAAAAGTCACCCTTCTGCTGTTTCATATATTCACCATCTATCTCAATGTACGACTCAGAAATAGCAAAAATGGGGAATAAGGTACCACATCTCTTTTGAATGAAAAAAAAAATCAGTTTCCTCTGTATATTAATAGAGGGGTAGGGAGGGCTGGTGGGTGACCAGATATTGGGAGACTGGTGGAACCTCTGGAAAGATGAGGGAGAAGAAGAGGTAGCTGAGCACCTAGGAAGGAGAGCATGCTATATAACCATGATGGTGAACCTATGGCACACGTGCCATAGGTGGCACGCGGAGCCATATTAGTGGGCATGCCAGCTCAGCTCTGGGGCGCATGCGCATGCCGGCTAGCTGATTTTCAGGCCTTCTGGGCCTACCAGAAGTAGGGAAACAGGCTGTTTCCTGCCTCTGGAGGGCCTGGGAGGCCCTATGGAGCTGAAAGGGCCCATTTCCCGACTCCCGGTGGGACAGAAAGTGACTTTTTTGCTGTCCCCAGCCTCCAGAGATTCCTAGAGAGGCTCCTAGAGATTCCTAGAGAGGCTCCTAGAGACTCCTAGAGAGGTTCTGGATTCTGGGGACAGCAAAAAAGTCACTTCCTGTCCCACCGGGAGTCGGGAAATGGGCCCTTTCAGCCTCCGTAGGGCCTCCAAGGGAGTGGGAAAGGCTGTTTTTGCCCTTCCCAGATAAATAGAGAGGATCTGGAACCAGGTAAGAAAGAAAAAGGGGCCTACCAGGCCATCATGTGCCAGGAGCGGGGGGAGGGGGGAATTGCACGTGCATGCGCGTGGGCACATGCGCGTGCAACCCTCCCCCGCCCCCCCCTCTCCTGGCACGCGATGGCAAAAAGGTTAGCCATCACTGCTATATAAGATGGAGGACATTTTACTGAATTTAATTCCTCCTCCCCTCTTCTTGCATTCAATACAGCAGAGGAATAAAAAAGTAGCAACAAAAGCCAATTATAAAATCAGAAGAAACTTCATATTTCATGTCTTCATTTTATTCCTTCACTTACCCGGATCCTTTAGTTAGTTTTGCAGGTTTATGGGCCGTGCCTAATTTCATTAACGTTGCACAAAACAATGTTACAACAACAAATTCTTTCTAATAATAGGTTGTAAAAAGTTGTCCTTTTAACAAATTCCCAATAGTTAGTTTTACCAACACTAGAAAATGTCTTAATTTTTCCTTTTAAAAACAGTTGGGTTCTATGTACCAGAGTTCCCCCAAACTTTCTGGCTTTGCGGACTGGCGGGGGGAGGAATGGGTAGGTGGGTGGAGAGGGGATGGTTCTGCGTGAGTAGTGGGCAAATACATATACCTGTGCAGCTCTGTTTGTGTGAACGGCAGGCACACATACTCGCCGCTCACGTAAATACAGCATGCACGTACGTGCTTGCCCGCTGTTCACGTAAGTGGGGCTCTGTGTGCACACACACGCTCAGCCACCACTTCTACGGACCAATTCTGAACTGCCCAAGATCCAGTAGTGGACCACGGCTCGGGGTTGGGGTCCCCGAGTTCTATACATTAAGGGTTTGTCTCACTGTAAATATGCTTCGCTCATAATATGGCTTAGTCCATTAAAATATCAACTTCATTGCATAGCTAAATTTTTCAGGTGAGAGACAGATACATTTCAACCAGGGTTTGGACTTAGTGGTCCAAACAGCTGCTTCTAACCTTATGGTATTTCTGAACTTGTAATAGAAATAGAATAACAGAGTTGGAAGGGACCTTGGAGGTCTTCTAGTCCAACCCCCTGCTTAGGCAGGAAACCCTACACCACTTCAGACAAATGGTTGTCCAACATCTTCTTAAAAACTTCCAGTGTTGGAGCATTCACAACTTCTGGAGGCAAGTTATTCCACTGATTAATTGTTCTAACTGTCAGGAAATTTCTCCTTAGTCCTAGGTAGCTTCTCTCCTTGATTAGTTTAGGTGCTGCCTAGAAACCAGGAGACTATGAGTTCTAGTCCTGCTTTAGACATCAAAGCCAGTTGGGTGACTTTGGGCTAATCATCCAACTCTCAGCCCAACTCACCTCTCAGGGTTATTGCTCAGCCTGCCCCCCCCCTCTTTGTCAATGAGCCATTAAGGCCTGGGCCAGTCTATTCTACATAACAAAGATCTACCTCCTTCAGGCAGAGCCATAGTAGGAATTGCCCAAAGCCCTTTCATTACATCATCATCCAACAAGAGTCAACCAAGCCTTTGTAGGTTGTCAAAAGACAACCTACAAAGTTACTCCTGCATGGCCCCATGGGAGTCTGACAGCCAATCAGAACACAAGCTCAAATTCAAAGCCCAACAGAGGGCATAAAACCCAGGCACTCTCAGCATCTCTGCCCTTTTTGCCCAGGATCTCAAACCATGTGATCCTATTCATCAATAAACCTTCTTTCCAAGCAACTTCCATGAATCCAGTGTCTTTTTCCCCACTTGGAACTGAACCCAGATGGATATTTCTTCCAACAGAAGGAAGGAAGGAAGGAAGGAAGCTGTGGTGTTCATAGAGCTAATGTACCAGTGGGATTAATCTATGTGCTAGTCTACAATGTATAACAATGTACAATGTATAACAATGTACAATGTATAGTCTACAATTCTTTATGCAGCTCTAAATTCAATCCTTGTCAAACCATTATAGAGGGAGCTAGGAATCAAAAGGAATTTTAGGCATGACTGTTCTCAAGTGCCCTTAGCAGAATTGTTATTTTATTTTCATGGAAGTCTTTCTCCCTAGAAAAATTAGTATTTTTTCATGCTTTGAAAAACTCTTTGCTTCTAAGGTATTTGTCATAAGTGCCTGTAGAGAGGTTAGAGCCAACTCTGTTTAGATGTGTGATGTTAGGCATGCAATTTTTCAGACCAGACCAGGAAGATATAGCAATAGGATTACTCACCAAAACAGGCAATGTTTCCATCCAGACCTATGTACTTTAAGTCGTAATGGGCAGCTTCATTTTCTATTGGTTCATTCTCAGATTTGTCATCCATGGCAAATATGGATTTTTGCCTGAACTCAGCATTGTCATCAAAATTTATCTTGGCATCAAAGCATACCACTAAATGGAAAAGGAAATAAAATGGAAAAGGAAAACAGAATTAGAATTCCACCCCAGATTTTAAGGGCTTGCAAAAGCAGTTATCAAAAAGCAATTTGCCACAAACCTACTAGGTGTCAAAGGAAAAAACAATCTATGAAATCTCCACGTTGCCTTCATTTCAGCCTCAGTATATGAATGGGATCGGTTCAAATTGTCCTTCGCTTCACTGAAATTAAAATAGTGTTTTCTCTTTTAAGCTGATGGGTGCAAGATGTGTTACATCTCAACACCCACTATGTCAGTGGTGAAATCAGGAGATCAGTAGAGGGTTGGATCTGACTAATGCTATTTAGGTTGACGTAGCCATGTTCTTTCTTTTCCACGTCTTTCTTATCAGCCCTACCTGCAGATTTTCCCTGATTGTCTCACTAAAGAGAGAATTACAACGGTGTACACTGGTTGTCAGAACTGTAAATAATGCTAGGCTGCTCAACTGGCAGCATTCTCCTTGTATTAAATCTAGGTCTACTACAGGTTCAGTGCGAAGCTGAAATGGTGAAACAGGGGAATAGTACAACAGAGAAATGGTTTAACACTGAAATAACATAATGGCTTTGTCACAAGGGCTTTGTGGATTCACAAAGGCTCTGATCCATCTCATAGCGAACAAAACATTCCTGAAATTTTGTTTTAATTAACACAGCAGAGCAAAACAAGTTTCATTTTCAAACAGTGTTTCATTTCTAATTCAGTTTAAAAGAAAGCCAAATTCCTGTCTCTGGTCCCTCTTGTCTTTCTTATTGATAAAGAGCCAAGAAGCAACAATAAAACCATAGAGCGAAGTAAACTCAGCAGAGACTTGGCAGATATGGGGATTGCTAAGCATTTCTAGGCTTCTTCTTACATCTCTACTAGCAAAGAAAAGATTCCCAATTTGCGTAAAAGTCCACCTTGTTAATGCCTGTAGTCTAGCATTGGCATAAAATTAGAGCATTACTATTTCATTACTCTTTCCTACTTTGAGATAAGTAATGGAGTTAATTACGCTGGCTGCAATACTCTTTGCTGGGGTTGTCAGTCCCTTTCCCTTCTCTGGCAGGATGCTGTAGCCCACTGGCCCCAAAAGATTTCCTAATAGGAATCCTCAATTGCTTATATGATTCAATCTGAATGCCAGTGCAGGGAATCTAATATTAAACAGAATTAGGAAAGCAACGTTTTTTTTTAAAAAAGAAGCAAATAATAGAAACGGTGGCTCAGTGGCTAAGATGCCAAGCTTGTCAATCAGAAGGTCGGCAGTTCAGCGGTTCGAATCCCTAGCGCCACGTAACGGGGTGAGTTCCTGTTACTTGTCCCAGCTTCTGCCAACCTAGCAGTTCGAAAGCACGTAAAATATGCAAGTAGAAAAAATAGGGACCACCTTTGGTGGGAAGGTAACAGAGTTCCGTGCGCTTTTAGTGTTCAGTCATGCCAGCCACATGACCGCGGAGATGTCTTCGGACAGCACTGGCTCTTTGGCTTAGAAACAGAGATGAGCACCACCCCCTACAGTCGGGAACGACTTGCATGTATGTGCGAAGGGAACCTTTACTATGCAATACCCAGCTCTTATCAAGAGGGCTAAATGAGTCTGATTAGTGCACTATAAGAACAGTATATACAAACTGAAGGGGCTTCAGAGGAAGAACTGAAGATAGATGGCAGGAAGGAAAGAACCACATATACATGGTACATCAGGAAAAAGGTCTGATATCAAACTAGGTAATATTGCTGATGCCTTCTTCCCCTTTCCTTATTTAATGTTAACTTGGTATTTATTCAAAAATAGCATGGCAGATAGCTAAATCCTCCAGAATCCCCACACATCTGCAAGAAGACAAAGCAGAACCTACGTGACATCATCACACAAGGCATCATTTTGACATCACTTTGTGACTGCTGCTGTGGGAGACTGCTCCTAAGATATTGCAGAGCTAAAACTGGATGCATTCAATTTGTGACTTGCAAAAGTGAGGTCATCTCTACTCTCAACACTAGAGTCCCAATCCAGATTATAATTGCCATTTACCCTTAATGTAGAAGGTATATATAATAGAATAAGAACAGAATAACAGAGTTGGAAGGGACCTTGGAGGTCTTCTAGTCCAACCCCCTGCTCAGGCAGGAAACCCTATACCATTTCAGACAAATGGTTGTCCAATCTCTTCTTTAAAATTTCCAGTGTTTTGAGAATTCACAACTTCTGGAGGCAAGTTGTTCTACTGGTTAATCGTTCTAACAGTCAGGAAATGTCTCCTTAGTTCCAAGTTGCTTCTCTCCTTGATTAGATTCCACCCATTGCTTCTTGTCCTGCCCTCAGGTGCTTTGGAGAATAGTTTGACTCCCACTTCTTTGTGGCAGCCCCTGCAATATTGGAACACTGCTATCATGTCTCTCCTAGTCCTTCTTTTCCTTAAACTACACATACCCAATTCCAGCAACTGTTCTTTATATGTTTTAACCATGTCTTTAAATTAGTATTATTTTTTTTAAGAACCTACAGGATGAAAATAATACAGACAATGCTTAAATGTTTCAGTTTCTAGCCTTATGCCTGGATTGCAGAATTTGTTCATTTGTTGGAAACACAATGACAACAGTATGATCAGGTGACTCTTGGCAGCATGCAGGAAAAAAAGTGCCACATACTAAGCTAACTTTTAATTCATTAATCTATATTTCACTATCTGTGAGAGGTGTGGCCCTCAAAATGTTGAACTAATTGTAGGCTAATGAGCCATTAAAATGCACACTTTCTTCTTCCTCCCAAAATTAAGGAATTAATCCTCAATTTATATCAGCAGCATAATCTTATCAGCAGCATCCAATGGCAAGACACAGCATAATGATACACAAATAATATATCTTCTACTATTATTCTAACCAACATAATTATTTCTTCTATATATATCCAAAATGCCATAGGGAGCTTTCAGAGTTGGAAAAGGGTGAGGAGGGGGAGTGTTAAATTTTATATATTTTTATCATTAATAATTTGTCCAATAAATCAGTTTAACATGACTATTTTACATTATAGTCATAAAACAAGTACACTTCATCATGGCCACATTTCAATTTTTTGACTTATTGTATTCTATTACACTAAATTATTTAAATTATTCTCTTGCACTAAATTATTCTGAAATAATTTTATGCCATTTGCTTTTTTAAAAATAACTTTGTTTCATTCGGCTGTCTAAAAGAACGGTTTCTTAAAATAGCAGGAACATCTTGATTGCATTATTGAAGATCTGTGTCTTTTAAGATTGTTGTCAAATAAGACACAGTATAATTTTAAAATCCAAACTAGTCTACTTAGTTTGCTAAAGGGTGTTTATTAGCTGGGCCCATAAAATAATAATTAAAAAATCTGGGCAAATTATGTTATTTGCTCCCCAATTGTGCAAACTACAACTGGTCTTAATATTTGACATTTTGAGAGGATACAAGAAAAAGTGAATTCAATTTGGCCATTAAGGATTTATTTAGGGTCATTTTTCATATAGTTCAGATTTATATCCTCCACTTATCTATACTTCTAGTTAAATACTGAAGCCTATCATAGGAACCAAGTTAAAATTTTCTTATTTAGATGTTACGAATTTGGCTGGGAAAAGGATAATTAAACCTTTGTTAATTTGATTAACAAATCAAATTTTATGTTTTACATTCATAAACCACAACCATACAAAATGAGCAAACTGAAGTTCCTTATTATGCATGTGTCTCATGAGCTGGCTTTTTTGTTACAATCAACTATTACTAAAAAACCCCACCAATTATTTATCTGTATATGTAGTTCTTCATATGATTATTAATACATACACATGGACACCAGCCAGAGCATAGAAAAACTTCAAAGAAATAGTGCAAGATTGAAAGATGTGGCCCACAGAATCGCCAAGAGTCGGAGTCGGAGATGACGGATAACATCATCTTCATATATGCATAGGTTATGGATCTGCATAGAACTACATAGAACAT
This sequence comes from Pituophis catenifer annectens, assembly GCF_029215685.1. NCBI lineage: Eukaryota > Metazoa > Chordata > Lepidosauria > Squamata > Colubridae > Pituophis > Pituophis catenifer. The sequence continues at coordinate 53,260,384 of NW_027256882.1, forward strand.
ATGGAATCTTCTAACGCTAGATTGCCTGCGCTTCACGCAGTGAAGGACAGCTTCCACTGGACCTCTTTAGTTCCTGAGATCAACGCAGTGCATCAGAAGGAATGAAGTCACTTGACACCACTTGATCAAGAAGGTAGGAGAGCAGATTGCAAGTTCACAGAAAACTATTCGAAGAAGTGCAGTTTAACAAAGTCTTCTTCATAGTTTCTCAGACACACATATATGTGTATAAGTAGTAAACTTATAACATGGAAAAAAGTCATAAGATAGTCAAGATTTTATGATACCCGTCCAAATGTTGCATCTCTCTGAATGCTGAATGAAGGCAGAAGGATGAACACGTGGCTATCTGACAGAATTCCAGTAAAGGAATCCCTGAGAAGACAAACTGCCAATGTGGCCATTCCTGTTTTAAAACAGTACAAATCAGAAGCCACCCTTCAACAAAACTTCATGGTTGCATCCACCTATAAGCCCTTACACTATAAAGGTGGCCTTGGAAGACAGAAATATATGATAGTTTCTGTAGAACAAGACCATATAGTTATAAGTAAAAGCATGTTCAAGACAAATACTTGAGAGGCTGGGAAAAAACGGAGAGAGTCTAAAGTCTTAATTGATGGGGAAAAAATAATTTTGGAAGGAAAGTGGCATCCATGCAAAGAAATGTTTTGTTCGTATGGAAAGTAAGAAAAGGAGGATTTCTCTATTTGTGGGACACAAATCACAACTTCCTAAATCTGAGCAAAATATTCCACACTGGGTAAAAGTAGTTTTTCTTTAGGTAACAACATTAAAAAAAAAAGAAATCACTACCCAATCATAACAGTAACACTTCAATAAGGACTTTCTGATAAGCAGTTTCAAGTAATGAATGAAAAGTTTTGGGAAACTTTGCTCTAAAGACATATAGCTCTGGCCCTGGGAACTATTCAAGAATCTTTTCCTCTGTGACAGGAAGTGGATGGTCAGGAGTTCATAGGGGTCAGCTGGCCATCGCAGGAGGGTCGTCCTGCATGTGCGGTGGAGCTGGAGGTTGGGGATCGGCCACCCCTCCCACGACAGCCAACCTGACCCTGGGTGAACCGGTTGTTAAATTATTTGAACCCCACCACTGGGTACCTATTAACACAGAAAGAAGAAAAAAAGAGGCTTCAGATGGGAACTGGTAGAGATTCCAGTGGATAGGAGAAAAGGGAAGTATCCTAGTGAAGAAAAAATGAAGAAAGTTGTTTTAAATGGAAATGAAAGGCCAATCAGTTTTTCTAACTGATTGAGTGCCCAAAGTAGGCGGACTGATCTGATACAGATAGTCCTTGAGTTACAACCATTCGTTTAGTGAACGTTTGACGTTCCAATGGCAAGTTGTAAGTGAAAAAAATGACTTATGACCAGTTTTTGCTTGATGGTAGTAGCATCCCCATGGTCACATGATCAAAATTTGGGCACTTGGCAACGGGCATGCAGTTATGACACTTGCACTGTCCCAGGGTCCTGTGATCCCCATTTGTGACCTCCCCAGCTGACTTCTGAAAAGTAAAGTCAATGGGAAGAAACCAAATTCGCTTAATAATCGCATGTTTCAGTTAACAGCTGCAACGATTTGCTTAACAACTGTGGCAAAAAAGGTTGTAAAACGGGACACAAATCACAACTTCCTTCTTTAGCAATGGAACTTTGGGGGTCGATTGTAGTCGTAGACAAGGACTATCTGTTATTGTCAAATTGTTTTTCCAAATACTGGAAAGGATTTCTATTTATCTGCAGTATAATCCCTTCTATCTTATTCCTGAGCAGTTATGGAACTATATTCTCCAAGCTGTAGGATCAAGCTGTATTCTCCAAGCTGAAGGAATCAAGATGGGATCGAAGATTTGTCCAGATGAATTGGGGAGACAGAACTACTCTCGATAGGAGAGAATAAAGCATAGAATGGACCATGTGCGCTGAGGTCCTCAAGAGATGTGAGAAAGAACCGAGGCCATTGAGATGCCAAAGAATGAAATCCCTTCAATGTTAACATGAAGACATGGTCACCAGGAAAACTGATTAATATAGATAGCATCATGTGCATGGAGAACAGAGCTTCTAAAAATAACTCTGTAAATATCATCCAAAGGGAACGAGAAAGGGGAAACTTGATTAACCGAGACATGAGAGCAGCTATGAAAGTTGTTCTAGTTTCAAGTAGGATAGTGTATATATGTCTTCCATAAATAAATAACCACTAAGGAAGAAAAGGATCCTCTGTGGAAAGATTAAATGCCTGTTAACTCCATAGAATAAATAAACTGCCTCCATAACTGCCTCGTGAAGATCTACAATGATTTTTAAATCATAGTTCCCAATGCAATCCTGTTGAAACGAATGTCTAATGTCAAGATGAATATAATGATAAACCATAATTACACTAAAGCTTGATTTCGACTTGTCCACAACTGCACATAGACGTCAACACATACCTATGCAGCGAAGGGTTTGATGGGTAAGCATAGGCTGCAATGGTTGCAGATAGGTCGATGTGCATACCTCCCAAATATCAACTATGTATTGTGTGGGGATACACATCCCATACAGGGGTGGTATTCACTTACCTTTTTTTTAAAAAAAAATGATTTATATGCTGCCCTTCTCCGGAGACTCAGGGCGGCTTACAATGCGTTAAGCAATAGCCTTCATACTTTTGTATATTTATACAAAGTCAGCTTATTGCCCCCACAAACTGGGTCCTCACTTTACCTACCTTAGAAAGGATGGAAGGCTGAGTCAACCTTGAGCCTGGTGAGATTCGAACTTACAGTAATTGCAGACAGCTGGTGTTAATCACAATGCTTTTAGTCTGCTGAGCCACCAGGCCCTTTGCTACTGGTTTGCAAATGTGAGCATGCTACCTCTGCTTCGCTCACACACACTACCTCCGTGCATACGCAGGGCCTTCTGAGCATGCGCGGAGTGTCAAAAACAGGATGTGATTACGTCCGGGCGGGTAGGTGGAGCCTCCGGCAGCTGCCGCTACCAGTTCTCCCGATCCGGATAGAACTGGCTGAATACTACCACTGATCCCATACGCTTGTTCCGACTTTCTATTGGGAGGCGGGTGGAAGGCAAGGCACATTCAAGCAACGTTAACATTCGCAGAAGTATAAATGCAAGAGCTATGCAACCATCTTTGAACGACAAATGCATATGTTCCCTGATTTGTTAGACACACAAGTCTAACCCAAGCTTAAGCCATAAATGGGAGGAGGTGGAGAGGGTTGGTAGTTTTAAATTTCTGGGCATTTATATCTCGGAGGACCTCTCATGGACTATGAATGCTAACATGCTTGTGAAGAAGGCACAGAAGAGGCTGTACTTCCTGAGAATGCTCAGGAAGATAAATCTATCTCAGCATCTACTTCTGTCCTACTATTGCAGCACCATTGAGAGTGTCCTGACATACGGCATTCTTGCATGGTATAGGAGCAGCTCTGTAGCGGACATAAAAACTCTACAGAGAATTATTAAAACTGCCCAGAATATCATCGGACTCCAGCTACCAGCCCTGGATGACATCTTCGCATCTCACTGTTTGAAGAAGTTGCACAACATTCTCAGACACTCTTCCCATCCTGCTTACAATCTTTTTGGACTGTTGCCTTCTGGCAGAAGATACAGAACAATTAAAACTTGGGCCACATGTTTTCTGAATAGTTTTTATCCCAGAGCTATACTTGCACTCAACGATGAACTAAAGGGCCACCATCAGTGAGCTGTTGGACAGCATTACTTGGTCTGTTGTGTGGATATTTGGGTGATTTAGGGGTGGGAAATTTATGGTGGGTGGGGGAGTGTTTGGGGATTGTCATGCATGTTGGGCTTGGTCTCTGAGTGTTAAGTGAATTTCATTGTATGAGTATACTGTGTATATACGTACAATAACAATAAACTTTATACTTAAATAGAAGGCAGATTTTGCCTGTGACAAGGAAAATGCAAGGAAGAAGTTGTATCTATAGATGTTCAAATTCTCTAAGGCACCATTCTAATACTGAGAATGTGAGTAAGTGTTTCTTTGCTAGATCAATATTCAACCCCCTACCTCCCCCTTTTAAAAAAAAAAATACCTTGTCCTTCTGGAGTTTCACCAAAGGGATTCACCTCCACCTGAGTGGCATCAATTTGTAGGAAAAGATTGTATAGCTTCTTTATTTGATCTGCTGCCTGAAGTTGAAAACATAATGCATAATAACATAAACAGAAAATCATAGGAAGAGGGTAAAGAAAAAGAAAATAATCCTAACACACCATTAAACCTATTTCTATTTTCTCCATTGGTACGAGAGGTTAAAATGTTAACATGCTTTTATTAAGTGGAAATGCTTTATATTGTCTTCAAATTGATGGCTGATGCCTTAGCCTCTTCCTCCCTCAAGTAAAAAAAAAAATGATTGCTGGTTCAAAACATTGTCAAATATTGCATAAAGACTCCCTCTTCACAGTGCACTAAATAGGGCCTTGCAGGAAGTAAGAACAGCATCATTAATTCAAACAAACTTAATTTAAGCACAATGAACCAAGTTTGAGAGTTCATAATGAATACATTATGCTGATATGGAAGTTAAAGTGATTACCTTAATGAGACTAAATTCAGAAACTGTGAAGCAATATGCAGCTGACAAATGTAGATTAGTTGCTGAATTTGTTTAGAAAATACTTAAACCCGCCTTTCCTACATCAAAATGTGACTTCTGCTACAGAAACAACAGTTGAAAAATTGGGTTATTTGCTCTTAAAACCTGGGTTAATTAATTGTGCTTAATTTCATTGATGCGTGACCAGGATTAAACTTCCCTGAGTAACTTTCTGTCTGTATTATCTTTCTTTTCCCTCATCAAATAGATAAATAAGCTAACAACAAAAGTAACAAATAGTTAATACATATAGCAGAGGTGGCCAATCATCCCCCAAAATCAGAATTGTGCCCCCCCCCCCACACCAGCCCACAACAAATCACTCCAACACTGCATCAAAAAAGTTTGAAACTTTAGTATACTTCTTGTGAAGAAGAAACTAATACACTTCTTATGAATTAGTGATTTATTTTTCCTCACTGCTGAAAGCTCTTCCTTTATTTCTTCTCCTGACTCCTGAAAATTTATTGATGCTTCTTCCTTTTCCTATTTGACCTTTAAAGCAACTTTGTGATGTAAGGTTAATCTGATGGAAAGTGATAAACCCAGCGAGGAAGAATTTACACCTGAGTTACTTTTCACCCAAAACAATGAGGCTAAATACATCATTGGTTTACTAGTCACCAATGATGTCATGGACATTAACCAATAGATTCCCAGGATTTGTACTAAGGGATATTTCTTACCAATTTCAGAAGAGGCCTGAGAGATGCAAAATCATCTTCAGGGCTAGAAATGTATAGGTTTTTTTTTTTGCATACAGGTTTGTTGACTTCACAGGAGGGGCAGTACCCTTCCTTTCTAAAGTTTGAGTGGAGCCTCCACAGCAGTCTCTCCAAAACTTTCCATCAACCTTTGTAATTGTTGATGTGGTAAAGGGAGGATATTTAAAATAATATCCTAATAATTATTTTAAAAATGGAGATTTAAATTTAGTTTTGTTTTCCTTTTTATGGTGGGGGAGCATAAGCAACAAGAGAGAGAGAGAGAGAGAGAGAGAGAGAGAAAGATGATTGATAGATGATAGACAGACAGACAGACAGACAGACTGACAGATAGCTTTGATTCAAAGGAGATTGAGGATCTCTGGTTTAAGACTTTCCATAACAAAAAAAAAACAAAAACAAAAACAAAAAAAAAACAAAACAAAACAAAACAAAACAAAACAAAACACAAAAGACTAACTTGCCTCTCTAAGACATAGCTTCTATTTAGTGCAAAGCTATTTTTGAGTGGAATCTTTAACTAGAGACCTTCTCAGATAGTGGTCAAGTCAGACTGTTTATCTGAAAGGAGTGGTAAGCCAACAGCAGACACATTAATGGATTTCTGAGGTTTCCCGTTTTGATTTTTCATGACAAACCAAAGCAATGCTCATTTGCTTTGCTATGCATTCAGGTCATTTTTGGAAATTAAAGTGGCAATTACAGTTAGCTCCATGATGATGAAAATGGTGGCTCTTTGGAGCAATGAACTGTAAAAAAAAAGAGGACTAAGAGGCAAGGTCAGCAGTAGGACAGGCCAGAATAATTGCTGAGATCAGGACATTATTATTATTATTCCACAATTTAAGTCATTCCAGTGGAATTTATTATTTCCACTGGTATGAGCAATTTTATGCATGTACAAATGTGCAGACTTCAGCTGTCAACTTTTTTTCAGAATACATTTAATCTGAATTAACAATTCCACTTAACATGTAACATAAAGCCTAGTGCTATATATTTGAATCTGATATAGTTACCATAAAGTAAACTTAAAGTACATTTCTCCATACTGATGCTTGAAAAGAAATTCAATAATCATGCATTATTTTAGAAGATTGTTAAATAACCATCCTCACCAAAGAGACAACTAAAAGGCTATCAAGCATTATGAAAATTTATCCACAGCTTGTTAGACATTAGATTTTAACCATAGTACCACAATTCTTCTAGTATCTACCTACTGGGGAATATAAATGATTATCGTAAGACCAAATTAAATAGACCTTTGATTACACTGATGTAGCCATTATGTTTCTATGCTTCAGTAAATCACACTGCAAAGGTTATAGCACATGGGAAGAAATGTATTAGATGTTGTTTTGTTAAGCAGTTCATGCATTGTGCTAATAATGACATGAAAAGCTAAAAAGATTTAATAATAATTCTCTCTCATTAATGATACTGCTAAAACTTCAAATGCGTGTTAATCATCTTAATGTTTATGCATTTGTTAATTGCACAGTTGGGATGGAAATTAATTAAAAGTGGTATATTAAAAATTCAAAGGTTTTATAAAAGTGGCATTTTGATGATATGGGAAAGTTTGTAGAAAAACAATTTATCATCTCTCTCTTCCTAGAGCAGTAAAAAAAGATCAAGCTTGTTGCAAAATGTGAGTTGGGTGGTCATATAAATGTGTTTAATAAATAAACGTGTGGGAGTTGGGTGGCCATATAAATGTGTTTAATAAATAAAAATAGATAAACTCAAAAAGATAGTGACTTGCACGGGTTTCAAATGCTGAGAATTTTAAGCAGTAAAATGTAGACAGAAAATCTAAATTTGCTTCTTTTTTATTCATGTGACCATTTGCATCGCTAGATGAACATGAATGGAAAGGAATTCAAGTTAGATAAAAAATAACTATAGAAAACCCTATTACAAAAAATAGTAATGTTACTCATATGAGTATTTTTAATGTAAGCATTTTTTATTGAGTTCTAGAGTATTATAAAATACAAATCATATGAGCAGTTTTAAATGGGTATCAAAACTTTCACAGGATGTAAAAGGTTACTAGTAAAATGGGCTTATATTAATTCAAGTAAAAGAGGCAAATGTGTCTCTCAGCATAAATTACTAGGAATGTAACTACATCAGAATAGTATTCTGTTCCAGTGATTTCCGCTGGTACCTGCTTGGCCATTATGGGAACAAGATGCTGATTTAGACAGCACTTTGATTGTACAGAGTAGCAAAAAGATTAACAGTCCATTCAACAGCCAATAGGGTCAAGCAGTGTTTTTAATACTGCCTATAACTTTTCAGAATGAATTTCTTTAAGTAGAAGGAATGTAACATTAAGGAACGTAAGATTTTCTTTAGCCTTCAGCCCACAATCAGGTGTCATCATACGATAATACATTCGATACAACTGAATTGAAAACCCCTGATATTGCATTAATATTGCACTATACAGTAGAATTCAATAGTTACTGCTCTGGGATAGAAGCTGTTTTTCAGCCTATTTGTCCTTGATTTTATTATCCTGTACTGTATGTTAGATGGTTAAAAGTTCAAAAAAAGGGTGGCCGGGATGAGATGGATCTTTAAGAATATTTTGAACTTTCTTAAGGCAGCAGGAGCTATAAACTCTTCTAAAGAGGGAAGAGGGCAACCAGTGATCCTCTGGGCAATGACGTTAACCCTCTGGAGTGCTGTCCTATCTGTCACGGTGCAACTGGCAAACCATACACAGGTGCAGTAAGTTAAAATACTCTCTATGGTGCAGCAGTAGAAGATCACCAGCAGTTTTTCATTCCGTTGTTGTTTCCTGAGAAGACTCAGGTAGTATAATCTCTGTTGGGCCCTTTGGACCAGTTATGCAATGTGAGCGCCCCAGGTCAGGTCCTCTTTTATGATAACACCCAGAAACTTAAAACTGACCCTTTGCTCCACTCAGTCTCCATTGATAAGCAAGGGCTGGATGTCTGATCTATTCCTTCTATAGTCCACTATAAGGTCCTTGGTCTTATTGGTGTTAAGGACCAAATTTTTGTCTTCACACCACGAAAGCAACCAATCCACCTCATCTCGATAGGCAGACTCATCCCCCTCCGGAGATGAGTCCCACCACTGTTGTATCATCTGCAAATTTAATAATAGTATGACTGGCGTGAGTGGGAATTATTATGTTGAATGCTAGTGCTACTTTAGACAATATAGCTCCTTCTGATGACCAACTGGTATTTGGGGTTGTGGCAGGGGTGAAATCTACTTACCTTCCCTACTGGTTCAGAAGTGCGCGCGCCATCATCATGTCCAATTTTAGACCCTCCACATGCACAGAGGGTCAAAAACAGGTTACTTCCTGGTTAAAACCAGGAAGTAACAACGTCTGGGCAGGTGGGTGGAGCCTCACGCTGCCGCTGCTACCGGTTTGCTGAACCATGCACCGCCACTGCTACCGGTTCGCCTAAACCGGAGCGAATGGGTAGAATTTCATCCCTGGGTTGTGGACATCTTTCTGTTGAAGTTTCATACCATAGCATGAACCAGATGATCAGGAAGTGATGTGAAGTTTTTTTTTTAATTGAACTTTTGGATTAAGAAGGAAAAGTTAACTGAATTTTTGTATTAAGGAGGACTTAATCAGACCATTCTTAATTAGATCCACTCCTTTCTGTACATGGAAACAAATTGGTTCCATTTCATGCTCACAAAGCACTTCCAAGGATCTGGAAAGGTCCTTTTGGAAATGTCAACAGGCACTTTAAAAAAGCCATCTGTAAAACCAGCAAGCATTTCCAATATACAGTGAAAAATCTATCTCTCACAACCAAGGAACAAAAAGAATTAAGGTCCAAGAATAGATTATTGGAATTTAATTGATGGTTGCCGTTGTTGCTACCATTAATTGATAGCATATTTTATTTTTCCTGAATGCTTAGAATGTATAACAAGTTATTATGATGAAACAAAGACCATCGATGCCCCGAATACAACTGGAAATATGCAACCGGAAAGATCCTAAAGTTGGATTGAGCAAAATGATTCACTGGCATCTCAGCGTAGTTAAAAGCTAATTCCTGAAAATGTTACCTGCTGCTGCAAAGGCCCTTTGAATCCCAAATTTTCTGCCAGCCGTACTGCTTGAGCATCCTTTACCCCTTCAAAAATATCTATTTCTTCCTGTTACAATAAAGGGCATAAACAAAAATATTCAGCTGGGAAAGAAATGTGTAATTTCAATGGTTAAAAAAAAATACTTAACATATTCTGCAAATTAGCAATTAAAATTTGGCAAGTTGCCAAAATCCCAAGAATGCAGCTACAGGGTATGTTATAATTACCACACTCTCCATGAAAAAAAAAGAGTCCCTCTGAAAATCATGAAATTCTTCAGGGTGGCATGCTGACAAGGCAATCTGACACCAGTTTTCACTTTTAATTACTGTACAGATGGCATTGATGAATACATATTCTGTTAATTTTTACGACCAATTTAAACACGGAACCAAAGCAATGTTGTTAATGCCCAACAATATTCTTCTTCATTTTTCAATTCAAATATGCATTATTATTGTTGTTGTTGTTGCTGCTGCTGTTTACAGAATGTTATGCGCTCACAAAATTATAGACCAGTTCCAGGTTAAGCTTTGTTACTGTCTCATTAAGCATTCTTTCATGTAGTAGCCATTCCCTACTCCTATAATTTGAAATAATAGCAGATTGTCATGTGAAAAGAAAAGGAATTTTGAGTAAATATAACGTTTACTTGCTGAGTGAATAGGAGGCTGATTTATAAATCAATAGAATCACATACTTTTGCTATTGTTTTTCTATACCACTTCAGGCTGGATACGATATTTAAAGTGTTTTATTGTAATGTTTATGTAGTGATTATTGGAGGTGGAGCTTTGAGAACTGTATGCCGATTAGTGTACATTTAAAAGTGACAATAAAGTTATTCTAAGTCAGTTCTAAAGTACTGTATCTCTACCACTCTAAAAGAGAAAAATTAAGGTCCTTGATATCATAGATATCTTTATGGGGATGAAATTAAATAATCTATATTTTCTTTATAGAGGTACAGTCTATGATGAACTTTTATTCCCTGACTTTATAAACTGGCTCTTCATATTTTAAAGGGTGATTGTTGAGACTACAAATTTAAGTCCATTTATCTGGCTATAATTCCCATTATATACAATTAGACTTTCTTCAACAGGCATGTAAGACCTGTACCGAAAAAAAAAGAATAAACTAAGCAAGTTAGTATTTATTAGCTTACAGAATTTACTAATTCTGTCAGTTAATTTACTAATGAGCAAAAGTTATTTACAACTGCTATAAACTCTTCCAAAGTTATGTCCCATTTTATACTACATTCAGACACTTTCTATCTACATGTAGTAAAATAACACTGAAAATGCTCACATTCCATTTTGCTATAAATGTAAACTGTGAATAAATATGTGAACCTATCATTTTTTTTAAAGATCTGCTAGTCTTTTAAGGTTTTTTTTTGGGGGGGAGGGTTGTTTGGCGAGGGAGAGGGAGGGAGGGGGAGAGCCAGGCCCGGCACAGGGTCGTGTGAGGGGAGGTGCGGAGCGGGGAATGGAGGGGGTTAGTGTTGGTATGGAGAAGGGCGATTCCGTCAGGACTGTCGGTGGGAGGGGCAGATATGGTGGGAGCAGGGGGCCATATTGTGTTGTGGGGGCATGTGCCCACTGTCTTCAAGCGGTGACATGCTCCGGCCCCCAATGCTCACCTCGTTCCCTGGGTTGTTCAGAGTCTCAGAGCCCTGGTCTTAGACTGATGTTGTGCAATGCCAGGTCCATGGTCAACAAAGCCCCCCTCATTTGTGAGCTGATTCAGGAGGGGGGAGCGGACCTGGCAGGTATTACAGAGACCTGGTTGGGCCAGGAGGGGGGTCCCCCTGGTTGAGATGTGCCCACCGGGTTTCTGCGCATTTCATCAGCCGAGGGCACAGGGTAGGGGTGGGGGAGTGGCGGTTATTGTAAAGGAAGGTCTCGATCCTAGGGAGGCCACTGTACCTCAGATAGCCGGATGTGAGTCTCTCCTTGTGAAGTGGGTCCATGGGATGCAGGTGGGCTCACGCCCTCGTCACCTCTCGCCTGGACTACTGCAATGCTCTCTACATGGGGCTCCCCTTGAGGAGCACCTGGAGGCTCCAGCTGGTCCAGAATGCAGCCGCGCGGGTTATTATGGGGGCGACATGGCGCTCCCATGTAACACCTCTTCTGCGCGAGCTGCACTGGCTCCTGGTGGTCTTCCGGGTGCGCTTCAAGGTATTGGTTCTCATCTTTAAAGCGCTCCATGGCTTAGGGCCCGGATATTTACGAGACCACCTTCTGCCACCGATAACCTCCCACCGGCCAATCCGCTCCCACAGAAAGGGTCTCCTTAGGGTGCCGTCGGCCAAGCAATGTCGACTGACGACCCCCAGGGGGACAGCCTTCTCTGTGGGGGCACCCGCCCTCTGGAACGAGCTACCCGCAGGAATACAACTGATCCCGGACCTCCGTACTTTCCGTCGAGCTTTGAAGACCTTTCTATTTCAGCAAGCTGGGCTGGCTTAAAATTTTAATGGGCAAAGGGTTTTAAATTTTGGGAAGCCAATTTGATTTAATTCTGTTTTAATTCATCTTAATTTTTATATTGTATGTATTTTAATCTTGGCTGTTCACCGCCCTGAGTCCTTCGGGAGAAGGGCGGTATACAAATTTAATAAACCTAACCTAACCTAACCTAACACTGAAAATGATGCAATTAAATTTTGGAAAAGATGGATTTATTCTAACAATGTAACTAAAAGGTTTTTCACACTTCCCCTGGACTCCATCTGCAGCTCCCCGAGGGAGGTACATCTCACAGTTTGGGAAACCCTGCTGTAAGTGGTAGCAATATCTCTACAAAGTACGAACTTTTAATGGGAGATAAAGATGAATAGATTAATAGAGAGTGCGAATGTCTGTGCAAGCTCTAGCATATGAGAATGATTAATCATTGTTCAAATAATGTAAACTATGTACCTGGAAGCGAAGGCAGTCCTTTAATTCAGCCCCAAAAAATTTGTTGCTAAGCTTGACAGTTGTTAAGTGAGTTTTGCCCCATTTTATGACTTTCCTTGCCACAGTTGTTATTAACATAGTTGTTAAGGAATCTGGCTTCCCCATTGATTGTGCTTGTCAGAAGGTCGCAAAAGGTGATCACATGACCTCAAGCACTGCAACCGTCATAAATATGAGATAGTTGGCAAGCATCTGAATTTTGATCATGTGACCATGAAGATACTGCAATGGTTGCAAATATGACTAATAGTCATACATCACTTTTTTCAGTGTCATTGTAACTTCAAACTGTTACTAAATTAACTATTATAAATTGAGGACCACTGTATGTAATTCAAGTAATCTGTGTGATGTCATGATGCACAAACAAAAACTAATGTTTGTTCACATAAAATATTTACCAAAACTTACATGAATTTATTTATTATTTTATTCATTAGATTTGTGTGCTGCCCATCTCATCTTGAGAGGACTTTGGACTGCTTACAAACACTAAAATCAAATGTCAAAAATTATTAGCTCCCCTTCTGGATGTATCTATATAAATGCATATAGAAAATCTGGAACATTTGATGAATCCTTTACAGATACCATATTAGATCTTCAGTAAATAGTCTCATCAACCCATATTTGATTATTTATTCAAAGAGAATATAGCAATGCAGTTTGCGTGAACACGAACAATTTTAAACTAAAATGTACCTTGAAAATAAGTTCTGGAGTTTTTGCAGCTACTTCTTCTATATCAACCCCACCTTGTGGGCTACCAACGAGAACAGGTCCATTGCAAGCTCGATCCATTAATATTGCAAAATATGTCTCTCTGGAAATGTTTAGTGCTTCTGCCACCATAACCTAAAAAATATAATTTGAGAATATATTATTAGTATGCCTTGGCTAACAAGATCCAACACTCTTTACATTTTATTGGCTGTATAAGAAATAAAGTCTTCCAAATGAGGGAGAGAATCTAGCATATGTAGTAACTGAATGCCAGAGATTAACCCACATTCTGGAATCCTTCAGCGATGTGTTATAAAATCAATTATTTTATTAAAATGTAGGTAACTTATTATGTTATCATCATACATTGTAGTATACTTTTCCATTTCAACTTATGGCAATCTGTGAGAGATGGTATCTATGGGCAGGGGTTGATGTGATGGACTACATTCAGTTTTAGTCGCCATGATGTAAAAAAGATATGGAGACTCTAGAAAGAGTGCAGAGAAGAGCAACAAAGATGATTAGAGGACTGGAGGCTAAAACATATGAAGAATGGTTGCAGGAACTGGGTATGTCTGGTTTTATGAAGAGAAGACTAGGAGAGACATGATAGCAGGATTCCAATATCTCAGGGACTGCCACAAAGAAGAGGGAGTCAAGCTATTCTTCAAAGCACCTGAAGGCAGGACAAGAAGCAACGGGTAGAAACTAATCAAGGAGAGAAGCAACCTAGAACTAAGGAGAAATTTCTTGACAGTTAGAACAATTAATCAGTGGAACAACTTGCCTCCAGAAGTTGTGAATGCTCCAACACTGGAAGTTTTAAAGAAGATGTTGGATAACCATTTGTCTGAAAAAACAAATGTTTTTTCTTAGGTTTCCTGCCTAAGCAGGGGGTTGGACTAGAAGACCTCCAAGGTCCCTTCCAACTCTGTTATTCTATTCTATACAGTGAAGGAACAGTTTCCCAGGAAGGAGGAAGAACATTCCAGAAAGAGGGTGTGGGAGAGAAGAGGCAGCCCAGCCCAGAGTCGCTAGGAGACAGGGGAAGAGAGTAAGGATAGCCTCTCCCTAGAATCTCCTACGGTATATCCTTTAGAGTGAGAGTAGTAAGAATCTAGTCTGGCAAGATTCTGTCTATTGTATGTAAGCAAATAAAGAAGTGAATACTGAATGGATTGTTCCACAATGTTCTTGGGCTTAGCCCGGCAGAATCACCCACAATACAGATTATCCCCTATGGTGAAGACAGTGGTCCAATTTTGGGAGACTAGGTATAGAGTCATGGTGGCGCAGTGGTTAGAATGCAGTACTGCAGGCTATTTCTGCTGACTGTCGGCTGCCAGCAGTTTGGCAGTTCAAATCTCACCAGTTGACTCAGCCTTCCATCCTTCCAAGATTGGTAAAATGAGGACCCAGATTGTTGGGGGCAATATGCTTACGAGAGGGCCGTAAAAGCACTATGAAGCGGTATATAAGTCTAAGTGCTATTGCAATTGCTATAAGAGGCCAGTGCCCCTTAATTGCAGCAACCTCCATTAAATATGTGAAAAATAGAATCAAAATATTTTCAGCTATTCTAGGGCTGTATATTTCATGATGGAGGCAGGTTGTCTCCTTCTTCTTTAGGCCTGAGAGTCACCCTTGCAAAACAGATTAGACTAAAGCACATTCACATCTACAATAAATACAGCCCAACCATTTCACACTACATGCTCACAATATTTGCAGCACTGCTGCAATTGTTACATCTACATCTAGTCATTGAAATCTCATCTAATATGTGAAAGAATTAATCTGAAATAATGCATGCCAATAATTTCAATAGTATATTAAGCAAACAACAAACATAATTCACACGCTATATTAACACTATGCAGAATTACAAATTGTGTCTTGTCTTAGTTGTTAAGATGAAGCTGCCATGCTAAGGAGAATAGGATAGCATTTTAAAGACATGGCAGCTTTAATAACCTCAGTAAGATATTCATAACATGGGATAGTCTTCCTTATTCAGCCTTCTGATAGCAATAGATATTAAATGATACCTTTATTGCAAGATTATGAATTCCATATTATCTATCCTAGGGACGGATGGATGGGCAAAATGTTTTGTGCGCAGAGAGAAAAGATAAACATGGAGAAAATAAAATACTCATAGAATAGTGACAATAAACTGAGGCGCAGTGGTTAGAGTGCAGTACTGGAGGCTACTTCTGCTGATCACTGGCTGCCTGCAATTAGACACTCCAAATCTCACCAGGCTCAAGGTTGACTCAGCCTTCCATTCTTCCGAGGTGGATAAAATGGGGACCCAGATTGTTGGGGGCAATATGCTGACTCTGTAAACAGCTTAGAGTGGGCTGTAAAGCACCATGAGGCTGTATATAAATCTAAGTGCTATTGCTATAAAGAAACATGACTGCAGAAAGGGAAAGGAAGAGATGGGTGGGGAAGATAGGTTATGTCTGCTTGAAGACATGGCAGCAGCAGCAGCAGCAAACAAAAGAAAGATGGTGGACCACACTTAACTGAAACATGACAAAAGTGATAGCTAGTTTGGTGTAGTGGTCAAGGCATCAGGCTAGAAACTATGGATTCTAGGTCCTTTCTTAGGCTCAAAATGAGATGGGTGACCTTCTGACCTTGGGTCAGTGACTCTCAGCTCTAGGAAGAAGGCAATGTCAAATGTCTATGAAGATTCTCAGTCATCCAGGTCATGGTTTGCCCTAAAGGTGCTTTTTCAAGAGGCAAGTGGACTTTCTGGTTTTTCTTTAAAGAAGTTTTGCTTCTCACCCAAGAAGCTTCTTCAACTCTGACTGGATGAGGGGAATGGTTTTTTTTTTTTTTTTTTTAACTATGGGGCCAAACGCATATATATATTTTAAACTGTATTTTAATGTTTGTATTTATGTTTTTACTTTGGCTGTGCACCGCCCTGAGTCCTTCGGGAGAAGGGCGGTATATAAATCTGATAATAAATGAATAAATAAATAAATAAAATAAATGGAAGGATTTATACTCCTTGCAGACAGCTGGTCATTTGCATTCTTTTAGTGGGTCGTTAAGGTCACTTGGAGGCTTATCTGTGTCATCAGGGTCACCTGAGTGGTGCAAATTGGTGTGGAGCGAAACGTCTTCAAACAAAAATTAGACAGTCCAGTTGCCTCTTGAAAAAAGCACCTTTGGGACAAGGCAATGGCAAACCACTTCTGAAAAACCTTGTCGATTAAAATGGACAAACTTGTCCAGGCAGTTGCCAGGAAGCAAGACAAATTGGAAAGGCACATACATAAACAAAAAAATCTGAGACTTTTGGTGGTAGTGGTAGGCAAGTATGGCCTCTTAGGTTGACTTGCATTTGAATTAAGAGGCAGCAGCAGCAACAGAAAGACAGTGCTGATATTACTAGTTTAAAAAGCCTCGCCTTCCTCACAAGACTATCCAGAATGTATCCAAAATTTGGAACTAGAGGTTCCAGATTTCAGCTGGAAATCCACATCTGTTTGGAACATGTCTGCCCAAATCCCAAGGCACAATGTACCCCAAACAAGGTGTAGTTTTCATTTCATGCCCACCTCTAACCCGTATCATCTGGTAAAGCAATAATGACATTTAATATGAAATTCACTTTTCATTTAAAAAGAGGAAAGTGTTTCTCTGGTCCAGATTAAAAATATTGAGTGTTCCTGATGAAGACCTGGAATTTCCAGAAAAGTTCCGTGTGCTTCCATCCAATGCTGATGTATTTTGGCAGAAGTGGTGAATACCTGTAGCTCAGGTGTAGGATGAGGGGGAAGGCTCATTCTCTGAGCTTGTGGGTTGATGTATTTCTTGTGCTTGGTTATCTCATTTATCCTTCCTTCCTTCCTTCCTTCCTTCCTTCCTTCCTTCCTTCCTTCCTTCCTTCCTTCCTTCCTTCCTTCCTCCCTCCCTCCCTCCCTCCCTCCCTCCCTCCCATTTCTTCAGATTTACCCACAAGGAACTATAATTTGGCATTTCTTGTGACATGTGTTGGGACCATCTTTTATTTGTGATAGAATTCCATCTGGACATACAACTAAGGATACATGCACATATTCATTATAGTTCAGTAATGCAGAATTTTGTTTTGTCCAATGGAATTCCCAAGGAACTCTAGTAGTCCAATACACTGACAGATTAACCGGCTTTTTATTCTTCTTTATCCATGGCACAGTAAACATCTGTACTTATTTCACTTTCATATCTCAGTGCGGTATCTGGGAGGTAAAGAATTGGATCTTTAGTCCACACAGACACAGAAAGGACTTTCCAATACATGCAGACAAAAAATACAGGCTATGGAGATGCAACATGGTGTTGTTTGTATAAAAGTTGAGACATTAAGTCTTCTCTATGTAAAACAGGCAGCAGGATCTTCCAATATAGACCCACCAATGCTCAAGATTTACATCTGCATATACAGATGTATATACTGTATATACAGTATACAGATAACACTCTGGGAAACAATCCATAAGCAACAAGTCAATATACATAGAGCACAGACACACACATAGAGATGTCTATAAATACTTCAATACCTAAATAAATGTCCAATTCTATAATATGTACCAAAGAAGTCTGATTCCAAGCATAAGATTATACCCATTTAGACAAAACTTTGCAAATTTTATTTTTTTAAATGAAATTATTAATACTGGCCAAACCAGAAGGAATAAGACAAAATACTTAAATTTTAAATGAAGGGATGGAATTCACATCCTTAACCTTCTGTAATACCTTCCAAAGAATATTATTACAAGAAACTCTAATTATTTTTGTTTAAAAATCCATCCATCTAAATGAAACTTCAATAAAGTTAAATTCTTTTATTGCTTGGAGAACAAGGGCAGGTAAATCAACTGCGATATACTGAAACTGTCTTTGAAGATAACCAAGCTCTCCAAATATCACGATGCCGTAGGAGAATTTTATGTAAACCTATAAAATAGCTGCCCATGTTTGAAGGAGTGGGGGGGGGGACGGGGACGAATGACTCTGTTTATTTAAGATAGACTGATCTTGCACTAACATTTTTATGTATCACTAGAGGGAAAGAAATCTACCTTATTTTCCGGCGTATAAGACGACTGGGCGTATAAGACGACCCCCAAATTTTCCTGTTAAAATATAGGGTTTGGGCTATACTCGCCGTATAAGACTACCCCTCTTCCAACGCACACCAAATAAAAATTAAAAAAACATCAACTGGCTCACCCACAATGTAAAAGCAGCTGTGCTAGACCCAAAATGGCCCCTGAAACAAGCAGGAACCTCACAGCCACAAAAAGCCCCAAAAAACAACTTTCACGCTTTACACACACACAACACAACACAACACAACACAACACAACACAACTGGCTCATCCACAATGTAAAAGCAGCTGTGCTAGACCCAAAATGGCCCCTGCAACAAGCAGGAACTTCACACAGCCACAAAAAGCCCAAAAACCCAACTTTCACACTTTACACACACAAAATTCCACATACAGCTTTGTGAGATTTTGTGTGTTTGTGTAGTTAGAGTGAAACACTACAGAAACACACTAAATCTCAGAAAGCTGCACAAATATTATTTTATTTTATTTTTATTTTTATATGAAAGCTAAATTTAAAACTTCCTAAACTTTAAATGGCTAGGTCTAAAAAAGAACAACTAAAAAAAAACCCAATTAACTATTTTTTTTTTTAAAGATCCCAAAGGGGAAAAAAACTTACCGTACCCAATAGAACAGGGGTCTCCAACCTTGGCAACTTTAAGACTTGTAGACTTCAACTCCCAAAATTCCTCAGCCAGCTTTGTTTTGCTGGCTGAGGAATTCTGGGAGTTGAAGTCCACAACTCCCTGCCTGCTTGGTTGCAGGCAGGGAGTTGCTTGCTGATGGAATGGATTCAGGCAAGCGAAGCAAGGCAAGCAGCTAAGGCAGTGGTTCTCAACCTTCCTAATGCCGCGACCCTTTAATACAGTTCCTCATGTTGTGGTGACCCCCAACGATAAAGTTATTCCTAAAACCATCAAAAATATGTGTTTTCCGATGGTCTTAGGCCAGGGGTCCCCAACCTTTTGGACCTCAGGGACCACCAACTTCATAATTTTAAATTTCGCAGACCACTAATACGAATCCAGTGCCCCACTTGCTGAAGCACCTGGACTCCCAGTACGGGATGGGGTCCTTCAGGCACTCTCCATCCTCTCTGTCTCTCTCTCTCTGTCTCCCACTCTTTCTCTCTCATTCTCTCTTTCTCTCTCTCTCATTTTCGCTTTCTCTCTCTCTCTCTCTCTCTCCCTCTCTTTCTTTCTCTCCCACTCTTTCTCATTCTCTCTTTCTCTCTCCCCCTCTCTCATTCTCTTTCTCTCTCCTCCTCTTTCTCTCTCTCTCCCCACTCTCTCCATCTCATTCTGATTCTCTTTCATTTTCTCTCCCTCTCTCTCATTCTCTCTCTGATTCTTTGGTTCTCTTTGATTCTGTCTCTTTCTCTGTCTCTCATTCTCTCTCTGTCACTCTCTCTCTCTGATTCTCTCTGACTCTTTCTCTCATTCTCTTTCATTCTGTCTTTCTCTCTCTTTCATTCCTTGTCTCTTTCTCTCTCTGTCTCATTCTGATTCTCTCTCTCTCATTCTCTCTTTCATTCTTTGTCTCTTTCTCTCTCTGTCTCATTCTGATTCTCTCTCTCATTCTCTCTTTCATTCTTTGTCTCTTTCTCTCTCTGTCTCATTCTGATTCTCTCTCTTTCTCTCTCATTCTCTTTCTCTCTCATCTCATGGGCCAGCCAGTGTCTTGGGGCTGAGAGGAAGTCAAGCATCTCCCTGAGAGACTGAGGGCCGGAAGAAGTGTGGGAGCGAAGCACTACTTGAACTTGTGCGGCATGAGCATTCGCCTTGGTATATTTGCGCCAGCCGATGGCCAAGGCAGCCCTCATCTGTCTGCTGAAAGTGCAGCATCAGGATTCTGCCTTGCTATATTTGCGGCGCAAGGCAGCCTTTGTTTCCTGCTGCTTGGGACTCAGAGCGGTAAATAGCGTCTGATCCGGAGAGCAGCTGGATTTTGCTCTCTAATCTGGATGCCAGATCGGCCCCCTGCAAACTCTCGTCTCTCGAGGAGCGCTCCCTGAAGCGGGGCTGGAAACTTTGGTTGGACTGCTTGAGAGAGGAGAGCTTGCAGGGGGGCGATCTGGTGTCTGCAACGGAGAGCGGCATCCGGCTTTTTCTCTCCACTGTAAGAGCGCTGTAAGAGTGGCAGCCCTCATCTCCTAATGCTTGGGACTGCAAAATCCAGCTGCTCCCCGGACCAGTCACCATTTACCGCTCCGAGTCCCAAACATTAGGAGATGAGGGCTGCCGCTCTTACAGCGCTCTTATAGCGGAGAGAAAAAGCCGGATGCCGCTCTCCATTGCAGACACCAGATCGCCCCCCTGCAAGCTCTCCTCTCTCAAGCAGTCCAACCAAAGTTTCCAGCCCCGCTTCAGGGAGCGCTCCTCGAGAGACGAGATCTTGCAGGGGGCTGATCTGGCATCCGCAATGGAGAGCAAAATCCAGCTGCTCCCCGGACCAGTCACCATTTACCACTCCGAGTCCCAAGCATTAAGAGATGAGGGCTGCCGCTCTTACAGCGCTCTTATAGCGGAGAGAAAAAGCCGGATGCCACTCTCCATTGCAGACACCAGATCACCTCCCTGCAAGCTCTCCTCTCTCAAGCAGTCCAACCAAAGTTTCCAGCCCCACTTCAGGGAGCGCTCCTCGAGAGACGAGATCTTGCAGGGGGCTGATCTGGCATCCGCAATGGAGAGCAAAATCCAGCTGCTCCCCGGACCAGTCACCATTTACCGCTCTGAGTCCCAAGCATTAGGAGATGAGGGCTGCCGCTCTTACAGCGGAGAGAAAAAGCTGGATGCCGCTCTCCATTGCAGACACCAGATCGCCCCCCTGCAAGCTCTCCTCTCTCAAGCAGTCCAACCAAAGTTTCCAGCCCCGCTTCAGGGAGCGCTCCTCGAGAGACGAGAGTTTGCAGGGGGCCGATTTGGCATCTGGATTAGAGAGCAAAATCCAGCAGCTCTCCGGATCAGACGCCATTTACCACTCTGAGTCCCAGGCAGCAGGAAACAAAGGCTGCCTTGCGCCACTCCTGACACAAATATACCAAGGCGGAATGCTGCTGCCGTACAAATGAAAGTAGTGCTTCACTCCCACAGCTTCCAGCCATCGCAAACGCCGCTTCTTCCCGCTTCTGCCGCCCCCTCCCCCACCGCCACAACAGCACCATTCATTCCAGATGGCGAGGGCTGCGCTCGTTTTTCTGTATTGCACCACCATCAAAACCCCTGTGAAAGGGTTGTTTGACCCCCAACCACTGAGCTAAGGTAAGCAAGCTAGAGGGGGAAAAGTTTTTCCCTTCTCCATGGCTCTGGTGATCCCAGCTGAATTGCCTGATTAGCAGGCAAAGCTGGGATCGTCAGAGCTGGGATCGCCAGAGCCATTTAAGGCTCGTCAGAGCCTTTCGGGCTGGTCTGCCTGGTTACAGGAGAACAACACCCGGCGTATAAGACGACCCCCGACTTTTGAGAAGATTTTCATGTGTTAAAAAGTCGTCTTATACGCCGGAAAATATGTTATTTTCAGAAGCTCATTGGTTGATAAGGAGGCCAACTGCACCCAGGACTATAAACTAAGTGGTGGCACTTCTAACCCAACTTTCTCAAGAAGTCCTGTGATATGGAATTTCACTGGTTTATGAGAGTTCTCTATTGGAAACCCCTACTTCTTCTCAAAGATGTAATAATTATATGGCTTCTAGTTGGGGTAAGAAGAACTATGTAACTCCAGCTGTATGGGGGCAAGGCACGGGGGAGCGGTACTCTATATCATTTTATATCCTAATAAATCTCAGGAACAAACTTCACAGTAGTTTGTGTAACATTTGGTATCTCAACTTTAAATCTTTTAAATTTTAAAATGACTGCTTCCAAAGGCACATACAAGGGCCACCAGGAATCGCATTTATGCAGTGTTTTAGCACATGGTACATTTTTGGTCTTGTAGACTGAAAGGATTGCTAGGAAGATAAGATGAAACAAGACTGATACAGTTCTACCGAGGAATTATTGAGTCTGCCATCTGCACCTCTATAACTGTCTGGTTTGGTTCTGCAACCCAAAGACTTCAGAGGATAATTAGAACTGCAGAAAAAACAATTGCTACCAACCTGCCTTCCATTGAGGATCTGTATACTGCACAAGTCAAAAAGAGGGCTGTGAAAATATCTACAGACCCCTCACACCCTGGACATAAACTGTTTCAACTCCTACCCTCAAAACGACACTATATAGAGCACTGCACACCAGAACAACTAGACAAAAGAATAGTTTTCCCCCGAACGCCATCACTCTGCTAAACAAATAATTCCCTCAACACTGTCAAACTAGTTACTAAGTCTGCATTACTATTAATCTTCTCATCGTTCCCATCACCCATCTCCTTCCACTTATGACTGTATGACTGTAACTTTATTGCTTGTATCCTTACGATTTATACTGATATTGTTTCCTGATTGCTTATTTGTACCCTATGACAAACCCGGCTGCGTGGGTTGTGATGGGAGCGTCCCGACACTCCCATGTTACACCCCTCCTGTGCGACTTGCATTGGTTACCGGTTGCCCTTTGGGTGAGGTTCAAGGTGCTGGTTATTACCTACAAAGCGCTTCATGGCCTAGGCCCAGGATATTTGTCGGACCTGCTGCAGCCAGCGACAATTCCCAATCGCCCACGGTGCGTTCCCACAGACAGGGCCTCCTCAGGGTGTCATTGGCCAGATGGTGTCGGCTGGCGACCCCCAGGGGGAGAGCTTTCTCTGTGGGCGCACCCACCCTTCTGGAACCAACTTCCTTTGGAGTTCCGGATGGCCCCTGACCTTCGCTCGTTCCGCCGCAATTTGAAGACCTGGTTGTTCCGCAGCCTGGACTGATGGGGGGTTTCTTAATGAATTTTTTTTTTATTTGATTTATATGCCGCCCTTCTCCGGAGACTCAGGACGGCTTACAATGCGTTAAATTGTTTTAAATTGGAATTTTAATTTTATATTGTCTTTCAATGAGGAACTGTGCATCTTTACCGTTGTGAGCGGCCTGAGCTCTTGGAGATAGGGTGGCATATAAATTGCATTATAAATAAATAAATAAATAAATAAATAAATAAATAAATAAATAAATAAATAAATAAATAACTATAATTAAGTATTGTACCTTATGATTCTTGATGAACATATCTTTTCTTTTATGTACACCGAGAGAATATGCACCAAGACAAATTCCTCGTGTGTCCAATCATACTTGGCCAATAAAAAATTCTATTCTATTCTATTCAAAGAACAATTCTTCCCCCTATAGATGAATCCATGCATGAGCAGTAAGATACTCACTTTGACCGAAAGTGAACTGCCTTCCCTAATCTTCTGGTAATAAAACAAACTGATTGTCCAGATTTTCTCTTTAGGTAAGAATCTGTCTAGTCCAGTGAAAGAAAAAGAGCAGTCCATATTTTAGGGAAGCGCAGATAATACTTTGAAAAATTTGCAAAATTCTGATGTGAGTCAATGAGCTTGAAACTACCTTCCATACAAATTGGAAATTGTATTTTGGAGATCAATTCTCTAATCCTGGAAACAATTCTGTTGGAGTCTGAAGATATCATTTTTTTTTAAACCAATGAACAAAATCAGAGGTAGTCATTCCAGTTGGCAATTTCTCTTCCTGCAAACTACAGTACAGAATTTGTTTACTTTATGGCAGCACTAATAGATTACAGGCAAGCTTTAACGCATGGGGGCCTAATCTTTTGGCTTGCCTGAGCCACACTGAGTGAAGAGGAATTGGGCCACATATAAAATATATAATATAGTTAATATTATATATTTTATAATGCAGCAGCCCATGGGTTGGGGATGTCTGATTTAATGTATCAATATCCTGATGTCTTTTCTATATTTAGTTATAAGTAAAAAGAGCCATCTTTTGTGTCAGTATAACCAAGGCTATTAAAGTAATGACTAGGATAAGCTGGATAGTTTAGGAAGGATTAATGTTGTTTTTAGATCTTTAAAATGTTCTTGCATTGTCCTATATTTAATTATTCCAGTGAAATCAACGAACCTTTGCATACTAGCATGGAAAACTGCAATCTGAAATAATAGTTTTAAGTCAAGAATTCAGTCATCGCAAACATTTACTAAATTATGGATAAGGCATTATTTAATTTCTGTTTTTTAAGCTCTCTCATGGATCACTATTATCTTCTATCTTCCAAAGCCAACTTTTGGTGTTTCATAGAAGACAG
Source organism: Pituophis catenifer annectens (assembly GCF_029215685.1). Classification (NCBI taxonomy): domain Eukaryota; kingdom Metazoa; phylum Chordata; class Lepidosauria; order Squamata; family Colubridae; genus Pituophis; species Pituophis catenifer. The sequence goes on from NW_027256882.1 coordinate 53,284,940, forward strand.
CTCTATAAAGGGCTGTAAATCAATGTTACCTCTCTATAAGAAGGAACAACACTCCAACCAATATCAGTTGCAGGGAAATGGAAAAGAGTGTCTCTTCATCTCTTGCTTACAAGTACCTCAAAAGTACTTGCATTGGCCCTGTGAGAAACATATGCTTGACTAAGGTAAATTTTGGCCAGATGTTCTTATATTTTTACATTCTTGAGAATGCTTAACCTAATCATATTCTATGAGCACAACTGCATCTATCAAGCATTTTAAAAAATATCTACATACTTTCAATTCATCACTATTCCAAGAAATTGCTCTTTTCAGACCAATTTAGGGAGATGGTGCTACATGTCTGGAAAAAATACACACACACAAAATCACTGCAAATTGGAACCTTCCTAGACAAGTCCTGTGTTTTCTGAACATTAGCTCCACAAAAACTAAAAAAAAATAATCCTAGATTTCCTGAGTGAGATTTTTTAACATGACTGCTCCGTAGATCAAACTGGTCACCTTATAAGGTGTACATTATGTCATTTAAGTACTTTAGAGGTTAGCAAATGCAAGTAATGATGACTTATGGAGGATAAACTCTTTCCATTCTGCAGCTAGACCACAAAAGAAAACCTAAATAGAATGTGCTTTTTGATTTGACATTTATAAGCAAAAAAAAAAAAAAAGTAAAATATAAAAAGTGAAGGAATATAAATAAGCAATGTGTATCCTTCATTCCCAAATGAACATTTATTAGATATGGATCTGGTGAACAATAACATACTGTAATTGGCTCAGTAGCTTCATAGTGCACCTGATAAAGGTGGGAAGGCTTTCTTACCTTCTTAACTTTAACACCACCTTTTGGAGTTTGCTTCGTTGTAAGATTATATCCAATCATCTGTTTAGCAAGCTGTCCTACCTCTTTAGGGCTACAAAAAAAGAGGAATGAATTAATAAATTACTGTATGAAAATTTAAAAAAAACTTTCAAAGAAACAATGATATTTTAAAAAAAAGCTTGTTGCATTTACGAGACTCACTCTTTTGTTAAATGTACACCTCCTTTCAAACCGCTGCTGAACACACCTTTGCCTCTTCCTCCAGCTAAGATCTGAGCCTTCAACACAATTTCTGTTGCTTCTGTAAGAGGGGGAAAAAAATGCATTTAAGCTACAACCTGGATGAACCAATTTCATTATATGTGTTTGTGACCACCTTTAAAGCGCTCCATGGCTTAGGGCCAGGGTACTTACGAGACCGCCTTCTGCTACCATAGCCTCCCACTGGCCAGTACGCTCGCACAGAATGGGCCTCCTCAGGGTGCTGTCCGCCAGACAATGTCGGCTGGCGACCCCCAGGGGGAGAGCCTTCTCTGTGGCGGCGCCCACCCTCTGGAACAACCTCCCCCCAGAGTTATGTACAATAACAGACCTCCGGATTTTTCGTCAGGCCCTGAAAACCTATTTATTTCAACTAGCTGGGCTGGCTTGAGTTAAATTTTAAACTGATTTTAAATTGGGTTGTTTTAATTTACGGCCAAAATATTTAATTATTTTAAACTATTTTTTAAATTTTGTATGTTCTGTTTTTTACTTTGGCTGTTCACCGCCCTGAGTCCTATTTGGAGAAGGGCGGTATAGAAATGGAAACAATAATATGACAGGTAAATGGAAAAACTCTCCCACATATTAATGTTAAAAGAACAGCTCTTGTGTTTTAATCTAAGAGCATACACATGTGAACAATGCAATGCAACTTTAGACTGGCACTCATGGAGACAATGAATAAAATGTAAAATGGTAAAAAGCCTCAGGAGAAATAGAGGAAATTATAAACCGGTAAGCTTAACATCTGTCCCAGGAAACAGTAATTAAAGGGAAAAAAATAACGTAGAGAAACAAACCTTGCTGAAGGAAAAATCAGCATGGAATTCACCAAGGTAAAACCTGCCTCACCTGTCTTGCAGAGTTCATTGAGAGTGTTAACAGGCACATGAATGGAGGTGACACTCCATACATGGATTTTCACAAAGCCTTTGACAAAGATCCTCATTAAAGCTCTTGAAGAAACTCAGGAGCCGGGAACAGAGGAGCTGGCCTTTTATGGATTGCTAGCTACTGTAGTTATTATAAGGCAGAAAGAAAAGAGGAGGAAAATAAATGGGTAAATTTCTCAGCGGAGAAAATTAGGGAGTGGAATTTCTCAAGGATCTGTACCGAGACCAGTGCTTTTAAATCTGTTCATAAAATATCTTGCCTGAGGGGTAAGAAGTGAATTAGCCCTTTTAAGAAATTAAAATTCTACTGAGTACTGACACTGTGTATTCTTCACATCTCCCCTTGAAACCAGCAGGAGGAGTGAGCTAGCCAAGTCTGTATATAATAGAAGTTTAAATACAAGTTCAAACCATTCAGCCTGATGCGAGATCCGAAAGGAATCTGATTTACATAGATGAATGGTTAACCAAATGGCAAGCACAATTAATTTTAGCAATGTAATGCAATTTAAGTAATGCAAGTGGAGGAGGAAGAAGGCTAATTTTAGATTCACATTTATGGAATTGGAACCATCTATAACTAACCAGGAACAAGACCTTATTAGATAGCTGGACAAAGATGCCAGCTCATCTGTAGTAACTCTGAAAAGCACAAAAATCTATGCTAGGAGTCACTAGAAAAGGAATTTGCCAACATTATAATAATGCCCATAAATTAGGTACTAATACATGAAGAAGGGAAAAAAAGCACGCATCCTCACAAACATTCCACATGTTTTAGTAGCTATTTCTTATTGTCCACACCTCCTGAATAATAGGAACAATAACAGATTATGACCAGGATTATTCCCTCAATACCATTACTAATGACTCGCCATGACCATCCAATGAACAATGTATGGCCCAAGTAGAGAGGATGTCACTTGTGCCTTGGATTCACGTGATCAGTTTGTAAAATGTCAATCCTTCTGTGTGTGTGTGTGTGTGTGTGTGTGTGTGTGTGTGTGTGTGTGTGAGAGAGAGAGAGAGAGAGAGAGAGAGAGAGAGAGAGAGAGAGAGATGGATGTTGCTAGAATTCCAGTTGGCTGAAAGGTCAGTTTCATATTTCATTTTCTAGTTGCAATATTAAGAAAATATCTCTTCTGAAGTTATTTGCATTAGGAAGACATTTCCTATTCATGAAAATAGCACCAGTTTATTCATTTTCTTATCCTGCCTTTATTATTTTTATAAATAACTCAAGGGTGAACATATCTAACATTCCTTCCTCCTCCTATTTTCCCCACTACAACAACCCTGTGAACTGAGTTGGGCTGAGAGAGAAAGAGTGACTGGCCACAAGTCAGATAACCATTTCTCTGAAATGGTATAGGGCCGTGATGGTGAACCTATGGCACAGGTGCCACAGGTGGCACGTGGAGCCATATTGGTGGGCACGCAAGCTCAGCTCTGGCACGCATACGTGCGTGCGCCAGCCAGCTGATTTTCAGGCCTTCTGGGCCCACCAGAAGTCAGGAAACACATTGTTTCCAACCTCCGGAGGGCCTCTGGGGGGGTGGGGGTGGGGAAGGCCGTTTTTGCCTTCCCCAGGCTCCTAGAAAGGCCCTGGAGTCTGGGGAGAGCAAAAAAAAAACGGTCCTACTGGGCCCACCGTGCCATCGCATGCCAAAAGCAGGTGGGAGCACAGGGGGGGCAGGGTGCATAGAATTATGGATGTGGGCACGTGTGCGTGTGACCCCACCATGCTCCCCACACTTTTGGCATGTGATGGCAAAAAGATTAGCCATCACTGGTATAGGGTTTGCTGCCTAAGCAGGGGGTTGGACTAGAAGATCTCCAAGGTCCCTTCCAACTCTGTTATTCTATTCTATTCTATTCTATTCTATTCTATTCTATTCTATTCTATTCTATTCTATTCTATTCTATTCTATTCTATTCTACTCTACTCTACTCTACTCTACTCTACTCGTCCACCAGCAGATTACATGCTTAAAGCAGGACTAGAATTCACCATCTCCTGGTTTCTAACCTGTTGCCTTAACCAAACATGGTCATTGTCCAGAGTTTGAGAACTAATATAACTAATGAATTTAAAATATATCCTTTTAGTTTGAAGTGACCTAGTATATAACTTCCACAGCTCTTTGCTGTTACCTGCTTTGTGCTCTTGCGATCTACTATTTTTTTCAAGAGAGGAAAAATTGCAGATACAATACTCCAAGAAAGAGGGCAGACAAAAGCCAAAATAAGACAAATCAAAGCCAATCATTAAGCAGAGGAATGGTCTACAAGAGAGGTGAATAATCTGGGCACACAAATACAAGGCTGGATTAGATAATTACTGTATTTTTCAGAGTATAAGATGCACCGGAGTATAAGACGCCTCTACTTTTTTTGGTGAGGAAAAGAAGAAAAAGAAATCTCCCTCTGCATCTATCCAATTTTGCCTCGTTGCAGCAGACAGCAAACAGCCTGCTTTACTTTCAGTTTCGTTTCAGCATAGCTTGATTAGCACAAGGAAAAAAAATCTGCTCCATCAATTTACCTCTTTGCAGCAAGCAGCATAGCCCTGCCCAAAACAGCTGAGAGCAAATCAGCTGAGAGTTGGGAGGCCGATCCAATCAACTTGTGCTAATTAGGCTGTGTTGAAGCTGAAAGGAGCTGTTTTTTCTTGCTGTTTGCTTGCAAGGAGATAACTGCTGTGAGGCAGAGGCCAAAGGGTGGGGGCCACTGGGTGGGCGGGGCTACATTCGATGTATAAGACGCACCTAAATTTTCACCCCCTTTTAGGGGGGAAAAAGGTGTGTCGTATACTCCGAAAAATACAGTACTGGTACTATGCTACAATCTCTATTGTCCATGGACAGAAGCAAATAACTGCCTAGCCCATCTCTGTTGTTGCTCCAGAATAAAATTAATCCCCAGTTATAGGTTTAATAACATATAGCTGTCATATTAAAAGTTAAATTTCAGTAACAACTTTTGGAGGTTTCTGAAAAGCTGCAACCGAGGCTTTGGGAGTCTGGATATGATCTCCAGGTTGTACATTTGTGCGGCACATGGCTGGAAGCAAAGTGCTTAGGAATCATCAGGAAACAGGATTTAAGTAAAGTGCTTAGAAATCATCAGGAAACAGGATTTAAAGAGAAGAGGGTTGCTCTTGAGGCATTGGGTTACAGACAGCACATAAGAAAATACAAAGCAAAAAAGATATCACCAAGCAAGAAAAAAAATCTTTAATCTATTGTACTGTAAATCTGTATTACAAAAGAATACAGTTAAACTAGGAAAAAAGACATTTTTCTTTCCAGATAGCTTAAACATGGCATACAGTAGAAATTATCTATTTCCAAGCATTTACTTTGGATATATATATTGTTCTTAGCCACAAATCCTTCTGCTTCAACATTTTCTTGCATTCTAATATGCCTCCTTTCTCAGTCCCAGCTTTTCTTAATAATTCATTATCACCCAAAGGGTAGATTACAAGGAAACATAAATGAACCCTCCCTCCCTCCCAAAAGATCCAGTTTTAGTTCTGTGTTGTCCAGCATACATATTATCAGGATGATTGTTCAAATAAATCATGTTCCAGGTGACAGTATCAATAACCAGAAATCACTGTTGTCCATTGTGACAGAACATTTATTTTCTTCTTGTTAATAGTCACTATGAGTAATTAAATTATTTTGAGTTCTTTCAAGGAAGAAATGTTGAAGTGAAGTTGGCTCTGCAAAAAATAAAATAGAGCCAATGACTTGTGGCAGAATGAAGAGCTGGTGAGTAGACCAGCCCTTTGGAATTCCTCTCCGGACCAGGAGAGAACCTGAGTTTGCCCACAAGTACTCCAAACAGTTGCTCCTCAAGAGGGGCCACAAGACAGAGACCTCCAGTGGGTTTAAAGCTCAGTGCCTCTTCAAAGGACACCAGATTCGCATACCTCCTTTTCTAATCCCTTTAGGAAATTGCTTGTTAATTGCTAATCAGCTATTAGGAACCTTTAGATTGACACCGGGTGAGTTTCCTTCAATCATTAGCAAAAGAAGTTTAAATACAAGTTCAAGGACTTTAAAAATTCTTTTGAAATAAATAGCAAAAGGTTGATTAGAACTTTGATTTTAGAAAGTTATAAATGGATTGAAGGTCCAGATGGATTAGATTTTGGAATTACCGTATTTTCCGGCGTATAAGACGACTGGGCGTATAAGACGACCCCCGACTTTTCCTGTTAAAATATAGGGTTTGGGCTATACTCGCTGTATAAGACTGCCCCTCTTCCAACGCACACCAAATAAAAATTAAAAAACATCAACTGGCTCACCCACAATGTAAAAGCAGCTGTGCTAGACCCAAAATGGCCCCTGCAACAAGCAGGAACCTCACACAGCCACAAAAAGCCCAAAAAAACAACTTTCACACTTTACACACACACAACACAACAGGCTCACCCACAATGTAAAAGCAGCTGTGCTAGACTCAAAATGGCCCCTGCAACAAGCAGGAACCTCACACAGCCACAAAAAGCCCAAAAAACCAACTTTCACACTTTACACACACAAAATTCCACATACAGCTTTGTGAGATTTTGTGTGTTTGTGTAGTTAGAGTGAAACACTACAGAAACACACTAAATCTCAGAAAGCTGCACAAATATTAATTTATTTTATTTTATTTTTATTTTTATATGAAAGCTAAATTTAAAACTTCCTAAACTTTAAATGGCTAGGTCTAAAAAAGAAGAACTAAAAAAAACCCAATTGACTATTTTTTTTAAAGCTCCCAAAGGGGAAAAAAACTTACCCAATAGAACAGGGATCTCCAACCTTGGCAACTTTAAGACTTGTAGACTTCAACTCCCAGAATTCCTCAGCCAGCTTTGTTTTGCTGGCTGAGGAATTCTGGGAGTTGAAGTCCACAACTCCTGCCTGCATGATTGCAGGCAGGGAGTGGCTTGCTGATGGAATGGATTCAGGCAAGCGAAGCAAGGCAAGCGTTGCGATTAGCAGCTAAGGTAAGCAAGCTGGAGGGGGAAAACTTTTCCTTTTACAGGGCTCTGGGCTCTGGCGATCCCAGCTGCGTTGCCTGATTGGCAGGCAACTCAGCTGGGATCGTCAGAGCTTGCAGAGCCACGTAAAAAGAAAAAAGTTTTTTCCTTTGATCGCCAGAGCCATTTAAGGCTCGTCAGAGTCTTTTGGTTACAGGAGCCTGGTTACAGGAGAACGACACCCGGCGTATAAGACGACCCCCGACTTTTGAGAAGATTTTCATGTGTTAAAAAGTCATTTTATACGCCGGAAAATACGGTAATTATTACTGTCCTTCCCATGGTTTGAATTCCTTAAAAGAAATATGAAAGGAAGGAACTTTTAAGGTTCCTTCCTTAAAGGAAAGTAGAAGGAATTAAAGATTATAATTAAGGGAAAAGAACACTTAAATTTGACTTACTAATACAGAATGGAGCAACATATCTTAGCATTAATTATATTAAAGGAGATCTCTGAGGTTAAATTTAAGACCATCTGTCATGATAGACAGTGTTTGAAAAATGTTATGTAAGAGGAACAAGTTTTACTAGCAAGATCGAGAATTATCTGAAAGTGAATTTTAAAATGACACCACAAGAATGATATGGAAAAAAAAAGATGCTACACTGGAAACTATCTGATGGAAAAGAAACCATCTGATGTCTTAATAATTAAAAAGGTTTTACAAATAACATATCAAAGAAGTGATCTATTTTGGATTTACAAACAAGACTTGTTAAAGTTTTGAAAAACTTTGTATGAAAGGACAAAGAATTTTTTTTTTAAAAAATCAACTTCTAGGACATTATTTGGATGGATTAAAGATCAAGATAAGAATCCTTGTCATGTTTTGAATTCTTTAGAAGAAATATGAAAGGATAAGATTTTGAAGAACTACAAAGAATTAAATATTACAGTTAAAGGAGAAGAACACTTAGATTTCAATTACTAATACAAAATGGAACAAAATTAGATATATTATTTTTTTCTTCAAAGAGCTAGATTATAGAAAAAAAGAGTATTATAATTTGAGAGGTCAAAATAGAATTGTACTTGTAACTGTTGCGAATAACAGAAACCATTTCTCTGCATCCTTTTTCTTTCTATTCTATTTGTCTTTCTATGTCTTTCTGAACATTGTTTTCTCTGGTTTTTTCCTTCTTTTTTTAGTTTGTCAACAATGAAAGCAATCATTACTCTTTGTGCCAAAGCTTTTCAGCCCAAATCAGTTATAATTAGAGCTTACTGTATATACTGATTACTTTTATGTTGGCAACGTATGAAGCCAAAAAAGGCTGGGGGGTGGGTAGGTGGGTGTAAGAAGCAAACTGAACAAATATTTTTAATTTTATCAAATTTGCCAAAAGAGCATTGAGGCAGCAAATTATCTTGCATGCAACCATTATGAAAGAAGTAAATAAATCCATAAACAAGTCTAACTATCTAAAAGTTAGATTTCCACTCTTAATCAATACAGCAGGGAGAACAGGCTTCCTGTACCTAAAGGGAAATGACATGAAATAATTTAATTCCACAGTTACTAGCCCAAACTGTGGAAAATGAAGTAAACCAGCCAAATCTTGTTTTACAGTAACCAGGCCTGAAGCTTCAGTATTTACCAAGTAGATTCACTCTGCACCGATTCTTCTTCCCTTGAAGGTCTCAATTCTAGAAAAGCTTGTTGCAACTAATCTCGTGTGTGTGTGTGTGTGTCCACACACACACGCACGTCTGACCACATTTTTTTATCTTGTCTCTGGCCTGAATCACATCACATCTGGAAAGAGTAACACATACTAAAAACTTAACCTGAAATTCATGTGAAATGTACTGTATACATGATTTACCAATTTTTACTGGGTAATGCATCAAAAACCCAGTTTTTTCTAGCAGGCTCTGGAAATGAAATAAGTCTATAGTCAGAAAACAACATTAAAATGGATCTTTTTGGTAAGCATCTATCAAGTTGCTTCAACAAATCTACAAATAATTCCAAGGTGCTAAAAACCCTTTCCTTTTGAGAGTATGCAATCTTTCTTTCTTTTCTTCTCTCCTTTAGAAAGAGATTAGCATGACAAATAAAGTGTCATGTCAATATTTACAACTACTGGAACGTGCTACAATTCAGTATAACACAGCATTCTCAGCACCACTTCACTTTGCAATTAAGGCTTCTCAATCAATTGCCAGTGCTGTCTATTGGACTACAAGACGGAGTGTGAAATTCATTAGTGTTTGCTTCACAGTTCCAAACTAAAAATAAATTAGAAAGGTAAGTCTGATGCTTGTTTATAGCATTTTAGTTTTGCCACAAATTTAGTCATTAAGCTTTGCACCTGAAAATTTCAAAACTGCATTATTGGCCAGGAATACTACTTTCTGAAAATTTGTGTTTTTACAGTGGCATCGCACAAATGTATAAATGCTATTAATTTTTTTTTTTAAATCCAATGCTAAATGTCTGCTAATATGAAAAGAACGTAGTAAAGCATAACGTATTTTTAGATACATTAATCGTATGGGAAGGTGAGATTCAAAATATAGTGAACAATGAAGGATGAACAAATGATACAAGAAAGCAGAGTAAGAAACTGTAGATCTTGTACTGTTCCTCCCATTTCAAATGCAGCCAAGTGAAAGAAACACTTGTTTAGTGCACTATGTCCAATTTGAAAGACTTGTGCACAGTGTAAAGCTAGCAAATGAATTAAATCTAACGGAAGAATTTTTCCAAGAGACATCACCTTTGCATTGGAGTGTGGCGAATACAAAGGGAAGTGCAACACTTTGAAACTGTAATGGGAGTCTATATTGTGGATTATTGTGAATCAATAAAAACTGGACTCTCTTTGGCAACCAGCGATTGCTCTAGTCTGCTGCAAATGTTTATAGAAGGAATGAGCAGCTTGTCTTCAACCCACCACAGTGCGTATCATTTTAAACACTTGTTCATGAAGCAATATGGATGCTTGGGCTAGCAATATGGGGTTACTAATTTTACCTACATGCAAATTGTTTCTATATTTCATCTCCATAAAGGGAATTACAGACCACAACAGTACAGTAACAGAGATAATTTGCTATACAGGGTCAAATGTGACAATCTTACTGTCTTGCTCTAAAGCTCATATGATGCAATGATGATGTTACCTACTTGGGTAATGAAATATCTGCAAGCGAACAACCAAAGAACCTGAGAGAGCATCAAAGACTCCACATATTAATGACTGTGACTTAGCAAGAATGTCCTTTTTCCTTTGTTTAATGACTTAGCATCCCATCTAATAAGTATATAAGTTAAGTATATTTTTTAAAAAATAAATAAATAAAATAAAATGACAATTAAAGCCCAAGTAAACAAGAAGAATTTAGCTGGAATATTCAAAAGTTTTAGCTGTGTCTATCTAGCATTGCTATTCCATAAGCATTCTATCTAAATTAAGCAAGTCACATGAACTGTGTTGAGAAATAAGCTGGCTGCACTGAAGATCACTTACCAACGTAACAATACAGCTTACATTTAAGCATTTACAAGTATTTCACAATTTATGACAAGAGCGACTGAAATCATGGTCATTCAGTGAAATGGTCATGTGATTTTTTTGCTGAAGAACTTGGCTCTCTCTCAGTTGCGGTCATTAAGTAACTATGTGGGTCTTTAAATGAATGGAGGAAAAGAGGAGGAGGAGAAATCAACAGCTGGCAGCAGCTTGCAACCTTTCCTGCCATGTTATGGAAAGTTTGGCATTTGTGGTTATTCAGTAAGCTATTCCCAAGGAAACCTTGGCATAGTTTAATGGGTAAATTTTTATTGATCCTGTTGTGATTTCTTATAGAATCTTATTGCTAAAACATGCTGTGATAAGGGTGTGTGTGGGGGAATATTCTAGTACTCCCCACCATTCTTTTTTGTCTTGTTTGTTTTGCTGTGTTTTAAAAAAAAAACCTGTTATAATAATCACACTGTTATTTCAACTTTCACTCTAGTGGAAAATTCATTTTATGCATGCATGTGCATTCTTTTCCTTTTCATGTTGTTTTATTTATTATTATTTTATTAAGTGAAATTATTTTACTGAAATAATTTTAATAACATAAGAACAACAACAACAACAACAACAACAACAACAACAACAAGGAGGCACAACAGCCTAGCTTTACTTTCCCATGTTTTCCTATGGCTTCTTGCATCTTTTTCTCAGCACAAGTCATCCACTGAAAGTAGGAAAACACGTAGTAGCTAAACTATCCTCTTTGATCCAAAGCCTGAGAATCTTCTAGCAGGATGTTCTTTTCCATTCCTGGTTCTGAGACATCCCATTAATACAGACTCGAATTTTTGGTCCTTTAAAATAGTCCTAATAGAAAATTAGCAAATGGGCATCAATTTCTGACATGAAGAAAAGTTCCCACTGACCATTTTCTGATCACCAGGTTGTTAAGTAAAAATGACAAGTCATCTTAAGTTGATCTGGATCCTTGACATAGATAAGATTGGGATACAAACATTATGAGACATAACAGATATTTTCCCCCCCTTTCCTTTAACATAGGAAGAACTGGAACAAGGCCAACTGCATCCAAAAGCAGCCTGTGGTTTTACAGACAGCCCTCCCATAAATAGCAAGCACACAAACTGTGATATGAAACTGAAGTGTGAAATGGAAGTTTCTCTATAAAACGCTGATCAGCCTCCCACCTGCGAGAGGTAGTCAGTGATTTCATCTTGATATTAAATGTGTACATAACAACTTGGAAGGTTTTTTTTTTTTAATTTTCAACTTAACATCCACTCTCCTTCTAACAATTTTATTCCATCTCACTCCCCATGGGTGGCCATTTCCATATTCTATCCTTTACTCTTTTTCCCCTCCAGAAAAAAGAAATATAAAGTTTCATTTTATAATGAGAGAGAGCGGGGAGGGAGGGAGGGAGGGAGAGAGAGAGAGAGAGAGAGAGAGAGAGAGAGAGAGAGAGAGAGAGAGAGAGAAAGAATGATAGATACAGTGGTACCTTGGTATTCATTGTTTTTTTTTTTTTTTTTTTTAAATTTTTTATTGAAAATTATTAAAAAATACAGAAAAAAATATAATAATATGGATAGAATTGCAGAGAGTAATATAATACATATAGAGTTTTAAAGTATCAATTTTCGCCTGGAGAAAGTACAAACTTCCATTAAGCTAACTCATCAAAAGAAAGGAAGGTTTAACCAGAAAAAAAATTTTCAATCGTCATGCAGTACTCCTGGAAGTATTTACCCACGTTCACATTAAGGTTAATATTTTCGTTCTTCTTAAGATTTCTTTTTTTGCAGCCAAGCATACCATCTGTCCCAGCTCCTATATAACCCCGATTCTTGTCTATCTCGCAAAAGTCCAGTAAGCTTGTCTGCTTCTGCACAGTCCATGATCTTTGCAATTAACGTAGCCTCCGATGGGATATTTTTAGATTTCCATTCTTGCGCGAACGAGATCCTGGCTGCAATGATGATGTGGAGAGCGAGATACCAATTAGATTTGTTTAAATTCTCTGGTTTCATGCCTAGTAAAAACGTTTCCGGGTTCAAATCTATTCTACATCCTATGATTTCTAAAATCCATTTTTGAATTCTAACCCAATATTCTTTTGCTCGGGGACAGGTCCACCAACTATGAAAGTAAGTTCCCATAGCGGCGTTGCATTTCCAGCAAACCGGAGAGTTCCCCGGGAACATCTTCGATAATCTAGCCGGGGGCAGGTGCCATCTATATAGCATTTTGTATATATTTTCCTTATAGGAAACTGACATTGTTAATTTTAAGGTTGTCCCCCAGATTTCTTCCCATTTTTCAAGTTCAATCGAGTATCCCAAATTTCTCCCCCAGGCAATCATTGAGTCTTTGATGACCTCCTCTCCAATCCAGTCCATTAAGAGGAATTGATAGAGTTTGGATAATACCTTCTCATCCTTCCCCAACAAGATCTTATCAAGTTCCTGTAGAGAATTATAAATTCCTCCTTTATTTTTATCCTGAGCTGTCCTGGATTGGATCTGATTGTATGACCACCAATCTAGCTCATAGCCTAATTCCCCCAGCATATTTCGAGATTTTACTTTGCCTGAAGGATCCAACAGAGCTTGGTAGATTAGTGGTTTATTTCTGTTGTAAAGAGTCGGGTGTGTCATTGCCTCTAAAGGGGAAAGCCAAATCGGAGTCATCAGGTAAAATTTATTTCTTATTCGATCCCATATGGTCATCAAAACCTTTCGAATAAAGTGGTCCATAAAATATTTATGTTTTTTGGGCCTTTCCTGACTCAGATAATAGTGCCACCCCTGTTGCAAATTGTGGCCTTCCAAGCTAAGGATTCTCCTCCTCCTCAAGGCAATCCAGTCTCTGATCCAAGTTAAGACAGCTGCCTGATGATAAAGCTCCCATTTAGGTAGGCCAAATCCTCCCCTGGAAGGGGATTCTTGAAGCATTTTCAATTTAATCCTTGGTTTTTTATTCTGCCATACAAATCTATGTATACACTGATCTAAAGAATGAAAAAAATTTGTATCTACTAAAACTGGGGCTGTCTGAAAGAGAAAAATCCATTTAGGCAGGATATACGTCTTAACTACTGCAATTCTACCTAATAATGATAGCTGTAAACTTTTCCATCCTTCCAACATTTCTTTAGTTTGACTAAGTAGTTTTTGGTAGTTGTCTTCTTTAATGGTCGAGCATTTAGATGAAAGCCAAATTCCTAAGTATTTTAGTTTTTTGACTATCTGGATCCCTAGTTCTTCCTCTAACTGCGCTTTTTGATTCTTCGTCATATTTTTAATTAGGATCTTGGTTTTATCTTTATTTAATTTAAATCCCGCTACTTTCCCGTAAGCCTCCAATTCCTGTAGCAGGATTGGTCCCGATTCCAAAGGTTCTTCCAAGACAAATATCAAGTCGTCCGCAAAGGCTTGGAGCTTAAACTCTTCCCCTCTGTTTCTTAGCCCTCTAATTCCTTGATTTCTTCTGACCTCATTCAATAATAACTCTAGGGTTAAAATAAATAAAAATGGAGATAATGGACATCCCTGTCTAGTACCTTTACTTATATCAATTTTTTCAGACTCCTCCCCATTAATAAGTATTTTCGCTGTCTGTTTTGCGTATACTGTCCGGATTGCCCTGGTAAAACTTTCCCCGAATTCCATTTCGCTCAACTGTGCAAAGAGAAATTTCCAGCTCACTCTGTCAAAGGCTTTTTGTGCATCCACGGAGACCAGGGCCACCTGTTTATCAGAATTACACTCATAATATTCTAATATATTCATTATAGTTCTCACGTTATCTTTCAATTGTCTATGAGGTAGGAAGCCATTCTGGTCTCCGTGGATGTACTCATTCAGGAAAATTTTTAGTCTCTTCGCTAAAATCGCAGAGAATAATTTATAATCGGAATTAAGCAGGGAAATCGGTCTGTAATTTTTAATCAGAAGCGGAGGTGGCAATTGAGGTTAATGACTGGGCAGACCATAACCCGTTGAAAATAGTATGGAGAGGAGCCCGCAGAATAAAGAGATGGAAGATGGATGTAGGAGTATTAAAAGACAAAGATTTACTCCAAAAGCTAAAAGAGGAGATGGTTTTTTTCTTTAGGGTCAATAGGAAAGAGGATACTAGTCCACAGATTATCTGGGATACGGCGAAGGCGGTGATCAGGGGAGTAGTATCATCTCATATAATTGGAAAGAGGAGGACCCAAAGACTGAAACGGAGTAAATTGAGGTGTGAATTGGAGAAAGTGGAAGCGAGGTTGCAGACAGACCCAGGGAACTTAAAACTAGTTGAGAAGAAGAAAATAACCCGACACCAGTTAAACCTATTAGATCAGGAAGAATTGGCTACTAAAATTAGATGGGCAAAACAAAGGCATTTTGAGCATGCAAATAAAGCAGGAAAATGGCTTACTTATAGACTGAAGAAGCAACAGGAGAGAAATAGGATAGTTTGTTTGAAGGACCAAAGGGGAAGATGTGTTTTGGATAAGGAAGGGAAAGGAAAAATAATACAAGAATATTTTACTGCTTTGTATTCAGCTGGAGATGAACAGGACCAGGAGATTAGAGAGTATTTGGCTAGAGCGGATCCCCGGAAGGTCCCACCCCCAATGAGAGAAATATTGAATGCAGAGATTACCTTGAAGGAAATAGAGTTAGTATTAAGGGAACAAAAGGGGGGAAAGACCCCAGGTACGGATGGTCTGCCAGTAGAAATTTATAAGGCCCTCCTTGAGACTTTGGGGGAATTTTTGACTCAAGTATTTAATGAGGTTCTGGTCTTTGGTCAAATGCCACCCTCCTGGTCTGAAGCATATATCACACTAATTCCGAAGGAAGGCACTGATCCTTGGTATTCATTGTTAATTGGTTCCAGGAGGAGCAATGAGTCCCCAAAATGCTAAGTACCAAACAAAACTTTCACTTAAGGAATAATATGGTGAGTGACAAGGTAGATGACACTGACAAGTTGTAGCTTGCACATTGAGTTCCAAATAAATAATGTGTACTGGGACAAAATTTTCACATCAAAATGTGTTGAATACCAAATTTGATGAGTTTCAAAGCAGTTGAGTACCAAGGTATTATTTATTTATTTATTATTTATTAATCAAATTTCTATACCGCCCTACTCCCGAAGGACTCAGGGCGGTGAACAGCCAAGATAAAATACAGATAATACAAATATTAAAAAGTCCCTTAAAATTATTAAATATTTTGGCCAAAACACAAATTAAAACACCCAATTTATAAAATCATGAATTAAAAAATTTAAAAGAGGAGAGTTAGGTATCACTGTGATAGATAGATAGGTAGGTAGGTAGATAGATAGATAGATAGATAGATAGATAGATAGATAGATAGATAGATAAATAGATATCTTGTTCCCCAAAAATAAGACCGGGTCTTATATTAATTTTTGCCCCAAGACGCATTGGGGCTTATTTTCTGGTTAGGTCTTATTTTTAGGGAAATATGGTACTAAATGTGTCTGTCTGGATGGCGATCTTAACTGGGGCTTATTTTTGGGGTAGGGCTTATATTACGAGCATTCTGAAAAATCATGCTAGACCTTATTTTCCAGTTGGATCTTATTTTCGGGAAAACAGGGTGGGTGGGTAGGTAGGTAGACAGATGCTGTGAATATCATGTCTATTGGTATATGACCACTTTTCACAATTCTGACAACTTCCAGATAATTCCCCCAATCTTTATTCAATACACTCACCTGGGCTTGTTCATTATTATAGTGATTAGGCTAAACTGTATTATAGTGATTGGGTTCAACTGTACAGATTGAGGACTACCTGTACTTAAGATAAAGTATATTTCAACATTGGCATATTATTTCAATCTTGATTGTTTAAATGAACAAATCCTTTTCTAAAAAATAGATGAAAATAGAATAAATAGGTTGCATCCTTTTTTACACGTGGTGAGAATGTTGTAGTCTACAGCTCGACAGCACTGAGAAATGATTTATAGCAGAATGGAACAGATTCTGAAGGTTGTAATTCCATTACAACTTCAAATGCTCTTATTGAATTTCACTAAACAATATATCCATCCAAAATATAGTAAACTAGCACTATATATGTTAATGGCTGCAGATATTTTATATACTTTATAATGGAAAAGATCTTTGATTCCTTTTTTTGAAAAATAGCTTATTAAATTTTGGGAGTATGTTCCAATGAGAGGGATAACTTCCTAGGTTAAAAGCAAATCTGATGCAAAATTTAACTTCGATTGGAAAGCATTATTTGTTTCCATTTGTGTTATATATGGATTTGTGTCACATATAAATTTTGGGTTTTTTAATGTATTGAATTGTAAGTCCTCAACTTACAACCATCTGTTTAGTCACTCTTCAAAGTTACAATGGCACTGAAAATAGTGACTTATGACCGGTTCTCAAACTTGCAATCCTTATAGCATCCTAGTGATCACATGATCAAAAATTCAGGCAATTGGCAACTGGCATGTATGTATGATGGTTGCACTGTCCCTGGGACATGGGATCACCATTTGCAACCCTTCCAGCCAACTTCTGACAAGGAAAGAAAATGGGGGAAGCCAAATTTGCTTAAGGACCACACAATTCACTTAACAACTGCAATGATTCACTTAATAACACTTAACAATCATGGAAAAAACGTTCATAAAATGGGGTGTGACTCACTTAAGAACTGTCTTGCTTATCAACAGAAATGTTGGGTTCAGTTGTGGTCGTTGAGGACTATACTTCTATATCTTTTAGAATTGATTTAACAACTGATATTGCTATTATTTGTAGAATTCTTTCTTTTTCTTTCTTAACAGTAAATAGAAAACAAATCATTCCTTTTAATAATAATAATTTCAATAATAACAATTTCATATTTATTAATTAATTTAAAATATCTGTGTAGCTGTCCATCTGTGGTAACAACCCTTAGAAACTCATACATAATTAAGCAATGAAAACATTTTTTTAAAAAAAATCATAAAAATCAGCATAATATTTCTTGGTAAATCAACACAATGCATCCCTACATATCCAAGCAAACTGTCAAACTTCTGTGGGCTACAATCTCATGCTATCCCAAGACTTGTGGGAAAAGCCAGGTCTTCACAACATTTTGAAAAGCTAGGAGGGTAGAGATCTGTCAGCTGTGAGGAAGGAGAAGATTCCAAAGAGCAGGAGCAGCTACCAAAAAGGTGCACTACCTTTTTACTTTACTTTATTTTGAATTTATATAGCGCCCTACTCCCAAAGGACTCAGGGCGGTGAACAGCCAAAAAATAAAACACACATAATACAAAAAATTTTTTAAAAATGTAAAAACACATTAAATAATTTGGTCCAAACAAATTAAAACACCCACGTTGTTTTAAAACAAATTTATAAGGCAGCAGTTCGTAGAGATGTTAATAACGATGATAATAGTCCCACGGGCACAAGATCTTCCCCGAGGCGAGAGTAGGAATAGCGAAAAAGCGGAACCCAATCCAGGGGTGGATGGCCATCAAAGGCCAACACCCACCCATACCTGGGGGGGAGAGGGGGAAGGAGAGGCCACCCGAGGTGACCAACAAGCCAAACCATGGTCAGCCTCCCGCCTCTCTAACCCCCAGATCTCCACATACCCCCAGTCACCGCTCTAATCTCCAACCCCTGATCACAGTAGGGGTCTCAGTCATTAAAAGGCCAGATGGTAGTCCTAAGGGTGAAGGCTGTCCGCATCTCCCCCATCAACCTGCTGTCAGGCCGTTTCCCTGGCCGGCCAGTCCGTGGCAGCCATTGCCTCCGCCGCCGCCAGCCCGCAACCAGGCACCCTAAGCTCCCCAGGCCCCCGGGGCCCCCCAAAATCATCTGAAAAGAGCATCCCAGAGGTCCCAGAGGGACAAGGGGGCGAGGGGCCACATACAAGCCACTGCTGCCACACAACCGCCGACCGCTGCCGGACGCTTCGGCCTCCAGGTTTTGTTATGTGGCAACAATTAAGGGAAGGAACCTATAACATGCCTTCCTTATCTGATCTGGTAGAGTGGGAGTGGTGGTCCTACAAATAACTTTGCTTTATGCCATTTTATCTATTCATTTAAACCCCACCTTTATTATTTTTATAAACAACTCAAGACGGCAAATACACACACTACTCCTTCCTCCTCTTATTTTCCCCACAACCACCATCCTGTGAGTGTGTTGGGCTGAGAGAAAGCGACTGGCCCAAAGTCATCCAACCAGCTTTCATAGGGTTTCAAAGATGATAATGGAATTGTACCTGAACATCAGTGCAACTTCTGCAGCAGTGATGTAAGCGGGCAAAGCACGGAACACTCATAACTTTCCTTATATCTGTAATTCTGGACCAGTTGTAATTTCCAGATGGTCCTCAATACGTAGAGCGCATTGCAGTAGTCCAACCAGGAAATGACCAGAGCATGAGTGAGTGATCCAGGAATGGGTTCAATTGGTGTGCAAGATAAATCTGTCTGAAGACTTCCCTAGCCACATTTGTGGAACTGTGAATCCAGAAGGACCTCCAAAGAGGTCTCTGGCAAGAATTAGAGATGGTATCTCATCTGAACCAGAGGGACCAAAACCCAGAGCTATCCCAGCACTGATGATGTTACCTAGTTTGGGTAATGAAACATCTGCAGGAAAACAGCCAAGTCCAGAGAGCACCAAGGACCCCTCATTTCATCCCTGAGCTACAAATATTATCCTTCTTTGCCACCATCTCAACTTACTGGGTTGAGCTGAAGCAGATTCCTCCCCATCCAGCTTCCAAGCATTGGTCAGGACTGGGATATATAGGACAACATTGGGCCTTTGTCTACCTTTGTCTAATTTACTGCACAAAATTCATAAGCGAAACACAGGATCAGAATAAATCATCCATGCTTGCAAGAAATGCAAATACAGCAAAGAAATAATTACGGCCATAAAAGCAGGCAGAATAAAGGCTTACAGAAGACCCCCCCCCCCACGCCCCAACCACCAGGCACTTCATTTTGGATGCTAAAAATATATTAATCTTTTTTTGCAGGGAAAGACTCCTTAAATTCCTCAAAACATTTGCTGAAGGATAACTTTTTTATGCTGCGTCTTGTAGGCAGTGCTGAAATCAGGCAATCATTAAGAACAAAACACTTCGCTTTTGCCCCCAGCTGCACACCTGCACTCCTGGACTCCATTCAATTTATTCTTTTTTTTCTTTGTTATGATAATGGCAAAATCTAGGAGCCAGAGGAGAGAGATTAAGAATTATTTTTCCTTCTTTTTTTTGGGGGGGGGGGGTATTCTGTTTCTTTATGCCTTGCAGAACTGAGGGCAAGAAAGCTGACAAATTTGCATAACTTGGTGAATAAACATTCATGTTTTGTTGAAGGAAAGTCCGATCTAAGAAGATACTTTGCTCCTCTGTAGGCATTATTTGTCTGAAATGGTATAGGGCTTCCTGCTTGAGCAGGGGTTGGACTAAAAGATCTCCAAGGTCCCTTCCAACTTTGTTATTATTCTATTCTATTCTATTCTATTCTATTCTATTCTATTCTATTCTATTCTATTCTATTCTAATTCTAAGCCATGCCCTTAAAGTGGACTAGCTAGTTATTCTATTCTATTCTATTCTATTCTATTCTATTCTATTCTATTCTATTCTATTCTATTCCATTCCATTCCATTCCATTCCACTCCACTCCACTCCACTCCACTCCACTCCACTCCACTCCACTCCACTCCACTCCAATTCCAATTCCAATTCCAATTCCAATTCTAATTCTATGCCATGCCCTTAAAGTGGACTAGCTAGTTATATTGATTTTACTAATTTGGATTTGAGCTGAAAATTCAGTATACAGTATATATTTTTCCCCTTTTCCTGAGAAAGGCAGACAGGCGTTTGGCTGCATAATTTCAAGAGGAAATTTTTCACTAATACTACCCTTATGTTGAACATTGTATGGTTGCTAAGTTACCTCTTAGAAGGTATTTCACAGGTTTTTTTTAATAAACTTAATTTCTTTTTTATATTGGGCCCATAAACCAATATCTGCCTTTCTTCTTTCTCCATGCTCTAGAGTAAGGCTACAGAAAGCAGCTCTTGGCAAAAGCTCCAAGTTTTTTTTTTTTTTTAAAAAAAACCCAGTGAAAGAGGTTAATCAGATCAATGACAATCTACTGTAATTCTTTTTTTGTACCCTCTCATTTATGATGTGAATGAACACATTATGGCACACATTGTTCCTTCTCCCAGTTCTATTAAAAATATCCTGATCAAAAATATATCTAAGGCAATCAGTGACCCCGAATGAAATTATATGCGAGGGTTGAGTCAGGAGTCAGTGGACCTCAGGTCTAAGACGACAGTTATGTCAACACTCAATAATGGTTTGGCTTCAAGAAAGTGCTGCACCAGAAGTCCATTAACTCATGGGAAGGCCAGAAAGGAAAGCACAAACAAACAATGAGTTAAACCACTGTTGGTTTGGTTGTTACAAATCATTTATATCTTCTTAGTTCAATGGAAAATCAACTGTTTTGTTCTCTTTTTTCCTTGTCTAAAAAAAAAAGATTCTTATCTCTCTGAGCCATGTCTGAGATATCTGCCAAGTCTAGCTGACAAATAGAACCGTTTCTGTAGATCAGTGATTTTCTGCCAAGTATTAATCAAGGGAGCCTGACATTATGCATTGTGACCAGGGTAAAAATATAGTGAATATATACAAAGTGAATAATTAAAAGGTATTTATTATTATAGTAGAAATACACTTCAGACATTTTCACTGTAATTTGGACATATAAAGGCCCTGCTAAATTCACCTAAGCAATGAAGCTACTTTACCTAAAATTAGACCATAGGTTCATCTAATCCAATTTAGTCAGATCTGGCTCAGGGGCAGCTATCAAAGTTCTTATTTCAGCTTCTCTACTAGAGACTCTTTTAACTAGAAGTAGTAAGCAAGCAAGTATTGGTCTGAAATCACTTTCCATAACCACAAAATACATAAATTGACTTATAAGGTAAATCAAGAGAAGAGTGATGAGGGGTCGATCTATCAGTTCGTCTCCCTTAGTATGTCGCTAGACTCCCAACTCTTATTAGGACAACAATCAAGAGTCCCAGCTGATCGGGAGGAAATGGGTATTTTGCAGTATCCTTCCCCTGGAGTGGGGTGGGAATGGAGATTTTACAGTATCCTTCCCCTGCCATGCCCACCAAGCCATGCTACGCCCACCAAGCCAGTATCCATGGTAGTAAAAAAATTTGAAACCCACCACTGAGAGAAACCAAAGTTCTCCATCCTTGCCTTGTAACTCCCAGTCTATTCACTTACCATTTACTTTCAGGTCTTCTAATCAACTTGTGAAATCTGAGGTTCATTTAATGAAAGAACAATCACCTGGATAATCAAAGAAGTATGGACTCCATCTCTATGAATAGGGCTGTCAAACTCACGGCCTGGGGGCCGGATGCGTCACGCACTGGCCACGCCCACTTCATTTAGCAAAGGGGGAAAAAGTCCCGATACCTCACATGACAACACCGTGACACCGTGAGTTTGACACCCCTGTCTATGAATGAAGATGTGATCTAAACATGACAAAATTGGCTCACTATCACTAGGCTCCTTCAGATAGGGACAAATTAAAAAGAGAAAAAGAAGAGGGAAAATATATCTGACATTCATCATGGTGTTTGATTTTGTGCCGTGAAAGCTGAATGATTGGAAATTGTTGGTCAGTCCATTTTTATCCCTAATGCTAACAAGAAGTGAAGCAACAGAGTTCAGACTAGAATTGGATTCTACAAGCTACAGTTTATATGGGCTAAGTTAAAAGAAAAGAAGACCAAAAGAAAACCCTACCCCCTCACACACACATTTAATTATATACAAAAATACTGCAGAAGAAAATAAAGGCATGTTTTATTTTTGAATACGTCTTTCTGCTTCGGTAGGTGAGGAATCTATCAAGACTTTTATTTGTTTGCATTCACAATATCATTGCCTTTTTTCCCTCATTTAAAAACTATTGCATTAAACAATATAAAAAAGAAATATTGTGGCCCTGAGGCAACTGGTACATATTAACTACTGTAAGGAGATGAAGTCTCATCAGAGGTATGCGCCATCATTTTATAATTTAATATAAACTAGAATGAATAATAAACTAAGCACCAATAATTTAGGCAGTAGATGAGTTAGAATGCTCTTGCAGTTTATTCTGCCACATAGAAATGTAAAGCCAGGCTCCAAAATTATATTAAAAGGAAAGTTGGCTTTCGAGTTAATATTTAGGTGGGTATATTGTATATATTCATGGAGAAAATCTATAAATGGCTAGGTGTCACAAACAATTTGACGGAACACCATCAATCAATATTCTGTGGATGAGATTCATTATTTTTGATTTGTAACTTTTAGGCTTGTAATAGTCTACCGTGTTTTCCTGAAAATATGACCTACCCGAAAGTAAGCCCTAGCTTTATTTTTACACGTGCTCCCAATATAAGCCATAACCCCCCTCAAAATAAGCCCTAATTAAGACTCCACCCACTCCAGGGTGCACGGGTAAAAATTAAGATAGGGTAGGAATGGGGGGGATCGATCCGGAGCTCTGTTATCGACTGCAGAGGTCTTCAGGAAAGTCTTGCCGGCTGCAGAAGAAATTACTGAAGGCCTCTGACAATGAAAAGAAGGCTGGGGCAACGTGCGCAAGTGAGGTGAGTTAGTGAATGATATCCACCACCATCCTTGAAAATAAGAACTGGTGCTTTTTTGTGGCAAAAAAATATAAGACAGGGTCTTATTTTTGGGGAAACACAGTAGTTCTGTGTCAACTAAAATACTGGTCTGCATTTCAATTTATAAGACACACCCTGTGCTTCTATCTTGTTTATAAGTGGTTTAGCACCCTATGTCCCTCCAGCCACTAATGGTTTATTCAACATAGTTAACCAAATTGTAGCTTAGTGTTAGTTTACCTGTTTCTCCATAAGAAAGAAACCTTGCAACAGAACCATAGATGTCATAGCCATATAATTTACATATCAAGTATGTTGTACAAAGGGACAAAGGCAATATGGTTTGTGTGTTGGACTAGGACTGACAAAACCCAGCTTCCTCAACCATGAAATCTCTGTGGGTGAGTCTGGGACAGAAATCTCAGTATGCTTGTGGGACAAAAGTTGGAGGCTGGAGTTTTATGTATGCTTCTGTAGTCTGAGGAAAGCTGGAGTACAGGTAGTCTTCAACTTACTTCATTTAGTGACAGTTCAAAGTTACGACGTCACCAAAAAAGCGACTTATGACTGTTTTTCACACTTATGACCATTGCAGCATCCCATGATCAAAATTCAGATGCTTGGTAACTGACTCATATTTATGACAGTTGCAATGCCTTGGGATCATGTGATCAGCTTCTGCAACCTTCTGACAAGCAAATTCAATGGGGAAACCACATTCACTTAACAACCATGTTGCTAACTTAACAGCTGCAATGATTCACTTAACAACTGTGGCAAGAAAGGTCGTAAAATGCTGCAAAACGCAATAAATGTTTCACTTGGTAACAAATTTTGGGCTCAATTGTGGTCGTTAAGTTGAGGACTACCTGTATCGATAAGACAGATATAATAAATAAAAACAAAGTCAGCAGTTCTTGATTGTGGCTGACAAGCATCTATAATAAACAAATAAGTATCTAAAAGGGTAAAAGTTGTTGGACATTAAGTATTTGAATGAAAGACCTGTAGGAAATTCCAGAGTAAGTTGGGGTGGGTGGGTGGTGACCCATCTCAGAAGGCCATATTGTTGGGTTTTTTTGAAGAAACAACATGGACATGTCCTCATGAACTCAGCTTGATTTTATTTACCAAGATAAAAGTCATCAACCTTCCTCACAGCCACAGCTACTGTCATCATAGGAAGCCTTTACTTATGCTTTATAGCAGAACATTCAGTTGTGATTTAATCAGAATAGAGCTGGAAGGGTCCTTGGAGGTCTTCTAGTCCAACACCGCCACCCCGCAAGGAGGAGACCCTATACAGATAGGTGGCTGGCCAGTCTTTTCTTAAAAGCTTCCAGTGATGAAGCCCCTACAACTTCTGTAGGCAAACTATTCCACTGGTTAATTGTTCTCACCGTTAGGAAGTTTCTCCTTAATTCCAGGTTGCTTTTTACCTTGATTTGTTTCCATCCATTGTTTCTTGTCTTGCTTTCTGGAAAATAAGTTGACCCCCTCTTCTTTGTGGCAGCCCCTCAAATACTGGAATACTACTATCATGTCACCCCTAGTCCTTCTTTTCTCTAGACTGGCCATACCCAATCCCTGCAACCATTCTTCCTATGTTTCCTCAACCTACCATTTGGAATGAAATATATTTTAAAAATCCCATTAACCTGCCTGCTGTATACAGCTATGTTAATTCAGCCATAACACTTACTAATCTGGCAAAGGGGCTATTATGTTCTATTAATTCTTGGACTTGTCAGCAAAGAATTCCTTCTGGAATAATAGCAGTTATTTTTCTGCTTTCCCAGAAATTCATGAAGTGCCTTTTTCATTTTTTTATTGTTACCATTTTAATTAATATTTTCACTTGATCAAAATGGTAATAAAGATAATACAAAGATTGACACCTGAAACAAACATACCAAATTTCACTTCATTTAAAGTATTATCACAATATCTAAATAAACACTGTTTCTTTGTTACATTGCCTATTGTAATATCTTCTACCTGCTGAAGATTTTGATGTTTTTCATTTTTTGCCTTTATTTTTATTTCCCTATTTTTTATTTGTGTTTGTTTTTAAAACATTTTTCTTAACTTATGGGAGTAGTGTATTACAGTGTATTTTGGATTTTATAAACTTTGAGATGCTGTGCTATAGGAAGCAGTATGTAAACAATACAAATAAGAACAACTAAACTTTAGAATAAATGAACTTTAAATTTCTAAATTGCCATATGAAGCACCAACACAATCTATTATTTTATAATCTGAAAAAGAGAGTGACAATTAATGTGCTGTATGTAATTTTGAGATCACTGAACTTGGAAAATGGAAAAGGAAAGAAGAGATTTAACAGTTGGTTGATATTCTTTTATTTCTAAAATGTCACATTGAACACGCTGGCCTTTCCTGACTGCAAGAAAACTTTTAAACTTAAATCTTCACTGTTATTGTTTGCTGCTTTCCACTGTTACATATTTCTGGAGATTGATTTCTCCATTCTGACTGCAAAAGGACCCCAAATTTCTCCTTCTTGACAGCACTGCCTTTAGTGCCACCTAACTAATATAAAGATGACCACAAAGGAGTCAAGAGAAGGGGAATGTAACTATGCTCTTTATGTCAAGTGTAGCAAACAAATATGTAATTTTCTTTCCTTCATGCTATCTCTTTCATTTAGATTACACAAGTGTAGCATTATTTTTTGACTAGCCTTACCAGAGAGGGCAATTTTTTTCACCGGCAATCTGATTTTATATCAGGCAACATCCATTTCCCCACAGACATTTCACAGTGATGCTTTATGTAAACGCATAAAACTAAGAGGTTGCTATCATATGATTGTTTGCTGACTTCAAGGTATTAAACATCTACACATGTATCTATTTGCTTGTTTGAATTTTTTGTATACCATACCAGTCGCAAGGACTCTGGACACATTTGAGCAATTCCATCCATAAATATTTACCTGAAAATTCCCAAGGCACATGACTGCAATTAAAAAGACTATTTAGTTTCAGAGGCATCAGCATTCTTGTGATACTTAAACATAAAAGATGAATATAAAACTAGCAAAATACAGACAGCTGTGCCAGTGGTGGGTTTCAAATTTTTTTTTACTACCAGTTCTGTGGGTGTGGCTTGGTGGATGTAGGTTGGTGGGCGTGGCATGGGAAGGATACTGCAAAATCTCCATTTCCTCCTGATCAGCTGGGACTTGGGAGGCAGAGAATAGATGGGGGTGGGGGCAGTCAGAATTTTTACTATCGGTTCTCCGAACTACTCAAAATTTCCGCTACTAGTTCTCCAGAACTGGTCAGAACCTGCTGAAACCCACCTCTGACCTGTGCACCACACACATACAAACACACATGTATATATTAAAGAAAAATCCTTAAGGAGATTGAAATCTATTTACATAAACTGGCAAAAGTGTGACCTTCGTTAATTTTTCCCTTGAAAATTTATTGACTTGGGACCACAATTGAGCTCAAAATTTAGGTTAAGTGAGATGTTTATTAAGTGAGTTTTGCCCCATTTTATGACCTTTTTTTGCCATAGTTGTTAAATGGATCGCAGAAGTTGTTAAATTAGTAACCCAGTTGTTAAGTGAATCTGGCTTCCCCATTGACTTTGCTTTTAAGAAGGTTGCAAAAGTTGATCACATGATGCTGGGATATTAACAACCATCATAAATATGAACCAGTTGCCAAGCATCTGAAATTTGATCAAATGACCATGGGAATACTGCAAAGGTTGTAACTGTGAAAAATGGTCATAAATCCCTTTTTTCAGTGCCATTGTAATTCTGAAGTGTCATTAAATGAACTGTTGTAAGTCAAGGACAACCTGTAAAAGATTTATGGAACAGTAGACAATCAATGTCTACTGGATTCAAACATGCATTAGTTCTAGAATAGAAAGAGAAGAAAGACAAACTTCTACTATTTCAGATTAAACTATCCCAAGCCAAGAATTAATAAAGGTAGTTTATTATATAAGGAGTAGAGAGTAAAACCACTTGAAGAAACTAGAAGCATTTGAAATGTGGATTTACAGATGGCTGTTACTTATAAACTGGGTTAACAAAATCACAAATGATGTGGTGATAAGCCACCTGGGAAAGCAAAGGGAAACCATCAAAACCATTAAAAAGCAAAAGTTAGAATACTTTGGACATGTGATGAGACACCAGGGGTGAAATGCTCCCAGTTCAGACCAGATCGCCTGATCCGGTAGCAATGGAGGCGGGTGGTTCGGAGAACCGGTAACAAAAATCCCTGCCCCCCCATGCCCAGCTGAGCCGCACAATCATCAGAGGCTTTTTTTTTTTTTACTTTTAAAAGCATTTTTTCTACAACCTCTTCGGCCAAAAAATGCTTTTAAAAGTAAAAAAAAAAAAAAAAGCCTCTGATGCTCGTGCGGCTCAGCTGGGATCGACAAAGGCTTTTAAAAGAAAAAAACCTTTTTTTTTTCTTTTAAATGCTCTGACGATCCAAGCTGAGTTGCCTGATTGGCAGAGGCTTTTTAAAAAACCTATGCCGATCAGGCAACTCAGCTGGGATCATCAGAGCCTTTTGAAAACATTTTTTTACAACCTCTTCACCGAAGAGGTTGTAGAAAAAATGGTTTTAAAAGTAAAAAAAAAAAAATTGGTCATGCTCACCCAGTCACATTACCTCCCCAAGCCACGCCCACAAAACCGGTAGTAACAAATTTTAGATTTCACCACTGTGCAACACCCAGAAAAATACGGCATCCTTCACTTAATCCTCCAGGGAAAGATTGAAGGCAAACGAGGTCCAGGCAGAAGAAGAACATCATGGCTTCAGAACCTAAGAGACTGGTTTGGACAAAACTCAGCAGCACTTTTTCATGCAGCTGTTGACAAAAATAGGATTGCCATCATGATCGCCAATGTCTGATGACGGATATGGCACAAGAAAAAGAAGTAGTTCATTATGTTAAGTTTCATTCTGAAGATTCTGTTTCCTCATGCTAAGGAAGGTAAATCTGAAGTATTTCAAAAGCCTTTAACAAATAATTTAAAAAGATATTTCACGCTGAGTAATAATCAGGAAACAGGAAAAGCAAAATTAAAATCTGGACAAGAAAACTGAATTAATATTCTCTAAATGAGGCGGGAGATTTAAAACTTTTTTCAAGAATATGATAGGTATACAACAAATTAATGCTACTGAACACAATTTGGTTAATATGAAGATGATCTCCAGGCAAAAATATCAATAGTAAGGGATATGAGAGAGTGGAATTAGAAAACCTGCAAGGTTGTTGTCAGAATACACAATATTGGCTAATGTAATACTAGACACAAAGGGTATGACTGACCTAGTATAAAGTCAATATCTTGTTTAAATATCTACTAAACAACAGTCTGCTAATGAGTTAAATTTTAGAGGCTTTAGAAAAACAGATTTGCTTAACTTCAGGTATCAAATCTTAAAATCCAAGCTGATGTTAAGTCCATTTTCATTACACCCAGAAACAAAGAGAAACATTACTCAGTTAGAGCAATGCATTCCAAAGATTTGCAATTAAAAAAGGAA
Source organism: Pituophis catenifer annectens (assembly GCF_029215685.1). Lineage (NCBI taxonomy): Eukaryota > Metazoa > Chordata > Lepidosauria > Squamata > Colubridae > Pituophis > Pituophis catenifer. Next base: position 53,313,771 of record NW_027256882.1, read on the forward strand.
TAGTAAACAATAAGTAAGCTACCTAAAAGAGAGCCAAACTTAAAAAAAAAAATCTACGAAGTTTTAATTACAAAATAATATTAAAAACCTTGAACTGCACTTCTAAATTTTGTACTCAAAGAATTCCATGAGTTTACAGAACACATGTCACACTTAAAGCTTTCATATGTTACTCAATTAATTTGACATAAATTCACACAGCAACAAAATGCTAAATAAAGATGGGGGGGAGGAGGAATACATTATGGATTTCAAATATAAGAGGTGCTTAAATGTTTGTAAGTATTTAGCATCAAACAATATCCAATTTCAGTTAGGTTGCAAAGCTACTATGTTCCATTAGATATTTTACTGCACACCAGAATTGGACAGAAATAAATGTTGTTTATTAGTGGACCATATCTTGACCATAGATTGGTGAAATGCTTGCAAGATGCTAAATAACTATATTTTGTTCTGGTTTGATCCACCACCAAGGTCCACCAGATACTTCTGAGAGTCATTTAACTTGTCAGTAATTCCAAATAATTTATTCTGTCTTAATAAAGTAAAACACATATTGGTTAACCAAGGAGACTTGAGTAAGAATAACATGAAGCAGAGTATTCCCTGACTTATGGCAATTGGGACCAGAATTCCTGTTGCTAAGTAAAATGGTTGTTAAATGAATTGCACTCATTTTTATGACTTTTTGCCAGATGTTAAACAAACCACTGCAATTGTTAAGTGAATCAGGAGGTTGTTAAACGAATCCCACTTTCCCTACTGACTTTGCTTGTTGGACGCTGGTTGGAAAGGTGAAATTGCCAAGCATCCAAATTTTGATCACATGATTGCAGGGATAATAATAATAATAATAATAATAATAATAATAATAATAATAATAATAATAATAATAATAATAATAATAATAATAATTTTATTTCTATACCGCCCTTCTCCCGAAGGACTCAGGGCGGTGTACAGCCAATTTAAAAACACAAGACACAACAATAATTAAAAATTAAAATAATTAAATAAATTTGGCCGATTTAAAACCCCAAAAATTTAAAATACCCCAATTTAAAATTATTAAGTCGATAGCCCGGCCTGGCGGAACAACAGGGTCTTCAATGCGCAACGAAACACCCGGAGGTCGGAGATCTTGCGTATTTCCGGGGGCAGTTCATTCCACAGGGCTGGGGCTCCCACAGAGAAGGCCCTCCCCCTTGGTGTCGCCAGCCGACATAACTTGGCTGATGGCACCCTGAGGAGACCCTCTCTGTGGGAGCGGACTGGTCGGTGGGAGGCTATTGGTGGCAGAAGACGGTCTCGAAGGTACCCGGGTCCTATGCCATGGAGCGCTTTAAAGGTGGTAACCAACACCTTGAATCGCACCCGGAAGACCACTGGGAGCCAGTGCAGCTCGCGCAGGAGGGGTGTCACACGGGCACAATGGGTTGCGCCCATAACCACCCGCGCGGCCGCATTCTGGACCAGTTGGAGCCTCCGAGTGCTCTTCAAGGGGAGCCCCATGTAGAGAGCATTACAATAGTCCAGCCGGGAGGTGACAAGGGCATGAGTGACTGTGCGCAAGGCGTCCCGGTCCAGAAAGGGCTGCAACTGGCGGATCAGGCGAACCTGATAAAAGGCCCCCCTGGCCACGGCCGTCATATGCTCTTCTAAAGACAGCCGTGCATCCAGGAGGACACCCAGATTGCGAGCCCTCTCTGTGGGGGGCAAAGATTCACCCCCAATAGTCAGCGATGGCACCTGCTGACTATATCGGGACGCCGGCAGCCACAGCCACTCGGTCTTGGACGGGTTGAGTCTGAGCCTGTTCCTCCCCATCCAGACCCGCACGGCCTCCAGGCAGCGAGACATCACAGCAAGGGCATCGTTGGGGTGGTCTGGGGTGGAAATGTACAGCTGAGTATCATCAGCGTACAGATGACACTTCACCCCAAAACCACGGATGATCTCACCCAGTGGCTTCACATAAATGTTGAACAGAAGGGGCGAGAGGACCGACCCTTGTGGCACTCCCCATGCGAGATGCCTCGAGGTCGACCTCTGCCCCCCTGCCAACACGAACTGCGAGCGGTCAGAGAGGAAGGAGGAGAACCACCGCAGAACGGTGCCCCCTATTCCTAACCCTCTTAACCGCCGCAGCATGATACCATGGTCGATGGTATCAAAAGCCGCTGAGAGATCTAATAGGACTAGGACAGAGGAGCAACCCCTGTCCCGAGCCCTCCAGAGATCATCCACCAACGCGACCAATGCCGTTTCTGTGCTGTGCCCCTGCCTGAAGCCCGACTGGCACGGGTCTAGATAGATAGCTTCATCCAGGTGCCCGGGCAGTTGTCGTGCCACCACACTCTCAACAACCTTCGCCACAAAACGAAGGTTGGAGACCGGACGGTAGTTAGCTAATTCAGCCGGGTCCAGGGAAGGCTTCTTGAGGAGGGGCCTCACCACCGCCTCTTTCAAGGCGGCGGGAAAGGCACCCTCACTCAGAGAAGCAGTTATAATCCCCTGGAGCCAGCCTCGTGTAACAGGATGATGCAACAGTCATAAAGATGGGAACTTTTTCAGTGCTGTTGTTGTAACTTCAGTCACTAAACGAATGGTTGTAAGTCAGGGACTACTAGCACAACTATTAAGCTAGCTCTGCCATACAATATGCAATTGAAATGAGTAGAAATATGTTTAATCTTCTGGACACATCATAAGCATTGTGAAATGCTATTATGCAGCTTTGGGTTTTAAGAAAAAAATACTGTTAAACTAAGTAAAAATGCTGGAAATATTTGTTTCATAATTTATGCACAATAAACTTCAAGCACTACTATGGATACAAAAGAATTTCTCTTGACCTTTCCTCTCCACCTGTGTCAGATTTCCTATGAGGCTTTATAAATAGTGGCTTGTTATCATAAACAATTACATCACACATTGGAGGAAGGCACTCCATAAGCTGCCAGGTTTATTAAGTTAATAATAGATTTCAAAGTGTGAATCCTAATTAATTTCATTTTCCATACGCACACAAAGCTCCTTGGGAAGCCAAAATTATAGGGTAACCATATGGTGCCTCATAAGTAATAATTAAAACTAATTTTCTAATCTTCACATACTAAATGAAAAAAAAATAGTTCTCATATTATACAAGGAAAATTCAGTGGTCCCAACTTCATTTGGAAGAGATAGAATTGTACTTTCCCCCCCTCTTTTCTACTTATACGGGTGTAAATTGGTAAAATAGAAATTATCATCAACTCTAATTTTGACTACTTAAAAGACAACATAAAAAAAAAAAACAAGATGGCAAAAAGACTGACACATGATCCAAAAAACATAATATTCCAATGGTAAAAGTAGCCATGAATTTTTCTTTAAAAATTAAGGGAAGTAGGTAATTCATATTCAGGGCACCATAGGTTACAAACTAAACTGCCCTATATGTACTGTATATAATGATTGTGTATTTTTTTTCCATGCCAAAGGAAAAGTGATTGGATCATTTGAGCATGCAACAAGAGATGATATGGACAGCAAATGTGTATGGATCTCTGTAGGTAAAGGAAAAGTATTACAATTACACAGGAAAAAATATTATACAATTATACAGGAAATTGTATAAATTGTATACAGGAAACGTATTACAATTACACATTTACAACACACAGAGCACAGATGCTACTTAATTGCACCATTGCAGATTCAGACAAGCAGACTCACAAATTTATTTAACCATTACACATATTCGGTTGTAGATGAAAGCCAGTGTAGTGTATTGATTAAAGTGTTAATCTGGAACTGGGGAGACCCAAATTCTAATCTATCCTTAACTATAAAATCCTACTAGGTCACCTAGGGACAGTCAGTCTCTCATCCCAGCCTACTTCACAGGGCTGTCGCTGTAGGGAAAATTGGGAAGAAATGCTATGTAGGGAACAGTGCCTTCGTTTATAAATTGAACAAACATTCAACAAATTCAGACTCTCGGTGATAATGCCTGGTTAACAAAGTACTTAACTGTTCAGGGAGTTTTTCTTTTAAGCTCTAGAAATATATTGTGGGTTTTATGTTAGCTTCAAGAGTAATCAGAACCAAGCATAAATCACTTCTTTGCCAGTGAATAGATCCGAAAAGCTGAGAGCATGCTATGAGGATTTTCATAAAATTATTGTGATCCAGAGTTTGCTACCTGGTGGAGATCTGATGTGAACTATCTTCTACTACTATACTTCTATGTTTCTCGAAGTGGATACTGTAGTAATCTCTCAATAGAAGAAACACTTCGTTGCTGTACAGAGAAGTGGATAATGTGAGATAATAAACATCTCGTTACCTAACGCGGAACAACAGAATAAATATAATTTGGTGTCAGTTTCCTCTATTTACCTTTCTCTCTTTCACCATTTGATAGCTTGATCTACTTCCTATTCTATAATTTAGCACAGAATCACTTCTTTCCAGCTTCTTTCTTCAGAGTAAACTACTATCTTCTGATTCTGCTCAGAGACAGGCCTACCCTAAAGGCCGAAGGAGCCAGGTGAGGTCAGGAGAAGCACTGCTGATAGATCCTGGCTGTGTCTCTTTTGTCTCTGCTGAAGGACAGAAAATGGTATGCACAACAGCCTGTCCACAGCACCCTAAACTGGCCTGCTGGTATTAAGGTACAAGGAAGGGGAGGGGGAAGGGGAAGATGAAGGGAAAGGGAGAGAAATGAATAATTCCCTTGCCATTAATCTGGTTGTATCTAAACATGGAATGAGTCTAACATGCTTCAGGCAGCAAAACACCATGTCCAGCCTATTTATGGACTAACAAATTCTCCTGATGATCTGCACAAAGGGAACATTGTTTTGTTGTGAGAAAGGATTTATTTTGTTTCTCCTTTTCTGGTACAGCCAAAATTAGAGTAAATCAAGGGTAAGTGACCAAAGAGTTCAAGGTTTATACAAATAACATAAAATAAATTAAAAATTGGCAGCACAATTTCCTGCTATGGAAGGTAGGAAACACATCAAATCTAAAACAACTCTAAATAGATTTAACTCAATAAAAAGAAATGAAGGATCCCCGGTCTCAAACCATGAAAACCAAGAAAAACTCAGCTAGTCCTGCCACTTTATGTGATCTTTCATTCATTACTGTTACATGCATCCTGCCAACAACTGACTGCTCACCCTGGACCAAATAAAGAGCTGTAAGTCATGTTTTAAAAACAGTGTCAATTTTGAATTCTCTTCTCCCCAAAGTAACTTTCATCGTATTAATTAATGTCAATATCATGTCTGTGGTAATATGAATAGTATCTTAGAGAGTTCGTGCTGGATTACTCGACAAAGCAAATTTGACACACCACCTCCAGGACTGGGGTTTTAAAGCCAATTTTACTGGGCAAATGAGAAATGAAATGAGTTAATCTGTGCAATAATTGCCTTCTACTTCATTACCGCTTTTTAAAACCCTGGACATGTGCAATCAAGTTGTTTTCTGAAATTAGAGACATTCTAACTATAAATGGCTTTGGGTTCTTTTGAGATATTTTTTTTCCTTACCTTTTAATATTAACCGAATAGAGACATACAAGACTTGGTACGTGCGCTTTAAAACTCATAAGCAGCAGGAATTAAATTGAGGTTAGTTTTTTTAGTTACAGCCTGAAGCAGGGTGAAGTATTAACACACTGCTGAGATTATTTTTTGTCCCAACAATGCCTTTTCTTGAGCACTATGTAACAATGGTCTCACAGAGTGAAAAGCTCTATGTGAATGAGCTTATGGTCACTCTGTAGAGACCAATTCAGAATCCAAGGAAAACATAATCCTTATTGACTGTTACTTTTAAGGACAACATTGGTTTTGTATTTATATCTTTGCAAATATATTAAGAAAATGAAAACAAGATATTCAAAGCACATTAATGAATTAATCAGATATGAGCAGAAATGCAACTCAGGCACAAAAAACACTGCAAACAATCTCTTGTGTATTAAAGGTTATCACTAATTTTTTTTGGTACACAATCACATGGAGAAAAAAGTAAATAAGGTTTACGTGTACATTTGCCTCCTAAACATTCAATGGAAAACAATGGGATTATTTTAATGATTTAATGCCTATGGATCTTAGGCCATAATTGATTTTTACTGAACTGTGCATGGTGCACTTGAGCCCATACAGCTCAAGAAAAAAGATTGCTAGAATAAACATATGTGATATTTCCATTCATAATTGCATCATGAATCAAGACCAGTAATAGGTTTTAGTGACCTATTAAACTGAGTACTGAGCACATGTTGAGTAAATCTAATATTTATTTTCCCTCCTTACAATTCTTAATTTACTCCACGCAGAAAGTCTTTGTGGTAAGAAACAACCAGCCAATAAAATCAAGATGCTGATAGATAAAAATTCAATGCCATATATTTCTCATCACCTTAGGCACATCTATCATTCAAACCTAATTAAAACAGAGGTAGGTAACTTGTGGCTATCCAGGTGTTGCTGAAATTCAGCAGTTCCAGCCAGAATGACAACTGCTAAAGTGTTTAGAAAGATCTATAGCACTGCAAATTTCATACCCCTGCATTTAAAGTTCTTATGGGGAGGGAGGGGGATGTATTATTTTTTTTAAAAAAGCTGAAATGGATTAACAGCTTTTAGGTCAAATGGCAGCCATACAAATGATGGTGGCTGTGATGACCTAAGGAACCATGGTATGTCAGAATATTCATGACTGGGAAGACATGGTAACAAGGTCAGCCAATTGGGAGCTGAGACACACAAGCCAGGCCGTGTCTTAGACTGCAGCTTCTGATTCTGTGCAGAGAATTGAAATTGAAACTATTCAGTGAGTGTGTGTTAAGTGTCTCTCTGCTATACTCTGTGTATGAACATGTCTGCTGATCTGAGCTGAAGAAGCAACTGTTGGTATTGTAAATATACTTTATGTGTTACTATGAATATAAAGAAGTGAATGAATCAGTTATCTGTGTGTGCTTCTGGATTTGATTTTTGCAAGAAACTCTGACATGGTATAGCTTTAAATAAGTTTAAATGCCAGCTGTCTTTTCATTTGCATTGCAGACTGAATGTAGATACCACGCCCTAATAGAAAATCTCACTCAGTTTTCTCCCTACCATAATCCTGATTACTAGGGAGATCCAATCCTGCCACATGCAATGACCTACTCCTAGTGGCATCTGCCTATCCAATAACAGTGGGAAATGGGCATTTAGGGAGTGTCACCAATAGGGATCCGAAAGTGTCCTTCTGTCTCTGACCCCCTTCTTTGGAACAGGATTCTCTCCAAGATCCTATTGAACGCAGCCCAGCTAAGGTTTAAGAAAGGTATTGAGACCTGCCTGTTCCAGGGGTCTGTGAGGACTGGTATGGGTGGGCCTGCTGTTCCTGTGATGGCTGAGTTGATTCACTGTGATGTTATTTAAGAGGATGCTATTTGCTATGTTTATTTCTTCTTCTTCTTCTTCTTCTTCTTCTTCTTCTTCTTCTTCTTCTTCTTCTTCTTCTTCTTCTTCTTCTTCTTCTTCTCCTTCTCCTCCTCCTCCTCCTCCTCTTTTTCCTCCTCCCCCTCCTCCTCCTCCATCATCATCATATCCACATCCATAATCGGACATTGGCGATCATGTTGGCAATCCTATTTTTGTCAACAGCTGCACGAAAAAGTGCTGTTGAGTTTTGTCCAAACCAGTCCCTTAGATTTTGATTTTGATTTAATTTTACTTCATTGGAAGTACAGGTAGTCCTCGGCTTATGACCAGTCCCTTAGTAATCAGTGGAAGTTATGATGGACAATCCCCCCCCCAAAAGCCTCTTATGACCTAGTTTCGAACTTACAGCTACTGCAACACACCACAGTCATTTGTCCTTATGAATGATTGCAGGGATGCTTCAGTGTATACCCCACACACAAGCACACCACAACTCTCTTTCCCATTTCACCTCACTGGATTTCCCTGGGGGCCTTGGCTTGCTTGCTTAAAAGAGTATAGCATCTGTAAGAATGTCTTTTGCTGGTCGACTCTACTAGTTGACATATAAGACTAAAAAAGAATTAAAACAAACAAAAGGAAGGACTTTTTTTGAAGTGGCACATTATTTATGAAATAGGTTTGTTAGAGACATTCTCCCGGACCATTTTTTCCCCCTCTCAGGAAAATCCTTTAACTTTTCTCTTGTGTTCCAATTGTAAGCCCTTTCAAGGACTTTTATTCTATTGTTGCTGGTATTCAACACATGTTTTAATTACTTTGTTTGTTTTTTTTAAAAAAAAACCTACCTTTTTTCAATTTCAGAATTTTGCTCTGCAGCCTTCCAATTACCGCACTATACACAAATACTGTTAATAAAATAATACATAAACGTCCCCGAAGCATATAGCTGCCATAATGTTAACACACATAGATTTTTTTTATTTTTTTTTTTAAATCCTTGCTGGAAACTGGCATCAACCATCTGTCGTAACTGTGGATAGAGAATGAAATCAGCTGAAGGTATTTGGCTTAAGGTTTTTATAATGGAGACAGAATGATGCAGATATTTCAGTGTATCTAACAGCTGTGCTACAAGAAGAACAGGAACTGAAGGATCATAGCTAAGACTGTTTTTGGTATCACTATATCACTATTCCCATCACATTTTGAATGCAGAGAGGCTTCAAGGATCTCCTTTTTGAGAAAAGCTGACTTTAATACCCATGCAAAGCATTATGCAGGATACAATATTTTTTAAACCAATCAATCAATAAAGAAGATCATTCATGAACAGAAATGAAATCCGAGAAGCTAAACTTGATAATAATCATAAACTTTGATTAAGATCTGTAAGCATACCATTGTCTGATTAAACATTGATAACCTAGCTCATGAATAAGCAATGTTTCAGACCGCGGTAAAATAATTCATACTATTTCAATAATTCATTTTCCGTTCTAATATGTTTCTATATATAAAACCTCAAATCAGATTCTTCCTCATCAATGCTTTACAAATGGTATATATATATATATATTAGGAGTGGAAGAATAATATCAAGTCTTCTTTAAAAGAGAAGAAAATTGCAAATCTTTGTGGGTGACATAAACCAATGAAATATTACAATGTCACTTTCTTGTCACCACAGACCAAACAGCCACATTTGGCAGTTTTCTGCTGAAATCTCCAAGGATGCTATCAAGTCAGTTGCCTGAAATTACTCCAACAAGTTCATACACCAAAAAGCTTCCTGTGTCAGAATGATTGTTCTCCTGCCCCCAGTAGAAATAGAGATGCCACACAGAAGTCCTGTTAAAATCACTGTCACCTCATGTCTTTTTATCTCATTCGTTCGTTTTAGGAATTTATATGCCCACAATTTAAGCACTACAACTCTGGGCAGCTTACAAAAAGAACAATGAGGATAAAAACAAGAATAAAATTATCAGATTCAGCCTGACAAATGTAATAAATACTGTTCCAAAACAACCACATGTTCAAGTTGGCGATCTCAAAACTATTTCAGGAACTTCACACTTAGTAGTAGCCTCTTCAATGAAATAATAATATTTAATAGTGGACTTCAGGATTCAGCCCCAACAACATACCCCAATTTCACACTTGTGCCACGATACCTCACAAATTCTAGTTGGTTTTCATCCAGTATTTGCCATGCATTACTAAGTGCATTTGCTGTTCAAGAGAGTGGTCCAAAGTTGGAGCTGCACAACTAATGATGCAGCTCCTTTGATCACGGTATCCAAATAAGGGGAAGGGGGAAGCAGCTTTAAACAAAAGCACAAATCAATATTCCTCTGCAGTTACAAAATGATTAAGCTAGTGTGGAAAGCCATTCCAGATGATGATTTGGTCTATTATATCACCATCAGCATCATCATTCTGTCTTGGCTATTCTGAAATCTAGATGGTATCAACAAAGTACAGTACAAGGAAAGGAATAAGCAAGTATTAATATTTAGTACTGCAAAATCTAAGGCAGCCTTTGGCTAAGTCCACCTTAACATAAATGAGAAGGATTAGGAACTCTGTTGAAGATAATCTTTAATTTATGACCACAATTGGGACCATAACTTCTATCACTAAGTGATGTAGCCATTAAATGAGTCGTGCCCAATTTTTTGCTGCAGTCATTAAGCAAATCACCACAGGCATTAAGCAAATCGCAGTTATTAAGCAAATGCAATATCAGACCCAAGCCCAAAGACAATACGGTGAAATCCAAATGACAACAAACAACAAGTTTGTTACTTGTTTACACCTAATAGACAGAATCTTGCCAGACTAAAGCTATAACCTTTTAATCTAACTGGGAGATTCTAAGATATGGCTACCCTAAATTTCTTTATCCTTCCCCATTCAATTTATGATTGTGCAATCTCTTATTGGGGCTTCTCTCTGAAATGTACTGCTTACTCCCTGTAAAACCATGGGGCTCTTGAAGTAATTCCCCCTCCCGCCCCCACACACACTCCTTTTTCAGTTTATATCCAGCCTGCCCCATTGACTTTGCATGCTGGAAGCTGGTTGGGAACATCACAAATGGCAATCATTTGACTCTGCAATCATTGTAAATACATGTTGGTTGCCAAGCACTCAGATTTTGATCATGTGACCATAGGGACACATGACAGTTGTAAGTGTGAGGACCGGCTGTAAATCACTTTTTTCAGTGTCATTGTAACTTCAAATGATTGGTAAAGAAATAGCCATAAATCAAGGACCCCCTGTAGAAGAAACTCTGGAGAGACATCATAACTTTATTAACATTCACACGCAAACTATATTTAGTTCAACATTTGTTGTTGTTGTTGTTGTTAGTTGCGAAGTCGTGTCCGACCCATCGCGACCCCATGGACAACATTCCTCCAGGCCTTTCTGTCCTCTACTATCCCCCGGAGACCATTTAAGTTCACGCCGACTGCTTCAGTGACTCCATCCAGCCACCTCATTCTCTGTCGTCCCGTTCTTCTTTTGCCCTCAATCTTTCCCAGCATTAGGCTCTTCTCCAGTGAGTCCTTCCTTCTCACTAGGTGGCCAAAGTATTTGATAGTACAACATATATAGCTTTTATTTTTAAAGTAAGAGGGTGGCAACACACTTTCTGAAACTTAATGCATATAATGGCAACACTTGGAAAAAAGTTTCTATGAGTGCCAATGGACGCTTTTTATCTGGGAAAGGAAGTCAGTGTTGTGGCTCTGTTACCGGAGCCTGTGTCATTATCAGGAGAGGACTCCAAGAGTGAAGGGGAGGAGTTAGCAAGGCCTCCCTCTCCAGGACCCTCCTCTCTGGCAATGCCTTTGGTGTCCGCCGAAGGGCAAGAGATAGGGCCAGGGCCAAGCACGTCCACGCAGCCACAGATGGACAGTGTTGAGGGTAATGAGTCTTGGCTGGACCCACGCCAGCATCGCAGAGATAAGCGCGCGCAACAGAAGAAAGGGCGTGCCCGAGATTAGGCTGAGTCACTGGACCACACTCCACAGGATATAAAAGGAAGCGTGGTGGCCAGTCAAACCTTGTGACAAACAAAGCTGAAAGCTTCCACACCATTCTGCATTGCCGGACTTTTGCTTTAAGACTGGATTATCTCTGGACTTGATTGTAATTATTGAGCTGCTTTCCTTTGATATATCAGAAGTGGGGAGAAGTTATCTCTCCTCTTTGTAAATAATAAACTCTTGGCAGGCAGCCACTAGGTTGTTGCCAAGTTCCGTTATCATAAGGAAAAGGATTTTGCCGGCTGGTTTGGTCTTTAACTCCTGAACGTCTGTTGGTGTGTGTGCGTGGGGTTGGGGACAGAACAGTCATTTTGCTATGCGAGAATCCTTTCCTAGCACTCCCAACATGGTATGTGCCAGTCAAAGAAAGAAGTGGAACACAGAATACCTAGAACCAAGTTGTCCCATGTATCAACATACCTAAAGGAAACTTAATTTACCAGGATCTCTCCTCTCTGGAGGAAGACCATAATCCCATGTGTAAGAAGCAATGGGAAGTAGGGCTAGACTGCAAGGGCTTCCACACCATTCTGCATTGCCGGACTTTTGCTTTAAGACTGGATTATCTCTGGACTTGATTGTAATTATTGAGCTGCTTTCCTTTGATATATCAGAAGTGGGGAGAAGTTATCTCTCCTCTTTGTAAATAATAAACTCTTGGCAGGCAGCCACTAGGTTGTTGCCAAGTTCCGTTATCATAAGGAAAAGGATTTTGCCGGCTGGTTTGGTCTTTAACTCTCCTCTCTGGAGGAAGACCATAATCCCATGTGTAAGAAGCAATGGGAAGTAGGGCTAGACTGCAAGGGCTATGGCAGTGTTCCTCAACCTTTGTGGCACCAGGGACTGGTTTTGTGGAAGACAATTTTTCCATAAACCGAAGTGGTGGGGAGGAATGGTTTCACGTGCAACCTAGATCTCATGCCAGCACAGATAAAGCTTCGCTCGCTACCCTCTGCTTGTGCTGCCCAGTTTCCAACAGGCTGTGGACCGATATCTGTCTATTGCCCAGAGGTTGGGAATCCTGGACTATGGTGAGAAGGTAATGGTTCAAGATTGATAAATCAGAACATACATTCAAGCAAAATCTGTAATTTCTGGCTATTTTCTTTTTTGGAGAGTGAAGGAGTCTCCTCCCCACACCTTTTTAATCCCTTATTTCTATTAAGGCCATTTTAGGATTAAAGAAGTCTCAAGTGACTGGCAATAGCCAAGAGATCAATACTTTTATTTCGTATGCTCATAATCTAGTAAAGCCCCTATTTTAACATTCAACCAGTTTTTCTGCTCAATGGGAATTTCCTATGTATACATATATATTGTTTTTCCAATATAGACTTGTCCTTATTTTCAATCTTGTTTTTAATGTTACTCACATGGGTGGTTTTTAAAGTTCTTTCGTCTTAGAATTTATAGGATTATTACCTGCTATTTTGTGGATTATTTTTCAGAGACTAAATTTTCAATTTTCTGGTAAGCACGTTTTCTGAAAGAACAAAGACAAATTGACATTCTTTGTATACAAATAAATAGGAGTTTGAAGGAAAGATGAAGTGTCTTTTAATAAAACATCACCATTTTTTTTTTACTTTTCATTCAACTGGGAAAATCAATTTTTAGTTCTCAAGTGCAAAAGAAAGATCAAAAGGAAGAACTCACAATCTAAACAAAGGGCAAGGTGTGAAGCACTGTTTGTTCTCCTATCCCCTGGAGAGGTTTATACAGGCGTTTTGTGTTAAGTGGAACACATCTTCTGAAGAATAATGTTTGCAGCCTGTAACCTCTTTAAATCAACTATATTTTAGCAATGTTAGATCTAAATATAAAAAGTTGTACAATAGAAGATATTAGGGTTGGCTGGAATCTATTTGGGAATTAAGAGTTTACAAACTTCTCCAAGGAAAAGGGAACGGAGATATAGCTAGCTTGTTCAAGTAACAGGGTAGGCAGTCTTAATATAAAGAACAGCTGAAGAAAGAGTCAAACTTTGAGCTCTTCAGGGTTTGAACAGTGCAGGACAAAGGTCCCATTTTCCCAACATTTTTCATAATAGGTTTCTTTATTGCACCAAAGATCTCTAAGATATCTTTGTAGAACATATTTCTGAATGTAGTTCTCTTTTGAATAAAGAAATAATCCAGAATATATAAATCTCTTCATGCAATGATTGTTCAAGTAAATAACTGTTGGATATCTATCTATCTATCCATCCATCCATCCATCCATCCATCCATCCATCCATCCATCCATTCATCCATCCATCATTATCTCTTTTATTCATTAACCATGAAACTTAGTCAACTGAACATTTAAAAATGTGTCACAAATAAGATTGACTGGTGCTAATGGTTGATACGGGTTGCTGCCAGCATCCACGATATCAACCAAGTATCTTCTTAAAATATATGATGTTCCGAGTAATGCAGTTTTTGGCAGTTCCGCTGGTATTATTGCAGGAAGGTGCAATTTCTTGATGCGTTTTGTAAAATTCTTGGACATGGTACCAAGTGCCCCAATGACAATGGGTATCACTGTTACATGTTTCATCCATAGCCAGGTAGTTTCGATGGCCAGGTTGCGATATTTCGTGATTTTTTCCAGGTTTTTTTCTTCGACTCTGGCATCTCCTGGTACAGCGATATCAATAAACTGTACCCTTCGGCCCTCGACAACTGTGATATCTGGTGTGTTATGTTCCAAATGATGATCTGTCTGTATTTGAAAGTCCCACAAGATCTTCACAGTCTTATTTTAAATTGGACTAATTTAGCAACTCGATCATACCTCAATCATCATCATCATCATCATCATCATCATCATTCATTAAATATGAAACTTAGTCAACTGAACATACAAAAATGCATCACAAATACCATTGACTGGTGCTAATGGTTGATATGGGTTGCTGCCAGCATCCTAGGTATCAACCAAGTACCTTCTTAAGGTGTACGATGTTCCAAGTAGCACAGTTTTTTGCAGTTCCGCTGGGGTTATTGCAGGAAGCTGCAATTTGCTAATGTACCTTGTAAAATTCTTGGACATGGGTATCACTGTTACATGTTTCATCCATAGCCGTGTAGTTTCAATGTCCAAGTCGCAATATTTCATGATTTTTTCCAGCTCTTTTTCTTCGACTCTGGCATCTCCTGGTATTGCGATGTCAATAAATTGTACGTTTCGGTTTTCGACAACTGTGATATCTGGCATGTTGTGTTCCAAGTGATGATCCGTCTGTATTCGAAAGTCCCACAAGATCTTCACCTTCTCATTTTCTATAACTTTTTCCACTTTATGTTCCTATGACTTTTTGGATAAAGGAAAGTCGTATTTTTTACATAATGATCAGTGGACTAATTTAGCAACTCAATCATGTCTCGATCATTATTATTATTATTTATTTAGCATATGGTGAGAAGGTGACAGAAGAGAAATAAACATATATGCGCAGTCCACATAATTATAAGTAAAACTTATCTGGGGGAATGGTAGTGGCTTCATAATTAAATGTGGCAATGGCCTCATAACTGGATATCCAATCTAGCTATCCATGTGATCGCTTCTGGGGTTGCTTTATGTAGATTTTGTAGGGAACCAGAGAATGCACATCATGGGCAGTCCTGCACAATATGTTTAATAATTGGAATGTTTCAATCCTCAATGCTACAGGGCAGAAGCACGACTTCCAGCATCACACCTAATTATGTTCAATTTCAACCAGACAAGGCGAGGCAGGTCAAAACCAAGTGGTTCAGTAGAGGGATCATTAATGGTCAGGCCATAAGAAGGTACATATCTATTTTATTTATTTGTAATTTATTTATTTGTATCCTGCCTTTATTATTTTTTAAATAACTCAAGGCTGCAAATGTATAATCCAACACACTTCCTCCTCCTATTTTCCCCACAACAACCCTGGTCTAAGAGAGAGTGACCGGCTCAAGATCACCCAGCTGGCTTTCATGGCTAAGGCAGGACTAGAACTCACACCATCCAGGTGTCTAGCCTGGTGCTTTAACTAGACCAGTGGCCCCCAATCTTTTGGGCACCAGGGACTGGTTCCGTGGAGAAAGGTTTTTCCATGGATCGGAGCGGGTGTGGTTTTGTGTGCTGCCTGCATCACGCTGATGGGGCTTTGCTTGTTCGCAGAATTTATTTTTTATTTTATTTTTTATTTTATTTCAAATTTATATACCGCATCTTCTCCTGAGGGACTCAGGGCGGTGTACAGCCAGATAAAAACATACAATACAAACATTAAAAACAATTAAAAGAATATATATTAATTTGGCCCAGTTTAAAAAGACAAACCAATTAAAATATTTTTTAAAAAAATGTGTTAAGCCAGCCCGGCTTGCTGAAAAAAGAAAGTTTTAAGGGCACGGTGGAAGGCACTGAGGTCTTGGATTCTCCTTATCTCTGGGGGCAGCTGGTTCCATAGGGTAGGTGTCCCCACAGAGAAGGCCCTCCCCCTGGGGGTCACCAGCCTACATTGTTTGGCTGATGGCACCCCGAGGAGGCCCTCTCTGTGGGAGCGCACGGGTCAATGGGAGGTTGCTGGCATGCCACAGACCAGTGCTGGTCCAGGGACTGGTGGGAGGAGGCAGGGTGTTGGAAACCCCTGCACTAGACCAAACTAGCTCCCAACAACAACAACAACAACAACAACAACAACAGCAACCCAGTGAGGTGAGTTGGGGTGATAAATTGGAAATGATTGGAAATAAAAATGTTCAATTCCTAAACTGTGTGCTGCATTTGGCCTCTGAACGGCACATTTTAAAAAGTAGTGATGGAACCGGAGCAGACTAAATAATGTCCATTCCGTTTATATGAAAATGTAAGTAAAATAAAACAATCATGAATGTATTATTCTCCAGTCATATAATCTAGATGCTATGAAAACTCTTGTGTCTGTTCATAATCTTCAACCAGGCAAAATTGGAAAGTATAGGGCAAAAATTGCTGAATCAAAATAACTTAAATGGACTAATATACAGAATGCTAGGACCCATGATTCCTGTGGGAAAGAATTTTGGGGAAATTATGGCCACTTCTGGGCCACCACATTTTCCAACTATACTTCCCAGAAAGCTGCATTGTGCAAGGGAAGATGGAAGAGGGGCATCCCTATTCTCTTTCCTGCCTCCCTCTGGCCCCTAAGCATAATTGGCTGGAGGCAAGGCCTGAGAAATGAACAGCCATACAAGTTCTAAAACTTGTTATGAAAATCCAATGAAACAAATGAGTCACAAGCAATCTACCAATTCATTTAATGAAACTCATTTGTTTCACACACAGTTTTTCAAACCTAGCAACTGTAAAATGTGTGGATTTCAACTCCCAGAATTCTTATGGCAGCATCTGTGGGAAGTCCACGTCTCTTAAAGTTATCAAATTCGAAAATCAATGATTTAGCAGTTCATCGTTTAGGTCATATTTATGCAGAAATATTAATAATTTGAAGGGTTCACCAACTTTTATCCATCTCTGTACATAGGAGGTATGGAAGGAAAGGAGCTATTGTAATGCATTCATTAGCTATTGTAGTTCACATTAATATGAGCATTCCTAGTTTTAAAATTTAGGCGAAGTAAACCTAGTATCCTGTGAACCTTGCAGTTGTTTATACTCCTTAAAGCAGGGGTGTCAGACTCAAGGCCCGCAAGTCGGATCCAGCCCATGGGGTGCTTAGATCTGGCCCACGGAGCCTCCCTGGAAACAGCGAAGGACTGGCCCACAGTGTCTCTGCCAGCGATAACAGAACTTGGGAGGGCCACGGGCAGCCCTCGGAGGCTCTGTTTTCACTGGCAGAGGGTTGCAGGAGGCCGTCACACCCAAAAACGGAGCTTGAGAGCCTGTTTTCATTGGCAGAGCACTTGGGCCACCACAGGTGCCCCTGTGGCTTCAAGCTGGCCATGCCCCCCCTCCGGCCATGCTCCCCTGGCCAAACACACTCATGATGCAGCCCTCAATGAAATCGAGTTTGACAACCCTGCCTTAAAGTATCATTCAAGGCTTAAGATAGGTTTTGTGGAAGTTCTCCTGAAAATAATTCATTTAGAAAAGAAAAAAGAGGTGACGGATTTCTGATCTTTACACCCAGAAAAGAGCTGAAAATTACAACACATTTTCAAAATTAAGTAGAAACAGACCCCCCACCCCAAAAAATCAGTAATTCTGGGTGATTATCTTTATAAGAGGTAGTGATAAACAAAGGTGAAACAAATTTAAAAATCACCTACAGGAGAGTAATCCTGTGCACATCCATCCAATTTATACTTGAAGCCCATAGTAGCTTCTGCAAAATCTAAGCCATTTAAGCAAAAGAGCACCATTTTACCACCCGGGTTGTAATTTGGAAACTAAAGAACAGCTAATTAACTGATAAAGGATAATAGGTATGAAGAGGTTACCAAGTATTGCTTTATAATTAGAATTGCCGAAATATTCTGCAAGCCTGGTAACATTTCATACTAAGTGCCAAGTGCTTATTTCATTATTATGGAAAGAGTGCACTGAGGATAGTGTATCATCTGGGCTCTGAAGCAAATGAAATTTTAACTTGGAAGCAGATCTTTTATTACTCTCTGGCAGTAACAGCCTATTTAGAAATTTCTATAATCAATGTGCTGCTGTTAAATGAAGGCGATATGACCTAAATATAACCTCCATGCCAGCTGTTGTTAACGTGCAACCTTTTAGCCCCCCCTTTTTTTTTGTCATGATGTGTTGATGACAAATAGAGAAATGGTGAATAATGTATGAACAATGCGCTTTTAACATGCAAGTTCTTACGCTTAGCCACGTTCGCTCACCCATCAAGTTTCCACCAAGAAATTGTACAACAGCAACCGGAAGAAATAGGATTGAAGGCTAGGAATGACAGAAACACAGCCAGGCAATACTTATTTTCTCCGATTGATTTTAGATTTCCAGAAACAAATGAACTGCATTCTCTGACATTGAGGGAACTAACTGCCTGTCTGGGTGAAGCTATGTTTGAGAAATCCTGGAAAAGAGTGAAGTGTCAGGTGGTTGGAGAAAAGTAAATGTTGCTCCTATCTTCATAAAATGAAAAGAGATAAGGGAAAGTATAAACCAGGCTACTTTAATATTAATATTTGAAAACGGTCTGGTTTTTTTTACATATGTGTACATGCATATACAGACACAATCGCTGAATAGCCATTTATAAGTGGATCATTTTTGATCTATGTCAGAACTTTGGGGGATATTAAAGTCAAAGCAGACAGACAGACAGACAGACAGACAGACAGACAGAGTCCCTGCAGTTTTGGGGGCCAACATTTTCAGAAATGGTTTGTATTTTGTTCTCAGTGCCGGCTGACAGGACGGAGACGGAGTTTAAACTAACTGAACCTTTATTAATACAAACATGACAGAGAGAGCGGGAACCCGCGCTTGACAGCTTCTTTATATACAGCCGGCTGTCAGTTATTAACCAATGAACGTTGTGCTTACAACACCCAATCCCAATACTCCAATCAACTTAACTTAATATGTAACACCCCTTTCCACCTATCTGAGCATGCGCCAACGTCAGGCGCATGCGTAATCGCCCAGGTAAGCTGGTCTTCGCCGTATCCTCCCTGAACGCCTGGGCTCCACCCCTCCGACCCCCTCCGGCGGTGGATTTGAACTCAACTCCCGTTGTATCTCAACTCTGGGCTGCGGGCTAAACGAGCCCCCTACGTCTACTGTACTGCTTTCCGTATCCAGCAAAGGTAAGTTCTCCTCCTCACCCTCTCCCCCATGGGTGGTCGGCGTGTTTGCCTGTGGCAGCACCGGGTGTTGCTTCTCGTATCTAACTTCCTGCGAGTTTGGCTCGGCGGCCACACCCCCACCTTTGGCCCCACTTCTCCGAGCCCTCAACTGATCCTTGTGACGCTTCCAAATTTTTCCCTGATCTATCTCAATATGGTAGGAGCAAGGACCTGCAACCCCAACAACCTTCCCTGGCAACCACAAGGGCATTCCCCCATAGTTCCTGACGTATACGTGATCCCCTATAACAAATGACCTGTATTGTCTCATGGCATCAAAAGGCTTGGCATGTCCGTACGTGGGGTGCAAACGATCTAAGGTTGTGCGGAGCTTCCGGCCCATTAAAAGTTCGGCCGGGCTCCTGTTAGTTAGTTGACAGGGCGTGG
The DNA here is from genome assembly GCF_029215685.1 of Pituophis catenifer annectens. Lineage (NCBI taxonomy): Eukaryota > Metazoa > Chordata > Lepidosauria > Squamata > Colubridae > Pituophis > Pituophis catenifer. Next base: position 53,333,448 of record NW_027256882.1, read on the forward strand.
TATGTTGAGCTAATAAGAACTCCTCCACCCGCTCAGCCCACGTCCCGTGCCCTATCTTTTTCAGTGCGTCTTTTGCAGATCGCACAGCGCGTTCCGCACAACCATTGCTGGAAGGATGAAACGGCGATACTAAACAATGCCGTATGCCCCTGTGGGCTAAAAAACCCTCGAATTCGGCCGCAGTAAATTGCGGACCGTTATCCGAAACGATGCAGTCAGGCAATCCATGTGTTACAAATAGTGAACGTAAAACCTTAATGACAGCCTCTGCTGTAGTCGACCGTAATGGGACGACTTCAACCCATTTTGAAAACGCATCAGCTAGGACCAGGAAAGACTGACCCTTCAATGGACCAGCGAGGTCAATATGCAACCTCGACCATGGGGCCCCAGGCGATTCCCACTCCCCTGGGGGGTCTCTAGGCGGCATTGACATGTTCTCCTGACATTGAGAACACTGTGCAACCCAGTCAGTGATGTCCCGGTCCATCAAAGGCCACCACATATAGCAACGACCTAACGCCTTCATCCTGACCACCCCCGGGTGACCCCGATGCAATTTCTCCAACAATGAGGAACGAAGGGGGGGTGGAATAACCACCCGGTGACCCCACAGAAGGCACCCCGCTTGAGTAGAAAGTTCGAGGCGGCGGCTGGCAAATGGCTGGAATTCTGGAGCGAAGGGCCCTGGTGGCCAACCTCTGGCCATCCAGTCCAACACCTGTTGCAGGGTAGAATCCTTCGCGGAGAACCGGGCGACGTCCGATGCGGTGACCAACAATGGCGCGGCCTCCAACAGGAACACAGAGGACACAGGGACAGGGTCCTCTAGCCAGTCAGGGCTGGGGCATCGGCTCAATGCGTCAGCGTGCGCGAGATCCTTCCCAGGCCGGTGAACCAGTCGATATTCGTATGCAGCGAGGAAAACAGAGTAACGGGTCATGCGGGGGGACAGAATTTGAGGAGCAGGGCGATCGCCTGCCAATATGCCTAACAAAGGCTTATGATCAGTGTATAATACGAAGGGACGGCCATAGAGGTAATGGTGGAACCGTTTGACCCCGGCCACCAAGGCGAGAGCCTCTTTATCTAATTGCGAATAATTACGCTCTGCTGGTGCCAAGGTCTTAGAATAATAGGCAATGGGCAACTCACGGCCAGAAGGTAGGACATGGCTGAGCACCGCTCCCACCCCGTACGGGGAGGCATCACATGCTAAGGTTACCGGCAGGTGTGTAGAAAATTGGGTGAGAACCGAGTTGGAGGTCAGGAGATGTTTGACAGCCAAAAATGCTTTAGCCTCTCGAGCACCCCAATGCCAACGAACGTCACGGTTTAACAGCCGGTGAAGGGGCTCAGCAACAGACGCCTTATGCGGAATAAAAACAGCATAAAAGTTAAGTAGTCCTAGGAAAGATTGGAGATCAGCCTTACACTTAGGAGGAGGAGCGTCCATAATGGCCGATGTTTTAGCTGCCGTCGGATGGATTCCCGAACTATCCACCAGGAATCCTAGGAATTCCACCTGGCGCACCGCGACTTGGCATTTGGTCTTGTTAACTTTCAGACCTGCAGCAGCTAGTTTCCGAAGAACCTGTCGCGTCCGCTCCAATAGCTGTGAAGTCGAAGAAGCTGAGACGAGAACGTCATCAAAATAAGGAATAACCCCGGGGAGTCCATGCAGCAAACGTTCCATCATGCTCTGGAAGATCCCCGGGGCCACACTGACCCCGAACTGCAACCGGCGACATCGGAATGCCCCCCTATGGGTCACTATTGTCTGTGCCTCCGCCGTCAGGTCATCCACTTTAAGTTGCTGGTAGGCTTGGGCCAGGTCCAGCTTTGCGAATATCGACCCTTGCCCCAATGAATGTAGCAGATGCTGAACGACAGGAACGGGGTAAGCATTACCTAATAGGGCCTTATTCAGCGTAGCCCGGTAGTCAGCGCAAATACGGACCGATCCATCCGCCTTAATAGGAGTTACAATAGGGGTTTCCCAGCGTGCGAATTCAACAGGTTCTAACACCCCTTGAGAAATCAGTTTATCCAGTTCCGCATCCACTCGTGCCCTCAGTGCAAAGGGCACCCGGCGTGGTTTCAATCGTCTCGGGGTCACGCCAGGATCTAGGCTGAAGGATACTGGGGGCCCATTATAACAACCTAACCTTCCATCAAAGACATCAGGAAATTCTTTAATTAGCAATTCCAATTCGGAGGACTGGATGGCGTGTACCCCCTGAATAGTAATTCCCAATGCCTGGAACCAGTTTAAGCCCAATAAGCTTGGTAATGGAGCCTCAACTACAATTAGCGGCAGGCGTCCTGAAAATGTCTTAAATTTTATTCTGAACAGCCCACATCCCAGCACTCTGATGGGGTTCCCTTGATAATCACGGAGTTGCAGGTTACAAGGGTCCAAACTACGCCGAGAGATGTGGGGCACTAATCGCTTAATTGTACTCCAAGCAATGAGGGAGTGTGCTGACCCTGTGTCCACCTCCATCTCACACTGTCGTCCCTCGATGGCGAGTCCCACAGTAATTTTCGGTTGCCTATTTGGTGATGCGGTCTTTCGCTGCGTCTGATACACCCCATTTACTCCTGCAGACTCACGCCCCCAATTCGCTCTCGGGTTCCTTCCCGCCTCCTGTCTGCGCGGACCACGATATTGTTCTTGAGGGGGCGGAGTTTTCTCCTTCAGCGTCGGGGACTGACATATTCGCGCGATGTGGCCACGGCGCCCACATCGATAGCACGTTGCCTCTTTAAAACGGCAATTGACTCGCTGATGACCCCCTCCGCAACTCCGGCATCTCCCCTGTGCTAGTGTATCTTGTCTCCCGGGCCGCGGAGAAGTCTTGATGCGAGCGACGTTACTCTCTATCCCAGGGATGTCTTCATCACTGAACTCAGTCACGTTTTGATGAATTTGCTCGCCTGTTGCCTTATTTGAGCACTGCCCCCTAGGTAAATCAGCCAGTGATAGAACGGCTAATTCAGCAGCGCACGCTTCATCTAGGGCATCCTGGAAAGATAAGTCAGGCTTGGCTATTAACCGACGCTTTAGGTTCTCATCCCTCACTCCGCTGACTAGTCTGTCAAGTAAATAATCATCTAAATTGGTAAATTGACAGTGCCTCGCTGCTTTTCTAAGTGCTGCCACATATTGGCTTATTGACTCGCCCTCAGCCTGGTCTCGGTGGTAGAAATGCTGCCGGCGAGCTATACGGGACGGCGCGGGAGCATAATGATTTTTTAACTTATTCAGGAAGTCCTCCCAGGTGCCAGCGTGTACAGACAACGGGGCCATTAACGTCATCGCTGTTTCAAACATTTCTGGCCCACACAGACTTAGGAAGTACGCCCGTTTTCTCTCACTTGACAACTCACGGTAGTCGTTAGCGATCAAAAAACAATCGAACCGAGTAACAAACGCTTCCCACGACTCCACAGTAGCGTTGAATGGAGCGAAATTCTGAGGCGACGCCATCTCTCCTCACCGCTCCGCTATCGCCCTTACTCAATTTTTTTTTTTTTTTTTCCTTCGGCACTGTAACCCGTTTCCGATTAATTCTGGTGGTTATACTTCCTACATCCCACCTTCGTCGCCACTATTTTGTTCTCAGTGCCGGCTGACAGGACGGAGACGGAGTTTAAACTAACTGAACCTTTATTAATACAAACATGACAGAGAGAGCGGGAACCCGCGCTTGACAGCTTCTTTATATACAGCCGGCTGTCAGTTATTAACCAATGAACGTTGTGCTTACAACACCCAATCCCAATACTCCAATCAACTTAACTTAATATGTAACAGTTTGCCCTTGCCTTCTTCCTGGGGCTGAGAGGAAGGGACTGCTCCAAGGTCACCCAGCGTAAAGTGGGACTAGAACTCAATTCCCAGTTTCTAACCTGGTGTCTTAGCCACTACCTCAAACTGGCTTTCTATATAGCTGACTCAAAAATCATCTCAGAATATTCATTTAGGCTCCACATCAAATACCAGAGAGGTATTAAACAGAATGTCAAAATAGTTAGCCCTGGATCCTCTGTTTTTCAACCCTTGTATCAATAACTAGAATAAAAGTGGGGAAAATATATATATCAAAACTGCAAATGACACAACATTAGTGAAACTGTAGGAAATAGGAATAAAACCCAAAACATTGTATATAGTTCTTAAGATATGAGGAACAGAACTGTGCACAATTTGGACTGGCAATTCAATCATTAAGCAAAGCAACTCTTAAATGAAACCAATACTGGTTGAAATGTATTTGAATATTAGTAGCTTGGGTTAGTAGTTGGGCTGTTGGTCTGAGCTCCGAGCCTGACAATTTGGCTGCAAACATTTCGTCACCATTCGAGGAGACATCGTCAGTGCATTTTGAATTGTGTTCATCTGTCAGAGCACTGGCCTTTAAATAGCTTTTTATGTGATGCAAATTAGTATGGATGTTGTTTGTTTGGATACTTCTGAGTCATGGTCTGGTTTCAGACTGTTTGATTGGTTGGCTGTTGTTACAGAGACATGGTCTTTGGTTTTAAGAACCGTCTATGTGATGTAAATTAGTGTTGATTGTTCAGATATTTCTGAGTCATGGTCTGGTTTTGGACTGTTTGATTGGCTGGCTGTTGTTACTGAGACATGGTCAGATTTCTTGTGAGCTGATGGGCTATGAAACCAACACTATTTTCTTACTTTAGCTTTCCTTTGTTTTAGAGATCTGTGAAGGTCTGTACAGGTGACTTTTCTGTCACCATTTTTATTGTGAATGGTCACTACATGAGGTAGTCATTAAACAAGAACTACCTATACACCAAGGCTGATATTAATACTTCAACCATTCTATTTTCTATTTCTTCCCTTCCTATTAATAACAAGCATGGAAGATGTCTTTTTTTACAGCAATAGCTTATCAAGTGTTGAGTATATCACATCTTCCTCTGGTGGTCCACTATAATTCCAAGACCCCTTTCTTGATCAGTCACTATACACAAAAGTGCCTTCTTGCTAATGTTAAAAACTGGGCCATTAGTTTTTAATAACCAATTTACTTGTGCTATCAACCCATTCAGAAAGATGAATTATATCACATGTTACTTATTTCCTGAAGTTATTTACTACTTCACCAACAAGAGATTACATATTGTTTTTGTTTAAAGCAGCAAAAGAACAGAAAATGGAATATATTTATCTGCTTTCTCCTTGGGATTACATCAGCTAAGAAACGTAGTTAACTATCTTGTTTTTCATGTTGCTTTACGCATTATCCCCATGTCTAGAATCTCCAATGTCTCCCTTGACATTCAGTTTGCTATGCCACTACTGTACAATTTTGTACTTCAGCATTTGTCTAGGGTGCTTTAAAAGTTTTTAATATGCTGCATTATGCAGCTTCTTTCAACTATAGGTCAGATAATAAAATCTCCATCAAAATCTGAATTTAAAAGATGGATCATAAATCTTTATTCATACCTTGTAAGAGATATATAAAACTTTAAAACTCTGAAAGGACAACACTCGGGAGATAGTTTGTGGACATTTGAGCAAGGAAAAGAAGGTTTTATTCTATAAACTTTCTTGGGGCAGGTGGGGGAGGGGGTGAGTGTGTGTAAGAGTCTCACCTCTTTTTTATCCCAAATGGTAAGATTGGCCATTGTTGTCTAAGTTTAGACATTAAATTCACTATGATGATATTTATGGAATTTTTATCAGAGTCTAACTGCTGTCTTCATGGCTATTATTAATTATATGTTTAATGTTTATGTTGCTGCAGTCTTTGATTTTTGGGAATGCACAACATAGAACTTAAAATAGCCACTTTCTAATGCTGAAAGATTTGTGGTATAATAAACAATGGTCAAAAAATCATCAGCATTCAATCTTAGTGCTGAAAAGGTTCGCCATCACTGTCTTACACTGTCTACTGCCTTGCTGATACAACAAAAAATGCATCAGATGAAACTTTAAAAAGAAATCACTGCTGACCCAAACCTTGACTATTTTCCAACATCTAATTCTATATGATTCCTTATTATATGACACCACAGAGCTGCCTTTGTGAACAGTTCCACAAGAATCTTCATCCATTCATTCCATTTATATGCTTTCTACATACAGGTAGTCCTTGATTTACTACCATAATTGAGCCCAAAATTACGGTCATTAAGTTGTGGTAATAAGTTGGAGCATCACAGCAGTGGAACTGACTTTTCCTTCCAAAGTTGGTAAAATGAAGACACAGATTGTTGGGGGCAATTATGCTGACTCTGCAAACTATTTAAAAAGGGCTGTAAAGCACTGTGAAGCGATATATACAGTAAATCTCACTACTATTGCTATTGCTATTTTTTGTGGTGGACATTAAGCATAACATGCAATTTTTGAGCAAATCAATTTTCACAAATAGGTGTATTTTGCCGGAAATCCCAAAAATCAGCCAAAAACCTAGCAAATTTCAGTCATCAGATGCTGCCAAGAGCTGTAAAGGTGAGCCAATTCCCAAGATTCCAAAATACAGTCATCTGACGGTGTCTCTTGTGTACATGCGCACATGAAACCATTGTAACTTTCAAAATATGTCATAAGGAGGTCCATTGTAACTTCTTTAAGTGACTAGTCATAAGTTGAGGACTATCTATATAAGGCAGCAACCCTCAACCTTTTGGGCACCACACTGGTTCCATGGAGAGAGGTTTTTCTGTGGACTGGAAGGAGCATGGTTTCGCATGCTGCCTGCGTCCCATGGATGGGACTTCACTTGTTTGCACGGCCCAGTTTCTGGCATGCTGCGGTCCAGTGCCGGTCCATGGACAAGGGATTGGGGACCCCTAGAATAAGGGGTTCAGGACTACAAATGGGTCGCAAGTGCAGTGAGACTTGTGTGGATGAGGGAGACTAATCCAAGCAACTTGCCTTCTGGGTTGCACATTGACTTTGTTTGTGAGAATCCAGGAGGGAAAGTCACAAATCACATGACCATGGGATGCTGCAATTGTTGTAAATGCAAGCTGGTTGCCAAGTACCCAGATTGCAATCACGTCACTATGGGGATTCTGGAACAGCTAAAACTTCAAGGACTGGCAACCACCATTCATTCAGTGCTATCAAAAATGCTGAATGGTCACTGCACAAGTAGCCCTTAACTGAGGACTACCTGTATCCAAGGTGCATCATTTAATATTTGTCTGAACCAGTTTTACGATTTGTCTCTCACAAAAGTGGTTAAGCTTCTCTGAGCAGTTTGTGTCACTATTTGCCTATCAGATCATCCCTTGGCTTGGATCTCTAAAGGTACGAACCTGCTAATGCTATCATTACGGCTCTCCGAAGTAGGTGGAATTTCCTGCAAATTAAAGGAGGTGGGGTGATGATGAGGCCTTTATTACAGAAGCCACGTTTGGGCTTGTCTAATTTAAACAACTACAAAATAATGTTCAATATTCCATATTTAGTCAAACTGGTGAAAAATGTTGTGCTGCTGCAGCTCCAAGAACTCTTAGAAACAGTGGTTTGTCAACATCTTATGAAATCTGAATCTAAACCTGGACCTGATGCAGAGACAGTCTTGATTACTTTGATGTATAATCTATACTGGCAGAAACAGATGAAATATAATTGTGTTGGTTTTACTAGATCTCAGTGGTTTTTGTTACCATTAGGTTCAGTGTCCTTTAATCACTTCAATGAACTGTAAGTTGGGGTGTTAGTTGCAGGAGTTCTACTTTTATTTCTTGTGACACTGTGACAAAACAATTCTAAGAGATATCCATTCAGCCTTATGGAAAGTCTGATCTACCAGTTCCCTGAGAGCCAAGGGATGGATATCTCAAGGGCTTCCCTAAAGGGCTGGACAAAGGAGAACAAACAGAAACAAAATTCAAAAGATGATTCCAGGATTCAGATGATATGCTTGTTTGGGATGTTACTGTCCCTTTAAGAAGCAAGTTCACATTTGGAGATCTAGAAAGATCTACTACTATATACTGTAACTGAATGGGTTCTTTCTCTTCATTGCCTTTACTTCTATATCTCCTGTACTCTTATATCACTTAAAGAGGAACACCATATTGTTGGGAAGAGATCAAAAGGCATCTATGATTTCAGTAAATCAATTAATAAGCAAGGGTATCTCTTCTCTGGTGTGGCGATACAGGAACAGCGGCAGGCAGGGAAATGGTTTTCATGGATCCAGATAAATGTTTTTTTTATAGGCACTCGGGAGAAACCACATGTTTTGTCCAGCAATAGATCAAGTCACCTCCCAAATTGGTATTGGCACAGATTACTATTTGACACTCGTCCGCATGTGACTGACTCCAGTAATAAAAAGAAGATTAATAATAAATCTAAAGTGAATACATGGGTTTTTTTTTTTTTAGGTCAGCCTTTACAAAGCCAGCATGTAACATGAAAACAAAAAGAAAAGAAAAATAAAAAGATATGGAAATAACACAAAATATGATTTCTCAACCATGACTGTAATTTTACATCTTGTCTGTGTATTTCAGGGACATTTAAGTGACAGCAAAATGGATGTCAAAACAAACTGTCAGTCCTGGCACATTTCATGCTACTGAGAAAATTTTTGAGTCAAATCCCACGGGCACTGACAGCAAGAAGGCAGTCACAAAGCAACATTCTCAAAAAACAAGCTAGAGTATCGCACAATGCCACTATCATAATAATAATAATAAAAAAAAATCTCCCAAACTACAGATTATATTCAGTAGCCAGAGATACGTCTTCCTCTTCCTGTTTCTTTTTAAGGCAGATTCTCCTGTCTTAAATTTAAGACTCTCCTGTGGGAATCTTCTTCCATAAGGACTACTCAGATTCAGCAGGCACTATCACAAGAAACCCAATTCCTCTTACCTCAAGTAAGGAAACGTCTAATTAAATGGACTTGTACAGCAACAAGTCATTTCATAAACCACTTCCAAGAAGATGATATAGAGATGCACCTGACCATCACTGGGACTAATTTGCTCAAGGAATAATCTTCTGAGTTTAGCAGTCTATTGCTAATTAATTTTACTTCATCATGGCAACTTGCAGAAGTATTCAGTCTAGGACAGTGATGGTTAACCTTTTTGGTGTTGAGTGCCCAAAGCGCGCACGTGTGTGAATACACACACATGCCAGAACCCTCCAAATGCAATGTGAGCACCCACCCGTGCATGCGCCCCACCCCCATGCACGCGCACATTTCCCCCACATATGCGCCCCACCCCATGCCCCATTTTGGCTTCCATGTTGGTGCAGGAGGCTTTCCAGGCCCAAAACGGGTTGCGGAGGGGCCGCACAAGGCCCCCCTTTGCCCCATTTTGGGCCTGGAAAGCCTCCCGCACCAACCTGAAAGCCAAAATGGAGCATTTTGGGCTTGGAAAGCCTCCTGCACTAACCTGCACCTCCCCACGCATGCGCCCCTTCCCTGTGCATGCGCACCCATGTCCCCCCATGCGCCCCACCCCCCTGCATGTGCAGCAGAGACCTAAAGACCAGCTGGCCGGTGGGAGGCGCATGCACGGTGGAGCTGGGCTGGGGCTGGCATGACCACAGAGAGGGCTCTGCGTGCACAGGTTCTCCATCACGGGTCTAGGAAGTCTTTTGCTTAACAGAATTTAAGGTTTGGTTGCGGTAATCTATACATCTGTACATTTATAATGAAAATGGACAATACATTTTATGAACATAAATAGAAAATTAATTAGCACATTCTAGGGATATTGAAAAAAAACTGTGAGCACTGAATAGATCTGGGGATATTCAAATGCTAAATTCTGCTCAACTCTGAAGCTTCAAGTTAACTCTAGGCCAGCTACTCTCATTCACCTCACCTAAAATTGTTGTTTTTGTTACAAGGAAAGGGGAGAGATCACAACAGCAATTCTAAGCCCTCAGCCCTCTGGAATGAGCTGCCCCTAGAGCTCCGTCTTAGCCCCGACCTGCGTACTTTTCGCTGCACACTTAAGACCCTCTTATTCCAGCAAGCTGGACTGGACTAATACAATTTTTATTATGGGTGTATGTATGTTTTAATTTGCAGCCCAATTTTATATATTGATTTTAATTGGTTTTAAATTTTATAAATCTATGTGTTTTAATATGGCTGTACACCACCCCGAGTCCTTCGGGAGAAGGGCAGTATAGAAATCTAATAAACTTCAACTTCAAACTAAGGTCCTAGAATAAAATAAAACAGATTTCATGACATGTACAGCATCATCACTAAGCTTCCCCAACCTCTTGGGCTGTTCCAATAGTCACGGAATGCAACTGAAAGTAGATACATCCACTGCAATACAATTTTTTGGCCCAGAGAGCATCACAAGTAAAAAGTTCAGCATGGAAAAAAATGGAGCTGGTTAATTCTGACTCCAGCTAAGAACTAGGAACAATCTCAATTTTTTTCTGTTATACTATTATTCATAAAAAAGTACTCCTTATATAAGTATTATTGCTTTTTAAAAATAAAAATAAAAATAGAAGCCTATAATATATTCTCAATTGCGCAGGCTGTTATTTTGTACTATTACTGCTGAAAAGTAGTAATATGCATCATAAAAAATCAGGAATAAATAAGACTTGATTCCTTTGTGCTTCATGCAGTAGGATGTGGATTTCTATCATGTGTGTATATTAGGTACTGTGTTATCTAGAAAAAGAAAGATCAGAGGAACTCTATGATGATGGTGATGATTTTAAGCCTATCCAGATTGAAAAAAATGAGTTTTATGACATATGCTAACAGTGAAATTCAGCACTCATTTCTAACAATATTTGGTTTGTGTTTTTGCCTCCTTTTCTACTTCCAGCTGGCAACTTTAGTAATTTGTTCAGAAATCCAACTCAGGGAACAGTAACTCAGCACAACATTAGTGTCAAACATCTGAAATGAGATTTTGATTTGCTAGCCCCCTATCCATTACTCACATTACTATAAATCTATTTGCTTCAAAGACATTTAGTGGCAAAGAAGGGTTATAAAATAACTAAAGGTGTGTGGCAGGCAGAATTCACTTGCTCCCTCAGTGAAACTTTCTAAAAGTTTAGGTGGGTTCTTTTAAATCACTTTCAGTTTGGTCTAGTGGTTAAGGTGCCGGGCTAGAAACCAGGAAACTGTGAGTTCTAGTCTTGCCTTAGGCATCAAAGCTAGCTGTGTGATTTTGGACAGTCAGTCAATTCACTTGGTTGATCTGACAAAAAACAGACCCTGCACTTGCAGGAAAATGCTACAAAGAAAAAGAATATTTAGTTCCTCAAATTCCCTAGTTCCTTATTTTCATGGTTGCCTGCTTATTTATTTAATTTATACCGGTATGTGTATTTACACCCTGACTTTTCTTCAGGAGCTTTTACTAATGTATGCCATATTCCTACTGTAGCTTTCTTAAGACCAATGTGAAGTAAATTTGACTGAGAAAGAGAGATTATCTCCAATCAATCACTGAACTTCTATACATTTATTAGATATTAGAGAAATCATGCTCTCTTTTAGTTCCACATCTAAAAAAATTAGTTAAGAAATATATTGATCTTACAGGTAGTCCTTGACAATTGAGCCCAAAATTTCTGTTGCTATTTAACAAATGTCTCGCTTAGCAAAGTGAGTTTTGCCCCATTTTATGACTTTCTTGCCATAGTTGTTAAATTGAAAACACTGCAATGGTTAAGTTAGTAGCACACTTGTTAAGTGAATCTGGCATACCCATTGACTTTGCTTGGCGGAAGGTTGCAAAAGGTGATTTTATGACACTGAGACACAGCAACCATCAAAAATAAGAGTCAATTGCCAAGTGTTTGAATTTTGATCACATGACTATGGGGATACTGCAATAGCCGTTAAGTGTAAAAAATAGTTATGTCACTTTTTGCAGTGCTGTTGTCACTTCGAACAGTCATTAAATTAACTGTTGTAAGTCAAGGATTACCTCTATCAGAGAATCTAGACTATCGTTACATTCTTAACTTAGTTAAAGGAAAAAAGTGTATGTTAAACATTCACTTTGTAATAGTGTAAATATTCAGGAAAACCAAAGCAGATGTAAATTCTTTTACCTCAAAAAACCTTGTTGGTATGGAGAATTAACACGGTATTAATTGCATGGGGGGAAAAAACCTTCTTCCTTCTGGTCCAGGTCCAAAAACAAAAGTGGTGGTAAATGAGCCATATTAGGGAAGAACAGTATGTCAATGATAATTAACAGTTACCAAGATTAATTATTTAGAGGATGTGGTGGAAAGGAAAGCACTCTTATCTACCTACCAGTTTCTCTTTCTGCCTTTAGCTTAGCTTCAACTGATCAATAAGCAATATGAAAGTCATTATCAAAAAGCTTACCCATGAAACAATCACTCCAACATGTTGAAGTTTGTTGAATTAGGGTTTCTTTTCAAGAAAGTCTGGGGATTCGACTGATGGGTTTCTCCACCTACTTCAATGAAATATGTTGTTCAATCTATGCAGATACAATGGACATAGAATGTGGGCACTGTATCCTCTATCAATCAAGGTCTTGATCCATGCACAAATCCTGATACCAGAGGGTGCCACAATTTTGGATAGTTTTTTCTATTTTAGTCCTTGCAATGGACACTTTTTGTTGTTATTTTTAATAAGAATTGGCCGTTTGTCCCCAATGTATGAACAACAGCAATTAAAGATTTGAAGAATGTTGGGTTTTCTGGCTATGAAATTAATTCAAAAATTTTGCTTTGCTTCAACTGATACCATAATGGCCTAAATTTGTGAATAATGACCACAACTGGTTTTTACTGGGAATGCTGCCTATGGCACAGATATCATTAAGGCTGTTGGTTTCATTTATTCAATATCGATTCTGCATAACTCTGGGGAAAAAAACCTCAGAATAATTAGAATAGAATAGAATAGAATAGAATAGAATAGAATAGAATAGAATAGAATAGAATAGAATAGAATAGAATAGAATAGAATATTCTTTATTGGCCAAATGTGATCAGACGCACAAATAATTTCTCTCTGGTCCATAAGCTCACAGTGTATCATATATCATAAAGTTACAAACAATTGATAAATCATAAGAAACCAATAGGAGAAGATAGTAGGAAAGATTAGAAGATGAGAAAAGATGAGAAATGAGACAGTGCTGTGGGAATTAAGTGTTCAGTGAAGTGATGGCATGGGGAAAAACTATCTTTATCTTGGCATGCAATGCTCTCAAGAGCTATGGTGGCTCAGTGGTTAGAACGCAGTACTGCAGACTACTTCTGCTGACTGCCAGCTGCCTACAATTTGGCAGTTCGAATCTCACCAGGCTCAAGGTTGACTCAGCCTTCCAAATGAGGACCCAGATTGTTGGTGGCAAAATGCTGACTCTGTAAACCGCTTAGAGGGGGCTGTAAAGCACTGTGAAGCGGTATATAAGTCTAAGTGCTATTGCTAAGTGCTATTGCTCTCTAGCGGGGAGAAGTTGAAAGAGATTATATCCAGATTTTGAGGGGTCTGTAGATATTTTCTCAGCCCTCTTTCTGGTTAGAGGGATCTAATAGGAGATTTTTGCCTCTTCCTACAGAAATCATGCTCTGCTTGCATGCACTTTTGGCGGGATACAAAAACAATTCTTCTTGAGGTGAAGATGAATAACATGGCACTGCAGGTCACCTCTATTAAAGTTGGCTGTTTAATGGCTATGACCTGTACTGCAATGCAACAGAGAGAAAATGATGCAGTCTCTCTTCTTTTCAGCCTTGTAAAGTAGTCTAAGCACAAAGCACTTCCAGAAATACTATCTGTATCTCTATTGTATGACTACACTCATAGACTCTTGCATCTCAGAAAGTATATCCTCCCCACCTTACAGTCCAAGGAACTAGAGAGGGTCCCTTATGAGATCTTTGCCACTTCCCCATTCCTTCTGTGAGCTCAGCTGTCTCTTATTCGATCGATGTTTAGTCTATGGCTCTTCCTCCTACTTCACACTCCATTATATTCCCCTAGAAAAACATGGAGAGCAATCTCTCCTTTGGCAAAGCAAAATTGGACTATACTCTGATCACAGTCAGGAATTTGAATGCTTTTGGTTGAAACATTTAACATGTCTTTGATTACTACTTTAAGGGGATTATAAATCCAGCAATATGAGCAGCCAAAGCAACAAAGTTTAGCAGCTCTACTCTTGGATTGGCAAGGGCTTCGTCCAAAGTTCAGAGAGTTCCAGACTGATAGTAAAAAAATGTTTTCATTACATAGGGACTACTTTTTGGGGAAGCACAAAAAGAATGTCTCCTCTTTTACTTACAAACTTACAACTCCATACATTTTCAGCCCAGCTCAATGCATAATTGCATCTATGTTTGCAAATGAAGGGTAACATTTGCAGTTGAAGTGGAATTTTGGGAAAAATATCCCTAATGTAGGGATCTCCAATCCTCATGCCACGGCCCACTACTGGGGGCCACGGACTGCCTGGCTGGTGGACATGTGCACCTGTGGCTTGCACACAGGCCAGTTCCCCTTTCCCCTCCCCCCACCAGGCTGCAAAGCTGGAAAGGTTGGGGACCGCTGCCCTAACACTATAATATCTTCCCAAAGAAAATAAAGGGCTAACTTAGCAATAAATCAACCCTCAACTAAACATGAAAATATTAGGCAAGTAAAATTAACCTCTCCCCAAATACAAGTTCCCAGGGAAACTAAACTGTCAGTTAAGCCATAAAATATTTAGAAGGTCAAGACATGCTGATAGACTTGGGAAAAATACTAGGCAAAGAGAAGTTTGGAAAACAGGGATAAGATATATAGCATTCCCTAGAGACGAACTGAGTTCTTTCTTTCAAGCCCCCTATGATCTCATAGGGCATCTCATATGCCCTAATTATCTTATGACCTCATATGGACAGATGAGATGTGCTATAGCCAATCAAATATCTTGCTGCTGTAATAATCTGCATACTTCTACAAAGAGGGCCTGTCAGCCCCCCCCCTTTTTGTAAATTTGTCTTTGTGCTGATTATTGTTTTTAATTGTTGTTTTCTTCATTGAAAGTGTGTTAGTCTTTGTCTTTTTTTTCCTGAAAAACTCTAAAAGTTCTCTTTGACTCACAAAGAATGGGCGTTGACTTACCTGAACGCCTCTTCTGGTTGATCTGGATCCAGTGGTCAGGATTGGGTAATGCCACGATCCAGTTATTGATTGAGTCTGCATAGCTGAGAAGCGCCTCCCCTTTGCCTTGCTTCCCAGCTTTCTGATGAAAGACGACAACGCAGACAGGCACTTTGAGCTGTAAGATAAAGAGAAAGAGAGATCCACAGAACCTTCCCCACCAGCGAGGGCCCAAACAGGGTGGGGCTGACCACTGGATCCAGATCAACCAGAAGAGGCGTTCAGGTAAGTCAACGCCCATTCTCGTTGATCCTGGCTCCAGTGGTCAGGATTGGGACATGCCCAAGCAGAACCCTATAGGGAGGGACCCGCCCGAGCCGGAGGGGAAGTTCCCAGATGAACCTGTTGGAGCATCCTGCGCCCGAAGGCTGCCTCAGCAGAGGTGAACTGATCGAGACGATAGTGTCTAATAAAGGGAGTGGGAGACGCCCAGGCGGCGGCCCTAGAGACCTCCTCTAAGGACGCCTGAGTGGCCCATGCCACCGAGGTGGCTGCACTACGCGTAGAGTGAGCCATGATATGGCGAGGCACCGGGAGGGAGTGGACCTCGTATGCCTTGGCGATGGTAGCCCGAATCCAACGCCCCAGAGTGGCTGCTGAAACCTTCCTGCCCAGGGAAGATGGCTGAAAGGAAACCAGGAGGGCTTCCGTCTGGCGTAGAGAAGAGGTCCGTCGCAGGTAAATGCGTAGGGCCCGCCTGACGTCCAGGGTGTGCCATGCCCATTCGAGTGCGTGGGAAGGATTGGGGCAGAAGTCGGGAAGGACTAATTCCAGAGCCCTATGGTAAGGGGAATTGATCTTAGGGAGAAAGGTAGGGTCTAATCTGAGAACCACCCTGTCAGGATGGAAGATACATAGGTCATCCCGAGCTGAAAGGGCAGCCAAGTCGGAGACCCTCCTGGCCGATGTAATGGCCAGGAGGAAGGCCACCTTATATGAGAGGAACCACAAACTAACCTCCCTAAGGGGCTCAAACGGGGCTCTAGTAAGTGCGTCTAGAACCCGGGGTAGATCCCAAGTGGGATATCAATGAAGGGGAGCTGGGCGAAGGTTGGAGGCCCCTCTGAGAAATTGTCGAATAAGTGGACGGGAGGAGAGAGATCCCCGTGATCCACAGCAAAGGATAGAGGAAAGAGCCGCTACTTGCCTGCGGAGTGTGTTGGGGGCCAAACCTGCGTCGAGATGGTCCTGAAGGTAGATGAGCACCTGCTCCGTAGAGGCTGCTGTAGAGACAATGGAATTTCTGTCGCACCAAGACGAAAACGTCCTCCACGTGGAGTCGTAGATGCGAGTGGTTGAAGGTCTACGTGCTGCCTGAATGGTAGCGACGACACTGGGCGGAAGACGATGGGAGCTCAGCAGACGCCGCTCAATTGCCAGGCGGTTAGTTGTAGCCATCCTGCGTCCGGATGAAGAAGAGACCCCTGACGAAGGATGATCCTGTCCGGAGGGAGATGCCATGGAGGCCGAACCGAGAGAGCCTTCAGGTCCGCGAACCAAGGCCGGCGAGGCCAATGGGGGGCGATGAGCAGCAGTTCCGCTTTCTTCTGTAGCATCTTCCTGATGACCTTGGCAATAATGGGGAGCGGTGGGAAGGCGTACAGGAGGCCAGGAGGCCAGTCGCTGTGCAGAGCGTCCACAGCCTCCGCTCCTGGTTCCGGAAACCGTGAGAAGAACCTCCGGGTCTGACGATTGTTCCGCGTGGTGAAAAGGTCCAGGACCGGAACTCCCATCCGAGATGTGATCTCCCCGAAGAGGGCAGGGTCCAGGGCCCACTCCCCGGGGTCCACTGTGGCTCTGCTTAGCCAATCCGCCTGAGAGTTCTCCACCCCCGAGATGTGTGCTGCACTCAAAGATCTGAGGTGGGTCTCCACCCAGGCACCCAATCTCTTGGCCTCCTCCATGAGGTGCCGAGAGCGGGTCCCTCCTAGGCGGTTCACGTGTGCCTTGGCAGCCACATTGTCCATCCTGACCAGGACATGCCTGTCCTGTACCTTGTGGGCAAAGACTCGAAGGTGGATGGCCTGGAGCTCCAACCAGTTTATGTTGTGCTCTAAATCCGCCCGAGTCCAGCGACCTTGAGCGAGGGAAGAGGAAAGGTGGGCTCCCCAGCCGTGGAGGCTGGCATCTGTCGTCAGGATCAGACACTGAGGCTCCCTGAACTCCCTTCCCTGACGAAGGGCCCCCGAGCTCCACCAATCAAGGGATCTGAGAACTTTGGGTGGAAGATGGACAAATCGGTGGGAGGACCCCAGCCGCTGTTTCTGAAAAGGGAGGAGGAAGCACTGCAGATGCCTGCAGTGGAGCCGGGCCCAGGGGACTGTACAGTGGAGCCGGGCCCAGGGGACTTTCTCAGGAGTTGGGAGAGCGACGCCAGGGAGGAGCCCCTCCCTGCCTTCACTGACCTGACCAGGGACCGCAGGCTGGACAGGCGATCCTGGTATAGATAGACCTTGCATTGTCTCGTGTCGATGACAGCACCCAGATGCTGGAGACGTGTAATCGGGACAGATGGCTCTTGGTCCGATTGATAGAGAATCCATGGCTTTCTAGGACTCGGAGTGTTGTTGAGAGATCTTGATGTGCCAACTGCTCCGAGACCGACTGGACCAGAAGGTCGTCCAGGTAGAACTGCATCCGGATGGGTAGGGCTCTGAGGTGGCCCGCGATGGCAGCCATCAATTTCGTAAATACCCGGGGGGCCGATGACAGGCCGAATGGGAGAGCCCTGTACTGGTAATGATTGTTCAAGAAGCAGAATCGGAGGAACCTGCGGTGAGCAGGGAGGATAGGGATATGGAGATACGCCTCCGTCAGGTCTATTGACGTGAGGTAATCTCCCACCCTGATGCCCTCCAAGATGGTCTGGAGGGACTGCATTTTGAACCGCCGGTACACTATCCGGCAGTTCAGGGACTTGAGGTCCAGAATTGCTCTCCACCCCCCTGAAGACTTCCGAATAACGAACAAGCGTGAATAGAAGCCATGTCCGTGCTGCTCCTGGGGCACCGGCTCGATGACCCGAATGACTAGAAGGTGATGAATGGCCGATGCCACCAAGAGCCGGGAGGAACTGTTCCGCGAGAGGGGACAGCGAAGAAATCTGTCTGGAGGGGTGGAGAGAAATTCTAGAGAGAGGCCAGAACTGATAGTCTCCCTGACCCAGGCGTCCGACGAGGTAGCTGCCCACTGGCTGGCGAAGGACGCCAGGCGGCCTCCAATGGGAAGCTGGACCAAGCCGTCAGCGCGACCTACGGAACCCACGCCCCCTGCTCCCTCGAAAGGGCCGTCTGGATTGACCTCTAGGAGAAGGACCTTGTCGTTCCTGGGTTCAAAACTGCCTAGGCGGGGGAAACCGTTGGCGACGGCTCCCCGAGAAACCCCCATCTGAAGACCTGAATGGACGGAAATTAGATTGAGACCTGAAGTCAGAACGCCGTGACAAGTTGGGTAGGATACGGCGTTTGTCCTTAGACTCCACTAGGAGAGGTTCCAGGGAAGCTCCAAAGAGCTTGGGACCCTCAAAGGGGGAAGAGGCTAGACGCCATTTTGATTTGGCATCGGCTTGCCACTGACGAAGCCAGAGCAAGCGTCGGGCAGCTATAGAGGAACCAATGGCCTTAGCAGCGAAGCGAGAGGAATTTAAAGTGGCATCCGCTGAAAAGTCTAGGGCCACAATAATTTTGCTTATGTCCTGTTGGGCCCTCAAGTCGGAGACA
The DNA here is from genome assembly GCF_029215685.1 of Pituophis catenifer annectens. NCBI lineage: Eukaryota > Metazoa > Chordata > Lepidosauria > Squamata > Colubridae > Pituophis > Pituophis catenifer. Next base: position 53,352,319 of record NW_027256882.1, read on the forward strand.
GGGAGCCTAGCCTGGAGTTCGCGGAGCCATAAAATGGAGGCCCGGTTAAAAAAGGAGGCAGCCAAGGAAGTCTTGACCGACCAGGCAGTAGCCTGGTGAGATCTAACAAGGGAATGTTTCAGGCGCCTATCTTCCGGGCGTAGACCTTCCTCAGGGGCCCCCGTCAAATTAGTAGGGGCTGACAATTCCGCCACAGGCTGATCTACTGAAGGGACCTGCAGGAGAGAAGACAGTTCAGGTGCCAAATTATATATACGTCTATCTGTAGCATTGGGGCTGGGGCCCGAAGCCGGAGCCGCCCGGCGTTGCAGCACATCCCGAAATATCTTAGGGCCAGGGATTTCTTCAGATTCAATGGCAGGTTCCTCAAAGACAGGTATGGAAGAGGAAGGACCGTCCCCCACATTAACAGTTGAGGTATGAGAAGAGCCCAAACCTGTAATGGCCTTGGCCTTGTGGAGCAGGGAACGAAACAGCTGGGGCTTAAAGAGTCCCACAAATGCTGGTTGGTCCGGGCCCAAATCTTCGTCATCCGACAAATCTTGATCCAGAGGATCAGGAGCGGCTAAGGATTCCCTATCAGAAGCCTCAGGCGACTCTGCATGGGCTAGAGACCCAGAACCCTGAGGAGCTGCATCCACAGCAGAGATAATGGAACCTTCGACATCCACCTGGGAGAAAGAATGGCTGGACACCCACGAGGAGGTCCTTTGCAGTTCTTCCCTAACACCCATTTTAATGGCTTCTCGGATAAAAGAGGTGAGATCTGCGGAGATCTGAGTCTCAGAAGCCAGAGGAGGGGGAGCCAAAGGAGCGGACACCTGGACAGGATTTTCCTGGGAAACAGATTGGCAGGAGAAGCCTCAGATTGGGGCCCAAATAATGCCACATTAACTTCCTTCAGACCTTCAGTTAAGAGAATGTCCCTATCAGGAGATAAGGTAGGGGATGGAACCTGACCCGGATTATCACACCCCCCCCCCATGCTGGACAGGAGGGTCAGTAGCTACTGGGCCTGAGGATGGAGGCACAGGGGCAGATACAGTGCTTGATGATGGAACCACAACAGTAGAAGGTTGGGGGCTGAGGGAGACCTTCTCCTGCAAAGATGCTGCCTGGATGGCCTTCTGGATGGCCTTTTCAATTGCTTTGTGGCGTTTAAGCTCTTCCTTAGATAAAGCAGCAGATTGGGAAGGCTTGGACCCTCTGGTAGTATGATGGGTCTTTCTGCTTTTCTTGGCAGGAACAGGGTCAGAGGATCGTGATTCCTCCTGCTGTAAAGCGTGTTTGGATGCCCTGGAAGGCCTTTGAGACGCCATTTGAATTCTCTTGCAAGTCTCCTAAGGGGAGTAACAGGCCTCCGAGGGGGAGCTGTAAAGGAAGGGCAACGCAGATAGTTAAAGCAAGCCTATTGCCCTTAAAAGGCCTCTAATTCGCCACGAGGCCGTCCCAAAATGGCCGATGGGACTCTAAAATGGCCACCGGGAATGCAAAATGGCCACCGGGAGTCAGTAATGGCCACCGGAGGTAACGGCTACCCGTTAAAAGGGGACATTCCCCCCTCACGCTACTAACCAGAATCCGGGCGTCTGGGAGATGATCAGGCAAGCTGATCCACCCGTGGAGCTGGAACTGCAGACTACAGCTGCTCCACCACTGCGCTGCCTCGATAAAGCCGCTCGTACCACTCCGATGTCAATCAAGCCTTTCCGACCTCGTGGTCTGCTTCCGAAGCGGCTCCGATGCCTCCAACAGCAGCGGCTTCTAGGCTATCGGATCCCCGACAGCTAGCTCCAATACCTCAGCCTGGCCAGGCAAGAGGCTTTAGCAACGTAGTGTTGCAGCGGTTGAGGGTTTTAGCCCTCCACGCAAATGTGAGGACCAGGCTCAACCAGCCGGGAACCTGCAGTCCTCACGAGCCAAAATTTGGCCTCCAGCGGTCTCGGGTACGAACTCCTTCGCGCTGGGAGCTCAACCAAGGAATTGGGAGCTGGAGATGAAATCTGGTGGCAAAAGGGAAACTTTTGCCAGAGCGAGGCTCAAACGTGCCTTTCTCAACTGGATTGAGTCAGAAAGCTGGGAAACAAGGCAAAGGGGAGGAGCTTCTCAGCTATGCAGACTCAATCGATAACTGGATCGTGGCATTACCCAATCCTGACCACTGGAGCCAGGATCAACGAGAAGTGAAGGAGATATAAAATTCAAGAAGAAAGACTAGGAAAAAGAGAATTTGAAATATGTTTCCATGCCGCAAGAAAATATCTGAAAGCAGGCCTAGCCAAACAAAAGGCTGAGGTCAGCAAGATGAAGTGAAAAACGGATCTTGTTCTGTTTGCAGAAAACAGCTACCCAAACTTAGCAATTCTGAAAGCATATTCAACTAACAAATGTTGTTGTGTTTATTCAGATTCAGTGGAACATAAACTGATAATTGACACTGATATTTTTAGATTGCCGCATTCGTTCCCATCTGTTTTCTCTCTTTGTCTCATATCTAACAATAAGGTCCATGACAATGTTCACAATTGATTCTGATTGTTCACAGAACACTTTCAGAAGTAGGTCCTCAAATATCCTGATTTATTATTCCACATTAAAATTAGATACAAAAATGTACGTTTCCTGTTTTTTTTCTGAATTTTGTGTCATTAAGAACAGCAACCATAATGGATAACTTTCAAGACAGTATATCATTTTTTTTGTAGCCTCTTGACTTGGAACATAACATCACTTAATGTTGATTCATCAGCAATACTTTTTGTACATTAACTTCATCAGAGAATTGTTTAAACCAAAGGATCCTCTGAGTTCAATCTTTTACTAAACACCCTTTGAAGACAAGTTTTAATAACATGAACTTTACTGTAATTTTCTAGACATCTGTTATGCTTCATCTGATGAAAAAACAATAAATAGTCCTGTTAAAGTTATTTATAAACAATTTTATTTCTTTCCCCCTTTATACTTTTAGTGACTTTTCGGTATTTCGAGGGAAACCATTAATTAAGAAATCTATTAAACGTATCAGGATAAATCTGTCCCCGACTTCAGTTACTATCTAAAGTGTCATTATTATTATTTAAGTACTACCCAATTATTATCCAGTAAACAGATAGAAGTTCTCAACAGAACCATTTTACAGTTGTGTGACTAAACCAACATGAGAAGATAAAGACTGGGCCTGATAAGAATACAATAGAAATAAAGATTTGGAGAAAAGGAAACATTAAAACATGAGAGGAGCATGAACATTCAAGAATAAAGATAAAACCAGAATACACACCACATCTTTTCAACTGAAAAGACTGTAAACCATATACCTGAAGGAAACTTCTCCAGATCCAGTGACAATGTGACACTTTTACTCATCTGAACTAACAAAGGCTCCTGAAGTCTTTATTGTCAGGAGTAAAAGCACTACAGGAAAAAGATGATGACAAGATACAGGGCATAAATAATGCAAAGCTTGCCATAGGGTGATGATTTGGAAAGGTTTTGTGAGTGTAAATATATTTTATCTATTGACTGGCTTTAAGGCATCAGGCTAGAAATCAGGAGACAGTGAATTCTAGTCCTGCCTTAAGCATGAAAGCTGGCTGAGTGACTTTGGGCCATTCCCTTTCTCTCAGCCCAATTCACCTCACAGGTTGTTGTGGGGAAAATAGGAGGAGGGATGAGTATTAGATATGTTTATTAAAAATAAATAAAGTTAATTTGATGGGGAAAAAACTCATTTGGGGCTACAGTATGCAAACACTGCCATCCTTTCAGTTAATTCCAGGTTTGATTTTGGAAGATACTCACTGAACTATGTATATAATAGTGATTTGCGTGTGCGAACTATATTGAATATATTGAACACTATTCAACAAAGTATATATCTGCAGTGGTATTGTAGTTAATATCCAGCACTTCATCCTGAGAGTTGATAACTCCTCTCTTAATATTATAAAGATCAACTTTAAAATCCTAAATATTTCTTTTCATTTCTTTCTACAGTACTCACGAATATTGTTAACATTCAATTTCTGTGAGTTCTTTATTTTACTTTTCTATGCCTTCTTTACTTTAGAATTTGCCTCTGTTCACTTCCTGAAGCTAGAATTTGTGAGCTACACTGATAGCTTTTTGCAAGTACAATCCAGATGACTTTGTAACATATATAAGACAGAATACATCAAATTTCATTCAAAATTCAAGGGTTGAGGAAGAGCAGTGGTGGCTGTTATTTGCAATAACACTGTATTTACTCATATAACTACAGTGGGACAAATAATGAGGATACCAACTTTTTAGAAATAAGATTCAATGGATTAAGTAGACCACAGTTTAACAATTTTGAAATACGCACTTCAGAGTAAGTTTTAAACTTTATTCCATCAATTCAACTGAACTCTGCTAAAGAATACCTTAAGTCAAATAAGGCACCTAGCCATTACCTCCTTTATCTATCTTTACAGTAAAAATGAAGAAGGCTAAACAATTAATCTATTGTGTATTCGATTATGTTAAATGATATGAACAATAACCTCACAGGGGATGTGCATTCAGAAATGAAATATATGAAATGGTTCAATTCAATCAATGAATTAGCACATTTATTTTTGCTTTCGTATGATTTACTAACTTTGGCTTGAAAGTTAATAGTTATGAGTGGAATATCAGTAGTCTTTAATTTAGGACCATTTGTTTAATGACTGTTCGAAGTGGCAACATTTGACATTTCATGGTTTATTAATGATATTGTCATTGATTATGGTGTTGACTACAAGACCGAGCAAGTGTATACACACAGAATATGAAGAATATGCACTGTTTTCAAAAAGTGCAAAGACTGGTTATAAGTCACTTTTCGAAATAAGATATAAAAAATATGTTGATTCATTAAATAAAGTGTCCAGCCATTGCACTGGTTACAGCAACCCCATTGTCATATGATCAAAATTTGGGTCCTTGGTAACCAGCATGTATTTACATTGGTTGCAGAGTTCCAGGGTCACATGATCACCATTTGCAACCTTCCCAAGGGCCTTCTGACAAGCAAGTCAGGGGAAGACAGATTTGCTTAACCATCGTGGCTAAAAAATTCATAAAATTGGGTGCAACTCACTTAATGACCACTTTGCTTAGCGACAGAAGTTTCTGTCCTATCCCAACTGTGGGTGAGGATTACCTGTAGACAGGGGTGGGCTTTCTAGGGGTTTGGGAGAACCTCTAGCTAAGTTTTTGTGCAGTTCGGAGAACCCCCAAATCTCACTCCTGGCTGGCCCCCCCCTCCCCTCCCAGGAGTCTCCTGATGGCCCGTTTTGGATGCAGGTAAGTGTAGGCCGCGCACGGCAGCTAGGGGAGGGCAAAAAACGGGCCTACCAGAAGTTTGGAAGGGCTGCAGAGGGCCTCTGGAGCCTGGAGAGGATGTTTTTGCCCTCCTGGAGGCTTGAGGAAAGCCTCCAGAGCCCGGGGAGGGGAAAAACACCCCCTCCACCGTGGTGCAAAAGGTCGATTAGGCCACACCCACCATGGCCACGCCCACCCAGCAATTGGGCAGAGAACCCCTTGCTAAAATTTTTGAAGCCCACTGTAGAGATCTTGAAAGAAAAGCTTGCCCACCTCCACCCTGCCTTAGCCGCAGCCCCAACTACCCCATGAAAGCAGAACAAGTAATGGGGAAATGATGAAGGTATGATCTAGAAAAGACAGAGAGGTCAAAACTGTGCTCACCTATCCCTTGTGTGAACTGCTGCATATTCCACATTGAAGTTCTTCAGATCATTATGCGCCATATATTCCCTACTTCTTTTTTCTCTAAAGCAACATGTATAGTTAGTGTGTGTGTGTGTGTTTGCTCCCTCTTGTAATCATAACCATAATCAATGACAATATCATTAATAAACCATGAAATGTCAGGCTGTAGGAACATTACTCAATCCACAGATTTACCCTTTTTTTTTTTTTACTATAATAGGTATATATGATTGCTGTCCTATTTATAACTCTGTTACTTATTAAGTCGTATCATATCTCAAGTTGAAAGCAATCAGTGGGTTCGCTACAAGAGCTTTTCTGAGCTCAGCAGTCATTAAAGGGAACTGATGAGAGAAGAAAAGGAAGAGATTAAACATGTAAGGTTCAGAGCCTCACACAAGAGCATTCTCATTTAATCTGCTGAAGTGGCACATATGATATTATTCTACCTTTTATCACTGTAATTTGAAGAATGACTAGTAAAACAACTTTCAGATACGGAAGAGCAAGTTTGTATATGAGAACCCAGACCACTAATTTAGACTATCTATTTCTCACAGTTAAGCACGCGTAACGTGTCAAACTACATTGCATTAAATGCAAATGGTATAGCTGACTCTTTGATTTTTACTTTAAAATAAGCAGTTTGACTCAGACAATCACATGGGAGAAGTGATTTAACCTCCTCCATTGTAGTTGCTTTTTGATGTTGTTCTTCCCTGGACAATTTGTGAGTATTTGTGTTTGCACAAGCAGGTGTATTAAATAATACGTATGAGTGTATTTACAGATGTGGATGTTTAAAAATACTGAATACTGATTGAATACTGATCAGCTCCTAGCTGGATTACTATACTGAACTTCACAATAGGGCTGGCTTTTGAAGAACATTCACAGGCTGCAGCTGGCGCAGAATGCAGTCGCGCAAGCAGTTTAGAGTGTTTCTTGTTATATTCATACAACTTTGCTGCTCTGTGAGTTGCACTGATTCCCAGTTTAAGATTCCAGGTGCAATTCAAGATGCTGGTCATCACCTATAAAGCCTCCAGGGCACAGGACCAAGGTACTTATGTTTCTTCTATTGTTTCTTCTATTGTTTCTGCTCACCCCACCAGATTAGCAGAGGTGGCATGCTCCAGCTCCCATCTATTGGACAATGTCATCTTTTCAGATCTTGGAGTCAAGCCTTCTTGGTGGCAAGACCTACCCTGTGAAACAGCATCTCCTGGAGATTCAGGTGGCTCCATTCCTATTAGCTTTTTTGCAAGGCATTGAAGATTTACCTATTTCTCCAGACCTTTGGAACAGGTGGGTAAATAAACTCTGCTGTTATCAGTAGGCCTTTTCTGAGACTAGGGTTATTGTTTATCCTCAGAGGCCTAGGGTTACATTTTGTGGGTTTGATTGTGCTTCAATCCTTGTCAGCCACCCAGAGTCACTTGTGTGAGATAGGTAGCTATACAAATCACATCATATACATAAATTAAATTATACATTCATTATAATATTTTTGTGTTGGTTAGTCCCTTATAGTATCTTTTATTCAAAATATTTTTTGCATTATTTTTTTTCTCACTGCGTTTATACCTGCTGGAATTAAAGGACTTCTGCAAATTTCTCAGTTCTCCCAGATATAGTGTTATCTTCCATTTTGGTTACAATTCTATCAGTGCTCGCTATCCATGTTTACTTATAGGAGATCACCATGATGAGCCCAAGGGAGTGGTCAAATGCATCGTAAATCTCGAGTCCCTTCGCACCCACAATGGATCTAAGTCCAGCCCACCTTGAATCCCATTGACTCTTATCTACTGCCAACTCCCTTTGACCATTAGTAGTTCAGATTGTTGTAGCAATAGCAATAGCACTTAGACTTATATACCGCTTCACAGTGCCTTACAGCCCTCTCTAAGTGGTTTACAGAGTCAGCCTGTTGCCCCCAACAATTTGGGTCCTCATTTTACCCATCTTGGAAAGATGGAAGGTTGAGTCAACCTTGAGCCTGGTGAGATTTGAACTGTCAAATTGCAGGCAGCCGGCAGGCAGCAGAAGTAGCCTGCAGTACTGCACTCTAGCCACTGCGCCACCATGGCTTGTAGAGAGCTTAAGCTTACAATAAACCTATAAATTCATTTGAACTGCTTGGAATCCTGATTTCCTACGCTTGACATTACTATAAAAATTGTTTCAAAGGAATTAAATTAAATCCTGGAAAGCCATTGGAACAGTTACATAATAATACCTTTACTGTAACCATTCGGAATATCTGGACTGTAAGGGTTAAAAATCCAAAAATGAACACATGTTCATTTTCTTCACACATTTCTATTCTCCAGAATAAAAAGTGCTCCAGCTTTGAAGATCACAGTAACTATGCATACTTATTTACTGCAGCGTAAATTAATTTTCAGGCTGGTTAATAGCCAATGAGGGCTTAATTCTATGATTAGTCAACTTACGTAATCTTTTAGCAGCCTCAATAGCATCATTTGCAGTGTCAGCCACGAAGAATTTCTGAACTGTGACCCCATGATCAGCCATCAATTTCTTACTCTGGTATTCTTGCAGGTTTAGCCATCGTCTAGGAGTTAACTGAATACCCTAAAGATATGAAATAGAGAAAGAGAAAAATATTCATTCTAAACAATTATGTAATGGTCAACTCTGCTATCGAGACTTATTGCAACCAGAGATAATTCCAGCTGGAAAAAAAAAAAACTTATTTTGCAGGAAGTGCACTATCTTGAATCTGTACACAAAAAACATTCTAAAATCTAAAAAGATATTAAAATGAGACCTGTGTATTATTATTATTATTTTATACCTGCATTCTTCCAACTTAACTGTGCATTTAAATAAAATGCACTGAATATTAGCAGCTTTCTTTTTCCACATTTCTGAATCACAAAGATGACAGTATCAAGTTCTTCATTAGGTTACAATATTTGTGCTTGCACAAGGAAATATTGTTATTACCAATGAAATTTGGTACCACTCTGAATCCTTGATAGGGTAGTCCCTTTCTACAATTACATTAGTACAAAAATGAAAATGAAATGAAATAATAAAGTAATCACAATTTTCTCATTTGAACTGTAATGGAATTGTTGTTATTCGTGTTACTTTATATTCTATAAAATCGCCATTAACACTGGATTAGCAAATACTGAAACTCAGTAAGGAATGTCACATTGGGCAATTCAAATTTTTTTCAGCGCTTTGTATGTTGGTGAATGACTGCAAAAGCATTTTGAGTACTGATTTTGTGCAAAGCAGGTTAATTTGAAAATATAAAAACTGAAAAGAAATATAATTAATTATAATACCCCAGCATCTGTTCTATCACCCTGAACTTCTTTTTTTTTTATTGCAAAAGTTTTACAATTACATTTTCACCCCATTTCCCCCCCCCAACCCACCCAAATCTCCCAACCTCATCCTCCCTAACCCTCCCTAACCCTCCCCTCCCCCCGGACTTCCATACAATATACTCAGATCAAGAGAAAAAACCCCCTTTGTATAAAACTTGAACCCCTCCCTCCCCCTTATAATTTTTCATCTTCATTACATTAAAATATTTCTATCTTAATATAACATTTTCAAATAGAAACTATTTGATACTTCCTGGTTTGATATTTGTTCTGAACATAATCTATCCACTTTTTCCATTCCCATTCATAAGTCTCTTGTGAACAATCTTTTAAATTTAAACCAAAATTATTTATAACATTAATATCTTGATGTTAAACAGAAGAATCTAAAATTGATTATTGCTAAACTATTTTGCATTTCAGAAATATGGTGCCGTTCTTTGAACATATATCATGCTTTTATATAATATTAAAGCCTTATATATAAAAAAAAAACCTACCAGCATTTTAATTGTATCAAAAGCCTCCCATCCTAACTATAAGATACATATGGTTTTGTAGGCTGTAGTAACTGTTCACTCCCACAGAAGTTAAATTAGCCAAATTAACAACTAAAAACAACCCCAACCTTTTTGCAGTGAATAGATGTTAAAAAAAAAGTAACTGAAGAATAATTTCAGAAATTTACACCAAACAGTTGGCTTTTAAACAGTTGTGGGATTCAGCCGGTTTGTACCGGCAGCCCGGCAGATTCCTTTCCCTGCCCTCTCTGGTGCTGGAAGCCAACTGCCCATTCCAGTGGTGGGTTTCAAAAAATTTTTACTACCAGTTCTGTGGGTGTGGTTTGGTGGGTGTGGCAGGGGAAGGATACTGTAAAATCTCCATTCCCTCCCCACTCCAGGAGAAGGTTACTGCAAAATCCCCATTTCCTCCCGATCAGCTAAGACTTGGGAGGCAGAGAATAGATGGGGGTGGGGCCAGTCAGAGGTGGTATTTACCAGTTCTCCGAACTACTCAAACTTTCTGCTACCGGTTCTCCAGAACTGGTCAGAATCTGCGTGTGTGTGTGTGTGTGTGTGTGTGTGTGTGTCTGGGCTCACCCAGTGCCACAGTCCACCACGCAGGCCAGGAGCTGCCCTCTCATCCTTCATGGGTTTGAGATGCTGCTGAGGAAAGGTGCCAAGAAGCTGAACATGGGCATGAGAGGGGCGCCGTGGAAAGAGGCAGAGTGGGCAGGCGCATCAAACCAGGGGTTTTTAGGAGAAGCACACTGTTCGAGAGCGGAAAAGGGATGCGGGTGGGCGCTGCTCTCACGTTTCTTCTTTTTTCACTTTGTTGGGGCTGGAGGTGCTCGCTGCCTTGAGTCGCCCTCCTTGCTTTATCCAGTGACAGAAATGGCATCTTAGGAAGCCATGGTTTAATTATGGCATTCAGCACGTGATGGAATCCTCTTTCTTTGATCAACTTTCTTGGGGGAAGCGAGGCCATCTGGGTGGTGGTGGGTGGGGCAAGTTCCACAGCACTGCGCTGCGCTGGAGAAACAGACAACAGAGCAGCCGGCGCAAGGGAAGGAGGCCGCTTTCTCTCTTTCTTCTCCCTACTCCTGCTCCTTCCCTTGTGCCGGCCGCTCCATTTCGTATTTCTCCATTGCAGCGCAGTACCTAGGATCCACTTTGATAGCAACTGGTTCACCCAGAGTCACATTGGCCATCGCGGGAGGCTCTTCCCACATGTGCAGCAGAGTTGGAGGACGGGGATGGGCCATGCCTCCCACAATGGTCAACCTGACCCTGGGCGAACCGATTGTTAAATTATTTGAATCCCACCACTGATTTTAAGCCTCAAATGTTACCAGTGTGACATAACATACTTTCTGGGCCACTTTAAAGATACAGTACATATTTCAGCTTATTAATTTGAGCACTTATTAAAGACTTATTATGTCTTGGACCTTCAGGTTCCATCTTCATGGCTAGGGATGAAAATTCTTTATGTAGGATTCTGTCATAAATCCTCCTTGAAACACATCTGGATATTTCACTGTAAGTAGATCCTTATGGACAGATATGAGTTAGAACATAACCCAAACATAAGTTTCAGTTTCTTGAAAAACAAAAATATGATTGGGGCCAATGGGGGATAAGCTGTTAAAAGGAACTGGTTTCTGTTTGCAAAATTTTGTTTAAAGTTTTATATAATGTAACAGTCAATTGTAAGTAATCAAGCTTTTAGCGAATGCTACAGGACCAGAAGACATACACAACTGAGTAAGAAGTGGGTATCTCATGATAGATAGATAGATAGATAGATAGATAGATAGATAGATAGATAGATGCCAAATATGCCTTCACAATGCTTTGCAATTACAGATACTTACAGTGGTGTGGTTATCTCACGTTATCTGGTTTCTCATCAAACACTCCTCCCTGATCTTAGCCTTGCCAGATAGCCTTCTACTTCCCTGTATTATTATAATAGTTAAAATCATTGAATAAAATCATTTCTTCACTCCATGCAAGAACCTCATCAATACAGCAGCTGAAAGGTAATTTTCAAAGCTCCCAAAATCTCTGTGGGTTTTTTTCTCACCCTTTGAGAGACTTAATCTCTTTACCCGGCCAAAGAGAAACTGCTCACCAAAGACAGTGTGATGACCCAGGGCATGGCACAGAGATAACACAAACAGTTAGCAGTTCAAACTTCCTCTTTATTGCTCCAAATCTCCCCAAACACTCCCACTTGATAAGAGCCGAGGTGGCGCAATGGTTAGGGTGCAGTACTGCAGCTACTTCAGCTGTCTGCTAGTTCAGCAGATCAGCAGATCAAATCTCACCGGCTCAAGGTTGACTCAGACTTCCATCCTTCTGAGGTGGGTAAAATGAGGACACAGATTGTTAGGGGGCAATATGCTATTTAGTATACTGTCTTTGGTGTAAGACGCCCAGAGTCCTCAGAGAGTGGGCAGCATAGAAATATAACAAACAAACAAACAAACAAAACAAACAAACAAACAAACAAACAAACGTTTCTGGCAAGTCCCAGAACAGAGTGATAACAAACCCCCACACAAACCTCAAGCAGCCTCTGGCTGCAATTAGTCCAGCCCAGTGCTGTCTGCACCAAGGCTGCACGGCACTAAATCCCAAATGTATTTGGCAAAACAAGGAGTTCGGGGAGCAAAAGATCCAGGTCATTAGTCCAGAACACCAAAAGGAATGCAAAGACTTTTGGCAAGTTCAAACATCGGGACGCAACACTTCAGGAACTCAGCATTTGTTCCTGACAAATGCTCCTCCCCACAGGGTCTCCTTAAGTCTCATTCCCCAGGTGTGCCTGGTGAAGATGGGGAGGGGCACTCACCTCGTGAGTAGCCTGCTCAGTCTGCGCTGATCATGCTTTCTCTGCACTCTCCAAGCCCTTGCATCAGGAGGGGTGGTTCTTGCTCTTCGTCTGAGCTCTGTCTCTCCTGTTCATCCTGCCTCTGTTCCTCCCTGCCTGCAGGTCTTACTAATGCAAAAAAGCCTTTCCTGGACTGACTCTGCCCTTCCCCAGTTTCCTCCAAGAGAGCTACCCTTTCACTCGCTGTCAGTTCTTGTGCCAGCTCATCTTCCGCCGCAGATTCAGGCTCCAACAGGGGCATGACAGACAGCCTGTGGACCTTGTAATCCTATTGGCGGTGGTTTGAATGACCCATCACAGTCACCCAACAAAAGGGAGATGAATGATCAAATAGACTATCTCTCATTTGCACCTGGCTGAACAATGATCACTGAATCCATAAGAACAATATATACATGGTGCTTGACAAACAATGCTACTGTTCAGGATGATGATGAGAAAAAACCTTTCCACACTAATTTATTCCAAGATTCACGGTGCCTGAACAGTGATGAATGAAATAACCAAGATATGTCTATGGAACACAAGGTTAGGAGCAGTCCCATCTATAAGAGATTGCACAACAGCAATATTTCAGACACATCAACATTACAGAAGCATAAAGGTTGCTGAGATTATCACTGCTTATGAAGGTCTTTGAATAATAGTTGTTGATTTTTATAAGAGATATTATTACCTAAATATTTTCAGGGTAATTGCAGTATTTATATTCTCTTTGTAGATCTAATTAAGCACCTGAAGGTTACTTAATTGCAGAATGTGCTCTGAAAATTCTAACCAGCAGCTTAGTTGCTTCCTTCTAAAACAGCCGCATGATAACAACAGCCGAGAAAGGATATTACATAGCATATGCAAAATTACTTCATTGGCAAGCAGAATGCAAGATAAGTGAAAATACTGGATTAGAAGGCAATATGCAACAGAACGCGAGCTATTTTGCTGTGACATTCAAGAAAGATGCTTTCTTATGTATGATATAGGATACAGCAGTATATCTACAAATATGTATTTCTTTTCCTCACTTTTGCATGCATAGACAAAATAGGAAATTTGTGGGCTCGATTAATCAGATTCATTCCCCAGGTTTTTAATTGGGCTGAGATTATCCCTGCACAAAAGAGACTGAGCTACCAAACTGCATAACGTCTGCTTCTCGTTTTAAAAAGATAAAAGACCAAAGTGAATGGGAAAGGAACCTATTAGCAGGCATCTCCACTGAGGTGAAGGAGAGGATATTAGACTTCCTCTCATGCAACAAGACAGAATGGCTGTTTGTTTAGTGTCATTCAGAGCAAGCCATCCAAAGGAGTTCAATGGAAGTTGGCTCAAGAAGAGTCAAGAGAGTGGCTTTTGTTGGGTCAAGCTGGACATAAGCTTAATGGCTGGCAGCTTTTTCAGGATGAGGACTCCATTTGGTGTTTGGCTGAGATGCTGGGAGCCATACTTCAAAAAGAGGACTAGACAGACTTTCATGCATAAGGAGAGACTAGAATTCACCAACTCCTGGTTTCTAGCCTGGTACATCAAACTGGCTCTTAACCACTAAACCAAACCACTGACCAAATGGGGCTTAAAGAATTACTAGAGGTGATTTAATACAAAGTTTAGTTTGACAATATACTTTAAACACATTGAATCAAATGCAGATAATATTTACTGTTTAATTAATATTTTCTCCCTAGTGTGGTATTTTAGAGAGAGATCAGACAGCTACTGTTCAAGCATTTAAAGGATCCAGGTTCTGGATCCTCAAATTGTGTACTTTTATCCTCAATAACTCTTTAGCAAGACAGGCCTCCATACGTCTTTGACAATTCCTCCTATACTTTTGTTCCATCTTTGTTGCATTAATTTCCCATTAATTATGGTACAAATCAGGTAACTTTGGTTTTAATAACAGTTTATGACCCTATAAATTAAATAATGCTGTCATGAGCTAAATCATCATTAATGATGATTAAACCACTATCCCTATTTTGATTATATTTTTTAAAAAATCCCCTTGGATTTAAATTAAGCATGAAAAGCTAAACTCTACAGGCAGAGCTTGGAGAACGGCAAGAGAAAGGAGAAAAAAAAGGCACCAGGGGCCTAACTCTCATTCCCACGTTTTAACAAATCACAAATATTATGTCTAAATTAGTCTGCTGTCTCGCATCCCTCCCAACTGCAGAAATTACCACAGAACGTAGCTGTTCTCACTAAGCAAGCTAGGAATATTAAAAATATTGGCAGACTGATCTATATTGGACTCAGGTAACATACTGCTTTTGAAGAGGCAAAGAGAAGAAAGCTTGTAAAAAAAATCTCACAAGATAGATGCACTTTTATTAGTATCAATTAATTTCTATTTTGTAGCTGGAGAAAAATTCCCAGTTCTTCTCCCCTAGTTCATTATACTCCATACCCAAAATCCATTCTGTCAGCTCACTAGTCCAAAACTGCCTTGGTAACACCACACTTACCAGCATCCAGTTTTGGTCACCATATTATAAAAAAAGATGTTGGGACTCTGGAAAGAGTACAGAGAAGAGCAACAAAGATGATAGGGGACTGGAGGCTAAAACATATAAAGGACGGTTGCTGGAATTGGGTATGTCTAGTTTAATGAAAAGAAGGTGACATGATACCAGTGTTCCAGTACCTCAGGGAGTCAAGCTATTCTCCAAAGCACCTGAAGGCAGGACAAGAAGCAATGGATGGAAACTAATCAAGGAGAGAAGCAACCTAGAACTAAGGAGTAATTTCCTAAAAGTGAGAACACTTAATCAGTGGAACAACTTGCCACCAGAAGTTGTAGGTGCTCCAACACTGGAAGTTTTTAAGAAGCGATTAGACACTCATTTTTCTGAAATGGTATAGGGCAGTGATGGCGAACCTTTTTGGCTCCAAGTGCCAAAAAGGTCACGTGGAAATGTTGTGTGTGCGCTTGTCAGGACCGTGCTCCAGAAAAGCCAAACCTCTGGGTTCTAGTGTGCATGCGTGCATGATGATCAGCTGGAACCCAGAAACCCAGTGCGCATGGACAGGCCATTTTTTGGCACTGCCGCGCGCGCAAAGGGATCATGCTCTGGAAAAGCCAAACTTCCGGGTTCTGGCTCACATGTGCACCCAACGATCAGCTGACCGGCACGCGTGCGCACACCAGTTTTTGGCATTGCCGCATACATGAAGGACAGCTGATCGCCGTGCGCGCATGCATGCCAGAAACCCAGAAGACAAACAGGCAAGGCCGCGCATGCCAGGCGACATGGCTTCGCGGGCCACTTTGGGCACATGTGCCATAGGTTCACCATCACAGGTATAGGGTATCCTGCTTGAGCAGGGAGTTGGAATAGAAGACTTCCAAGGTCCCTTGCAACTCTATTATTCTGCATTCTGTATTCTGTAAAACTATTGCCCCATTTTTTTCTCTTACAACTAATAAGGGACAAGAGGGGAGATGAGAAAAAGAAATATTCCTCCTTTTCTTTTTCCTTCCTTCATCTCCCTAAGCTTGCTGATTAGTAGTATGATTTGAGTATGTTCTGCTATGGCAGCTATTATCACTGCTTACAGAGAACAAGCAACAAATCTCTCAGGAGAAAATGTTATGCAAAGCCTTTCTCCTCCTAAAACCCAGAATTTTTGCATTTGGTAAGAGATGAGCTTAGTAATGTCCATTTTCAATCATCATTATTCTAGTCAAGGAGATATTAAGGTCTTTTGTATATTACCTAAAGTAGATGATGAATTCACACATCACAGAAAGCAGAAGGAAATAAAATAATTCTTTCAAATTAATATAAACTTACTATCTTTTCACCTAACCTCCCGAGGCTACTTATAATACACTTTTCCAATAATTCAACAATTTGCATCCCGTGCCTTGTTAAAATTCACTGGGAAATCAAGGAAACAGCTACTTATTTAAAATATTATTTATCACTGTTCTTGAGACTGACAAATGTTAAGAAACCATCAAAGTCTAACATGCTGCCAACTGAAAGGGAGAAACAAACCCATTTTTTCTTTCTTGCCATTTCCCTTTGTAAACTACAAAACTTCTAAGCATCAAGCCCTTGCTTTCCAGGCTGAATTTCAAAAAAGACAGGCTCTCAATCAGGATTTTTCACAATACACAAACTCCTTGTGATAAATGAACTACCAGTGAAGATAAATGAATGCACCCTACCACTGCTTACAACAGCCATTGATTAACTGTACTCTTTGGAAATCACTTGAAATTGACTGTGTATTAAAAGCTCTACAGAGCTAATGCATATGTGTTTAAAAGTTACATTATAAGCACGGGAGAAAGGAAGTCTTGCTAAAGAAAACAAGATGAAAAATCCTTCATTCTCTGTCACACAAAAAGAATCTATCCTACTGAGATACACCAGGGTTTTCATATTACATCAAACTAATACTAAGTTAAGGGGAAAGATTTAGGAAGGGACAAAATGACTTTTAAGAATTCAATACAAAAACATTGCACTAAGGTTAGGTAAGATATAAATCCAACCATTATGGTCTACAGCCAATTATATATTGTTTCTTCAGTTCTTTGTCTGTTTATGGGGCATCAAAATGATTCTGTATGGTGTATAAACCCAACAATTTGAACCAACATTAATCAATCAGGTTTACACAAGACATTTAAACTATGTTGCAGTTTGTTTGGGCTTGACTTACTCTGTTATAGGAATCTAACCATTATGTCTTTTTTTTTATTCAAAAAGTTTTTTATTTTATAGACAAACAAACAAACAATACATAACCAGTCAATATATCTTCTAAATACATCTTTTGTGTCTTCTTTCTGCTCTTCCAATATTTATCATATCTTAATATCATCATTTCCTTTATTATAACATTTCCCCCACTTTTCTTACTTCTCTATTAATACATTTATTAATAATACATTTATTTATTAAACTATCTTTTATTTTTATTTTTATTTTTTTTTAATTTGATTTATATGCCGCCCTTCTCCGGAGACTCAGGGCGGCTTACAATGCGTTAAGCAATAGCCTTCATACTTTTGTATATTTTATACAAAGTCAGCTTATTGCCCCCACAAACTGGGTCCTCATTTCACCTACCTTAGAAAGGATGGAAGGCTGAGTCAACCTTGAGCCTTGGAGAGATTCGAACCAGCAGAAATTGCAGGCAGCTGTGTTAATAACAGGGTGCACTAAACCCCTATACTATCAAGGCTCTTATTAATTTTTAATTTTTAAATTAATTATTAATTTTATTAAGAATTAAACAACCATTTTATCCCCACACAACCTTCAACTCCCCCTTCCCCACCCCCACCCCCCGACTTCCCAGAGCAAAAATAGGGTATAGCATTAAACAAACATAAGCTAAAATATACTAATTTACTACAAGATTCACAACCCCCTCACACTCTTTAACTCCTCTTTTGAAAATTGTTCATCGGCCTCCCCTTTTAGGATTCCAATTTAAACATTATAAAACTTTCTTTAAAGCATATCTCTTAAGAAGAAGAAAAAAATATTATTTTATATCCATTCAATTTTAAATTAACCATTTTAATACTTCAGTAAGTTTTTTTTCCCTTTTTTCTCTTCTCAAAAAAAAACAAAACACTTCAATAGAATATTCTTCACAATATAACCTTAAAAATACTATTAATCCATTGAGTTAAATTATTTCTAACTCTTGAGTTCATCCTTCAAAATATCTGTTTCAAAACTTTCAGAAAATTATCAGTTAAGTTTAAAGTTAACCATTTTAATACCATGATAATTTTTTAAAAAGCTATCCATTTTTAGTTAAACATTTTTACTTAAACTTAAAAGATATTTAGTATTAAAAGATATTTAGTATCAAATTTAGTATTAAAATCCTCCCCAAAAGAAACTAATCTTCAATTCTTCCTTTCTTTCTATATTTTTTCCAGTCCTTCTTCTGCAATAGTACTGTCTTCAACATTGCTCCTCCCCCTGCTTTTATTTTCGAAAATTTCTGAATATAAATTTGAGGCTGATGCATCTTTGGAAATTGTTCTCTTCTAAAAGTTATCTCCTTCAATTCAAAACCTCCATTTCGACTCTTCCTGCTTATATAATCAGTCACTTCCTTCCTTGAAACAGTCTGCGAGAAAGAGTCTATTTGCTGCTTTCCAATTAACTGCATAGAAGCTTCTGCCAAAATCTCTGTTTTCAGTGTGCCAACTTCCATCGTGATCCTGACAGCTTCTTTTCCCTGCTCCAAAGTCGAAATAAGTTGATTTCCTTCCTCTTTTTCAGCCAGCAAAACATTGTTATTCTCCAGATTATAATTTTGAATAGTCCTTTCAACTGATTCCAATATAGCAGAAGTATAGAAATTTAAAAGTTCTTGTAAAGCCTTTACAGTCACAACTTGTGAATTTGCTGGCTCATATAGTAATGATCCTCCATCCTTGATGTCAGCCATAGTTCAATTTCCACTTTAAATTTATTCAGCTATCAGGTCAATAAATCCAATAATTTTCACACAATTTAGAAGTATAAAGTAGTTAGAGTCAATACCATAGTCTTTTTCATTTCACTAGCACTTTAAATCCTTTTTCTTGCCAGGTAATCCAGTAGCTTTTACAATGTTGCAGCTTTAACGATCACTTTCACTTATAAGTTTCGTTTTTGCTGCCCTTAAGCGCCATCTTTTTTTATTTGTTTTAAACGGAGTTAAAGTTTAATACTTGCATTTTCTGTTCTCCTGATTTTGCTCTGCCAGCATCCAGATTCAAATTTTAATCCTTAAAATTGCACTGCTGGTGTGGTCGCGACCCCTTGTTCTGCATAAAGCAGAATCGTCCCGGATCCGGAGCACTGAAGGGCTTTCAGGGAGCTCTCACCCTGCAAACCCCAAGCTTAAAAAAAAAAGCCTTCGGGTCTAGGGGAGCTCTACCCAGACCCTTCTGCTCTTCTCTCCCCCTTTTTCCCTGGGGGAGAGTTTCAAGTTGCTAGAACAACTGATTTTCGCTGTTCTAGCGGCAAACGGAATCACGGGGCTGGAGCTCCTAAAGGAGCATCCGTTCGGGGAATGCGGAGCCACCGGAAGTCCTAACCATTGTGTCTTGTATGCCATGTTGCACAAGAACCCAGAAAATTATGGGTGATTCAGGACAGCACAGGAACAAAATTGTAAATCGATACAATGAGTGAACCAAACTATCCTGGAACTTAATTTTCTAGGTTTAAAAATGGTCTCTTTGGAGAATTTGAAACTATGAATTGCAGGGATCATTAAAAAAAATGTCACTTCTTCCTGATCTTTCAATGATTGCTCAATCAATCATCACTGGTTGGGGGAAAAAACCTTGGGATCTTCTGACTTTCTAGAAGCAACATGCAAAGTCTACAAACACAGATGTAAAAAATATTGTGCCCATAAGTGGAATAGAGCTTTGGAAAAATAGCAAGCAAATATCAGCCTCCTCTCTATAGCATTTGTTTGCTTTTTGCTTCAAATAGTCATGAGGGAATTCTTAAGGACCTGAAATCCCTAGCATATTTTTTTAAATCAATGATCAGGAACTTTATGTATATTCTGAACTGTAACCATCAGACTCTCTCTCTCTCTCTCTCTCTCTCTCTCTCTCTCTCTCTCTCTCTCTCTCTCTCTCTCTCTCTCTCTCTCTCTCTGGGGCTTATGGGGATTGTAGCCAACATCATGTTAATGTTTATTCCAATTAACCATATAAACACAAGGCACACATTTTGATTGTTCTTTACAAAGGCAAACAAAATCTGCAGCTATTAACAAATCTCTCTTTCCTTCAGAGATTGAGGAAAATATTATCATGACGAGTTATCTACTCATCAAGGCTACGTAGCATAGCAATAGTGGAAGAAGTCTACAGATTTTTTTGAGCTTAAATTTATGAAAGGTTTGAGGGTTTCTTTCTATTATTTTCAGCTTCATATAGTAGGAAAGAATATTATATACATACATACATACATACATACATACATACATACTACATACAGATAGATATAGGAGGGAGGAAGAGGGAGGGAGAGGGAGGGAGGGGAGAGAGAGAGTGAGGGAGGGGGAGAAAGAGACAAACACAGATTGGATGCCAATGTAACCAAAATTGTTCATTATTACAAAGAACATTAACTGACAATGGATTCAATAGGAATGAATAATGGAATAGAATATGGCAAAATGAACATGACAATAGTATGAGAATATGAGCAGATTTCTGTACATTCCTTCACATGAATCCAAACTTGCATAAAAGGACAATTTTTGGCTGATGTGTTCTCCTTTCAAGAATATTTCAAAAACAAATTCTTTCTTAGAAATTTGAATGAGAAAGGGAAGGGACAAAAAAAAAACCCAAAGGATATTTTTTTTTCTCCCCAAGGACACTAATTCTAGTATTGTTTGGGAAGATTTTCTGTATTGTACCTTTTGCCAAAAATTAAAACGCCAGTACTTTCACCACCATCATGAATAAGTATATAAAATAGAAAACTGTGGAACACAAAACAAAACTTTTCTGCAAAGCATTAGTTCAAATAGTAACCTTACTATGTAAGAGGACACCTGAAGTAGAAATATTGAGTGTCAATTATTATCTCTCAAAATGTCCTCATAATGCCTTGTTAATGCTCATATATTCAGTTTAATTTAACCAACTCTCTCTTTAGAGACCCCTAACAGTCAGTAACATAACAGCAAGCTTTGCTCTTCTAAGTTTTTCAGTAAAATGGAATGGAATGGAATGGAATGGAATGGAATGGAATGGAATGGAATGGAATGGAATGGAATAGAATAGAATAGAATAGAATAGAATAGAATAGAATAGAATAGAATAGAATAGAATAGAATAGAATAGAATAGAATAGAATAGAATAACAGAGTTAGAAGGGATCTTGGAGGTCTTCTAATCCAACCCCCTGCTTCAAACAAATGGTTATCCAACATCTTCTTTAAAACTTCCAGTGTTGGGAGCATTCACAACTTCTGGAGGCCAGTTGTTCCACTGATTAATTGTTCTAACTGTTAGGAAATTTCTCCTTAGTTCTAAGTTGCTTCTCTCCTTGATTAGTTTCCACCCATTGCTTCTTGTCCTGCCCGCAGGTGCTGTGGAGAATAGCTTGACTCCCTCTTCTTTGTGGCAGCCCCTGAGATATTGGAACATTGCTATCATGTCTCCCCTAGTCCTCCTTTTCATTAAACTACACATACCCAGTTCCTGCAACCGTTCTTCATATGTTTTAGCTTCCACTCCCCTAATCATCTTTGTTGCTCTTCTCTGCACTCTTTCTAGAGTCTCAATATCTTTTTTACATTGTGGCGACCAAATCTAATCTTAAATTCTAATGTGGTGGCTTCTGCATGCACTATGGCAAAGATGTGCTCTCAATTGTGGACTACCCGGTTTCCTTTCACTCATCTGTGCCTCCTGTCTCAAAATGACAACTAAGAAAAAAAAGAATCAATTATACCATAAACTTCTTAGTTCTTTTTTTTTTTAAAAAAAAACCCCAAAGGTTACCTTCCTTTTAGCCAAGCTGATAAGTTATAAATGAATTTTAAGAACAAAGAAGAGGGTTTTCATAGAGCTACACTCTATGAAGATGGAGAGTTTATTTTCACTATTTTCTTTCCAACTGCAATCCCAACACAGACAGTCAGATACACACACTTAGAGTTTGCAACAATCCAACCAGCACACAAATAAAGAATTCAGCAGGATTCATTTATAAAAGAAACTTCTTTATATACAACAATATCAAGCATAATGCATGTATACAATACCCATGCAACAGAACTCAGAATCTAGAATCACAGAAGCAATAATGCAAGCACAAACAACTCTTTTATACATTAACAGTTAACCTAAGCCATGCCCAGGCTCCAAACAGTCCCCATTGGCTGACCTGTTGCCATGCCCATTCCAATTCATGAACTCTTATACACTTACTTACACACACACACACAGAGAGAGAGAGAGAGGGGGGGGGGGAGGGAGGGAGAGAGGGTCTTTCTAGTCTTAAGGAAGTAAATTTTAGTCCTCGACTTATAAGTTCATTTAGTGACCATTTGAAATTAGAATGGCACTGAAAAAATGGATTTATGACCTTTTTCACAGTTACAGCCACTGTAGCATCCCCATGGACACATGATCAAAATTCAGATGCTTGGCAACTTGACTCATATTTCTGACAGTTGCCGTGTCCCAGGGTCATTTGATCTCCTTTTGCAACCTTCTGACAAGCAAAGTCAATGCAGAAGCCAGATTCACTTAACGGTGTGATTCACTTAACTGTCTCATTTAGCAACAGAAATTTTGGGCTTAATTGTTGTCATAAGTTGAGGACTACCAGTAACAATCTAATCAGGATGTGTGCATGTATGTAATGAGTTTCTGTGGGAAGGCCCTTTCATCGGAGTCCTTTGGAGTCAGGCAATGCCTAAATTAAATTGAAAGTAAAATAAACTGTAGCCAGGAAGAGATAATCTCCCCACTTCTCCATAAGGCCTGATCCCAGTGAATAATCAAAAACTCCCACTCCCAGAATAAGTGGATATAATTTTCAAATGCATACTTGGCTTCATGCCTAGTTTGATCCCCAACTATTTCACACTGATCAACTTTCCTTTTTAAAACTGAGTGTTTGGAATTTATTTATTTTTCTTAAATCCCACCTTCACTATTTTTATAAATATCTCAAGGCAGCGAACTTACCTAATCCTCCTTCCTTCTTCTATTTTCTGTTGAGGTGGGCTGGGCTCCCCCAGCTGACTTTCATGCCTAAAGCAGGCCCAGAACTCACGCTTTCTTGGTTTCAGTCTTAACCACTAGACTAGACCAAACTGGCTGTGTTTTTCTTTCATAATTATGGTTAGCATTTTGTCCACAGGGCATCCCCACGCAACTGCACTGAGATACATTAGGAAAGAAATATCTGCAGGAATAGGTACCAGTGGTGGGTTGCCCCCAGTTCGCACGGTTCTATAGAACTAGTAGTAAAACTGGCGGGAGGCCCCGCCCACTGACCCTGATGTCATGAAAATGCGGCGCTTGCACGCACGGCCCCATTACCTTTACTACCAGTAGTAAAGGTAAGTAGAAACCCCC
Organism: Pituophis catenifer annectens; assembly: GCF_029215685.1. NCBI lineage: Eukaryota > Metazoa > Chordata > Lepidosauria > Squamata > Colubridae > Pituophis > Pituophis catenifer. The sequence goes on from NW_027256882.1 coordinate 53,375,923, forward strand.
CCCCCGATATGTACTGTAAAAACATACCAAGTACTTAAACGAAAAGAGCCTTGGTAGTACAGAGGTTTAAGGCACCCTGTTATTAAGCTGGTTATTAAGACCAGCTGCCTGCAATTACTGCAGGGTTCGAATCTCGCCAAGGCTCAAGGTTGACTCAGCCTTCCATCCTTTCTAAGGTAGGTGAAATGAGGACCCAGTTTGTGGGGGCAATAAGCTGACTTTGTATAAATATACAAAAGGATGAAGGCTATTGCTGAGCACATTGTAAGCCGCCCTGAGTCTTCGGAGAAGGGCGGCATATAAATCAAATTAAAAAAAAAACAAAAAACCACAAACTGCTACCACTGCTCCTATTACTGCAGTATTGCTGAAGCTTTTAAAGGAAGCCCTGCACTACATACTGTCAGGGTTCCAAGTAACATACCCACAGCAAACAAAACTCTGAGGCAGGTAGATTCCTCAATCTACCTTCATTGGATATGTCATATTGGCACAGGCTGGTGAAAACAGACTCTGACTATTCCCGCATTTTTCACCTAATTAAACATTTTTCCCTTTCTCAAAACAATCAGTCACATGGTCCAATCAGGATATTGTCCAGTTGCTAGGTGACTCCAGTCCCCTCCTTCTGAGCACCTGCAGGAATGTCCTTGGTTCCCAAGAGAAAGTAGTTTGTTTTGACGACAATACCCCAACTATCTCTGTTCCCCCACCCCCTCCCTGTCCCTCTTCTCCAGTGTGTCAGTCTCAAAATCAGGCCAGCTTCAGTGCCAAAGTCTCAGTCAGGCCAACTTCAGGGTTGACACATACAGTATGTCAGATCATCCCTCTTGCAGTGGAACATATCAACTCTGCCTGAACATTGATTAAATAGACTGCTTTAATTTGATATAGAAATCAAGCAGGATACATATCCAGCTCTTGCATCTCTGCCTGCCAGCTGTATTGGTCATTCTGGTACTCCTATCAACAAATTAGACAACATTATGCCAGAGGTAAGTAATATATATTGGTCCAACTTTGACAGACCGATAACAGGGAAGGCTAAGGATTACGTAATGTTGTAGTGAGACTGCCTCTTCTGAAAAAGGAAAGAGTCAAGTGTGAATACTTTTTTGTTTTAATTATGAATGCAGAAGCCAATTATCAAGGCAACTCTAAAACACCAGTCCACAACCAATGCAATGAGGGAGAGACAGAAAGACAGAGACAGAGACAGAGAGACAAGACAGAGAGAGAGGGGGGAGGAGAGAGAGAGAGAAAGGGAGAGAGAAATAAACAAACACACATTCGTGGCACTTGTTGCTCCAAAACATTTAAATCCCAAAGGTTTTGGAGAAGAACCAAGTTTTGATGAGCTTCTAGAGAGCCATCCTATTTCAGAAGAGGGGAGCCCCCCTCCCCAAAATACTCTGGTGTGTGTTATACATGACACAACCTTTATTTCTAATTAATGTCCATCGCATTCTGACCAAGGAACCATCTTTTAATCTTATCCCACCCCCCATGTATTATTTCAGAAATTGTTCCGGAAACTTACCTCTCATTGACAAGTTAAAATGCCAAAATAAAACGTACAAAGGTCATTTGTGTACATGCAAAACGTGTACCAATAAAGAGTTATTCATTTGAAAGTATTGACATATCTATGTGATGGAACAGTTTCTCATGAAAAATGTTAATGACGTTTCATACCTTCGGAAGGACAATTCAAAGATGGTTCAATAACTTAGCAGCTCAGTTTTTGAACCTAGAAAACTATCCATCATTTTTTTGATACTAGTAAGAGTGACTGGGAATTGGATGGCAGATACATTTACTATATTCTTATTAGGAACAATATGGTAACAGAACAGGCAGTTTCTGATTCTGCATCCATGGCAGATGAAGGAGAAGTTAGCTTTTAGGGAAATGAAGCATAAGATTGGTATCAGAAGAGGCAAGGATGGGAAAGAAACACATCCAGAAATGGAATGGATTGTGTCGTGCTAGCTGACCAAAACTAATAAAATAGTCCAGATAGCATTATGCATTTGTCTTATTAATTTGTTATCTACCTTGCTATATTGTTCGTCGAAGGGGCAGAAAGAACAAGTACAAATTTTATTTTATTTATTTTTTATTTTATTTTGAATTTGTATACCGCCCTTCTCCCTGAGGACTCAGGGCGGTGAACAGCCAAGTAAAAACATCAAGTACAAATATTAAAATACAGTTAAAATATACATATATAAATTTGGCCCCATTAATTAAAAACAATAAACAAAACACTTAAAAGCACTTAAAAAATTAGGCCAGCCCGGCTTGCTGGAAAAGGAAGGTTTTAAGGGCACGGCGGAAGGCACCGAGGTCTTGGATTCTCCTTATCTCTGGAGGCAATTGATTCCAGAGGGTAGGTGCCCCCACAGAGAAGGCCCTCCCCCTGGGGGTCACCAGCCTGCACTGTTTGGCTGATGGCACCCCGAGGAGGCCCTCTCTGTGGGAGCGCACGGGTCGATGGGAGATTGTCGGTGGCAGCAGGCGGTCTCGAAGATAGCTAGGCCCTATGCCATGGAGCGCTTTAAAGGTGATAACCAACACCTTGAAGCGCACCCGGAAGACCACTGGGAGCCAGTGCAGCTCGCGCAGGAGCGGTGTTACATGGGAGCGCCAGGCTGCTCCCGTCACTACCCACGCTGCTGCATTCTGGACCAGTTGGAGCCTCCGGGTGCTCCTCAAGGGGAGCCCCATGTAGAGAGCGTTGCAGTAGTCAAGGCGAGAGGTGACGAGGGCATGAGTGACTGTGCACAGGGAATCCCGATCAAGAAAGGGCCGCAACTGGCGGATCAGGCGAACCTGACAAAAGGTCCCCCTGGTTACAGCTGTCAGATGTTCCTCCAAGGACAGCTGCCTATCCAGGAGGACTCCCAGATTGCGAGCCCTCTCTGTGGGGGCCAACGACTCGCCCCCAATAGTCAGTGATGGAGTCAACTGACTATATCGGGATGCCGGGAGCCACAGCCACTCAGTCTTGGAAGGGTTGAGCCTGAGCCTGTTCCTCCCCATCCAGATCCGCACAGCCTCCAGGCACTGGGACATCACTTCAAGGGCATCATTGGGGTGGCCTGGGGTGGAGATGTACAGCTGGGTGTCATCAGCGTACTGGTGGTATCTCACCCCAAAGCCACGGATGATCTCGCCCAGCGGCTTCACATAAATGTTGAACAGGAGGGGTGAGAGGACCGACCCCTGAGGCACTCCACATATAAGAGGCCTTGAGGTCGACCTCTGCCCACCTGCCAACACGAACTGCGACCGGTCGGAGAGAAAGGAGGAGAACCACCGTAATACGGTGCCCCCCATCCCCAACTCTTCCAGCCGGTGCAGCATGATACCATGGTCGATGGTATCAAAAGCCGCTGAGAGGTCTAACAGGACCAGAACAGAGGAACAACCCCTGTCCCGAGCCCTCCAGAGATCATCAACCAACGCGACCAATGCCGTTTCCGTGCTGTGTCCAGGCCTGAAACCCGACTGGAACGGATCTAGATAGGATGTTTCCTCCAAGAATTGTGGAAACTGTCGCGCGACCACACTCTCAACAACCTTCGCCAGGAAGCGAAGGTTGGAGACAGGACGATAGTTGGCCAATATTGCCGGATCCAGGGACGGCTTCTTGAGGAGAGGCCTCACCACCGCTTCTTTCAAGGCGGCGGGGAAGTGACCCTCACTCAACGAAGCGTTGATAACACCCTGGAGCCAGCCTTGTGTAACCTCCCGGGAGGCCAGTACCAACCAGGAGGGACACAGGTCCAGTAAACATGTGGCCGCACTAAGTCTCCCCAAAATCCTGTCCACATCATCCGGAGTCACAGCATCAAACTCCTTCCAGGTAACATTCTCAAGACTATTCCTCGTCACCCTGCCCTGATCTACCCAGTCAGAGTCCAAATCCCCCCGGATCTGAGTGATTTTGTCATACAGGTATTGTCCGAAATCCTCCGCCCTGCCTTCCAAGGGATCCTCCCGCGCTCCCGGATGGAGCAGGGAGCGGGTTACCCTGAACAGGGCGGCCGGACGATTCCCTGATGACGCAATAGAGGCGGAAAAGTAGTTAAACTTTGCCGTCTTTATCGCCACTAGGTAGGTCTTAATATGCGACCTTACCAGTGTTCGGTCAGATTCAGCGAGACTGGCCCTCCAACCGCTCTCTAGGCATCTTTTCCGGCGTTTCATAGTCCTCAACTTACAACAGTTCATTTAGTGGCCATTCAAAGTTACAAGGGCACTGAAAAAAGTGACTTCTGACCGTTTTTCACTCTTCATGGCATCCCCATGGTCACATGATCAAATTCCGACACTTGGCAACTGATTCATAATTATGACAGTTGCAGCATCCCGGGGTCACATGATCACCTTTTGCGGCCTTCTAACAAGCAAAGTCAACGGGGAAGCCAAATTCACTTAACAATCATATTACTAACTGCAGTGATTCACTTAACAACTATGACAAGAAAGTTTGTAAAATGGGGCAAAACTCACTTAACAACATAAGTGAGTTTCTCACTTAGCAACATAAATTTTGGGCTCAATTGTGGTCATAAATTGAGGACTACCTGTACAGCTTTCTTATTCTTACAAGAATAAGCAGTATGTTCTTTCCACCTATTTTATATACAGTAATCCACCTATTTTATATACAGTAATCAAAAATGTAAGTTGTTTTTAGTTTCAAAAATGGCACATACAAATCAACACATTTGTTTTTGATGGATATGCAATTGATTATCTCTAACTGGTGAAGTCTGTTTTCAGTTGCTTGCCCACCCAGGGCACATAAACCTTTGTCAGCTCGATGGGCTGCAAGTATATTGCTGGGAATGCTTTGAAAACTATTTTAAGAGAATGAGCAAATTGTTTCAGGCATACAATATTTCAGCCACTTTCCATTTGAGTTTGCAAGGCAAGTGTTTCAATCTTTAAATATAATGTGTAACATTTAAATATTGACAGGGTGTTTATGTGTTCTGCAAAATAAATATAAACAGGGATGAAATGTAGATTCTTGTAGCACGATTTGGGAAGACTGGAATTAGACAAAAATCTGGAAGCTAAAAACAGAAACAAAAAAACCTATTCTTTTTTTTTTTGTTTTATGTTTCAGTTGAAATACTAATTTTTCATAAGTAATATGAATAACCAAAGAAAGAAATGCAGAGATAAGAACAATAACGTCTTGTGATATCTGCAAAATAAACTCACTGATATAAGTTAATGGCAGTATTTTGATCATGAAAATAACTGTTGTCATTATTTCACCTAGATCCTGTTACATTTCCCCGTCTCAATTCAAGAGCCTGTAGTACAGTGGACTAAAGCACTGTTATTAACATCTGCTGCTTGCAATTACTGCAAATTCAAATCTCACCAGGCTCAAGGTTGACTCAGCTTTCCATCCTTTCAAAGGTAGGTGAAATGAGGACCCAGATTGTGGGGGCAATAAGCTGACTTTGTATAAATATACAAAAATATGAAGGCTATTGCTTAACGCCTTGTAAGCCGCCCTGAGTCTCCGGAGAAGGGCGGCATATAAATTAAAGCAAAAAAGAAAAAGAAAGAAAGAAAGAAACCACACTTGGGCTCTGTTCTTTTTTGATTCATTACATACTTGATCTTATACAATCGCTGATTATTTAAATGTTCCCTGAACCTTATTCATGGCAAAATCAAAGCAGGCAGGGAACACAAGCTTCAGCATGCTAGTTTGGCTCATGATATTTTCTCCAGCCCCGTGTTGTAAAGGTGGACTTCTGCTTCAGCAGAATCTCTACTTTCTGAAAGATAGATGAAGATTTTTCAATGCTGAGTCTTTCCCTATTACACAGAGAAATTCTGAGATTTTCCAGAATGCGGCTGCGCGGGTAGTTATGGGCGCACCTCGTTACGCCCATGTAACACCCCTCCTGCGCGAGCTGCACTGGCTCCCAGTGGTCTTCCGAGTGCAATTCAAGGTGTTGGTTACCACCTTTAAAGCGCTCCATGGCATAGGACCAGGATATCTACGGGACCGCCTTCTGCCACCAACAGCCTCCCACCGACCAGTTCGCTCCCACAGAGAGGGACTCCTCAGGGTGCCGTCGGCCAAGTTATGCCGGCTGGCGACACCCAGGAGGAGAGCCTTCTCTGTCGGAGCCCCTGCCCTTTGGAATAAATTGCTCCCGGATATTCGTAACATCTCTGATCTCCGGGTCTTTCGCTGTGCCCTCAAGACCCTACTGTTCCGACAGGCAGGGCTGTTTAATTGAATGATTTTAAATTGGGTTTTAACTTTGGGTTTTAAAATTCAGCCAAAACTATTTAATGATTTTTAATTAATTTTAACTATGATATTGTATATTTATGTTTTTTAATTTTGGCTGTACACCGCCCCGAGTCCTTCGGGAGGAGGGCGGTATATAAATAAAATTATTATTATTATTATTATTTTCTGCACCCGAAGCCTTTCCTCAATATGAGACTGAATCACAGCAACCTAGCATCAGAGCACTTGCTCTTCCTCTAGAAAAGATAGTTCTTCTTAAGAGCTATTGAAGAGAGAAATTGCGAACTGGATGTGATCACAAAACTGCAGAAACTTCAGATTTGGCTGCAGAACACTTCTGCAAACAGATGAAATCCACAAAACAATACTAAAATCTGATTTCTGTGAACTGGGGAGAAGAAAAGGATTGAAAAGGAGACAGGCCAAGGAACTGTGTGGAACGCCATGTATTAATTATTCAAGCAATGGTAAGCCTCAGTGCGGTATCACGTCTGAATTAGCATTATGTGTTTGTTTATTCCCAACTATGGTTGTTGATTACCTTTTATATTCCAAATCCATGAGAGCTCAAACATTCATTATAACTAATCAATACGGGTCACTCTATTCATATGATTAGAAGGAGGAAGATCGTTCCCAAGCCAGGCACTTTTTGAAGCGTGCATACAGTTAATAATAAATAAGTTAAAATCAAAGTGAAATTCCTTCCTTTCTTCCAAAATTTATTTGCTGCTCATTTCTTGTCCAACGACTCTAGATGGCTTCCAATATAAAAACATTAAAAAACATTAAAAGCATAAATTATAAAATAACACAGCAGATAAAATCATTAATGGCAAAGGAGGGAGCAAGATACTAGGGGGTGGGAAAGGGAGCTGGGATTAGTCAACCACCTCCAGTTTTAAGTTTCCCCATTGGGTGCCTAAGCCATCTGTCAGAAGGCTCTTATGAACAGTCAGAGGAAGGGAGCCAATATCACCTCAGGGGATAGTATGTTCCAGGATGAATGAATGAATGAATGAATGAATGAATGAATGAATGAATGAATGAATGAATTCATTCATTCATTCATTCATTCATTCATTCATTCATTCATTCATTCATGATTACTGACCACTTCAAATCTAAGGGACTCATTTAACTATCTGCCTTTGTAAATGTCATATGTTCTCCTTATTAACAACCATCTTTGCTACATTCTGAACTGTGATGTAGGCTATTCTGCAATATCTCATTCGGTTTGATATTTTTCAAATATTTTTTGTCAAACATTTATTCAACTTTAATCAATTGCATTTATTTGTTTGCAGTATTTATAGGCTGCCTATAACAGCCTCCCCAGGGTGGCTAACAAATAAGTTATAACACCAATTCAGATTAAAAGTAACAATGGAAACAATGGAAACAGCACTGTGATCAAAGCATAAAACAGTACTACTCAGTCCCAGGGAGAGATTAACAGCGCAAAGATACAGAGAGAAAGACGTATGCCACAGCTATAGATAGGGAATATTTGTACTCGGAGAAGCATACCATTCAGCTTTAGGAAAGAGAAAAATCCATTTTCATGACTATATAGCATCTCATCTTTAAAAAGCTTCAAGCTTAGCACCTTGTGACTTAATATATGGCCATTTTGAGAAATTCTTCTCAGCAACAGTGCAGAAGTCCTTTGCCCCTACCTTGGGAGATGTCTCTCAATATAGCTCATAGCTCTGGAATTTCCTAGCGGTCCCTCAACTAGATGATCCAGGCCCCACACTACTTAGTTTCTGCAAGATCAGCCAAGGTTGGCTGGCTTGCTGTGTAGCTGAGCATCATACTATCCAGGAACCAGGGTGGATAAAAATCAATGATTTTTTTAAAAACATCAAAAAAATCGGATTTTTTTTAATTTAAATTGGATTTTTTTTATTTTTATTGAATTTATTTTAATAAAAAACTTTTGGGGTAAAAAAATCTATCGTAAGATAGTTTTCTATTTAAGATATATAAATAATTTAGTTTATTCAGCATGAAATGGAGCTTAGTTATGTAGCACAAGGCTGTATATTCTGCAACACTGGGACTATCGGTGAGTCAACAGCGGGTCAAAGGAGTAGCAGAGATGACAGTTGCTCTTTAAAAATTATCATTTAAATCGAGTTGATTTAAATCAAGTCTTTTTACTAGTGATTTAAATCAAATCCACCCTGCCAGGAACTGAGGGATGAAATGCAACCTCCCTTTGACTGCCCCCTCTTCCTGTCTAAGTGCCATCAAGAAAGGTGAGGAAAGAGACGTATGCCAGCAGGAGTAACCCTACCACACCAAATCAAAGACTATGACCTATGTCACATATTTTCAGGAAGGTTAGTAACTCCATCAACCAAGGGTGGTGAGTCTTCATCCTGTGAGGACTCCATACTGTCCTCAAGTCTGTTATCTCAGGAAACAAACTTATGGAAGAAACCACGGAGCACTTAGGCAATATGGAAATGGATCACGCTCCAAGGCAACTAAAACCTTCAAAGACAATATGGTAAACCGTAAAGTGGTTCATGTATGGTACCATCTCCTCCTCCTCCTCCTCCTTCTGCCATATCCGTCATCAGACATTGGCAATCATGTTGGCAATCCTATTTTTGTCAACAGCCGCATGAAAAAGGGCTGCTGAGTTTTGTCCAAACCAGTCCCTTAGGTTTTGAAGCCATGATGTTCTTCTTCTGCCTGGACCTTGTTTGCCTTCAATCTTTCCCTGGAGGATTAAGTGAAGGATGACGTATTTTCCTGGGTGTCGCATCACATGTCCAAAATATTCTAACTTTCACTTTTTAATGGCTTTGATGATTTCCCTTTGTTTTCCCAGACAGCTTATCACCTCCTCGTTTGTGATTTTGTTAACCCAACTTATAAGTAACAGCCATCTGTAAATCCACATTTCAAATGCTTCTAGTTTCTTCAAGTGGTTTTTGTCAGAGACCAATTCTCTATTCCGTAGAGCAGGATAGAAAAGATGTAACATCTGACAAGCCTCATTTTCAGTCTCAGGCTTATGTCGTGACTGCAGAATTATCTCCTGCTTAGACTGAAACAACCCTGCTGAAGTCACTGCTTTTCAAAAAGCAGGCTATAAAATAATAGCCATCAGAATAATGAATGCTCACTTGCTAAACCAACAGAGCTACATTTAATGTTTACCAATTGTTATTGTAGCAGCTCTATTCATATAGTATATTTTCAAGTACTCTCTGTTTTTCTTCGTTTTTTGGTGGGGGTGGGAGAATATGCTAGGATTGGAAGCCCAACCTCTCTGGAAAGCACCAGCCAGAGAAAGGCTGATATATATTACATGCTCCTCTGCCCCTCATTTTATTAGATTTGCTTGTGTGCGATGACCCATAATGCAAAATGCTCTCTGCAATTCCAACTCTATGTGAAAGGAAACACACCTGTCTGTAATAAAAAAAAAGGTGTGCTTTCCATCAATAAAACAAGCAAAGCTTTTTCTATTGCAAACTCTGAATTATACAATAAATGTAGGTGACAGTGTTGTGCTTATAGACAAAGGAGATCAAGGAAGATAATTCAAGCTGATACAGCTTTTATAGGAACTAAATATGCTATATATTAAATAATATCCCAATGATGCCCTTGAAGTGATGTCCCGGTGCCTGGAGGCTGTACGGATCTGGATGGGGAGAAACAGTCTCAGGCTCAACCCATCCAAGACCGAGTGGCTGTGGTTTCCTACATGCCGATATAGTCAGTTGGTGCCATCACTGACTATTGGAGGCGAGTCGTTGGCCCCCACGGAGAGGGCTTGCAACTTGGGTATCCTCCTGGACTCACGGCTGTCTTTAAAAGAGCATTTGACGGCTGTGGCCAGGAGGACTTTTTATCAGGTTCGCCTGATCCGCCAGTTACGTCCCTTTCTGGATCGGGACTCATTACGCACGGTCACTCATGCCCTCACTTCCCGCCTGGACTACTGTAATGCTCTCTACATGGGGCTCCCCTTGAGGAGCACCCGGAGGCTCCAACTGGTCCAGAATGCGGCCGCGCGGGTGGTTACGGGAGCGATGTGGCACTCCCATGTGACTCCCCTCCTGCGCGAGCTGCACTGGCTCCCGGTGGTCTTCTGGGTGCGCTTCAAGGTCTTGGTTACCACCTTTAGAGCGCTCCATGGTTTAGGATCGGGGTATCTACGAGACCGCCTTCTGCCACCAATAGCCTCTCACCGACCAGTACGCTCCCATAAAGAGGGTCTTCTCAGAGTGCCGTCAGTCAAACAATGTCGACTGGCGGCCCCCAGGGGGAGAGCCTTCTCTGTGGGGGCACCTGCCATCTGGAACGAGCTGCCCCCGGAGATACGCACTTTCCCGGATCTGCGCACTTTCCACCGCACCCTCAAAACATTCTTATTCCAGCAGGCTGGTCTGGCCTAACCTCCCTTTTTAATTGTTTTTAAATTGGTTTTATAATTAGGGTGTTTTAAATCTGGCCAATGTATTTCATGTATTTTAAAGGGTTTTTAACGTTTGTATTATGTATATTTTACTTTCTGACTGTTCACTGCCCTGAGTCCTTCGGGAGTAGGGCGGTATATAAATTTAATTATAAATAAACAAATAAATAAATAAACAGAGTAAACCAGTGTTTGAGGCTAGCACACCTTAAAAACACTTTTTTCTCTCTCTCTCTTCTTAACAGTGTTAATAGAGTCTTCTTAGAAGAACAACCTACAAATCAAAGAGAACAGAGAACTTAACTATGTGCATCAGAGCCTACATAATAATTTCTAAAGAGGTTGAGGATGACTGGTTAATGGGAGGTGATAAAGCTGATAGGCCATCTCTGAGAATAAAACGGAGAGAAATTAAATAAGCTAGGCATCTTATGCCAACCCCAGTCACTACGTTTCTTTGAAAACAACATGATAGGGATTCATTTTAATTCCATGAATATCAAGCTTCTTTGCTTCTGGGTTTAAAAACCACCGTTCTATACAATTAATGAGATAACAAGATAGCCTTTGCTCCAGAAATATCATTCTCTTATAACCCGCAAGCACATCTGAATAGGAAAAAAAAAATTAAGATTTTTTTCTTGGGTGGGGGCACAGTGGGCAATGAAGCTCCCTCGTGGAATTTAATCTTCATTGTTTCATGGCACAAAGAGTCTTGTTAACCCATAAGAAATCATCAAAACAATTTTGCCTCTTGGTGTTAGCATGGTGCATGCCAATAAGTAGTGAAACAAATCTGATTAATTATACAGGGAACTTTTTTCCCCCCTTTTCTCTCCTCCCTCTTTGACAAATGAGTAGAGATGATCTTTTCATAAAGCACTGACCACAGATTTCTAAAGCTGAAGTCAATCATTGTTTACGTGTGCGAAGTTGAGATCAGTTTTCTGTGGTTGAAGGTGATCAAAAGAGATCAGGCATTCAAGGAATTGTAATTTTAATACATCTAAATGATAACATGGTTATGGAATCTATGGAGCCATGAAACTTCATTAGTTAGCCATCACTACCGCACCATGGTGAAGATAGAAGGAAGAACTGAACAAGCATTGGAAAGACATACTGTATAATAGGAAGAAAAAGTAAATGTAGACTACTCCATAATTTCCTGTCAATCAGCAACACCGACTTGATGCCAACATATATAGGATAAGTTGGCAGCTAAAATCCATCTTTAATTCACAGTATTCTTTTCTGCTAGTTTCTAAGCAATTCCATCCAAACACAAAATGTGTTTGGCTACTTTTTATATCACGCAAAAATTGTTGAAAGAAATGTACAGGTAGGTCCTCAATGTATAACCATTCATTTATTTAACAATGGTCCAGAGTTACAGCAGTGCTGAAAAAATGACTTACGATCATGACTTGTGAGTTTTCCAGCTGGCTTCTGATATACAAGCTCAATGGAAGAAGCCGGATTCTCTTAACAACATGATACACTTAATGACTACAGTGATTTGCTTAACAACCACTGGTGGGTTTCTACCAGTTCGGCCCGCTTCGGGCGAGCCGGTAGCAATGATGGTGAGCTGAGAGCAAACCGGTTCTCTCTGATGATTAGGTTGGCCCTCCTGCCCACCCCTGCATTATACATACCTTATATTTGGTCATTTTTAGCCCAGCTGAAAGGCACGGCAATCTGAAAGAGCAGATTGCCGCATCTTAGCTGTTCTGTAATACACTGCACTTGTGTGGAGAGCACGTTTGGCGTGCATGATGCGAACCGGTGGTAACACTGGTCAAAACTCACCACTGTTAACGACCCCGGTAAAAACAGTTGTAAAATTGGGTTCAATTATGATGATTCACTTATCAACCACATCACTTAGCAACCAAAATTCAAATCCCAACAGTGGTCATGAATAGAGGACTATGTATGTGGGGGGCCAGGTACTGGATCACTAAACTAATATCTAGTGAAGCATGCATTACTATAAAAGGCAGTCTAGTTAAAATATAAATAAATGTTCACAAAACTTTTATGAAAAGAGGAATACTATCGCTCAAGGCTTATGAGACGTCCTCTTTAAAGATGAGGCAAATAAAACAAGAAATTATCTAGATGTCTTCCCATCTTAAGATTTACTCCTGCTTTAAAGGGCCTGAAAACAGTATGCAGTTTTCAATTAATAATACCTGTTCAGTAATCTGTCATTCTTCACTTCAATCTCCTTAAAAATCTGACTAACTTGAGTTACTCTGAAGGTGAAAAAGATGAGGTAATTGGTTTTTTATAAGTGCATTTGAGGCAGAATGACTAGAAGCAATATCTTTATTATTCTCTCAATTAAATTTTTATCATGTATTCACAGGCAATTTCTCCAAGAGGAATAAAACATTATTTTCTCATTTAAATTTCAATGGTTTGTTCATCCTCTAGACAAGCAAAACCAGGCATTTCTGTTATGGCGATATGAAATAAAATTTATTACTTTAAACATATAATTTTTCAGACATGAATATCATATACTTATGTGCATACCTATCAAATAAGTATCAATTTTGGGTTGGAGAATTTAAATGAATTTTTTTCTGATTAAAAAATTGCTACCCCCTCTCTCTAAAATAACAAATATCTTAATAAATTTTTAAAGTTTATTTAGAAAATCACACCATCAAGTTTATTAAAAACACAAGGAAAAAAGCAGACTTTACGTGGCCACAGCGGTATTTATAAACCAGCCTCTCTTTTCCAGACTTCTCCAAAATTTGAAAAAAAGCCGTTATTGCTCACTCACTATAGGTAAGTCCTTGACTTATGACCATAATTGGGACTGGAATTTCAATCATAAATCTTGATGGTCAAGACATCCATGTAACCTGTTTTTTATCTGATTTTTAAATGGTTGTTAAGCAAATCATGTGGTCATAAGTTCAAATCACACAGCTGGTAAACAAATCATGAGGTTGTAAGTCAGAATCCATTCTCTAAAATGGTTCTTTTTTGCCAGAAACTAGCAAAAACCGCCAGAAATTTGCATGCAAAAAAATAAAATAAAATCACAAACTGTGGTCATGTGACTGCAGGGTGCTGAAACCAACCGTAAATATGAGACAGCTCCAAGTATTCAACATGCGGTCATGTCACCGGGGGGGGGGAGCAGTTGGGAGGGTTTGCAACATTTGCTTTAAAGAGTGATGCAAAGCATTCTTCTAGAGGCCACCATAACTGCAGTTGTTAAATGACTGCTCATAACTCTCATATACAACTTTTAAAGTTGCAGCATCTTGTTTTCAGGTTCTATCTGAAACTTGAAAACAAGATGCTGCAACTTTAATTAACATTAGAGTAGTGCTGTGCTCCCAAGCATTGCAATGTTTTGGGCATGTAACAATCAATGAGATTTGTAAGGCTAACTAATCATCATGTAATTCAAGGCAGAAATTTTTTTTAAAGTCATTTAAAAATTTAAATAGCTACAAAAGAACAAAAGCAACAAACGCACGCCCAGAATTTTTCTTTAAAAAAAACAAAATATATATAATATATTAACAAATTCACAAGTGGGCCTGACAGACTGTGATGTCAAGAAAGTATATTGATAGAAAAACTGTTTGGGAACGTATATATGACTTTATTCTAATGTGATTTTGCACTGCTTTAGCTGTTGCGTTATCACCAAAATCTCTTACTTAAAAAAAAAATGGTGTTCCAAAACTGAAATTCCACAACTCTTAAGATAAAATATCTACTTCAACTCTTCAAAATTACAAGCGTCCAAAAAGTTCCATCTTCTTACCTTTTTCCCCTAAAAGCTTTTGTCTTGGAAAAAAGCACAAGGTTGAAAACAGTGGTGGGTTGCTCCCGGTTCAGTCCGGTTCTTGTGAACCGGTAGTAATGGCAGTGGGAGGCTCCGCCCACCCACCCTGACATCATCACTGATGATCTGCGCATGCGCATGCGCGCTCCCATTGCAAACCGATAGTAAAGGTAAGTGGAACCCACTCCTGGTTGAAAACATAATCTCTGCTTTGGTCAGAGAAAAAGGGACACCATTTTCTTTTTGCGTACGTAAGCATAACCCTAAATTCTTTCCTTCTGCCTCCTGTATCACAATTAATATGTGACACAATGAAGACTTAAATGCATTGGTATCCAAAGTCACAAATTACTACTGGAAAAATTTCCACTATATCTTGAGCAACAGACATTTGTTTTTCTTTGCTTCAATCGTTACAATATCCACTAATATGTTCCGTAACACATTCCATTATATTAGCATTCCTCAACCAACTTTATCCTTCAAATGGGCAAGATTACTCTTCAGCCAATTTAGCCAAACTTAAAAGATCAAACTATCTTGACAGCATCAGACTAGGGAAGATTGCATTACGGCTGCTGTGTTGATCTTCCGCATGAACACAGCGTAGGAGTAATTTTGACTGTTCTAGACATTGTCTCTAGAAATTAGAGAATTCACTGGAGACCGCAAAAGATAAAATAGGTTGAAACTAATCAGGCAGCTTTCATAAAATAAGGTTAAAGTAAAGAGACGCAATGATCTCAGAGTAAATATTAATCTATATTGGAAAAAATGATCAGGGGAAAAGTAAGCAGGTTAATGCAAAGCGGTCAACCAAAACGCTGGTACCACAGCATAGAACAAAAAATATGTTCAGTAAAAAACTTTTTTTTTAAAACTGAGAGGTGCGACTCAAAAAATCCTGATTACCAAATATGGTTTGCCCTACTATAAATTATTGGCAATAAATAATAAAAGTCAAAACGTATCTAAAATCAGAACAGGACCTCTAGTCCAGGGGTGAAATCCAGCAGGTTCTGGAGAACCGGTAGCGGAAATTTTGAGTTCGGAGAACCGGTTGTGGAAATTTTGAGTAGTTCAGAGAACAAGCAAATACCACCTCTGGCTGGCCCCAGAGTGGGATGGGAATGGGGATTTTGCAGTTTCCTTACCCTGCCATGCCCACCAAGCCACACCACGCCCACCAAGACACGTCTACCAAGCCACGTCCACAGAACCGGTAGTAAAAAATTTGGATTTCATCACTGCTCTAGTCCCAAGTTAACAATGATCATTGGGACCTGCAAATTCATAAATTCAAGTTATTTATTTAGTGTATGGCATAGAGCAGTGGTCTTTCCCGCTCGGTGGAGCAGCAGAGGTAGCAATGGGGGAGAGGGGAGAGGGGATGGTTTCACACATGCATGAGCGCTGCTTTCACAAATGCAGCTTTGTGCACATGCACACGTACACATTCGCCCACCACTTCCGGGGCCTGGTTCCAAACGGGCTGGCACCGGACCACAGACCTGGGGGAGGGGGTCAGGGAACACTGGCATAGAGCACATGGATAACGGTAATAAAATTATACAGAAGGAACACATAATACTCTGGCACATGTACGATGGAAATATGCAGTCCATTTTGTTAGGTTTGAGGAATTTAAAATATTACATATAAGCTATAGGTTACATTTTAAAACATGTTGATTCATAAGAAAAGTACTCTATATATTAATATCGAGGCCCTTTATCCAATTAAGCGCAACATTTATTAGTTGGAGAAAGTCTGCTTTTCCTCCTGCATAAGCTCTCAAATGACAGCCAGTCCCGATGCAATCTAGTGTTTGACAAGAAGCACCACAATTATATTGCTAAGTGATGTCAATATAAGGTATGACATCACATGACCACCCTGATTTACAACACCACATCCAGCAATTCCAGCTGCTCTGCCGCCCTTACTGAATTCTGCATGATCTCAGTGTCTCATGGTTATGTAATTGACATTGCAACCTCCTGCTGGTTTCTCCATTCACTTTCCTTATCATGGCAATGAAGGTTGCAAATGGTGATCATATGACCACTGAGCCCAGTGACAGTCGGAAATCCAGGCCAGTTGCTAGACCATGTTCATGTGACTGTGGGATCTACAAGGGCCTGTCGTAAGTCCCTCTTGTTTAGCGCCATTGTAATTTTGAATGGTCACTGAACAAAGTAGTTGTTCGACAAGTGACCAGAATTGGGAGCAGAATTTCTGTCGTTAAGCAATGCAGTCGTAAAACATGATGTCCCATGACCATACCACTTAGCAAAGGGATGTGTGGCATGTTAGAAGCACAGCAGGGCTGGGATGGCTGCCGCAGGGTGGCACAGAGTGCATGATGCAGGGTGCAAAGAGTCGATGCATCACAGCAGAATGCAGCAGGGCTGTTGCAGGGTGGAAAACGTATGCAAAGTGGTGGTGCAATGCGACACAAGCACAGGTTGGGATGGCTACTTCAGGGTGTGCAACAGTGGTGGGTTCCTCCCGGTTCAGTCTGGTTCAGCCGAGCCGGTAACGGTGACGATATGACGTCACCGAACCGGTTCTCCCCTCCCGTCCTCCCACCCCACCACCCACATTATTCTTACCTTTTATTTGGTCTCACCCTCAATCTATTGCTGCCTCCTGAATCCCAGCTGATGACTAGAGGGAAAAAAACTGTTTAAACTCTTGCCGCGGGGCTTCAAAGGGCCGTCCTACAGCTGATCAGTGTTAAAAGCAAACAAATGAGTCGGGTCGTAAGTACGAGGACTGGTCGTAAGTGCGAGGACCTTCCAGAAATGACTCTGACCAGCTAGCCATGCCCGCCTAGTCACATGACCTCCAAGCCACACCCACAAAATAAGCCACGCCCACAGAACCAGTAGTAAAAAAATTTAGAACCCACCCCTGGTGTGCAAGGTTTACAATGGCATGCAGCATACTTCAAATGTGACTTAGCTTGGGATGGCTGCTACAAGTTGGGGGAGGATGCACAATCCAAGCCGAGCAGATAAGATTGGCAATTGACAGGTACAAAAGACTTAACCAAAGTGGGCATTGGCCCTACCTGAACGCCGATTCTCAGGGACACTTTCC
The DNA here is from genome assembly GCF_029215685.1 of Pituophis catenifer annectens. Lineage (NCBI taxonomy): Eukaryota > Metazoa > Chordata > Lepidosauria > Squamata > Colubridae > Pituophis > Pituophis catenifer. The sequence goes on from NW_027256882.1 coordinate 53,393,599, forward strand.
CTGCTAGCTTCACCACTGACTTAGCTTGTGGGAAGGTAGCAGGGAAAATCACAAACCGTTGTTAATGCAAGCCGGTTGCCAGCATCCAGATCGTAATCACATGATCGTGGGGGGGTGTTAGGATAGCCAGAACTTTAAGGAAAATCATTCATTCAGTGCCATTTAAACTTTGTTCGCTCAACAAATGGTCATTAAGTGATGATTACCTGTACCTGATCTGTTTCATCTCCAAAATGAGCCGGGAAACAATTATTCTAGTCCTTTGGGACTAGAATAATGGTTTCCCGAACAATCAAATATGATTGTTTGACAGAACAATCAAATAGCATATTTGATTGACAGAACAATCAGATATGCTATCATCATCTACATAGTGAATTAAATTCAGGTATAACTTTTTAAAACGTGGCTTTGTTGTTTTTCTATTATGCATTATCCATTTCCAAATGGCAAAATGAGAATTGAACTGAGGGGTCAGCCTGATTATGGTAATATCACACACCATAATATCGTTATCATATATGGAATTTTCTCAGTCAAGATTGCTGCCACTTTTCTTTGTCAACGTTTATTTATTTTGCACTTAACCGTTGAGCACCAAACACTGATCTTAAAGACTATCCAGAAAATTTCTATTCTAAATCACTCACAATGGCATACCCAAAAATACCACAAGGATTCTTGTTCTTGCACTATAGATCTCAGCTAACATGACTTGATAAATCAAGGGGAAGATACAAAACAGCACAGTTACTTTGGAAATGCTTAAACAAAGAATTAACTTTCTATTGAACAAATAGATTGTAAAGAAATTGCTTAAATGCTATGTATCCGGGGGAATTGTCAATCCTTGCCTTAAAAGATACTAAAATATAAAGATTCCCAAAACTGTGACTGATTAAGATCTTTCATGGAAAAGGATTTTGAGCTTCCTTCAATCTATGTAGGATAATAAATATGGGATATTTGAAAAGTCACTCTGGAGTCGACAACACCAAAATCTAATTAATTAAATAAAAATAAAACAGCTTTTCAAAGCAGAAGCTAAGATGCACAAGATGCACAAAGCTCACACCCTGTAAAAGCAGTAATTAGCAAAAAGCTAAAATGCTAAATAAAATCCATGGAACTGAAACTATTAACTAATCCCTAGAAATGTTGGATTATCTGCTTAACACCGAAAGGGATATAAAGCTTTAATTTTTAAAAAATTGCAACTGAAGCTTTCGCAAAACACTCAAAACATTTACAAACAGGAAACTGGCATAAAACATGTTTTTTTCAACAATGAATTGAAAGAATACCCGCTCACCAATGCTGAAAATTAATTTTAATGCACTTCCAAGTGTTTATTTTACTTCCATTCAATGCTTTTTAATTTGTTCAGCCTTCAGCACTAACTCATCCAAACATCTATCCTCTCAAAAAACATTCAGAGAATTTGAACAACTGTATTGCAGCTTACCAGAAGTTACGAAATTTAAGGAAGTTTTGTGACAAATCAATCAATAAATGTATAAAACCAGATTTGTGCTTTCTTGTTCTTTGGTTTTCAGGGAACAGAGAGCGACATCTATAAAACTAGAAAAAGAGATCAAGGCTGTTTATAGACCCAGCCAAAACGTTCACAAAAGGCATGCATATTGTTCTCTTGAGATTGTCACATATTGAAATGTTCCACAGTTAAAACTCTTCCTCCACTTCCATTTTTTTCTTTGATTTTTGAATATACAAATGAAGATGTAAATGCAGTTTCATTTTTCTGAATATTTCACTTGGCGGGTGAATTTTACTGTCAGACTTGCCAGGTTTTATTAATGTGGTCTCATAGTTTATCTGGTCATGTTTCCTATCTAGTCTATCTACTAAGTCTAATATCTGTCTTGCAAGTCTTAAAATCAAATTCACCCGCCATCACCTTTACAACCCAAGAATTTAAAGAGGGTCCCTTCTGAGTCTCTCATTCTACCCCCTGCAGGCTATGCTGACTCTTATCTGACCATTGCCTAGGTCAGTGGTCACCAATTGGTGGTCCGTGGACCACAGGTGCTCCGTGGACCACTGGTGTTCCGTGAGAAAGTTCTGGTGGTCCGCAGAAAAATTATTTGCATTTTTTGTATTGCACTAAATCAGGGGTCCTCAAACTACAGCCCCTGGGCTGAATACAAGCAATAAACATTTGTGTTGCTGCAGAGAGTCTCCCCCTTCGGAGTCTTCTTGTGTGGGTCGGAGGAGGGAAGAAATTCCAACTTGGAGTCTGCTTCAGCCTCCTGGTACAGGGCTTTGGGTGAAGACTGGAGGGAAGTGCTGCTGGTGGTGAAGAGCTGGAGGGCCTTGTTCCAGTGGGACTGCATCATGGCCTGGAACTGGCTGACCATCTCAGCCTGCTGAGCCTCCAGGCGCCGGTACCTGGCCTTGCACTCCCACAGATCTTCCCTCTGTTTGGAAAGCCTATGTTCATAGGCTCAGCACCTCAGTGAGGTGCTTCTGCTGAGCCTCCTCCTTGGTCAGATCCAATTTGAACAGAGCTGTTTTGCCAACTCTTTCTCATGGTGGCTGCTTAGTTCCAACAACTGCTTCATGTTGGAGCCCTAAGGAGCCCGGGTGGGGAGGCGAGGAGTGGAGTGGAGTAGAGTGAAGGGGCAAGTAGAGGCCAGCAAGGCGCTCCTTGACGTGAGTGACATCGAGTTGACCACGCCCAGCCAGTCACATGACCACCTAGCCACGCCCAGCCAGTGAGCCATTAGGCAGATCATATTAATGGTCCGTGGGATTTAAAATTATGAATTTAGTGGTCCCTGAGGTCCGAAAAGTTGGTGACCCCTGGTCTAGGTAGCATCACTTTGTCCCATCTCTCGAGGTCTTTCCCATATACCATTATAATAGTAAAGACGTCAACATCCAAGAGGTGTCTACACCCAAGATACCATAGAAGATATTTCTTATTTACAGAAACGTCTAACAGATGAAGTTAAATCAGCACTCTGAACATTACAAAGTCAGAAGACTGCAGGGATTGAAGAACTATCTACACAACAGAAAAAGAATCAGTAAAGAATACAATGGCCAGCAGATTAGAAGAGGTTAGTCTACCTGAAAGAGGAGAAACTTAACTATCATACAATATCCTTAATTTCACATGCTAGCAAAATAATGTTTTTTACTTTTGTCCCCTTAGTTCCCTTCTTTCAGGTCTGGGATTTTTCTTTAACCCTAAAAGAAAAGTTATTTGCTGCTTTAACAAATAGTTCTAAGAGTCTCTTTTCCTAATTTTCTTTTTTTCTTTTCTTTTAGGATTAGGTTCTAGGTAAAAAAGGAATCATCTCAACCAGTTCCAATCACTGTTCATCTACACTGCTCCTGCACTTCGTTGCCTCAGCTGTCCCAGCTTCACAACAGCCATGATGGCTGCCTCTTCTCCTCGTCGTGGATGCGGGGGGGGGGGAACCCTGGGTCAAGCGGGAGAGATGTGATTCTCTGTGACTTGCAGGGCACCCCTCTTTTCCTCACCACCCCTCCAGGGTGCCTTTAGCTCCTTTTGGAGCTCTCCAACAGGGTGGGAACACGGAGGCCTTCTCCTCAAGTCTTATCTCACCATAACATCAGCCGAATGTCTCCCTGTATTTTCAACATATATACATACATACATACATACATACACATATATATATATATTTATATTTGTTTTCTCAGGTTTTCGCGGGTGTTTGTATGTAGGTCTTTGGTTATTCGGGTCTTCTCCCACCTAAAATTAGAAGTGTCTTGGCGACGTTTCGACGAAGTCTCATTCGTCATCTTCAGGCTGGTGTTCTCGGCTTCGTGCTTCCAGGAGCAAGCTCCTGGAAGCACGAAGCCGAGAACACCAGCCTGAAGATGACGAATGAGACTTCATCGAAACGTCGCCAAGACACTTCCAATTTTACGTGGGAGAAGACCCAAATAACCAAAGACCTACATATATATATATATATATATATATATATATATATATATATATATATATATATATATATATATAATTTGATTTATATGCCGCCCTTCTCCGGAGACTCAGGGCGGCTTACAATGCGTTAAGCAATAGCCTTCATACTTTGTATATATTTATACAAAGTCAGCTTATTGCCCCCACAAATTGGGTCCTCATTTAACCTACCTTAGAAAGGATGGAAGGCTGAGTCAACCTTGAGCCTGGTAAGATTCGAACCTGCAGAAATTGCAGGCAGCTGTGTTAATTACAGGGTGCATTAAACCACTGTACTACCAAGGCTCTTATTGAGGGAATCTAGATTAGCAGATGAACATTGTTTTAACACTGGAGTTAACTTAAAACCCTGGGCTTGTCAACTGGAAGGTTGGCAGTTTGAGACCCAAATACTGCATTCTGGGGATAAGCTTCCATTACTTGTCCCAGCTCCTGCTAACCTAGTAGTTCAAAATCATGCAAATGCAAGTAGATAAATAGGTATCACTTTGGTGGGAAGGTAAACAGCGTTCCATGCATTTTCGGCATAGTCATGCCAGTGAGATGATCACGAAAGCGTCTTTGGACAACACTAGCTCCCTCAGCCACGAAACAGAGATGAACACTGCCCCCTACAGTCAGACATGACTGGACAGGGAAAATCTTTGCCTTTTTTAAGCCTATATACACAGTCAGTAATATAAAAATCTTCATGACCGTGAGCACTAATTTGCAAGGATTTTATAAAAGCATGTACCTTTGCTGAAGAATACATGGACTCAGCTGTATTGTGATCACTAATATTACAACTTATTTTGCATTTGTAACTAGGTAGTCAATGCATGCTAATTTTCATTATCTAAAACTTCAAAGCTCTATAAACAACCTTTTTTACTGACCTAAAAGTAAGAGCTTTGAAGTTTCTGATGAAAAGGTTTATACTGCAATATGCAACTGCATAATCAACTGCGCAAAGTACTGCCTGCATTTGCAAATGATATTTCTTTCTACTAAAGGGATTTATTTTTATTTTAAGTACCTTCATTTTTAATGTTTTGGCTCATATCATATTGAAGTCACACTCAGAAGTCTTTTATGTATTCCTTGAACAGTTGTGTTTTTATTTTCATAATCGGGGATGTCTTATATTACTTTTTTTTTTTCTATGCGAACCAGCAAGCATCATTTTGAATGCAGCAGCATAGAAATATGTTTAATAAATAAATGTAAATAAATATTCATGATATGCAAGAAGAATGAGAGGTGTTTTATTACATCTAATAATAGTTAAATATTTGATTTCACCATCTTGGAATTGAATTGTAAAGTGCAGAGTTCAAAGGTGTATCTTGAACCTTTTTTTTTTTTTTTTACTTTTTTTCCCTCTTTCTCCATCCTACAGCTTTTTTTTACTACCTGAGGAAAAATTTGGATAACTGCCTCCTCTTTTGTAACATTTTGTTGATCCAAATATTCAACTTTTGATTTTGGATCTTCAGAGTATGTTTTCTAGTTCACATTTTATGGGTTAATGCGATGGTCAGATACCTTAACAGGTAGAACTACCGTGTTTTCCTGAAAATAAGACCCTGTCTTATTTTTTTTTTTAACCCTGAAATAAGCGTTAGGCCTTATTGCCATGCACTCAAAAGTTTGGGCTTATTATCAGGGGATGTCTTATTTTGGGGGAAACAGGATATTTCAAAACTCTTAGTGGAATTGTCTTTTCTGCTTTATAAGAATTCTATCACCCCATTGCAAACAGCATGGCTTTACAAATATTGTAATGAAATACAGGTAATCCTCAGTTTATATCCATTCATTCATCAACCGTTGAAAATTATGGTGGTGCTGAAAAAAAATGGGCTACTGCCAGTCCTCAAAGTTCAGCCATTTGCAGCATTCCCATAGTCACATGATCACAATCTGTCACCTGGTCATGTACGCAATTCATTTCAGTCTTACAGCCACGGTTACATAATCACCCTTTGAGACCTTCTCTGACCGGCTTCCCACAAATAAATTCAATGGGGTAGCTGATAGGGAAGGTTGCAAGTTGTTCCACTAAGTTGACTCCATTTTTTCTCCGGTCTACAGCACCCACTTGCCCAAATGCAGTCTCTGCTAGCCCTCCCAAGCTCTCTCCTAGCTTCTCACAACTCACATGCTACCTATACCAGCTCTCTCAGGCTCTCTCTCCGTACTCACTCACGTGCAGCCTGTGCTGGCCCTCCTTGCCTCCTTCAATTCACGTATGACCTGTGTAGGTTTCTCCTTCCACCGCAGAATCTCTCTCACACACCCCAAAAGCACACCCACATTATTTACTTACGACCTCTACCTCTTCCTGCTTAATGACATATGCATCTTGGGGTTACGATGATAACCAGGAGGTTCCAAGATTGCCATTGTTAAGTAATGCAGTCACATGGTGTTGTGCTTCATGGCTGCATGGCTTAGTTGCAGCAATCCTGGTCCCAATTGCCAACATAACCCTGAGGATTACCTCTATGAATTTGGATCTCCCTCCCCCCATTTATTCTTCTGTTTAATAGGGAAAAAAAGATGTTATTTTTTTTAAAAAAAAATACACATTATAGTATTTTATGACTTCTGATTCTAATAATTCTAAATTCTAAAGTTCTAATAATTCCTGCCATCTAACTATAATATGAATACAGTAGTTATAATATGAAGCCGTATATCATTCAAAGAAATTGGACCAATTATTATGCAAAAGAACATCCATGAAAGCAAAAATATTTACCAGCATGGGGGCATTCACTGGTACCCCAATTCAGCTAAACGTCTTTGGCTGGAGGAGTGGGGCAGAAAGATAAGATCGAAGAAAGCAGGAAAAAGAAAGGTAAAAACCATTGAGAGACAGAAAGTCGGTGATTCCTCCCATCTGAAGAAGGCTCCCTTACAGGCAATAACCCAAATGTATCACACCATATTCAGAAGTAATGTAGAGAAATAGGCATTGGTCTTACCTTAAATGCCGATTTTCAGGGAAGCTGTGTCATCGTCCAGACATGGGATTGCTTCAGTCGGATCTGCTGTTGGATGAGTCATAGTTTTTTGACCACGCCCCTTGCTCCTCCCTTTCAGGCTCAGTTTCGGTGAAGAAGGGCCATAAGAAAGATCTCCAACAGGAACCAACACCGTTAGGGATAGGAACTGGTCCAATATGGCAACTGGAAGAAAAACTCCTTGGACATTAGAGAAAGTCAAGTACAGGCCCTGAGACAGAGGGAGGGGCTGGACGATACCACATCTTCCCTGAAAATCGGCATTTAAGGTAAGACCAATGCCTATTTTCCAGTGATGGCTATGGCATCGTCCAGACATGGGACATACCAAAGTAGTGGCAGTCCTAAGGGCGGGATGCCGAAGGGCCTGGGGAGACCCCGGCTTGATGCACATGTTGTAATACTCTCCTGCCAAATGAAGCTTCTGCCGAAGCGAAAACATCCAATTTATAATGGCGAATAAATGGTGAAGGAGTGGACCAGGTGGACGCCCTGCAGACCTCCTCAAGGAAGGCTTGAGTTGCCCAGGCCGCTGAGGTAGCTGCACTCCGTGTGGAGTAAGCAGTGATGCGTCTGGGAACAGGAAACGCCTGGGCTTGATATGCCAAGGCGATGCAAGCTCTGATCCAGTGACCAATTGTCGCGGAGACCTTATATCCTAACGAATTTGGGAGAAATGAAATAAATAAGGCCTCAGATTTTCTGTAAGGGGCTGTCTCTTAATGTAAATTTTGAGAGCCCTTCGCACATCTAAAGTGTGCCACCTCCGCTCCAAGTCATGAGATGGCCTTGGACAAAAATTAGAGAGAATAACCTCCTGAGCCCTATGAAAAAGGGAATTCACTTTTGGGATAAAGGAAGGATCCAGGCCTAAGACAACAGTGTCTGGACGGAAAACACAGAGATCTTCTCTAATAGAAAGTACTGCCAGCTCAGATATGCGTCGAGCTGACGTTATGGCTACTAGAAAGGCTACTTTCAGAGTGAGGAAACGTCAGTTCGGAGAGGCTCAAAGGGAGCCCCAGTTAATGCCTTAAGTACCTTGGTTAAATCCAAGGTAGTGTACCTATGTATTGTAGAGGGCCGTAAGTGACTGGCACCTCTTAAAAAATTTTTAATAACTGGATGATGAGTAAGGGGCACCCCCGTGGTACCGGACAAAGCCAGAGAGATGGTGCCACGTGCCTCCTAAGGGTGCTATGGGCCAGGCCGCAGTCTAAGCCATCCTGAAGGAATTCAAGTATCTGAGGGGCGGAGGCTGAAAGCGGGTTGATCTGGCGGGAGTCACCACCTATAAAAGATTAACCAGTTGGCGTTGTAAAGTCTGACTGTGGACCTATATCTGCAGGTTTGCACAGTGTGGATAACCCTATCAGAATAATTGTCTCGTCTTAGAAGGACCCTTTCAAATGCCAGGCAGTCAGTTGGAGCCACTGAGGTTCTGGATGAATCAGGACCCCCTGGTGCAGGATGACCTGATCTGAGGATCTTTCAAGGTTGTGATATGGAGAGGCTGACCAGGTCCGTAAACCATGGGTGACATGGCCAATGGGGAGCCACCAGGATGATCTCTGCCCTGTCAGTGATGACTTTCTGAAGCAGGGCCTCGATTAGGGGTAGTGGAGGAAAGGTGTAGTGAAAACCGGGTGGCCATTTGAGTCAGAGGGCATTGACCCCTTCCGCCCCCGGTGTCAGGAACCTTGAGAAGAATCAAGGAAGTTGGTTGTTCAAGTTCGTTGTGAATAGGTCTATGGTTGCAGTCCCAAACTTGTTGCATATTTTGAGGAATATGTCTGGATGGAGCTGCCATTCGGCATTGTCCACCTGAGTCCTGCTGAGAAAATCCGTGTGGATGTTCTCCATCCCCGCTATGTGTTCCGCTCTAATGGAGAGGACATGTTGCTCAGCCCACTTGCCAAGTCAAAATGATTCCTCCATGAGTCGCCTCGACCGAGTCCCCCCTCGACGATTGACGTGCGCCTTTGTGGCGATGTTGTCTATCAATATCAGGACATGGTGGTTTTGTACAGTCCATTGAAAATGTCTGAGGGCTAAGCGGATGGCCTTCAACTCTAGCCAATTGATAGGGTTGGATAGATCCTTGGCTGACCAACGGCCTTGCACTACCTGCGATTCGAGATGGGCTCCCCAGCCGGATAGGCTGGCATCTGTGGTGAGAACGAGTCTGTTGTGATCCACAAAAAGACATCCCTTGCTAGAGAAGGCGATGTCCACCAATGCAGTGATCGCCTGACTGAAAGAGGAACTCTGACCATGGTCATGGTGTGAGCCTGATGCTTTCGCTGAAAGGGAAGAGGAACCACTAGATATGTTGAGTGTGAAGGCGTGCCCAGGGAATGATCTGCGATGAGACCATCTTGCCTAGGAGTTTGGACAAAGTGGCCAAGGGAACTGACGAGTTCCTGTGAATTTGGGTCACGAATTCCCGTATGTCGGACCTTTGTTCCAAGGACAGGTAGACTGCTCCCTGCACCGAATCAATGATGGTGCCGAGATGGACGATTCTGTTGACCGGAACTAACTGGCTTTTCTTGTAGTTGACCAAGAACCCGTGGTCATTCAAGGTCTGAATAGTGAGATCCAAATCCCTTAAAGCTTGGTCGTAAGAAGGAGCCTGAATTAGAATATCGTCCAGGTATGCCTGAAGCCTTACCGGTTTCAGGTTTAGGTGGGCTGCTACGACCGCCAGGATTTTTGTGAAACATCTTGGGGCTGAGGCCAGTCCAAAGGGAAGAGCCCAGTATTGCAGATGTTTGCCTGCACAGCTGAAGCACAGGTACTTTCGATGTGCTGGCAGAATGGGAATGTGAAGGTAAGCCTCCACGAGATCTATAGAAACTAGAAAATCACTGGGTCAAATCCCTTAAAGGACAGAAGTTAGTGAACACATTTTGAATCTGCGGTAGACTATGTATGAATTTAGGGACTTTAGATCTAGAATCGCTCTCCACCACCACCACCCCGAATGCTTCGGTATCACGAAAAGGATGGAGTAATAGCCCTGCTTCCACTGACTTTGAGGAACCTCCTCTATAGAATGAATCTGAAGGAGGTGTTGAACAGCTTGTTCCATCAGCTGTCATCTGTTCTTGCTCCTTGAAGGAGGGCACTGAATGAAGCGGTTCGGAGGCTGGGAGAGAAATTCTAGGGGGAAGCCAAATTTTACTACCGAAAGGACCCAAAGATCTGGGGTTGAGCTTTCCCACCTGTCCGCAAAGAGGGCCAGGCAGCCTCCAATGGGAGGAGTGGACGGTGAGTCATTTATGACTGCGGGCTTGGCGGTAGCCAGAGCCGCAAAAGGACCGCTTAGACTGAGGCAATTGTTTGGGCCTGTCCCGAAAGGGTTGACGGTCTGATGGCCGGTTAGATCCCTGAGGGTAAACTGATGGGAAGGGCTTCCCTGGGAATAGGCACGGAAGGACATCTTCCTGTAAAATGGGGAAGACCTTCTATCAGCACATCTAGTCGCTGAAGGTAGAATTTTATGCTTGTCATGTGTTTCAATGAGAAGCGGCTCAAGCAACTCACCGAACAGTTTCTCTGCTGAATATGGAGCTGCAGCCAAACACCATTTTGCCTTAAGATCTGCTGGCCACTGGTGAAGCCAAAGCAACCTGCGGGCTGACACTGTAAAAGCTAGAGCTCTAGATGCATATTTGGCCGAATTTAAAGTAGCATCAGGAGAAAATTGAGTGGCAGCAATGATCTTGTTAATATCCTGATGGAGGCGAGCCTCACTAGGGGGTACTCTGGCCTGCAACTGCTGAAGCCATAGAATGGGGTTTGATTGAAAAAGGAGGCCAAGGAGGCCATTTGAATTGCCCATGCTGCAGCCTGATGGTTCTTTTTAAAACGAATGTCAAATTTCTTATCCTCCAGCCTGAGACCTTCTGATGTATCCCCTGCCATAAGAAGAGGAAGAGGAAAGAGCTGCAACAGGACTGTCCACTGGGGGAACCTGCAATAATTGGGCAAACCTAGGTGCTACAGAATAATACTTTTTATCTGTCCCATGTGCAGAAGATAGGGTTGCAGGACTTGACCATTGCTTTTTGACCACATCTGTGAACAGTTGTAGGGTTGGAATAAAACACTGTTCAGGAGGAGGCTCAGAGAAAAGACCCTGTGGTTGTCCCTGTTGAGCTTCCTGAGCTTCTTTGAGGTAATCATCCTCTTTTAATGCAGCAGTAAAGCAGTAATGAAGAATAGATTCAAGGACTTGAATCTATTTGGGGGAAATAAACCTGTAAAGGCAGGCGTGTCTGGAATCACCCCTTCATCATCTGATAAGTCAGAATGACATTCTTCATCAAAGGCAAAGGCCTCACTTGTCTGGAAGCTTCAGGAGAATGTGAACCAGTAAGGCTAGCTGAAGGAGAGCCTCTGATTTGAGCGGAACGTTCTGAAATTATTGAGCCAGAGTGATGACCCTGGAAAGCAGCAGCCATGCGAGAGGCAATGGCCTGGTCAATAATGATTTGTAATCCTTCTGGCAAATTTTTAAAAGGGTCCTCTGGGATTTTTTCTGGTAAGGGAGATTCCCTTGCAGAAGCTGCTGTTGTAAAAATCCTACCGGATTCAAGAGTTGTAGGAGTAACCAATTGGCATGCAAAAGGATTTTGAATTGTGCTTTGTTCTTCATGAAGAAAAACTCTTCCCTCCTCTTCTGATGACCAAGCCTGGTTAACTGCAGGAATCGGGAAAGAAGGAATAGTGGGAAGAGTAGAAACCTCTTTATCGGGTACATTTGTAACAGCCTTGGTAATCTGCTTCTCTAAGGATTTGTGCCTTCTTTCCAAATCCTTTTCCTCCACTTTAGAAATGTGCTTGCGTTTGCAAGTAGCTTTCTTTCCCTTGGGCTTGCCAGCTCCCTCCTTGGGAAGAGCGATCCGCCATATTGAATTTATACTCACTGCGACCAAGATGTCGACTGGAGAAGAATTAGTTTCATTTTCACCACGTGGAGGAGGAAATGGTGGCGGCTATGTCGAAGAAGACTGATGTCAGCCAGCACACACGTGAGCAGGATGTACTCTGCTCAAGGAGTGACTGTCCAGGTAACACCTAGAACCAGTCACTATCTAGCGCCCACAGCCACGATTCAAGGAACAGATGGCTGAAATTTGCCACGGGGGGAGTGCAATGAGAGACCTTGAAACTCTCCACCAGAAGAAAACTCCATTGATGAAATGAGAGGATTGAGGTAAATTGTCTTCCAAACCTCTCCTCTGAGCTCGTTGGTGGCAAAGCGGCAAAAAATTTGCTTTAAATATGCCGCAGCACTTCAAAGGGCCGCCCTACGTTGATCGTCGGTCTTTTGGGAGCTGAGGGTGGCGGCGGCCGAAATAAGCAATCCTGGAGCTGCTGCCAGGTTTCACTGTTTAAAGTTGGTGGTACAGCGTTCTGAGCCCCCTGTGCCACTTCGTTGGTGATATATGGCTCAGATCTCACCAAAAATATAAACGGCCGTGCAAAGGGAACCGTCCAAAATGGCAGCCCCTAGGAGCGATGAAGAAGCCTGGTAGACCAGGCTGCTCCAAAAAAAAAAAAAAAAAAAGACTGGGTAGACCAGTAGGCTCAGATAATTAAATAGCCTGGCAGATCGGTACCCTTGCAAAAGGAAAATGAGAAATTAAAATAAAAGGTCAAAAAACTCACAATAAATTAAAGGAATCAAACAGACCTAGGCTGAGAGCCAGATCTGCAAGAGATGTTTCTCTCAGACTGACTGAGTTGAAACTGAGCCTGAAAGGGAGGAGCAAGGGGCATGGTCAACAAACTATGACTCATCCAACAGCAGATCCGACTGAAGCAACCCCATGTCTGGACGATGCCACAGCCATCACTGGAAAATAAGGAAGATGATTTTGACAAAGATTGGATGTCTAACTAAAGAACAAAGGGAAAACATGCAACAAGAAGTTGCAAATGACTGAGCCAAACACTACACATATTTTGTGGAGTGGGGAAAGAAGAGAAGCAAAGCAGTCAGACTTGCAAGATTTATTGCTAGAGGTAATATTAATAATAGTAAGTTTAGTCTTCTTGTACAGTTGATTTCTTAGTTCGCTCTACATACAGAGGCTGATATCAACCTTGCAACTCTCACTGTGTTTTACTCTCCACCACACCACCCCTTATATACATGTGAATTAGGAAGGTGCCTGCCAGAGTGCTTGCACGGAGTTTCTTCTTGTTTTGATGTCAGCGATGTTTTTCTCTTTGTCACTCTGATAATGGTCTCTGTTAAGACAACTTCCTTATTCTCTGTAAGTAAGGTACATGAATTGAAAATTTAAGACTATTAAGGACTTTAAGGAAGAAAGAATGAAAATTATAAACAGAATCATAACTGTCTGTCATTCTGCTTGAGTCTGAACTCTGAAGTCATCCAAAGTCACTCCATGTCCTTCTTAATACAACATTTCTTTCCTTCCCACACCCTTCCATCAACAACCAAATTAGGCTGAAGAGTTATCATAGGTTAAAACATACTTGGTATTTTCAAGTCACCCACATTCTCCAACATGGATAGAATGGTGGGAATTTTTATATTTCAATAAAATAAGTCTCTTAGTCTAAGTCACAAGATAGCTACTACGGGGAAAGGAGTGGTTGTTCTCCTAGCTGTTTTTGTCAATTGTTGTTGCTCACTGTTATTTGCTTTCTGGCGCACCTCAGTAAGTCATAAAGCATCTCTTTTACATAAAGTCATTGGGAATCAGGACAAGGCACAGGCAGGAAAAGAAGTCCTGAAATAGAAGACTTAAACCCCTTGTGATGCTCACCTATCTCTTGCAATTTCTATTTAAATTATTGTTTATAGTAATTTGTTGCACCTTCCCAATTACTTATTTTCTTTTATACTCAATCCTGCAACTACTATTCCTCCATCTCCCATCTTCCTTCTTGTTCTCTGATTCCAAAGCCAGCACTACCACTAGGAGATGGCTTTTAGAGGTAGACACTAAATAATCTTGTCAAGAAAAAACAGCTTTATTTATTATTTCAATTTATACATTACTGTCTACTTACCGGTAGAATGAAGCTAACAATCGCAAATAAAATATAAATAACATAAAGCCCTGTTGAAGAAAATCTTAACTCATTTTCATAAAGCAGAAACAGAGCTAACCTCAGCTCCCAAAGAAAAGCATTTATCTTGGAAACAACATGGGGAGTGGGGGGATGGACGACCCTTTTCCCATGTGCCCCAGTACCACGGGCATCTGAAAATCTGGACAAATTTACAGAGCCTTTCCTGCCAAACTTAATATTCAGAGATGGGTGATTTCTGTCAGGCACTAAACCTTAGACCGTTCTGTTGATTAGTTGGGAGTCATACACATTTAAATAAATAAACAAGCAACCCAAGACCTTAAATTAGGGAAAGCAAATGACAACAAGAGCAGGTTTTTCAAAATAATGCTGTATTAGCTAGCATCATTTGCACCCGCTGAAGCTCTAGAATACAAGGTCAAACCTGTATAGAACACTCTGCAATCTTAACTATAATGTAAATAAGATTTCAAGAATGGCACAGCTGATACGCTATATATAATTATGTGAATGATGTAACCCACGACATAGATTGTTTATTAAGAAATGTGGAGAAAAAAATCAATAGGTTGTATTAGCTTTTAGTAGCCTGATTCTACTTAAGTGTATTTGAAATGTTCTTATATGTAAGTGAAAAGATATAGTTACACATGAATGCCCTCGGATGCTTATATTAGCATTATATGTTACAATATATTAAGGTCATCCATATTTCTATCAGAGTTCCCACTACTTTTCTAATGTACTTGAAATCACCTTGCACTACTATAGATGTATTTCTTGGAAATCATATTGGAGAGGCAAAAAACTGAGATTAAACACAGATATAAGCCACAATGAGAAGCAACATCATCTGTTCTTCATGATCAAAGACACTAACCGGAAAGAGGATTTCTGCCTTTCACAACAATTTAGATCAAACACCCAAGCAAACAGAAGTCCATTACAGAAGAAAGCAATCTGATTTCTCTCCTCCTGGAAATATAAATAAATATGTATTTGGTTATCTGAACTTATTTAAATGGATCAGAAAGTTTACCGTGTAGTAACAGAAAAAAAGCTAAATGGTAGAAAGGGTTTTTAAAGAGGAACTTCAAAAAATATAAACTGCATAATGAGCTCCGGTCTATGCCAATATAGAATAACCTTCTAAGTGCTAGAAAAATAAATCTCATTTACTGGGCATTTAATGATCAATCAAAGAATCAATCAGTGAAAAACTAGCTGTACAAACTTCCAAGTGGGGGGGGGGGGGTAGACATTTATCAGTCTCTCCCCCTCCCACACACTTTTTTTTTTCAAATTAGGAAATCTACAATCTAGATAAAAATGTACTATTCCCAGAGCATCTTAAATTAATGTCATCATAGCTGAGCAGAGTTTAGAATGAATGGAAGATTGAGGATTCCTTATACAAAAGTTATTGAAGGGGTGAAACTAAAAGAGAAAAGCATCAGAATGCTTTAAAGAGTTTCTGTCTTGCAGAAATAGGCAGGAAAACTTGTGGAAAGTCAATAACCAAGAGAGCGTAATGGGGACTTCACCTAAAGAAAAACAGTGTTGAAAGGGACTTTAAAGGTCTTCTAGCCGAGTCTCCTGCTTGAGAAAGAGACCCCATATCATTCTGGACAAATAGCTGTCCAGTGTGTTCTTGAAAACTTCCTGTGATGGAGAACCCGCAACATCTGGAGACAGCTGTTCCACTCAGTGGTGGGTTTCAAATTTTTTTCACTACCGATTCTGTGGGTGTGGCTTGGTGGGCGTGGCATGGCTTGGTGGGCGTGGCTTGGTGGCCTGGCAGGGGAAGGATACTGTAAAATCTCCATTCCATCCCCACTCCAGGGGAAGGATCCTTCAAAATACCCACTTCCTCCCGATCAGCTGGGATTTGGGAGGCAGAGAATAGGCAGTTAGAATTTTTACTACCTGTTCTCCGAACTACTCAAAATTTCCACTACCGGTTCTCCAGAACTGGTCAGAACCTACTGAAACCCATCTCTGGTTCCACTGGTGTTCTCAGTGTCAGGAAATGTCTCCTTAATTCTACATTGGATTACTACATGTTAATTGGACTATTACATGGTCAATAGTCACAGATTCCTGAAGAAAAGTAGAAAAAGAAAACTAGGGGAAATGGTGTGTGCATTTGAGATGATAATGAAATGGCTTCTATTAAAAGAGTGCTTTGCTGTAGGTTTCTCTTGAATTTGATAGCATACCCCAATGACAGCAGCTGTAATTTGGCAAGATGTTCAAAAGACAAAAACAGGCTTCCTTCACATGTTAAATACCAACTGTCATCCCATAAGTGTACATTCAAAAGAAACACTAACCACGTAAAACCACAATATTTGAAGAAATTGTTTTTTTATAGCAGAAATGGTCACTGGAAATTAGGCCAAGATTTGCATATATTGCAAAAGTGTTGGCTTTCCCCAAACTAATATCTTCTGGTTGCGAATTGCTAACATGCTAAAGTTTGTTGCATTGTGTTTTTGTATGTGGTTAGCTGCTATAAATCACTGCTGCAAGATAGATGGTCAAACTCATTGAATAAACAACAATAACAATCAGGGTGGATTTGATTTAAATCAAGTTGATTTAATCTGTGATTTAAATCACTAGTAAAAAGGCTTGACTTAAATCAACTTGATTTAAATCATAATTTTTAAAGAGCAACTGTCTTCTCTGTCCCGCAGCGGCTCCTCCTCTGACCCACTGTTGACTCACCAACAGTCCCATTCACTTTACTGGGATGGCTGGTGATGAGGCAGTGACATAACAAGGTGAGGGACATGGCAGGCAGCAGATGAGTGGATGCTGGCTAACAGGCGCTGCCATGATGGATCTGAAATGACAGGTGCTCTTTAATATTATATTTATAAGTTGCTTAGAAGGTTTCACTTTCATTTTTACTGCTTGCCCTTCCTCCTCACATTTAGAGGCTGGTGGTACAGATGCATTTCTCTTCAAACAATCATACAGTTTGTAGTGTACATAGATTTGCAAAACAATGGGATAAAGGAATATTCCTGAACTTTGTTTTATGATTTATCTCATGGTTACTGTGAAATTGTGTGAATGCATCTATGCAATGCATGTTATCTCAGCTTGCAGAGCTTGGATTCATTGAATGAGTTTACCAAAAATGTAAATATTGCAGAATATACAGCCTCATGCTACATAACTAAGCTCCATTTTATGCTGAATAAATTATCAATGTATCTTAAATAGAAAACTGTCTTTAAATAGATTTTTACTCCAAAAGCATTTTATTAAAATAAATTTTATAAAAATAAAACAAATCCGATTTAAAAAATTTTTTTTTAAAAAATCATTGATTTTTACCCACCCTGGTAACAATAGCACTTATATACTGCTTCATATTGCTTAACAGCCCATCTAAACTATTCACAGAGTCAGCATATTTGCCCCCAACAATCTGGAGCCTCATTTTACCAACTTCTGAAGGATGGAAGGCTGAGTCATCCTTGCGCTGGTCAGAACTGAACTCCTGGCACTGAGCAGTGACCACTGCCTTCTAACCACTGCACCACCACGGCTCTCTAAATGAATTTATGTATATCTCAGAGTTCCACTCAAATACTTTGGCTGAAGAAATCTGGAGAAGCCTGGCTCAGTTTAGTTTCTGATATGACCTTGTACAGGTAATCCTTGACTTATGACCACAACGAAGCCCAAAATTTATGTTGTTAAGTGAGCCTTGCCCCATTTTATGATCTTGAATGACCATGAATCGCTGCAGTTGTTAAAGTTACTTTCATTTTCTCCATGCGGTTATTAAGTGACTCTGGCTTCCCCATTGACTTTTTGCTTATCAGAAAGTCACAAAGGTGATTACACAACCCCGGGATACTGCAACAGTCATGAATACGAGGCAAAGAATCTGAATTTTGATCACATGACCATGGGGATGCTACAACAGTCGTAAGTGTGAAAAGTGGTCATAAATCAATTTTTTTCAGTGCTGCTGTAACTTTGAACCGTCACTAAACAAACTGTTGTAAATTGAGGACTACCTGTAATCCCACTTGCCTCTCCTCACACTTTTGAAACCAGAGGATAGGTCGAGCCTAGAAGAATATTCTGAATGCAACCAGATTTCTTTCCTCCAGCATTTGCCATGCCACTTTTACGGATCAGAAAATAGTTACCCAAAAATCCCCCACAAGTACCAGAATAATACACATTAACTCCAGTTTGATCCACTCGGCTGAATTGCTCCCCATGAGGATAAAGTAATCCAAATCTGATGAGATGCTCCTTTTGCATAGAGAGCAGCAACGCAAAGTCCTGAGGGTGACAAAAATTGTAATCTCTCTCTTTCTCTCTCTCTCTCTCTTTTTAACCTTCCCTGGTTATTACTATCATCAGCTTGCTTATCATTCCTGAATTACTCAGCATGCACAACATCCAAATGGGTGCTTTTAGTTAAGCTACTGAAAATGATATTCGGAGAGGCAACCATTCATTTTCCGCAAAACATACTCTTTCACTTACAGTTCGGTCATAAAAGCCTAATTCAATTTAGGACAAAGCAGGATATCATTTCAGGTCCATTGGATCCTGAAGGTCAGTATTCTTTCTATTACAGACTCCTTTAAGATAAAGCCTAGCCTTTATTAACTAAAATGGTTTGGATACTTATATATATGCATTGCATACCGTAAATTTATCTGTCCATCCTACACAGTGAAAAGGGAGGGGAACGAATATCAAGCTCTCCACCCCAATGGCTATAATATTGCAGCCGCATCTAGCTGATAGAGAGAAAGAATACATACGACCTGTGGTTCTTTGTTTATGAGCAGCAAAATTCCTTCTCTACCTCTTTCTTCAGCTCACTTCTCCACTTCCAAAATAAATACCGTGTTACCGAAAATAAGACCTTGTCTTATATTTTTTTGAACCCCAAAATAAGCGCTTGGCCTTATTTTCGGGGAGGTCTTATTATTTTGGGGCGCATGGAGCAAGATGGGGCTCCTCTTGCCGTCTTACCCGATTTCCAGCTCTGCGTTTAAATATTTTTGGGGAGGGCTTATTTTCATTTTTAGCACATGCTCTCAAAAACGCGATTGGGCTTATTATTATTATTATTATTATTATTATTATTATTATTATTATTATTATTAAATTTTTATACCGCCCTTCTGCTGGACTCAGGACGGTGAACAGCCAAGAATAAAAACATCACATACAAAATTTAAAAATTTTTAAAAGAATTAAACAAATTTTGGCCCAATAAATTTAAAACACCCCAACTAAAATCAATTTACAGTTAAAAATATCTAAAAAATATCTAAGGGGGGATTACGCCAGCCCAGCTTGATGAAATAAAAAAGTTTTAAGGGCACGGCGAAAAGCACGGAGATCTGGTATCCTACGTATCTCCGGGGACAGGTCGTTCCAGAGGGCAGGTGCTGCCACTGAGAAGGCCCTCCCCCTGGGGGTCGCCAGCCGGCATTGTCTGGCCGACGGCACCCTGAGGAGTCCCTCTCTGTGTGAGCGTACTGGCCAGTGGGAGGCTATCGGTGGCAGAAGGCAGTCCCGTAAGTACCTAGGCCCTAAGCCATGGAGCGCTTTAAAGGTGGTAACCAACACCTTGAAGCGCACCCAGAAGTCCACCGGAAGCCAATGCAGCTCGTGCAGGAGGGGTGTCACATGGGAGCGCCCCATCACTCCCATAATCCCCCATGTGGCCGCATTCTGCACCAGTTGGAGCCTCCGGGTGCTCCTCAAGGGGAGCCCCATGTAGAGAGCATTATTAGAGGATGTCTTATTTTTGGGGAAACAGGGTAGAAGAAACTGAGGACATGAAACCAACAAGATTAAGGAAGGATTTTGAATGGATCCTTAGTTTCTTTTCTCAATACATACCAATCAAAACAATGGCAGGGCCACCATAAGAATTATAACTGAAGTAATTAACTCTATACTCCACAGTCTTCATGAGTTTCCCCAACTCATCTTCTGAAGCCCCAGAACTCCAAAGGCATATGCTTAAGTGTATTTTGGTGTTCTTTTCCCCCAAAACAATGAGGGAGCAAAATGTAGTACACCTATATATAGCTCCTTTGGTTGGATGGACAGTAATAGGATCTAAATACAATAGAATTCTAGTATCTCTGAAAAGAACTATACCAGTTGGAAAGCTACGAAATGTAAAGTCTAATAAAAAGCTAGTTTAGAGCTAGTTCAGTCTAGGGGTTAAGGCACCAGGCTAGAAAGCAGGAGACCGTGAGTTCAAGACCCAACTTAGCCATGAAAGCCAGCCAACCTTGGGCTGGCCAGTCAACTTTCAGCCCAGCCCATCTCACAGGATTATTGTTGTGGGGAAAATAGAAGGACTATATTTGCTGGCTTATTTATAAAAATAATAAAGACGAGAAACAAACAAACAAACTGATCTTTTTCCTATGTTAAATTAACTCCATGGGGGAATCCAACATTAAAAATTGGGAGAAAATTGAATGAAAGCAGGGATATTGACTTTCGGCCAACTGACAGATAATGAGGATGAATTTTTAACATATGCTGACCTGAGAGATAAATATCATCTATCAGATACAATTCAGTGGTGATATTTATTTACAGCTACAATATGTGGAGTTGTCCTACTTACCAGGCCTCACACATCCCAACACCTGCCTCACCTTCTTCTGTGGCCACTTGCCGCCACTCGCACGCATCGCCCTGGTCTCTGTTTCGCCTTCAGAGGCATCTGAAGGCAAAACGGAGACCAGGGTGATGCATGCGAATGATGGCAAGCAGCAAAAGAAAAGGGCCAGCAGTGGGCTCCTGCTGGGTGGGGCTGTTAGTGCCACTGCCATGAGGCGAGTCAATAATTAGAACCCTCCAAAAAGAAGGCCTAGCCGTTTCTTCAGGGGTCAAAAGAAAATAAGACCCGGCCTTCTTTTTGGAGAAACACAGTATATAGACAGGCACACATACACACACGCATATGTTGCACAATATTTTTAAATGACTGTTTACTCTAAGGGCACATTTTAACTTTTTTTCCCTTATTCTTTTTTCACTCGTTTTTTAAACATGTGTTGTTTTTTAAATTACATATGTATGTATTTTGTTCCTTTTGCTTTTCTCTGCCTTCTGTTATTACCTTAGAATAGTAATAGCAATAGCACTTAGACTTACCGTATTTTTCAGAGTATAAGACACACTGGAGTATAAGACCTACCTTTTTCGTTTTGTTTTTTTTAATAAAAAGGTTTTTATTTTTATTTTTTAGACAAACACACATACAAACATACAATGTATTTTCTTTGAACAGAGTATTTGGCCGGTTCACAAATTTAAACAGTGTTTGGTCATTTCAATTAAATTTACAATTTCTATATTTCCTTTTTGCCATATTTATTCATCTATTTTTTAAAAAAATCAATATTATACCCTTCATCCTCATCTCTAATCTTAATCAAACTCAATTTTTCCCTTCTATTATATATTATACCCCTTCCCATTGTCATCTATTTTTATAGCCATCCTCACATTGGTTAATTATGTAATATTACAGTTGTTTAATACAAATTCAACATTTTAATATAAATCAATTAGTTATATAACTATCTTTTTGTATATTAATCAATATGAATGTGAATATTCCAATTATTTCCATGCAATCCAATTTCTTACAAATCAATTAATTATATTTACCAATAATAATAAACCAAATAATTTTCCCCATATATTCCTCCAAACCACAATTTAACCAATTCTGCTTTCAACACAATATACAATTAATAGTATCTCAATTATTACAATTCCCTAGTTAAATAGAGCTTTCTCCTTATGTTACTCATTTTCACATCTTAAACTCTCCCAGTAATCCAAATAGTTTTGTCCATATAATCCTCCAAATCACAATTTAATCATTTCTACTTTCATCATAATATATAATTAAAAATATTTCAATCGTTACAATTTCCCTAATTAAATTTAAAAATGTTCTAGCTGTTATCCAAGCTACAACTTAATCCTTTTTACTTTCACCACCATATACCATTAAAGGTATTTCAATTGTTACAGTTTATACTTATTCATATTTCTAAAAAAAATAAAAAAATAAAAACTTATCTAGATTTCAAAAATACAAAGACAAATATTCCAATTATTATTCATTTCATTTTTACAATCATGATTTTCCATTTATTTCTTATTATTCTTATTTCAATTGTAAATATGTATAACATCTTTCTCTTTCATTTCTTTTTCTCCCTTCCCATTTTTGCCTTTTTCTTTCTCCTTTTTTACTTTTGTGTTTTAAAATCTTGAACTCTCCTCTTTTGCCCTAAATTTCCCATTGTTTGCACCTACCTTTTTTAGTGAGGAAAAAGAAGAAAAAGAAATCTGCCTCTGCCTAATTTTTCCTTGCAGCAAACAGCAAACATCTTGCTTTACTTTCAGTTTCATTTTCAGCATAGCTTGATTAGCATAAGGGGGAAAAAATCTGATCCAGCACTCTTTGCAGCAAGCAGCAGAGCCCTGAACAAAACAGCTGAGAGCAAATCAGCTGAGAGTCAGGAGGCCGATCTAATCAACTTGTGGTAATTAGCCTATGCTGAAGCTGAAAGGAGCTGTTTTTTTCTTTCTGTTTGCTTGCAAGGAGGTAACTGTTGCGAGGCACAGGCCAAAGGGTGGGGGACAGTGGGTGGGCAGGGCTACATTCGGTGTATAAGATGCACCTAAATTTTCACCCCCTTTTGGTTGGGGGAAATGTGCGTCTTATACTCCGAAAAATACGGTATATACTGCTTCATAGTGCTTTTAAAGCCCTCTCTAAGCGGTTTACAGACTCAGCATATTGCCCCCAGCAATCTGGGTCCTCAATTTACCCACCTCAGAAGGATGGAAGGCTGAATCAACCTTGAGCCGGTGAGATTTGAACTGAAGTGCAGCTAGCAGTCAGCTGAAATAGCCTCCAGTACTGCATTCTAATCACTGTGCCACCTTGGCTCTAAAGCAATAAAATAATTTTTAAAATTATCCAATTGTACTGTTGGAAGAAATGTACATCTGGGTTCAATTCCAAGTGGGAAGAAAGACACTGGAAACATGGAGACTGCTTGGAAAGATGGTTTAATGGTGGACAGGACCACGTGGTTTGAGGTCCTGGGCAAAAAAGAGCACATGGGTGAGAGAGAGATTTATATCTTCTATTGGGCTCCGCCTTGAGCTTCCTGTTCCTGTGTAAGAAATGTATTCTGATTGGTTGTCAGGCTACCATGGGGCTATGCAGGAGTAACTTTGTAGGTTCTCTTGGTCCCAGGCTTGGTTGAAACTTGCTGGGTAATGCAATCTCCCCAGATGCCATGTGGTGAGTTCTGCTGCTAGATGGGTAGAGGGCTAATCCTATTATGTTCTGAGGGTGAAGATCTATTGTTTTGTAGATAAGCTGGCCTAGTCTTTTGTCTTGTAAATAACCAAAATATCTGTTGGGGGCAGGGAGCTGGGGCTGAGTTTCTGTTTCTCTTTTAGGGGAAATATTCTGCCTTTTTAATATTTCTTAAAATACTTCATTCTTCTAGGAGAGGGGTGGGTGCTAACTTTCTACAGTACCTTTCTGTTGTTGTTTTCTTTCAGGAATGCAAATGCCTTTGAATATATTCTCAGCAAGGCTTAAATATTTTTTGTTTTGTAAACATGGTTTAATGAGATCTGAAAACAGTGATGGTACTGAATGGAAAGTCCGTGCTACTTTCTCAAGTGTCATCTTTTGCTTCACTATAACCATTTCTCCCTTTGTTGAATGATATATAGATGTGAAATTATAGAGTTCCATCCATTGGCCTAAAAAGAGACTGGATTATTTCATATGTACACTGAATTGACTTGGTTTCACTAGTCTCCTTGTCTCTTATGAAACATGTCCTTTAAATCGTTAGGCATTTATTTTCATCTGCAAATTCAATATAGAAAAGGCAGAAATTGAATGCAATAAGTAAGAAATGGAACACTCAGTCTTCATTTATATTGATTAATGGCAAAATAGTCAGATTGTAAATACAGGAAATCAGCATAATAGATCCCATGAACTCACTTTTCTGTGAGGCAAAATCCACAGTTTCTATTATTTAAGATCAAATGAGGTAATGCTCTGGATTTAGAACAAAAACTCAAATTACTACTGAGCCTAATACTTAATTCTGGTGCAAATTCCATCCATAAAACATGATAAGGTTTCGGTTTCAATAAAAAAACAAAAGAAAAAAAAGAAGATGGACAGTCAATGAAAATTTAACTTTCAATATCCAGTGTAACCTTGAAATACAGTATTACCATTTGTATATTTTATATGTCTAGTTTATATCATCTTCAATCTCCAACTGCCTGTCTTTCACAAACAATAAAACCTGAAAGCTTTGTTAGCTTTTCATTCAATTGCCGGAATAAGAATTATTAATTAATCTGTTTTGATTACTTGCAGTGTTTGTCTCCAGAACCCTGGGATGTTTTGTATATATATATATAAAGTGTTTTTCTATTGAGGCACCTGGTCTACCCCAGCATGTGGGAGGGAGCATACTGCATCCCTTTCGCCTTTCGGCGAACACTTAAATCTCTCCCCTGGCTCAAACTGATGAAGGGAGGAGAACTTGTGGCTCAGAGTTTAATACAACTGCCTAACATGCAGGCAGCCCAAGTTCGAATCCAAGTAAGGGTATGGCTAGCTGATGAGAGCTAAATAGCTTGAAATATATATCAATATATATGTATCAAATTTATATTTCGCTGATAAATAAAGAGAGACTAGTATATATATGTGTGTGTGGCTAAAATCCTGCATAGCTGCAAGCAAATTCCATTGAAAATGTGTGCAAAGGAAAAAAAAGACTACAGTTCTGTTCTGGAGTCAGTTACGGAAAGTTGCTGATAAGTAAACATTAATAAATGTCCCTTCTAGGAACAAAACTGAGGAATATTTAAATCATTTACCGTATTTTTCAGAGTATAAGATGCACTTCCCCCCCAAAAAAAAAGTGGGTGGAAAAGTCTGTGCATCTTATACAGCGAATATTGCGATGGGAGGAGGGGGATTGTTGTGACGCTGATCAGCTGTTCTAGAATGAGTCACGGCAAACGGGCGGTGGTGGTGAATGGACGGCAGCGGCAAACGGGCTGTGGCAAACGGGCCATGCTGGCAAACAGACAATGGCAAATGGGCCAGATGAATACAGGATGGATGCTGGGAGGCAGAGGAAGATTTTTTTTCTTCTTATTTTCCTCCCCAAAAGCTAGGTGCCTCTTATACTCCGGAGCGTCTTATAGTCCAAAAAATACAGTAAATATTGTTCATTTTATAAAGTGTAACCTAATCTTTGGCTTCTGCTAACGGCACTCTCTTATTCTTCCTTTCAATCTCATATTACCCCCCACACAGAGGGAAATGCAAGACCTATTTTTAAAATAACAATCCATAGCTTTATAGACCGTCCTTTCATAAACTGAGCATCTGCCCGCTTCATTTCGGTGACGGGCAGTCAACTTGGTTAAGCACAGTAGAGGGAAAAAAGCAGATGCAAAGCATTGTTGATGAGGGGGTTTTTTGCTCATAAAACTGTCTCAAATCTCCATGGGCTTTGAACAGGTGTCTCTGCCCAGGCAAAGACGATCAACTGATTAGTACCACTTCAACCGGTTTTCTCAAAGATAAATGGCCAAATTTGGAATGCCTGCATTAATACTTAGTAAGAATTTCAGTGTTCCATGTCCCATTTCAGGGAAGTCACCATTAGCAAAACCTGCAGAAGTATCTCCCTTGTTCCTTTGTCTACAACTCAACAATGAGGAACATCTCCAACATGCTGGTTTTGGAATACAATCAACGTAAAGCCCTCCTGGCAAAGGACTAAAGATGTAGTCAGCTTGATTTAGCACAAATTCCCTTATATGAACCAGAAAGTACATTTTTTTCCAAAACAGTAATACCAGAGTCAGTTGATCGTGAGACAGGTAGCATATACATTTAATAAACAAACAATCCTAAGTAGGTGGAGTGTTGCTTGGCCCATTTCAAAATGACATGGTATGTCAATTCACAAACAGCATAAATGACCATAAGTAGTAATCAGATCACTTACTCCACATTGCAAAATCAATATATTAATGTGAAACCAAAAATAATGAAGCATATTCTCCAAAACAGTAAGAATTTTTTAAAAAAAAAATCAGATAGGCAGGTGGGGAAAATGAAGCTCAGAAAATCAAATTTTGTAATTATCTTTGTGTCGTTGTAACTATTAAAGGTAAAGGTTCCCCTCGCAAATATGTGCTAGTCGTTCCCGACTCTAGGGGATGGTGCTCATCTCCGTTTCAAGGCCGAAGAGCCAGCGCTGTCCGAAGATGTCTCTGTGGTCATGTGGCCAGCATGACTAAACGCCAAAGGTGCACGGAACGCTGTTACCTTCCCACCAAAGGTGGTCCCTTATTTTTCTATTTGCATTTTTTACGTGCTTTCGAATGGCTAGGTTGGCAGAAGCTGGGACAAGTAACGGGAGCTCACCCCGTTACGCGGCACTACGGATTCGAACTGCTGAACTGCCGACCTTTCGATCGACAAGCTCAGCGACTTAGTCACTGAGCCACCGCGTCCCATTTGTAACTATTACACAAGCAAATAATCCCCATTTTGGGAAAAGAAACTGGCCATTTTGCTCTATTTTTTTTTTAAATGAGGAATATCCAGATAATCCTAGCATACCAGTTGGTTTGGATCTTCTTTGCAATAGGTCCAATTTTAGTTACTGTTACAAATGCTTAAAACTATCAGAATGGAAAGACACTATTAAGTTTTGAGTTTGATTTGGTTTTTTTGGTTTTTTTCTAAAGCATGTTATTATGAGAAATCCATGGGAAGTTTAATATCAAAGAAACCATTCGTCATGGGACTGGATTATATGAGTATGAATTCTCAGGAACCAGAATTCCTGAGCAAACATGAAAGATCCATTACTGAGGTTAATGAAATAATCATTCTGCTTTGTGCACAGCATATGTTCCTGGGAAATTCTTTCAATATGTCCCCTACAAAGCCCCAATAAGGCAAAATAAGGAAAATTCTCCCCTCACAAAACTTTGGGCGTTTCCATCTTTAAAAGAAGAGTCGTAGCCATGACAATGAAAATTAATGAAAAAGATGCCAACAAAATGACTTTCTTTCACAAAATCAGTAGCTAGAAGATACATAGAGGGTAATTCAAACTGAAGGCAGAACAAGAAGCAATGGATGGAAACTAATCAAGGAGAGAGCCAACCTAGAACTAAAGAGAAATTTCCTGGCAGAGTCAGTGGAACGACTTGCCTCCAGAAGTTGTGGTTACTCCATCACTGGAGGTTTTTAAGAAGAGACTGGACAGCCACTTGTCTGAAATAGTAGACCCTTCCCTAAAAGAGAAATAGAAATCTTAAGACAGACTCAGCCCCAGCTCCCTGCCTCCAGCAGATACTTTGGTTATTTACAAGAGAAAAGGCTGGGCCAACTTATCTACAACACAAAAGACCTTCACCCTCAGGACATAATAGGATTTAGCCCTCTACCCATCTCACCACATGGCACTGGGAAGATTACATCACCCAGCAAGATTCAACCAAGCATGGGAGTCTGACAACCAATCAGGATACATTTCTTGCACAGGAACAGGAAGCAAGTTCAAAGCCCAACAGAGGGTATAAATCTCTCTCCCTCTCTCCCCCATCTGCTCTTTTTGGCCAGGACCTCAAACCATGTGGTCCTGTCCACCATTAAACCATCTTTCTAAGCAGTCTCCATGTTTCCAGTGTCTTCCTTCCCACTTGGAATTGAACCCAGATGGACATTTCTTCCAAACACTCCAAACCTCAAGAAGGGTAAGAAATGAAGCTGGTGAAACAATATAGAGGAACTCAAGAAAATTCAGATAAGAAAAACTAAAATAGATCAAGGGGCTGGAGCAGTTTCTCTATAAGCAAAGATTGTGATATTGATATTTAGGCTAAAAAGGAGGCAAATGAGAGGGCATCTCATTATGCATGGTGTGGATAAAATAGATAATGAAAACGTGTCTAGCCCTTCTGAAAATATTAGAATTAGAGATCACTCAATAAAACTGAATCTTGGAAGAATCAGGACAGATAATAAGATATTTTTTTACATAATATGCAATTAAACTTGGATTTTGCTACCATGAGATGTGATGCTGGCTACCATCATGTCTGGTTTCAAAAAAAGAAAAGAGGGGAGGGGGAGGGGGAGGGGGAGGGGGAGGGGAGAGAAGAGAAGAGAAGAGAAGAGAAGAGAAGAGAAGAGAAGAGAAGAGAAGAGAAGAGAAGAGAAGAGAAGTTGGACCAATTCATGGAATACATGAGGATATGGATTACTAGCCTTGATTGCAGGTTCACTGCCTCAGAAACCAGCTACTAGGAAACGAGTGGACTTTCTTAGCCAATTAGTTGGCCATTATGAAAACAGTCTAATTCAGGGATATGAAACTCAATTTCACTGAGGGCCACATCAGGGTTGTGTTTGACCTTGTGGGCCCGGGATGGGTGTGGCCAGCTCAATGTCACTCGTGTTGGGGCGCCTGTGGTGGCCCAAGCACTCTGCCAGTGGAAACGGGCTCCTGAGCTCTGTTTTTGGCTGCAATTACCTCCTGCAAACCTCTGCCAGCCAAAATGGAGCTTCCAAGCTCCATTTTGGCTGACAAAGGTACCGCGGACCAGTCCTTCACTGTTTCCAGGGTGACTCCGTGAGCCAGTTCTAAGCACCACCCCCCCGGGACTGATCTGGCCCCCAGGCCTTGAGTTTGAGATCCTTGGTCTAATAGATTAGATGAAATAGGGATTCGAGCTAACAGGGCCTTATTCCTACACCTAGTGCTGGAAATCAAGAATTAGACTATGATTATGGACTCTTGCAGTCTTAATAATGATAGCTACTACTAAAAGATCAAGTTAAAATATTGAGGGATTTCCTAATGCAGACTGATAAGTTTGGTGCATAACACACCAGATATAACTGCAACTGAAAAGAAAAAAAGTGAGGGTAATTGATGTAGCAATACCAAGACATAATAGTCTAGAAGCAAAGAATTGGAGAAGATCACAAAATATATCAAGACTGAAAATGAACGATTATGGCATAAACTGGCTGTGGTGGTGTCAGTTGTTACAGGCACACTGGATGCCATACCATAATTAGACAGCATTTAGAAATTCCGCACATTGACAAAATGTCCATCGGTCAATTGCAAAAGGCTACGCTGCTTGGAACCCCAATAGGCAATGCTGATATATTACATTATGACATTATATTACATTCCCTAAGTTCTTGGGAAGAACTCAATGTGTATGAAAACCAACACCAGCTAAAGAACTGGCAGCTGTGACTTCACATTGTTGTGAATAGATAACAATAATATAGATGTGTTAAATTTATAGACTGCTGCTGTACCCAACGGTAAATAAATCACTAGTTTTATTCATGGGGAGAAATCACACAAATTCATTTTACATTTTAAGGCGTCATGGCACCACAAAGTTTGAAAAGCCATGAATTTATATAATGGCAGCAAGGTTTATAAGATCAACAACCTAGACAATTTAATATTATGTGATACAGTTGTGAAGAATTTTGCTTTTAAGGAATCTTTTCACCTGGATGTAATAAACACTGCATTAATTGAAATATTTTATCAATACATTTTAACATTCCATACTCCCTTTTTAAACAAAGTTTTAAAACATTTGTGGAACAAAAGAAATGCATTTTAAAGCTTTTTCTTTCTTCATCATTCCCCTACCCAGCAACTTTTGAAAAATAATCACAACTTTAGCAGAATAACTAAACTACTTTAACTAATTAATTAATTCGGAGGTTACATCCTGCCATTCTCTTTATTCCAACACTTCAATGCAACTCTGGTATTTGAACTAAAGTACACTTGTAATGTAAATTTTGCAAATATTTCAATCTTAGCATTGGCTTACTTTTTGCATTCAGAAAGCATTCTAAATAGGGGCATTAATTTAGCATGACAACTGCCTTTACTGTACATGCATATTTATATTTTAATCATCAAAAATCATCATGTATACAATGTCTAAGTTATAGGTTTGCCCCAAATTACAGTGTTCCATTTATTGAATTATTCAGGATGCATAGGACTTCATTTTTTAAAGATGAGAATAAAATTTTTTATTTTTGATTAGCAAATAGCAGTAGTTAACTCCATTCCAGAAATTAAATACTGTGCCAAATATACCTACATGATCATCTGTAAACAAATATAGATACATCCTTTAATGAGAAAGAAAATTTTAAGATTTCACATTGTTCTCAGTTTATGTACACGGAAGCAGGGGTGAAATGCTACCGGTTTGTAGGAACCTGCAATCTGCATATGTGCAGGGATTTTCCTATCTTGGATGGCAAACCTCAGATAAGGAAGGTTACTTGCACGTAAGCGCCAGGAAATTACATTAGAAGATAAGACCCTAACTCTGTAAATAAGAGGAACAGCAGGAGAGGAAATGGGATATATGTGTATTAGACTTTAATTAAAGTCTAACATTATAAGTGCTTAAGCAAAGCAGTAATGGTTAACCAAAGACTCTAGTTACCTGGAAGATTCTGTAGCCAATGAGATGCTGCCAAGTACACTGTAACTTGAAAGTAACAAACTATATAATGTCACCATGTAAGACAATAAAGATACCCACATACATCCTCAACCTTTGTGTGTGTGGTCTCTATACCAGTTCAGACCAGTTCGGACGAACTGGTAGCAACAGCGGGTGGTGGTTTGGAGAACCCGAAGCGACGGCAGCGCGAGGCTCTGCTCACCCACCCGGTCGTCGTTACTTCCTGGTTTTAACCAGGAAGTAACTTGTTTTTTACCCTCTGTGCATGTGCAGAAGGGTTTGTGCATGCATAGAGGGTCCGCGCGCGCGCATGTGACACGCGTGCCACACAGGGCACGGGCACTTCCGAACCGGTAGGGAAGGTAAGTAGATTTCACCCCTGCAGAAGCTCTATTGACTTCAGAGACTCTGGTGAGTTTAGGCTAACGGTCTAAATAGAGTTAATGTATTACTTAAACAGAATAGAATTCCTACAAATATTCTGATTCCTAAACACAAGCGCTTAATTTTCAGCCAAGACTGTCATACACTGATTTGCAAATAAGCTTTATTAAACCCAATAGGGTATAATTTCACATAAACACACATCAGACTAAAACTATGTTTAACCCTGCCATGTTAATAATAAATGTAGCATTTCTGCTCAGATCAGTATTTTGCAGTAATAATAGTAGCCTTATGCATAGAGTGCAAGCTTAACTAGCTTGCTAGAACAATAAAACTTTTAAAAGATCTTAGAATTTTTTACTAAAATAAAATTCAGCATGAATAAATTACAGATGGTCGTCGATGTACAATCACAATCAGGACTGGACCAGAAAGAACAGAATAACAGAGTTGGAAGGGACCTTGGAGGTCTTCTAGTCCAACCCCCTGCCTAGGCAGGAAGCCCTACACCACTTCAGACAAATGGTTATCCAACATCTTCTTTAAAATTTCCAGTGTTGGAGCATTCACAACTTCTGGAGGCAAGTTGTTCCACTGATTAATCGTTCTAACTGTCAGGAAATTTCTCCTTAGTTCTAGGTTGCTTCTCTCCTTGATTAGTTTCCACCCATTGCTTCTTCTCCTGCCCTCAGGTGCTTTGGAGAATAGTTTGACTCCCTTTTCTTTGTGGCAACCCCTGAGATATTGGAATTAAATTGATTTCCCATTTTTTTCATCTCACAACTTCTCTACTAGCGTGGAAGCTAGTAGAGTGACCGATACATAAACACTGCCATAACCTGCCTGGCCAACAGAGTAACTTGGCAAGCATTCTAGATTGTTTTGTGTGTGTGTTTATTCTCTCGCATGTAGTTCTATTTGTCTACTTTTTTTCCCAGTCCTTTCACACTTTTTAAGATTGCTACCTTGCCCAGCGTGGGGTCGAATCATTCCTGTTTCTTTCTTACTCAAATCTCATTACCATCTCACAAGTGCACACAAGGCTGGATTGACTGAGAGTCATTTCACCCTGTTAAGATCTTGTATAACCTCTAATAAACCTAGGCTTTACAATAACTCGAAGAATTAGCATACTGATTCCTATCATAATATTTAATTAATGTATTGGTATATTGGGGGTGATATTTCCTCTGCTAAAACACTTAATATCCCATTTTAATTGAAAACCAGTTTCTTCAGCTGTAAAAAAAAACAAAACCTTAAATATTGAAATGGAAGGAGGAACTGACCAGAGCGGGAAACTTGCACATAAAATACTAATCACAAATGATAGCCACCATAAAACTATTACATATTAGTTTTATGCTCATTTTAAAACAATATTAATATTGTAGTTAATTTAACATGAATGTTAATTTTGTTCTAATTAACTGGTAGGAAAAAAAAAACAAATAAGGGTATTGTTCAAACCTCTTTTTAGAACTATAAAACTGCGATACATTTGTTTTAAAACTGTTTATGGAAGATTTCAGAAACTATTATTCGAAACTAATTAAATGGCATATAGTTAAAAAGCCATTAGGTATACTGTAGCTATTAATTCGGGGGTTAAACAATTCAAACATTTACTGGTTCATGAAAGACACCCCAGCTGTAATTTGTGAAGTGAAACCAAAACGGACTGGGACAAAGTTGGACAATTACATCAGCTGAGACGTTTACTACAGCGGTAGGTTTCAAATTTTTTTACTACCGGTTCTGTGGGCATAGCTTGGTGGGCATGACAGGGGAAGGATACTGTAAAATCTCCATTCCCACCCCACTCCATGGGAAGGTTACTGCAAAATCACCATTTCCTCCCAAGCAGCTGCGACTCGGGAGGCAGAGAATAGATGGGGGCGGGTGGTATTTACTGGTTCTCTGAACTACTCAAAATTTCTGCTACCGGTTCTCCAGAACTGGTCAGAACCTACTGAAACCCACCTCTGGTTTACTCATAAATTGCTTTTTAAAAAGGGACAGTTTCACGGAAACACAGCATCCTTTTATATTGTATGCATACATGGGATTTGTATCAAATCAGTCTCGGGGTTTATCAATGAGAATTGTGGAATGTCAACTCTACAATCTAGAAAATGTTTCATATACAAAACACAAAAAGCAGTTGGATATCCAACCAGAACAGGCCAGCTGAATTGAAACCTGACACCTTTGGTTTGCGAAAAATCTGGTGGAATCTCATCCTTTTTGCTTCTTCACTTCGGCACGGACTATGCCCCAACCTGCCCACCATGCTACAGCAGATCCTTTTCTTGTAGATGTGGTTGCCACACCTGGATTCAGGTGTGCGGAATATCAGAATGATCTACTCCACAGCTTCTTTAACTCCCTACACCTGTCCCCACTCTTCCCAAACAACCATCTACTGCAGGGCTGTCAAACTCGTGGCCCGCGGGCCAGATGCATCATGCGCTAGCCGCACCCACGCCCGGTTTAGTGAAGTGGGAAAAAGTTTATTTATTTATTTATTTATTGGTTCAATTTATATGCCGCCCTTCTCCAGAGACTCAAGGCGGCTTACAATGCTTTTAAGCAATAGCCTTCATACTTTTGTATATACCTGCTTAGTAGGGCTTTCGCCCCCCCCCCCCAGCGGTGTTCTTTTTTATACAAAGTCAGCTTATTGCCCCCACAATCCGGGTCCTCATTTTACCTACCTCGGAAGGATGGAAGGCTGAGTCAACCTTGAGCCTGGTGAGAATTGAACTCGCAGTAATTGCAGGCAGCTGGCAGCTAAGTGCTACTTTAACAGCACTTTAGTCTGTTGCGCCACCAAGGCTCATTTCTAGTTGCAATACGTCGCATATCGATGTGAGTTGACCCTGATTTACTGTATCCCAATAATCCCAGCAACTCTTTTCCCAACAGACACTGCTGCCATACCTGAAGAGCCCACCACCCATCTATTCCCCAACCATCCCAGTGTTTTCCTTTCTTCCACTAAACTGCTGCTGCTACTTCCACACTACATGTGGCTCTGCATTTTGTCTTTCACTTCTGGAATGCGTATGCGCCGACAGTTCTGTGTGGCGATGAACACACAGTGCAGTTATTAAGTACCCGGCGATGCCGACTGTATGCACGGAACAATCCAGTCACAGAACCTTTTGCCCGCCAGAACTACGGCAATATATTTTGTGAAAATCTTTAATTAAAAAAACAAACCCGCAGTCCTATTCAAAGTAATTGCTCCCCATTAACATTTGCTTTTCAAACATCAATTGCATTCACCTCACCCCAATGAGAGCGTGTTACTCTCTCACTGGATGCAAAATTGCTGAGGGGGGGGAGGGGGAAGAAGCAGCAGGAGATGGCTACAATTCCTAAAGGAAATAAAGGGGCCACAGTGCAAAATGTATTACGTACCCCTCCTCTGCAATTCAACTCCCCCTTTTTATTTCTGAACAGAAACTGGAATTTTCTAAAACCAATGCATACATGTAACCCTCTTTTAATGACCGCTCATATAGCAACCTTCAAAGTTAAAGGTAAAGGTTGCCCTCGCACATATGTGCTAGTCGTTCCTGACTCTAGGGGGCAGTGCTCATTTCCATTTCAAAACCGAAGAGCCAGCGCTGTCCAAAGACGTCTCCATGGTCATATGGCCGGCATGCTAAACGAGGCTTATTTATGACTGGTCTCTGAAGTTCCAACCATCCTAGTATCCTGTGAACACAAGATTGTGATCAGGACACTTGGCAACTGACTCGCACTTACAAAGGTTGCAGCATCTCACAGTCACATAATTGCCATTTGTGATCTTCCTGCCAGCTTCCTACAAGCAAAGTCAAAAGGGAAGCTGGCAAGGAAGGTCACAAG
Source organism: Pituophis catenifer annectens (assembly GCF_029215685.1). Lineage (NCBI taxonomy): Eukaryota > Metazoa > Chordata > Lepidosauria > Squamata > Colubridae > Pituophis > Pituophis catenifer. Next base: position 53,428,594 of record NW_027256882.1, read on the forward strand.
TCATTTCAATAGATTGTTTGCCAAACACCCACCCAGCCACAGCTACCCTTGGCCCTGCCACACTCATGTTATGCCTTGCTACTCGTCCAAAGAATCTCCCCTGCCTGGCAGTAGCCACTTACCGCCTTGCATAAGTCAAGGACTACCTGTATATAATTTACGCTGAGATACATCCTGAAATAGAACTAAATCGAGGCCCTCAATTTTTTAAAAAAGGAGATTTAAAACAGGGCAGTTGTTAAGGCATTCCTGTTTAATCTTTTAATTTCCATTCTACAGCTAAAGCCTAATGCTTCCCAATGTAAAAGTACTAATCATTTCATTGATTGAATAATATTCTACTGAAGCATTATTTCTTTAAATCTGTAGCTGAAAAAAAACAGGTTGGTGTTTTTCAAGCATTTTTGTTTTGTTCTTGTTTTAATTAAAAATTCATGGCTCTCTTCTGGCGGTTTAAAACAAGATTATGTTCAACACACCTACATACTGTATTTTTGTTTTGTCGCAACTGGTATTCAAAACCTCAAACACGCCAATTTACAGTTGCCGTGTACCTTGCATTCACTGGCATCTAGTTTACAGAGAAAATAAAGCATGTTGTATCAGAAGAGTTGAAGAGGAAAAAGCTTTTGCCGGTGAAATTGAAATTGTAGAGAGAAGAGGTTAATAGTAAGAACCATGTAGGCAGTTAGCAATAAAACTGAAGGAGGTAGCAAGTCGATAGCGGGGCTAAAGCAGGTGACTTTTCATCGAAGGTTAAAAAAATCAAAGCATACCAACTGTGAGCAGCACAAGAAAATAAGGGAAAAAATTCTTGCCACCGGAGCTTTCAATCTTCAGGATCTATTCAGTTTATAACAGAGGTAAGGTAAAGGTAAAGGTTCCTCTCGCACATATGTGCTAGTCGTTCCCGACTCTAGGGGGCGGTGCTCATCTCCATTTCAAAGCTGAAGAGCCAGCGCTGTCCAAAGACAGCGTGGTCATGTGGCCGGCATGACTAAACACCAAAGGCGCACAGAACACTGTTACCTTCCCACCAAAGGTGGTCCCTGTTTTTCTACTTGCATTTTTACGTGCTTTCGAACTGCTAGGTTGGCAGAGGCTGGGACAAGTAACGGGAGCTCACCCCATTACGTGGCACTAGGAATTCGAACCGGTGAACTGCCGACCTTTTGATCGACAAGCTCAGTGTCTTAGCCACTGAGCCACTGCGTCCCCTTATAACAGAAGTGGGCAACCCCAAAGGCCACAGCCTGGTTGCAGCTCTCAAGGGCAGAAGAAAACCTTTCTCTAAATCTATGCTATATGAATGCTACTGGGAGACTAGCAATCTAGAAAACTGGGAGGGAAGCAGATAACCCTATTTCTCTCCTGTTCTGGAGAATAGCATTATTATTCTTATTATTATTTATTCGTCTTATATGCCGCCCTATCTCACAATGGACTCAGGGCGGCTCACAACAATAAAACACAAGCCACAATAAAAATAAAGACTAAAATCTAAAAAATTTAAAATTAACCCATTAAAACCCTTAAAACCCCAAGCATGCCCAGGGATGTTGGCATAGTTCATTAATTTAATTTTTATATGCCTTTATTGTTTTTATTAACTCAAGGCAGCAAACCTATCTAATCTTCCTCCTCCTATTTTCCCCATAATAACAACCTTGTGGGGTGGGGTGGCAGTGGTGAAATGTAAAATTTGTTACTACCGGTTCTGTAGGCATGGCTTGGTGGTGGTGGTGGGGTAATGTGACTGGGTGGGCGTGGCCATTTTTTTTTTTTTACTTTTAAAAGCATTTTTTCTACAACCTTAAGAGGTTGCAGAAAAAAAATGCTTTTAAAAGCTCTGACAATCCCAGCTGAGCCGCGCGATCATCAGAGGCTTTTTTTTTTTTTTTACTTTTAAAAGCATTTTTTCAGCCGAAGAGGTTGTAAAAGCTGGGCGGGGGGGGAGGGATTTTTGCTACTGGTTCTGCTAACTACCCGCCATCGCTACTGGATCGGACGATCCGGTTTGAACCGGGAGCATTTCACCCCTGGGTTGGGCTGAATCAGAGTGACTGGCCCAAAGTCACCTAGCAACCAAGATCAGCTAGCAAGATACTAAACTGGAATAGCTCACACCCCAGAAGACAAGCTCAGGATCCAAAAAAAACCTTGACAAACTTGAACAATGGGCCCTCTGCCTTGCAGCTGTTACCTTCTTGCAAGCAAACAGCAAGAAAAAACAGTTCCTTTCAGTTTCAGCACAGCCCAATTAGTACAAGTTGATTGGATCAGCCTCCCGACTCTCAGATGATTTGCTCTCAGCTGTTTTGTGCAGGTCTCTGCTACAGGCAAGAAAATTGCTGGAGCACATTTTTTTTCCCCTTGTGCTAATCAAGCTATGCTGAAAACGAAACTGAAAGTAAAGCAGGCTGTTTGCTGTTTGCTGCAATGAGGCAAAATTGCTCAGAGACACAGGCAGAGGGAGATTTCTTTTTTCTTTGTTTCCTCACCAAAAAAGGTAGGTGCGTCTTATACTCCGAAAAATATGGTAATGAAAAATCATTAAACTGGTTTACAATTAAAATATTAAATATTGGAAAATAATGGTGCCAGCATTGCCCTGGAGGTACAGTTGTCCCCCACCCTGTTACATTTCCAAAAGTCCCCAAAAAACCTGGTTTTATCAGTGTGCCTAGTGACCACGAATGAGATGGAGCTGATCAAGTGACTGATTTGATTGTGCTGTTGCTGCCACGGTGGGAGGGATGGGGTTTTCTATGAGGTTTCATTATGCATTAGATTTTTAAATATTGTAAGCCTCCCAGAGGAGCCACCTTTGTGTGAGTTAGCTACATAAATTTGTTTGATAAATTTTATTTAAAGCCAAGAGATTATTACACTTACTTTGCCACTAGTTTTTCCCAGAGTGGCCTTCCACCCAGTAAAAGTTGATTTACAAGGTAGTAATAAAGATTACTGAGCCTAACCTATGCACTTTGAACATCTAAAAAAAAGCCAACCTAATCCAATGTTTGTGATATATCAACCGATCTCCAAAACCCAGAGTTAATCATCTGGAAGTTTTCAAACAACAGCTAGATTTTAATGTTTAATATTAAGATAGGCTTTTAATAACAAGAACTATTTATTAGAAACTTAAATGCCACCCAACTCTCAACCATTGGGCAGTTCACAACAATCAAATAATTTGAGTAAAACATAATGACAAGTATGATGAAACAAGGGGTCCCCTCTCATTTGAGAAAGGCCTAGGTAAAAGTCCAGGTGTTCACAGCTCTTAATAAGTAACAATACAGCCTGAGAATTTCCAGAGGGTTTGTTCTGTGTCTCAAAGCAAGTACATTTGCGATGTCTCTATTGTGCTGTTCTCTGTTGACACAGCAAAGCAACTGATGGCAACAGTAACAGCAGGCAGGCTCCTGAGAGATGTGAACCACTTCCTCCAATGTAGTACTGTTGGAAGAAATATCCTTCTGGGTTCAGTTCCAAGTAGGGAAAAAGACACTGGATTCATGGAAGTTGCTTGGAAAGGTTTATTGGTGAACAGGATCACATGCCTTGGAAATCTTGGGTGAAAAAAGGGAAGAGATGCTGAGAGTCCCTGGGTTTTATACTCTCTCAGGCTTTGAACTTCCTGGGGTACAGGAAGAGTATCCTGATTGGTTGCTGTCAGAGGTCATAGCTAGCTTTTTAGGTTGTCTCTGTGTTAAGTTTGGTTGAATCTTACTGGGTGATGCAATATAAGGACAATTAAATGGCTCTGCCTGAAGGAGGTAGATCTTTTTATGTAGAATGGACTGGCTCAGGCCTTAATGGCCCATTGACAAAGCTGGGGGCTGAGTTTCTGCCTCCTTTTTAGGGGAAATATTCTGCCCTTTTAATATTTCCTAAAATATTTCATTTTTCTAGGAAAGGGGTGGGTTTTAACTTCCTACAGTACTATGTACCATTGCTGGTTCTCTTTCCCTCTTATGTTCACAAGCACCCATCCTGATCAAACCAAGTAGCAATTCAAGCAGCATCTGTCGAGTTTTACACACAACTTTGACCTCTATTTGCAATGGGCCCAACTCCTTGCTTTGCCTCCGTTAGTCCGGCCTGGAAGTATCACTTCCTCCATTCACTTAGATCCTCCCCTTCAGCCAACGTAACCAGAGGACTGAACTAAGAAATATTAACCAGTTCTAAGCAAGCAATTGTCTATGGAAGTTATTAATACTGACTACAAGGTAGTCCTCATTTAGCAATCACTTGTTCAATGACCATTCAAAGTTACGACAGCACTGAAAAAGGCAACTTCTAACCAATCCTCAAAGTTGTAGCTGTCATAGCATTCCCAGAATCATGTGATTGTGTTTGGCAACTGGTGTGCATTTACAAGAGGTGCAGTCTCCTGCAGTCATGTGATCACCTTCACGGACAGCTGCCCACAATTAAAGTCAATAGGCAAGTTGTGGTTATGTGACATCATGCTTAATGATCCACAGTATTAACGCAATCAGAACTGACAAACTCATGTGACTCAGGTGCAGTCACATGACTTTTCACTTTAGGCCTATGCTACTTAGCAATAGAGTTGTTGGTCCCAATTATAGTTAGTAAGCAGTGGTGAAATGTTAAATTTGTTACTACTGGTTCTGTGGGCGTGGCTTGGTGGTGGGGTTAATATGACTGAGTGGGCATGGCCAATTTTCTTTTTTTTTTTTAACTTTTAAAACCATTTTTTCTACAACCTCTTCGGCTGAAGAGGTTGTAGAAAAAATGCTTTTAAAAGCCTCTGATGATCCCAGCTGAGCCGCGCAATCATCAGAGGCTTTTCTTTTTACTTTTAAAAGCATTTTTTCGGCCAAAGAGGTTGTAGAAAAAATGCTTTTAAAAATAAAAAAAAAGCCTCTGATGATTGCACGGCTCAGCTGGGCAATAGGGGGGAGGGCAGGGATTTTTGCTACTGGTTCTCGGAACCACTCGCCTCCATCGCTACCAGATCGGGCGATCCGGTCCAAACCAGGAGCATTCACCTCTGTTAGTAAGTGAAGATTACTTGTATTCTTGTAACCAGCTCTGTTGGGCGACTACCACTTAAGTAAAGAAACAAGCAGGCAGGAGGCAATTGCTCTTTGACCCACCTTCAAGCTTGTTCAGGGGAAAATCAGAAAAGCTGAGGCTTAAAGATTTTCAATAACCAGTTTTCACCTTGGAGCAAAAACTGCACGCATTTCCAGTTACCTCCACCAAGGAGAGGGGCCACACTTCCTTGAAAAGCAACAATATGTTTGGGGGGGGTGGAACCAAGAGTATAACATCATACTATGAACTAGGAGGAGAGACAGTTTGATAGAGGGGTTAAAGCATCAGGCTAGAAACCTGAAGGCCGGGACTCTAGTCCCCGTTTCTTCATGAAGGCAGCTGGATGACCTTTGGTTAGGTCCTTCTTCCTCAGCCCTGAGAAGCAAACAACAAACCAACTTTGCCAAGAAAGCTGCAGGGACTAGCCCAGGCACTTGCCAGGAGTCAATACTGAGAGGGAGGGAGAAAGCTAGAGCTCATGAAATTGTTGAGGTCCATCACCTGAGTAAGGAAAGAGTAAGGATTCCCTTCATTGTAATTCGTGGAGTTGCTTCCCTGGCCAAAAAAAAAAAAGATTCAAGAACTTTCCAAAGTGACTTTTGATCAAACACATTGCCTTTCTTCACCCTTTATTTTTTTAAAAAAAAAAAATATTGGGTTTATCAACTAGTAGTGCGTTGATTAAGAAGGCTGAATCTTTAGCCCCGGCCAAAAAAAAAACCCCAACGCATTTGATCCTACGTATCTGGAAGAAATGAAGAGGGTTGAGACGGATCCACCTGTTGAGTTCTGGAGAATAAACTGAGAGACCAAAGAAATGTCAAACACCCTCCACCTAACCCCTGAGCAGCCTCCGAAGTTGACGGGCGTTGGGAGGCAGCCCGGGACCGATCGGGCTACCCCCCCACTTCTGCCACCCCAGGAGGACGCAGACGCCTGGCTGCAAGAGGCCGAAGCCTCGCCGCGAGGGGCGGGCGCACTCACCGGATTGCGCCTCCTGAGCAGGGTGGCTCTGAGCAAAGGCAAATCTCGGATTACGATCCCAGCTTGGCTCGCCATGGGAGACGCCATCTTCAGCCACGCGGGTAAACCGGGGAGGAGCTTCCGCCCGAGCAGGGGCGGCTCCAGGGTTCGATCAGGCCGGAGGCGGTCGGCTTGCAGGAGATAGAAGCGCCCGCAAGAACGGCGATCCTCCCCCGGAGGCCGAGGATAGAGGGCAGCTCCACGGGAAAAGAAAGTGGTTGAAGCCTCTAAACTTCGACGTGTTGAAATGCATGCACGCCTCTACTCGTTAGCCGCGCACCGCACAAGCCGAAGCCCGCTTTCCCCTCCTCTCTTGCTCGCTCGCTTTAGGATCCCCAGTCGCGTCGCATCTAAACTCTTTTTTAAGTTCTATAAGAGACGCGTTGGAGGAAAGAATCGGGCAGAAAGAGAATGGAAGGTGGTCCACAGAGACCTCACGGACCGGGATCGGCAGTCTACTGTGTGTTTCACATTGGCTCTTCGAAACGTGTGGATCCGTTTGTGATATTCATTTATTTTATTTTTTTTTTATTTATTTGCCAAACATATATAAGATAAAAGTATAAACATGATTTTGAATACATGAAAAGGATACGAGTAAAAGGGGACATTAGGACAGGGACGGTAGGCACGCTGGTGCGCTTATGCACGCTCCTTAAAGACTTCTTAGGAATGGGGTGAGGTCAAACAGTAGACAGTCTTAAGGTTAAAGTTTTCGGGGTTTGGGGATGAAACCACAGAGTCAGGTAGTGCATTCCAGGCATCGACCACTCTGTTGCTGAAGTCATATTTTCTGCAATTGAGTTTGGAGCGGTTCACCTTAGGTTTGTATCTATTGTGTGCTCATGTATTGTTGTGATTGAAGCTGAAGTAGTCATTGACAGGTAGGACGTAGCAGATAATTTTATGTAGTACACTTAGATCAGAATGAAGGCCGCACAGTTCTAAATTCTCTAAGACCAAGTCTGGTGGCATAAAGTATTCTATTGCGGATAGAGTAGCGGAGGACTCTTCTCGTGAAATATCTCTGGACTCTCTCGATTGTATTTATGTCTGATATGCAGTGCAGGTTCCAGACAGATGAACTGTATTCAAGAATTGGTCTAGCAAATGTTTTGTATGCTCTAGTTAGTAGTACAATATTACCAGAGAAGAAGCTACACAAGATTAGGTTAACAACTTTTAATGCCTTTTTGGCAATGTTGTTACAGTGGGCTCTGGCACTTAGATCTTTAGAAATGAGTACCTTGACAGAGTGAGGGTCGTCTACAATGTGTAAGACAGAGCATTTGTTGGTTGAGATGTGAAGTTGATATTGCGAAGTCAGTGGCACCATTGGTGGTGATGGTGGGGGAGGTTTATGACAATCTGCCATGATCAACTTGCCACAGCCACCACAGGACAACTCGCTGCTGGACAAGAGTTACACTAATATCAAAGAAATGGTGGAACAGAATCATTAAAGAAAGGATGCAAAAGGAGGGACAGAATAAAATGTGAATGGCAAAAATTAAAATACTTTTTATTTATTTTAAATAATTATATAGAATTCTTACATTGTCCAGGAGCGATTTAGGATTCTTAAGTAGAATGTCTGCCCAAAGGATTCAAATGATACCTTTCTACCTCCCGTCTCCTCTACCCCACCCCTGGTCTGGCTCTTTTTCCTGATTTCTTGGAAAAAGAAATCATGATAAGAAGAAAGCAAACTTGGGAAGAGGGTGGATTCAGGAAAGAGTGTTTAATTCTAGTTACCAAATGCATGGTCTCATCCCATGTCATGTTTTGTAATTGTGTAGTACTCTATAGGCTGGAGTTAGTTAGCTCTAGACGTGAATTTGGAACATGTGACTAGAGAACAGCATTTGAGCATTTATATCAGATGCCTTCAGATTTATCAAGTACACGCAACACCACCTTTTAACTCCCCTATTGTTTACAGAAAGTTTGGAAAGGTGCTCTGGTTGTATCCTGATTGGGTCGTCATATTTACTCACATTTCTGAGTGGTGAATATAGTAAAACAATTATCCACTGTGAAATCTAAAATTAGGCAAAAACATCATGGTTAACAACAATGACATTATACCAACACAAACCAACAATAAAGGCCATAAAAATAAAAACTGCAGATGTGGGTATTCTAGCACTGGAGGTTTTTAACACTGGACAACCATCTGTCTGAAATTGTATAGGGTTTCCTGTTTGAGAAGGGGGTTGGGCTAGAAGACCTCCAAGATCCCTTCCAACTCTGTTTGTTTATTTATTTATTTATTTATTTATTTGTTCAACTTGTGTGCCACCTTTCTCCGAAGACTCAAGGTGGCTTACAATGCATTTAAAAAACAAATATAAAGCATTAAAAGTTAAACCATTAAAAACAATTAAAACCCATTCACAATTAAAACCCATTCACACCATTCATGGCCGGATCTCGCCAAATCGCAGCAGCGAGATCAACAGCCCAGGCCTGCCGGAAAAGCCAGGTCTTCACTGCTTTTCAGAAGGCCAATAGGGTGGGTATGGTCCGGACCTTAGGAGGTAACTGGTTCCAGAGAGCTGGGGCAGCCACAGAGAAGGCCCTCCCCTGCGGGCCCGCCAGCCAGCATTGTTTAGCTGACGGGACTCTGAGGAGACCAACTCTATGGGATCTTACCGGTCGCTGGGAGCTATGCGGTAGAAGGTGGTCTCGAAGATACCCTGGCCCTGAGCCATGTAGGGCTTTAAAGGTAATAACCAACACCTTGAATTGTGACCGGAGACCAATAGGGAGCCAATGCAGCTCGCAGAGAATTGGTGTAATGTGGGTGTACCTAGGTGCACCCACAACAGCTCTCATGGCTGCGTTCTGGAACAACTGTAGTCTCCGAACACTTTTCAAGGGTAGCTCCTTGAAAAGTGGCTACTATTAGTGGCTGCTATTACTATAATAGTGGCTACTATTACTATTAGCTACTAAAAGTGGCTGTTATTTTGTTGATACCATCATTTTTTCTCATTCAACAAGTGTTAAAAGAGACAAGTATTTTTTCAGTGAATCTATGAAGATTAGAAAATAGTTTTTCTCCATCCTTCATTTTGAGTGGTGTAAGATCACAAACATCTGACCAAAAACAAAATAAAAAAATCTACTGACTGACAGGTTATAATGGGTTCAAGGGAGATCAAACAGATGGAAAGAATATGCTGAAATAGTGTACAGTAGATATATCAACATACAAGATACCTTTTAAGATCCTTCTAGCAAGAACCTCCAGTAGTAAATTATGAAGTTAAATCAGCCATCTGGTCATTGTAAATTCAGTCACAAACAAATAGAAGACTCACTGAAATAGGTCAAGCAAGAAAAGAAGAATCAGAAAAGGCTGTAACCAAGCTATGCCAGAAAATCTGGAGAATGACACAGTGGCCAACATTAGAAAAGATCTAATCTAATTCCAATTTAAAAAAGACTTAACAGAATATGTCCTACAATATCCTTTATATCATATGCGTAGGACTACACAATGCTATAGAAAGAGAAATGTTGAGATGTTCAAACTGCCTTTAGAAAAGGTTGAGGAACACACCACCTTATTGCTGATGCCTTCTGGATGGCCGAGGAAGCCAAAGAATATCCCAAAGGAGTCAGTATGTGCTTCCCTGATTATATAAGGGCCTTTGATCTCAAATGTGCTGAGAAAAATGGGAATTCCAGAACATTTCAATGTCCTCGTGAGAAATCTATATACAAGTCAGGCACTGTATGGAGAGAACATCGTGAAACTGTCTGGCTTCATGCTGACAAAAGACTGAGACAGAGCCATATAGTCTCCCCTTGTTTATTCAACAAAATATTTATTAAGAGAAACTAGACTGGAGGAAGATTAGCCTGGTTTTAAAATTGGAGGCAAAACATCAAATTACCTGTGCTGTGCTGACAGTACTACTTTGATAGCCAAAAATGCAAATTGTACATGTAATCCTTGACTTAACAACCATTTGTTGTTTAGTGACTGAAGTTATAACGGCACTGGAAAAAGTGGATTACATGACCTTTTTCACAGTGACTTACGATTATTGCACACGTGACCTTGGTCACCTGATCAGAATTTGGGCACTTGGCAACGGGCATGTATTTATGCTGGATGCAGTGTCCCAGAGTCCTGTGATCACTTTTTGCAATCTTTTGACAAGCAAAGCCAATGGGAAAGCCAGATTCACTTAACAACCTAACTGTTACTAACTTAACAACTGCAGTGATTGTCCTTGTTGTTGTTGTTAGTTGCGAAGTCGTGTCCGACTCATCGCAACCCCATGGACAATGTTCCTCCAGGCCTTCCTGTCCTCTACCATCCCCTGGAGTCCATTTAAGCTCACGCCGACTGCTGCAGTGACTCCATCCAGCCACCTCATTCTCTGTCATCCCATTCTTCTTTTGCCCTCAATCTTTTCCAGCATTAGGCTCTTCTCAGTGAGAAGAGCCCTTTATGGTTCTCCAGTGATAAGAGCCCTTTATGGCTTGGTGGCCGGACACCTATAGGACCACCTACTCCAATTAGCACCAGACTAGCCAGTTTGATCAACCCAGGGAGAAACTGCTACAAATCTCACATTTTCAGGCTCAGACAAGAAGGCATTTCTTTTCTGCAGCAATGGCAGTCCTGTGGAAGAGAGTCTAGCCCCCTCTTTGCTGATATTTTGACAACTGTGGAAAAATGAGTTGCTTGGCAGATCTTTCTCCTGATTTAATGGTGCCATCTGCAGTTTTTATTTTTATGGCCTTTATTGTTGGTTTGTGTTGGTATAATGTCATTGTTGCTAACCGTGATGTTTTTGTCTAATTTTAGATTTCACAGTGGATAATTGTTTTACTATATTCACCACTCAGAATCTCTCTGATTGCAGCAGGATAGAAAGGAGGAACACACACACAGAGAGAGAGAGACTACTTAAAATTGTTAGATTGCAAAACAATGGGCCACATTTTCCTTGAAGAGCTGAGATGCTGTTCTCACATCTCCTCAGTTCTTTTGATTCTACTAAGGACATGTTAATGCTGAAATAGCCTGTTCATTTTCATATCATTCATAGAGGTCCCTTTCCCAACAACCCATTTGTTCAAGATGAATGTGGTGTTCAGCACTTGGGAGGTGTGCCCAGTGGTTCAAGAAATGTTGTTTATCATTAACCTTTTGTTTAAGCAGAAAACCTATTTGACAAATACAAATTCATTATAACCAGCAGGGCGGCATGGAGCTTTCAACGGAAATAAATAAATAATTTCCCTGAATGCCATCTGAGCTCCTGCTGATACATGTCAGGAATAAAACAGCTATTACAGCAGTGGATTAAAGAGCCATTGTTTGTCGTTGGGGTACTTTTCTATGGTTAACCGTATTCTAATTCAAAACGAAGTAAACTGGGAGCAAAGTCAACATCACTTGATTCACAGCATTATTGGTGGCTTAGGTCCTTCAAAGCAACAAAAATGGGCCACCCTTTCTACACAAATAAGGACTGATTTGTTTGGGGATTTGTTTGACCGATCAAGCTCTAGAACGGGTGTCAGACTGGCGGTCCACAGGCCGAATGCGTCACGCATAGGCCACGCCCACCCCAACTCTCTAAAGGGGAAAAACATTGTGATACGACAAATGACGGCAACGTGATGCCCCGAGTTTGACACTTGTGCTCAGTGGTGAAATTTTTTTTACTACCGGTTCTGTGGGCGTGGCTTGGTGGGCGTGGTGTGGCTTGGTGGGCGTGGTGTGGCTTGGTAGGTGTGGCAGGGGAAGGATACTGCAAAATCTCCATTCCCACCCCACTCCAGGGGAAGGATACTGCAAAATCCCCATCCCCTCCCCACTCCTGGGAGAAGGATATTGCAAAATCCCCATTCCCTCCCCACTCCTGGGAGAAGGATATTGCAAAATCTCCATTCCCACCCCACTCTGGGGCCAGCCAGAGGTAGTATTTGCCAGTTCTCCGAACTATTCAAAATTTCCGCTACTGGTTTTCCAGAACCTGTCAGAACCTGCTGAATTTCACCCCTGCCCATGCTCTAGAATGACTAATTTGGAATCCAGAAGGTTGCAAATTTTAGCCAGTAAGGTTTCATCTTCACCAAATGAATTAACCATAAAATGTACGTTACATGAATTAGACGAGCCATGTAATGGTTCAATTTAGAACAGATTTACAAATGCAGCTGTTTTAATGAGCAGCAGAGAAGCATTGCTTTCACACGTACACATTCTGAAGGGTTTTCTTCTAAGTCAAATCCCAAGCTTTACATAGCCTTGCAGAACAACAGTTACATATCACACAGATGTGCTTGCATTGTTGAGCTTCTTGAATGCATTCATATATAACAAGAAACTGGACATTGATTAAATCACGAGGAATGAAGCTTCAGTTGATTATGGATTAGTTAGTGAAAGCATCTAATGTCACCTATTTTAATTCCTTGATTGTATTCTTTATGACTGAGACAGCACACAAGCTAACAAACTGTTTTGAAATTTATTCTGCTTAACGTTATAATTACATTATTACTGTTTATCAGGGGTGAAATCTAAAAATTTTCCCTACCGGTTCTGTGGGTTTGGCTTAATTAGTGGGTGGGACTTGGTGGCCAGGTGACTGGATGGGTGTGGCTTGTTGGTCAGGTGGGCGTGGCCAACTTGATGTCACTTTTTTGCCCTTTTTTAATCTACAAAACACAACACAACACAACTGGCTCACCCACAATGTAAAAGCAGCTGTGCTAGACCCAAAATGGCCCCTGCAACAAGCAGGAACCTTACACAGCCACAAAAAGCCCAAAAAACCAACTTTCACACTTTACACACACAAAATTCCATATACAGCTTTGTGAGATTTTGTGTGTTTGTGTAGTTAGAGTGAAACACTACTGAAACACACAAAATCTCACAAAGCTGCACAAATATTATTTTATTTTATTTTATTTTTATATAAAAGCAGCTAAATTTAAAACTTCCTAAACTTTAAATAGCTAGGTCTAAAAAAAGAACAACTAAAAAAACCCCCAATTAACTATTTTTTTTAAAGCTCCCAAAGGGGGAAAAAACTTACAGGCAGGCAGGCAGATAGAGCTATTCACCGATGAGCTTGATTGCAGGTAGGGAGATTCAGTTGCTTGCTGATGCAATGGATTGCAGAGATTACAGCAAGCAAAGCAAGGCAGGCATGCGAAGGTAAGCAAGCTGGAGGCTGGAGGGGAAGGGATTTTTGCTACCGATTCTCCGAACTGCCCGCCGCCATCGCTACCTACTCGCCTGAGCCGTTCCGAACCGGGAGCATTTCACCCCTTCTGCTTATTCATTTCTTAGATCTATATCTGGCTTGCAGGTGCTCCATCACTGGAGGATTTTATTGGACAACACATTTGTCTGAAATGATATAGGGTTTCTTGCCTAGGCAGGGGGTTGGACTAGAAGACCTCCAAGGTCCCTTCCAATTCTGTTTTTCTGTTTTCTTTCAGAAACTATTTTTTTCTCACTTTCCATTCCCCCTTCTACAACAATAACCCTGTAAGATAGGGTAAAGGTAATGGTTCCCCTCACACACATGTGCTAGTCATTCCTGACTCTAGGGGGAGGTGCTCATCTCCGTTTCAAAGCCGAAGAGCCAGTGCTTTCCAAAGACATCTCCATGGTCATGTGGCTGGCATGACTAAATGCCAAAGGTGCATGGAACGCTGTTACCTTCCCACCAAAGGTGCTCCCTATTTTTCTACTTGCATTTTTTTACATGATTTCGAACTGCTAGGTTGGCAGAAGCTGGGACAAGTAACGAGAGCTCACCCTGTTACATGGCACTAGGGATTCGAACCACTGAACCGCCAACCTTTCGCTCGAGAAGCTCAGCATTTTAGCCACTGAGCCACTGCATCCCTTTGTAAGAAAGGTTATGCTGGTCCAAAATCACGCAGTGAATTCTGTATGTGAAGCTGAATTTTAACCTAGCTCACCAACATCTTAACTATTGCATGGCACTTAGTCTCTCTTGAGTTCCGTTTCATATTTCTGCCATTTCACTTTACTTCTATACTTCTTATTTTTGTACTTCTTGCTTCTGTCTACTCCCCAATTTCCAAACAGCTATGAGGACAGATAAACCTGTAAAAAAATAAATGGAATTGCCTAGAAAGTTCCTTCTTCCTTCCACATTACCAGTGATGCTCAAAAAAGGTAAGTGGGTTTCTCCCACAAATTTAGGACTGCTTCATTTATGACGAATTATGAGCTGGTCTATATGGGATCTGTTTTGTGTCCCTCAATGAAGATTTTTAACCTCCTTTTGAGAAACCCTATGATGAAATCTTACCTTTATTGCAGACAATAGCTAAGAATTCCACCATCTCATGACAGCTAAATTCATTTAATATTTAATAACACTCGAGAGAGAAAATCCAAGAAGGGGAAAAAAAACAGCAAAAGAAATGTTTGGTTTGGGTTTTTTTAAAAGAGATTTACAACTAGAGTGAGAAGAGTAAAATAGGTAATAATCATCTCATTCAGCTTGTGTAAACTTCCATGTTTAATGTTTCGGTGGGGAAAGAAACAAGCACAATAATTATGATGGAAGTGAATTGGTTGAAAACCGTACAAACGGCACATCAATTTACAAAAGAGATGTATTATCTTTAGCAAAAGAATTGATGTATAATACAGCAGAGAAGAACAGCTCTGGCCTATTGAGAGAGATTTGCTGTAAGTCTTTCTGACACTTAGGTTCCAGACAGGAAGAGTGCTCTATGGTTGGGGGTGGGGGGGGGGAGAGAATTTTATTGAATTTCTGTCGGATTCAGCAGAGGACTATGGAGGTAAAAAAAAATGTTACGATCTGAAGTGTGCAAAATCTAGTGGAGGAAAATGACTTCTCAGAATATAAATGTAAGATTTGACTATCTGTGGTACTTCCATTGAGGACCTGTATACTGCACAAGTCAAAAAGAGGGCTGTGAAAATATTTACAGACCCCTCACATCCTGGACATAAACTGTTTCAACTCCTACCCTCAAAACGATGCTATAGAGCACTGCACACCAGAACAACTAGACACAAGAACAGTTTTTTCCCAAATGCCATCACTCTGCTAAACAAATAATTCCCTCAACACTGTCAAACTATTTACTAAGTCTACTATTAATCCTCTCATCGTTCCCACCACCCATCTCCTTCCACTTATGACTGTAACTTTGTTGCTTGTATCCTTACGATTTATATTGATATTGTTTCCTGATTGCTTATTTGTACCCTATGACTATCATTAAGTGTTGTACCTTATGATTCTTGATAAACGTATCTTTTCTTTTATGTACACTGAAAGCATATGTGCCGAGACAAATTCCTTGTGTGTCCATTCACACTTGGCCAATAAAGAATTCTATTCTATTCTACTTTGATAACACAATGGTAACAAAACCAACCTACTATTGACAAAATGGTGGCTCTTTGTTACTATTTTGTGGAACAGAGAAATTAAAGCTGTTGTACACAATGGTGCTACAGGAAAAAATGATTTTTTTTTAAATGCAGTAACACAGCCCCCTGCAGCAAACTAAAGCTACATCAGAATGGTAATATTCCTGTGGTGATAGCAATAACATTTATATACCGCTTTACAGCCCTCTCTAAGCGGTTTACAGAGTCAGCATATTGCACCCAACAATTTCGTTCTTCATTTTAGCCACCTCGGAAGGATGGAAAGCTGAGTTAACCTTGTGCCTGGTGCGATTTGAACTGCCAAATTGCAGGCAGCCGGCAGTCAGCAGAAGTAGCCTGCAGTACTGCACTCTAACCACTGTGCCACCGTGGTTCATATGTCAGAACACAAACTCTGCCATTTCATACTGATGTCTAAGGTAACTATGTAAATTGTGGATTTAGCATGAAGACATAACACAAGGCTTTGTCACTTGTACCACTTGGCCATATTCCAGCTGCCGATGGCAAGACATCCTTCTGAGATTTTCGTAAAATAATCAGAATGTTAGTACACAGACTGAATTTATCCTTAATAATTTCATTTGATTTATGTTGTTTTGACTGATGTTTGTTACTCATGCTTGGCTTAAGTTTAATAGTGATTTTTGGTTTCTTAGTGGGATATATAGAATATAGCTAATTATTTTAAGTAATTAATGATGTATTAAAAAGCTATAATCACCATGACACATTAAAAACATCTCCGGTTTATTTATCTGTATGGCATGTTTTCTGTTGTATTTGTTTACAAATTTTCTTTAAAGGATTCAATAAAGATAAAGAAAAGAAGGGGTAAAAGAGAATTCTGTTAAAGCAGACCCAACTTTTTTGAGCCATTTGTCAATATTTGGCAATTTAAAGATGTGATTTGGGGCATAAAATGGCTGTGATTGAGGGCTTGGCCAGTGGCAATTCACCGTTTTACCACAAGGACAACCAATAAAGTTGTTTCCTTCCATTCCCTATCAACAGGTGCTCTTCTCTACCTCATTTTACTATTAGTTTTTTCCACCACCTGGTCAGGTAGATACACTTCCAGACAAAGCTCTGGGACTGCCTATTTCTTACTTTCTAAGAATACCACTGTGTTCCATACATGTTCAGAAATGTAGCTGATGGTGAAGGCTTTGCCATGTAGTGGGCTAGTTATCCATGTGGTGTATTTAATTGAAATAATCCTAAACACATATTGCAGTGTCACCTGGAATTTGACAGACATCGAGAAGGCTATATCAGGACCTGCATACTCATTTGGGGATCAAATACTAAAGGGATTAATGATGGTGCTGGCTTTTTATGAGGTATTTAAAATCTGGTTTTGATAGTATGGCACATTCCTTGGTTGTGGTTGTGTTAAATTAGTGTTTTCAGCTGTTATGTTATGTTCTTAATTTTAGTGGGATTTTTTTTACTGTGTTTTTATTCTGTTGGTTGCCCAGAGTCGTGCCTATGAGACAGGCAGCCCTATAAATTAAATAAAAACTACAGTTGCACATCCGCAGGTCTGAATGCAAATTGCCTCATTTGAAGGGAGAGATCAGAACAGTGATGGAGATGGGATTTAAGTTTTCCTTACCAAGATCCCAGAAAAAGTAAAACAAATCTTTTCATAAGGTAACATTTGCATGAAGAGATTGGACATTGTCCTTTTATTTTTAGAAACATATACAAGTGGGATTTGAGTGAGGCCAGAAAGAAAAGGAATATTTTGACTTTGAGGGGTCCTTGTTGCTCCCTGAGCTTGGTTGCTTTTTTGCAGATGTTTCATTACCCAAACTAGGTAACATCATCAGCACTAGAAGGGAGGGGGGGTTGTTCTCAATTTATATTCTAGTGGCTTGCCTTGTCAGTTTAGTTGGAAGTGGTCTTGGAGGTTCTAGAATATAAACTAAGCCACTATACAGTAGTGGCCAAAATTGTGGAAACCTTTTTGGGAAAGTGTATTTTAGAGGTTTGATGGCTAATAACACCATTTTTGGAGGAGTTTCAAGATAATCATATTCCACTGCTGGAATGGCCTGGGAATAGCCCAGACCTTAACCCAATTGAAAATCTATGGGGTCGATTTAAGAAACTTGTTAGTCGGAAGCGACCCAGCAATAAAATGCAGTTAATAGAAGCAATCATTCAATCTTGGTTTCATATTATAACCGCTGCAGAACTAAAAGACTTGGTTCACTCCATGGGAAGATGTTGTAAGGCCGTAATTCATGCTAAAGGTTACCCAACTATTAACTGACGTGATAATTTTTGTATATCTCATTTTTTTCTTTGGTGATAATTTTTGTATATCTTGTTTTTTCTACATGTTTCACTTTTCTTCTTTATACTGCAACTGCTATTCTAATAGCAAATCCTTCATAAAAGTTATTGCATTATATTCTTGATTAAATTATCTTTCTATTGATATATAATTTTATGGTACTACTCCAAAAAAAAAAAAAAGTGGTGTTATTAGCTAGTTTTAGAAAATACACTTTTCCCAAAAGGTTTCTACAATTTTGGTCCCTACTATAATATAACAACCAGATTCAGAGAGCACCAAGGATCCGTCATTTCAACCCTGAGCTACAGATATTCTCCTTCATTGGTATTTTGACTTTCCCCTTACTATTCTACCACTTGTCCACTCAGAACTGTTCCAGGGAGAAATGCATTGCTTTTCAACAAAGAGGAAAACCCACAAGTCTAATAAATTGGAAGGCCATTTACTTGTGTCTGTGATTTCACTGACTTGTGATTTCTCAAGTCCTTTTATAGGATTGGCAATATACAGTTACCGTTTCCAGCTTCAGATTCAGTCTGGAGCATTACCAATCACATCAATGTGTTGTATAGTCCAGAGGTCTGGCTGAGAGCCACAGCATCCATTATCCATTCAGCAAAACTTCTGCACATATTTTCAAACTTGGGAGCCACTCAAGGAAGCCATTCAGTTATCTTTAAACCCTAAGATCAAATGTGTAATTAGGATTTACCCAAATGGAAGTGATGCGGTAACTCATTCATAATGAAACTAAATGTTGGAGAGAAAGAGAGCAAAATAAGGAGTGAAGTGGCATAAATCAAATCAGAGCTGAATCTTTAATTCATCAAATAATCAATGAATGGGATAATGTACAGCAGAATGAGTAGCAGGGCTCACACACTTAATGCTAACCGATAATTAGGTTTTCTTACTTACAAACCTATCTCCCAAGAGAAATTATGGTTTACAAATCGTAGTGAATTCATTTCTATGCAATTATGCAATTTCTAGACAATGGTGCAGAAGGGTTGGAAAAAAAATGGAAGCAAATGGGCACTGTGCCAATATCGGAGTAAATGCAGGAGAAACACCTACAGTGGTACAACCATGTTCTACGAGCAGCACCCCACATCATTTGCCCACTTCGCCTTCTAATTTAATATAGTTGGCAAGAGCCCACATGGAAGGCAAAGATGGCAGGACACAATAAATGCAGACATGAAAAATGTGCAATTGGACATGCTGCATTTGATTGTGAAAGATGGTTCTTGTTGACTCAAAAAGTGGACTCTGCACCTGCAGGAAGAACTTATAGGGTGATGGTGATGAAGTTGAAGATGATGAGTGAATTCATTTCTACATGAAGCCAAACATGTGCTAAGATTATGTGATTATTGAAGTAACTCGGGGTATTCTGGGGTACCTTGAAAACAATAGAATGAAGCAAACTTGAATGGGAAGGTCCCTGAAAAATGAGCATAGACCTTTCCTATAAGACCTATCTACAGATTTAGATAGACCCAAACCAATCCATTTCAACTTAATTGTCCCTTCTCAAATCCTCCCCGTTTTCTGATTTTCATCATCACAATTGCAGTCCAGAGAAACAGACCCAATACATTATAAAATGAAAGTTCTTAGATTTTTTTTTAAAAAAATAGGCATTCTTTACTTATTTATTTATTTATTTATTTATTTATTTATTTATTTATTTATTTATTTATTTATTTATTTATTTATTGGTTCGATTTATATGCCACCCTTTTCCGGAGATTCAGTGTGGCTTATAATGCCTTAAGCAATAGCCTTCATACTTTTGTATATACCTGCTTAGTAGGGCTTTGCCCCCCCCAAAGCAGTGTTGTTTTTTATACAAAGTCAGTTTATTGCCCCCACAAACCGGGTCCTCATTTTACCTACCTCGAAAGAATGGAAGGCTGAGTCAACCTTGAGCCTGGTGAGATTTGAACTTGCAGTAATTGCAGGCAGCTGGTGTTACTTAACAGTGCTTTAGCCTGCTGCGCCACCAAGGTGTGATAATACTTGTTTGCATATATCATTAAAGCTAGTGTAGCCAATGGGAAGATTGGGATTAGCTATCTATAATAGCTCAATATTATTTGACCATATTGCTGATCCTCACTATATTGAATTGTAAGATTTATAAACTAGAATAAGGCTCTAATAATGCACATTTATATGCATAGAGGAATGTTTGCATAAATATTACTTAAATGTGTAGAAACTAGTGTTGGCACATGGAAGGAAATACGCTCAGCTAATTATGCATGTAATAAAAGATGTCAGTTTTCCATCCCCCAGCCCCCCCCCATGAAGTTTATTAATGGGAATAAAATTTTATGTATTTAAAAACAAAATGATTTCACATTATTATTCTGTTTGAAAAGATACTAAATTCTATCTAGTATACTACAGCAGTCACTTTTCATTCAATTGAATCTGCCAAATATTCTGCGTGCAGTCTTAATTAAGACAACATTAGACCATTTACACTTTTAACTTTATTTATCGTTTTCCTTTTTAAAATTTTATATACGTTCACTGTAAAATTAGTGGCGGGGAGGGTTAGGGAAGAAAAATTACAACTCATAACATTCAAAATCTTCCCCATTATTATTTAAATATCTTTATTTATATATTCAATTTATATGGCGAACCACCTCAAACAAGTGACTCTTTTATTTATTTTAAGATATTTAAGTATCTATCAGTATTTGAGAACACTTCTCTCTTATTACTCTATCAAAACCCAAAAGATTATAAATAAATGCTATGCAAGAGCATGATTTATTATGTCAAAAATTTGAAAAAGAATTTATTTTTTATAGAAATATTGTTCTGTACTGAGAACAATGTATGAGAGCGGAGGCAAGGCAAATTAATAATAACTTTTATTAACAACAACAGCTAAAATCAGACCCGCTCAGTGCTGAGGACCTTGGAGAGCGGGGGGGAGCTTCTGAGGCACTGACAGTTCTTAAATATGCAGAGCTGTCAGCAGCTGGCCAATCAGGACGCAGCTATTTCCCGCCGGCTGGTAGCCATCGATCGGGCCAATCGGCTGCTCCGTCCTTGTCACATGTGTGGCCTCCGGATGCAACAAATATAGATAAGCATTTCATTCAAAATCCAATGGAGATTCAAAGTATGCAATTCAGATAATTTGTATCAGACATAACCTAGATATGGAAGCTATCCACAAGGTTGTCCTTTTGTGTTAAACACACTTTATTGTGGGCCTTCCATGCATTTGGACTGAATTTTCATGTACTGTATTTAAACTCTTGAGTGAAATGTATTTATCCCTAACTATATAGTTCTGAAAACTGTATTCTAGAGATGCAAGTGATGAAGATCTAAAACAGAGGTCCCCAAACCCCAGGCAATGATCCACTATCAGGCCCTGACCTGTTTGAAACCAAGCTGTGGGAGCAATGGCCAAGTACACACACAATGGCCAAGTCCACTCGTGCAAATGGTGGGACCTTGCAGTCATGTGCAAAGCTCCATTCGCGGGAATGGAACTGTTGTGGCCTGCCAGTGGCAAGCAGACTCAGACAGTGAAGAGGTTGGGGAGGAACATGGGCCAGTCCTGGAGTCTGCGGAAGGCTCTGATGAGTGCTCTGCGTCAGAGGCAGAGATGGGGCCAGGGCTGTCTGACAGTTATCAGCTACCTTTGGAGTCGCAGATAAGAGGGGCACAAGAAAGCTGGAGCCTGTTCCCGATGTGCGCATGCGCAGAGCTGTCAGAAGGAAACAATTAAGGAACGGAGTTGACTTGGGAGAAAAGGCACAAGTGGACGTTGGCTGGCCCCTCCCATAGGGAATAAATAGGTGCAAAAGGTGAGTGGTGTTTGCAGGAGACAATTAGTTCATTTATTAGTGTGAAGATTTGCTTATCTGAGTTCGTGCCTCACAGAGATTCCTTGCCAAGTATTTCATTGTACAGCCTTGCGCCTGAAAGCTATCGGTCTGGCAACTATCCAAGGACTGATAAGGTCTGTTGTTGCAATTCAACAACAGTGTTGAAAGACTGTTTGCTGGGACTTTGCTGTATGGGAATTCTAGGAATTCACATTAGCCAAATAAAAAGGGTTTTTTTCAGGACAAGGAGTCTGTTTCGTGATTTGGTGAAGCCTAGGTCAGAACAGGAACCCTGTGCATGAGCACAAGCACCCACCGCTCGCATGAGTTGAGCTTCGTGCATGAGCTCTGTTCACACGTGCACCTGCTACTCACATGCCCACCCCTCACGCTGGGCCGCTAAGGTGGAAAGGTTGGGGACTGCTGATCTAAAACATCCTATTCTTACTATATTTGATTTGGATGGTTTTGTAATGACTAAAGCTTTACAAAGAGCCAGAAGGCATAGCTATGTTCAGGATCTATTTTAGGATAATGAGTGATATTAAAGAACTAACTGTGTAAGGTTACTCTATATCCTATTTTACAAAGGGCCATGTACTGCTTGAAAAGCTGTCTGCCAGATAGTCCTTTGCTTGACTAATCCTACCCATAAAAATGAGTAAAATTGAACCATAAGGAAATGCAACAAAGGCCTTGAAGTTGCCATCACCCGTGAGCCCCTGGACATAAATTATCTGGTCATGGTCTGCTCCAATATAGAGGCTGTATTTCACTTTAAATTGTAGCTGTTCTTTCTCTATTTGCATTAAGTTAATATACTCATGAGCAGGGACGCGGTGGCTCAGTGGCTAAGACACTGAGCTTCTCGATCGAAAGGTCGACAGTTCTGCGGTTCGAATCCCTAGTGCCGCGTAATGGGGTGAGCTCCTGTTATTTGTCCCAGCTTCTGCCAACCTAGCAGTTCGAAAGCACGCAAAAATGCAAGTAGAAAAATAGGGACCACCTTTGGTGGGAAGGTAACAGCATTCCGTGCGCCTTTGGTGTTTAGTCATGACCACGGAGACGTCTTCGGACAGCGCTGGCTCTTCGGCTTTGTAACGGAGATGAGCACCATCCCCTTTGAGTTGGGAACGACTAGCACATATTTGCGAGGGGAACCTTTACCTTTACCTTTTCATATACTCATGAGCATCTGCAGGGAGAGAAAGGGGCGAAGTGACATCACACCTGACATTGTTATAGAAGCAGTACAAATTATGTACAGTGTGTTGTGTTCATTATGATGTTATGACTGATGCAAATTTCATAAATCACATTGTGTGATGATATCACACAAATGACATCATTGTGCTTCTTTTGCATGCTTAGGAGCTTAATAATTTCAAACCTCTTTTGCTTCTCTTGGTTTACATTTCTATACCACCTACTCCTATTACCATAAGCAGCTTAAAGCAAAAGAATATAAATAACAATAAGTAAAACACTCCACCAATTCTTTCTCCAGCTAAGGGACTTTAAGAGAAGTATTCTTGAAAGCCTTCTTAAGGTCAATGACTCTTCCAGCTACAATAAATATACTGGATAAGAAAATTTGGATGGTTCTGAAAATAACGAGGAAGCCCTTGGTAAAACATTTCTTGATTTTGGAGTGATATAGGTAGTCTTTGACTTAGAGTGGTGCAGTGGCCTAGAAGAGGAGCTCTTGAAGAAATCTAAGGTTTGGAATACACATTTGAACTAGAAACAAATTTCTTTTAAGACCATAGTTGGAATACTGCATCCAGTTTTCGTCACCACATTATAAAAAAGATATTGAGACTCTGCAGAGAAGAACAACAAAGACAATCAGAGGCCCGGAGGTTAAAACATATGAAGAACAGTTGCATGTCTAGTGACAAGAAGGACTAGGGGTGACATAATAGCAGTGTTCCAATATTTGAGGAACTGCCACAAAGAAGAAGGGGGGGGGGTCAACCAATTTTTCAAAGCAATTAAGGCAGAACAAGAAGCAATGGATGGACACTTATCAAACCTAGAGATCCAACCTAGAACTAAAGAAAAATTTCCTGACAGTGAGAAGAATTAATCAATGGAATGGCTTGCCTCTAGAAGTAGTGGGTTCTCCACAGGGGTGGGTTCTAAATTTTTTTACTACCGGTTCTGTGAGCGTGGCTTATTTTGTGGGCGTGGCTTGATGGTCATGTGACAATTATTTAGGATTTAGCAGAGGTACTGGTCTACCAGGCTTTTAACTGCTTGCAGAGCTGTACTGATCTACCCATTTATTTTTTGCAGGCACTGATCTACTCATGTATTTTTGCAGGCACTGGTCTACTCATTTGTTTTCTTTTAATACTGATCAGCTGTAGGGTGGCCCTTTGAAGCCCCGCGGCAAGAGTTTAAGCAGTTTTTTCCCCTCTAGCCATCAGCTGGGACTCAGGAGGCAGCAATAGATTGGGGGTGGGGCCAAATAAAAGGTAAGAATAATGCGGGGGGAGGGCGCGGGGGGATGGGGGGGCAGAACCGGTTTGGTGACATCATATCGTCACCGCTACTGGCTCGGAAGAACCAGACTGAACCGGGAGGAACCCACCACTGGTTCTCCATTGCTAGGGGTTTCTAAGAAGAGTTTGGGCAGCCCTTTATCTGAAATGGTATAGGGTCTCCTGCTTGAGCAAGGGGTTAGACTAGAAGACCTCCAAGGTCCCTTTCAACTCTGTTATTCTGTTAAGGTGTAGCTAAATGAAGAATGGCCTGCCTTGGCATGAACCTGTTTTAAGGCAAGCAAGTTAAGAATACTTATTCTTCCTAAGAATGTCCATATTAATAGTGTCCAGTGGTTCAGGCACGTCTTAATTGCCTTTTGTACCTATTCTTCCCAATTTAAAAACAAGGAGTCAAAACTTTTCCTTTCTTATTGGCTTTTTTGCATTAAACTAATCTCAATCTCATGTTGTTGTTGCTATTTTTATTATTTGGGGAAAAAAACAGGTTTTCTTCTAAGCGGCCTTTATTGTAAGGCCCATGAATAGAAATGATATCTATCAAAATAATTTAAAATTAAATCCATTGAGCTTAATATACTTTATTTCTCAGTCCATGAATGCTAAAAAAAAAAAAAAAATCAACCCAGGAACCATTTTAAAAGATATTTGTATTTAGTTCAGTTATCTATTCCAAAACTTAGATTGTTTCTTTCATAAATGTATGGTCTATTTTTTTTCTCCTCATTGCAAGCTGTTTTAAATATCTGTGACATCTCTTTTTCACACACATGCATGTATGTAAAGGGAACTTTTGAAAGACTGAATGTTAAAAGCTCTTAACCTCTATATGTATGCTTATGTGAATAATGCCTACTTTAACAAGGGCTTTTGTCTTCGTGGTTCTCAAACTATTGAAACGGTTGGCATTGAAATTGTGTTTTTATACAGATTTATGCCACCTTTTTTATCGACTCTTTCTAGACTTTACCTTTTTATTGACTCTTTCTAGACACTTGGGTGGTTTTTATTTTTCTTCCTTTTTTTATCAGCTAAGCTGCCTATTATGACTCACAAGGTAACTCAAGTCTGTATGCTAGCTAATAAAATGCACCCAAAGATTATTGTGGATTTTCCTATCATTTGTAAGATATTATGCACCCACACTATATATTGTAAGATATTATGCACCCACACTATATATTACAATCCCCTGGCCTGGGATTGTAATATATAGCCGCTTTCTTACTATGCTGTGTGAGTATACCTTTAGTTTTTGATGCAAGGTAATACATACCAGATACTTTTTATACAGAATGGGGGATACAGAAGAACAAAATTTATTCATACCTTGGGAAAAATAAACTTTCTGTTCTCTCTATTGTTCATTGCCAGAATTTATCATTCAGAGAACCTATACAGGTGATCCTTCTGTTGGGTTACAAGAGCACAAAGTCACAATGAATAATGGCCATAGCCAAGGTTTCTTGGAACAGCTATATGTCTGCTGTGAATTCCTCCAGATATCAGAATAACCTCCCCACCATCTCACCCCTAGCACATTGAAGAATTCTGAGTGGTATTGATATATTTATTATTTTACATATCCATATACTTCTCTTTTTTCAAGAGAACCTCCAGCTCACTTTCAACCCAACATTTAATCTTTAGAACAGATACATAAGAGCTGAGACAGGATGATGGGTCTGAAGTCTTCCGGTGAGTTTTAGAGCTGGGTGGAAATTTAGACCAATTTTTTTCTCAATGAGTTCAAGGGTTTAATGTCACCATTATATACAGGCAGGGGTGAAATCCAGCAGGTTCTGACAGGTTCTGGAGAACCGGCAGCGGAAATTTTGAGTAGTTTGGAGAACCGGCAATTACCAACTCTGGCTGTCCCCAGAGTGGGATGGGAATGGGGATTTTGCAGTATCCTTCCCATGGAGTGGGGTTGGAATGGGGATTTTGCAGTATCCTTCCCCTGCCACGCACACCATGCCCACCAAAAAAAAAAAAAAAAAATTGGATTTCACCACTGTATACAGGCATCATGTTTTTGACTTCCTGGAAATGGCACTACCTCATACAAAGTTGGTGTGCAATCTGGTAGTCTTCCTGAACATGAAACTCAGGTGGCACTCATAGCTTGGAGAGCGGTTGTACAACCTCAGGTTATGCAAATTGCACCAATTCCTGGACCTGAAGTGCACGCACACAGCTCCATTTGCACGAGTGGTGGGGACGTGTGCCCGCCGCTAGCGCAAATGGGGCAGTGCACACGTTTGCCCGCTGGCACTTCTGCATCCCAGGTGCAGGGGGCCGGGGGTTGGGGACCCTTGACTAAATGGATGCAGAGATATGAAATGGATGTTGTATAGGGATCTTGGATAACTAGTCCCATCTTTTACAAACAGCATGGCTTTTGGCTGTGGTCTTGGAATCATGGGAATTGTGGTCCAACATATCACAACCATCTAGTCTGTGTTAGCTTTAGTTTTAGTAAAACTAAAAGGGTCATACTATAGGCTTTAAAACTGAGCAATTACATAGGAGCATAGGAATCACATAAAGAATCAGCAGAACGTAAGCAGAAGAGAGGAACAAGCCTATTGTCTTATTATCATACCAACTATTAAATATAATTTAATGTATCCCTCCATGCTTGCATTTTCTTGTTCTCGTAGTAAACATGGGCATGCTCTTCCTGCAAGCCAGTAAGGATATTATTCTTAAAGAAGACCAAACCAATTAAATTTCATTCTAAATAATTGTTAGACCTTTTTAGTGTACCACGTAATTTTATTTATCTTTCTGTTAGTTGAATCATACAAGTTTTTTTTCTAGTCACATTTGTGCCTTTTGTGCATTAAGATGTAGGAGAAATTTTCATTGGATAAACAATTTCAGACTGGAGACAAATGTTAATACTTTATGTGAAGAGTGGGTCTCTTTTCAGTTGCTGTCAGAATCTGGCTCCATTTAGTAGACATATGTGATATATTTTTATTTTATACACCATCTCTATTACTCCCTCAATAAATAACATAAATTCAAAGGGGTGGGTGTGAGTGGTTGAGGACAGGTGAAAAATTCAATAGTGATACACACTAAAAGCCAGTGTCCATATATTTCAATTTACCATTCTTTGATTCTCAGCTGGGGACAGGATTGTGTGTGTTCTTTTAGAAACCAGGGATCAATATTCTACAGCATTGCTGATATCACTTCCTTAATGCATCACAGAACAGAAATGGCTAATTCCCGTGGGAGTTGGAAAATGGTAAGGTTTCAGTCGTAACTTACATCTCCGAAGTTGACTGAAAGGGGAGATGTCTTCTGCCTTCACTTTGAGGATATCATCATATCACTTTTTTATTTTTACAGACCAGCCTGAAAGTTCATGTTTCCAAACTCAGCTATACATCCCTCAGAACCCCAAATTGTGCCTTTCCATGTTATATTTATAACATGGAAATTTCTTATAAAGAAATTTTCTATTAATTTCTTTGTTAATGGGTAGGTGATGACACAAGTCTCGCAGTTTTCAAACTTCCTGATTTTTCATGCTTCTTAAGACAGCTTTATTTTCACATCAATTGAAAAACTGCTTAAAATTCTATCTACTATACAGACACCACATAACATTCAGGGGAAGTGCTGTTCTGTTTACAGAAAAGTATGTTGTCACTTCAGCAGCTTAATAAATTCCATGAATGCACCCTCTTTATTTCTGTGTAGCTGTCTCTTCACCAAAAAAAGATAACATAGCTTGCATACCCAAGGACTCAAAATACACACCTGTTTTCAATTGGAAAATCATGCTATCTTGTTGCAGCAGATACAAAAAGGAGACCTGTGGCACCTTAAATATTAAGCATTTTTTATGGCACTTCATCAAATCTACTCTCTGTGGCCATACTTCATTATGTAAGTATTTATTGTTCTGAGTTACTGGGCATCCACTCACAATTTAATGATGTAAATGAAGTATAATATCAATCCATTGAAAAGAAAAATACAAAACAAAGAAAATAGAAATAAACCAGGCTAAATGTGGGACGTGGTGGCTCAGTGGCTAAGACGCTGAGCTTGACGATTGAAAGGTCGGCAGTTCAGCGGTTCGAATCCCTAGTGCTGCGTAACAGGGTGACCTCCCGTTACTTGTCCCAGCTTCTGCCAACCTAGCAGTTCAAAAGCACGTAAAAAAAATGTAAGTAGAAAAATAGGGACCACCTTTGGTGGGAAGGTAACAGCGTTCCGTGTGCCTTTGGTGTTTAGTCATACTGGCCACATGACCACAGACACATCTTCAGCCAGTGCTGGCTCTTCAGCTTTGAAACGGAGATGAGCACTGCCCCCTAGAGTCAGGAACGACTAGCACATATATGCGAGGGGAACTTTTACCTTTTAAAATGGGAAGTTGTCCAGGAAAGGTATGACAAGCTAAAGAGGGCTCTGAGAATGACCACAGCAAAGATCAAGGAACTGGGGAGAAGACTTCTTGAAAATTCTTGGAATATGAAGATGGTGGAAGATTGCCCACATGTGTTCCAGACAACTGCTCCTCACAAGGAGATAGCAGGAAAAGGGTTTTCATCAGGTCTGAGCACCAGATGATGAAGGGATTATCCATCTTGCTCACAACCATGGCAGAGTTTTTTTTTTTTAAGGACACTAAATTTGCAAACCCCACTTTATAATCAATTCTAAAAATTGGCTATAAATTTAAAAAGTAATAAGATTTTTGGAATGACAAATGTGAAAAGTTTTCATCAGGTGAGTTTATATTCAATTCCGAACATAAGAAAAGTTATAAGCTTAAGAATTTAATGTATCTGAAACCAACAGAAACAGACTAAATAAGATTTTGATTTTAGAAAGTTATAAATAACCAAGAGTCTAATAAATTTGAAATATTGACATTATTACAATAATATTTTGGAGTTAATTATGAAGAAATAGTTCCTATGTGAAATAGATCTGTTTTGGGTTTTGGAATTCATAATAGAGAAAAGTAATGCCATGATTTAAAAACTGGATGCTAGAAAAGATTAAAGATTTTAGGTAGAGGAAAAAAGCAAATGTATAAAATCCAACAATGAAAAGAAGAAGTATTTTAGGGAATAGAGTTTGAAATTAGTAGCTACAGTATCAGCAAAGATGGTTATCATGTCTGCTTCTATGGATAGACTATGTCCAAAAGTTATTATTGAAGAAATGACAGTAGTAGAACAATTTTATCTGACAAGGCAGAGATGATATTGAAAGTGGATTTACAACTGTCAGGCTGAGAGAATGATTTAGGAAATGATATTTCAATAGATTTAGAAAAGAAATTGGTGATGTTTTAAAATTCAAAGGGGAAATTCAAGTGACAAACACAATTTTTTTCCTGTTGGATTTACAAAAGAGGCTTGTTAAATCCTGGAAGAATTTAGTGCACAGAATAAAAAGAAATGAACAGAAATCAAATCTTATGACAATATTTGAATGAACTAAGAATTAATATTGTTGCAAGTAAAAGGAAGGAATATAAAATTGGTTTATTTAATCAAATAAGAAGAATAAGATATGTTAAAAGAAGATATGTTGTTACTTCTGGCAACTGTTTTTGGACTTTCTGCTGACACCAGGACTGAAAAGATACTGGTTTTGTTCATGGATAAGAGATGGGATATAAAATGAAGAGATAATTGCTTTAACCTTAGAGGAGGTGAAGAGTCACTAAATTGTTTATATTGTGATGAAGATTAGAAGTCACTTGTTTATATACTGTAGTTTTCTCTTTCTTTATTATATTCATTTTTTTTGTTTATATATTTTATTCTTATCTTCTTTCTCTTCTCTTTAATTTTACTTTGTATCAGATTTTACTACTATAATTAAAATTCTTAATAAAATTATAGATCCTCCACCCAAAACCCGAAAACCAAGTGGGTACCCAAAAAGAGCCTGTCATAAATCTAGATGTAGATATAGAAGAGAGAGAGAAAAGAAGCCAAAAAGCTTATTGTCTACTATAATTCTCAATTACTATACCAATCAAACTGAACATCAGTTATCTGCTGTTCATCTTGGATTTTCTTTTCATATATTTTGGGTGCAAGCCTTTGACATAGGCACTCTAAAATAATTTTATCATCAACAACAAATGACCTAACAAAGTTAAAGATATAGAAACCAGATGCTGATGCAAATTCTGTTCTATTTATTCTAGCAATATTATTAGAGAATTGAATAATGTTATTCAGGCATCGGTTTATCTTCCAGTATGAGTTATAACATCATCTTCAGCAATGTATTTTGCATTCCGACATAAGAAACAGATTAGCTTTTATGCAAATGAATAGTCCCTGATCTGATATCAAAAAGGTCAATATTCAGAAACTATAATGAGAACATTTCAAATTCATAGCATACTCACCTACCTTAAAGCAGTCACAAAGGAATTTCAGAGACACCCTGATATAATTATTCATTCATTTATTCTCTTATGGCCTGAGGAGAAACAAAAGGATTATTTTATTGTGAGATGTAGTTGATATCAAAAAGCTAAATAGGAATGGCTCCAATTAATATTTGGATGGAAAATGCAGGAAATACCTGGGCTGTTGGCTAAACCAGGAAGCCACAATGTCATCTGGGAAGAAAGGAACCCCCTCCTTGTGGTATTGTTCAGAAAAAAAAATCATGAATGTGTTCATAAGTCACCACTTAAGGTCAGCTGAAGGAAAACTATCTTTGCATCTTTTAATTACATCTTGTAAAAAATACATTCTTACAAAAAAAAAAGATGTTGAGAAACTAGAAAGAGTGCAGAGAAAAGCAACAAAGATGATTAGGGCCTAGCGGCTAAATTATATGATGAATGATTGAGGGAACTATATGCAGTATATATAATCTAAGAAAGAGCCTTGGTCTAAAGTACCCTGTTATTAAGACCAGCTGCCTGCAATTACTGCAGGTTCGAATCTCGCCAGGCTCAAGATTGACTCAGCCTTCCATCCTTTCTAAGGTAGGTAAATTGAGGACCCAGTTGTGGGGCAATAAGCTGACTTTGTATAAATATACAAAAGGATGAAGGCTATTGCTTAGCACATTGTCAGCCGCCCTGAGTCTCCGGAGAAGGACGGTATATAAATCAATTTTTTTTAAAAAAAGAGAGAGAAGGGGTGATATCGTAGCAGTCTTCCAAGGACTTGTGAGGATGTTACAGAGAAGAAGGGGTGGAATTCTATTCTCCAAAGCATCTGAGGGCAGGACAAGAAGTAACGGGTAGAAAATCATTAAGAGATCCAACCTAGAACTAAGGAGAAATTGCCTGATTAACAATTAATAAGTGGAACGGCTTACTTTTGGAAGTTGTGGGGGCTTCATCACTGGTGGTTTTCAAGAGGAGACTGGACAGCCATTTGTCCAGAATAGTACAAGGTCTCTGTTGTTGCCTGTCAGCTGCTGGCCTCTCCAGAAGCCAAATCAGAGGAGGAGGAGGAGGAGGAGGAGGAGGAGGAGGAGGAGGAGGAGGAGGAGGAGTGGGAGTCAGGGTCAGCATCAGGGCAACTTGAGAGCTCTGAGGGAGAAGAGGGAATGGAGCTGGCAGAGAGAGAGAGAGACAGAGGTAGAGCCTGGGCAATCTGTCAGTCCTCAGATGGAGAGTCAACAGCCCCCAGGTCTGGAGGTGGCTGATGAAGAAGAGGAGGAACAGCTGGGTCCAGTGCCTGATGCACAGCTACACAGAAGGCAGAGAAGAGGAGAGCAGTAGAAAGCCATGGGCCGATCCTTGGGAAGGAAGAGCCACCGCTGCTAGCGAGGCCCCACCCTAACTCTGGGGATAAAAGCCAGGGGGTGGGGATGAATAGATGTGGCAGACAACTATTCATCTTCTGGCCAGCCGGACTTGTTACCCTGCGAGAGAAACTTTTTGCCGGAGCTGTCGGCACTCCTAATAAAGGAATCTTCTGAGTTCACGTCAGAGGGTTTGTCGTGTTTGGGGAGCTGGGTCAGAACAGTCTCCTGCTTGAGCAGGGGATTGGATTAGAAGACCTCCAAAGTCCCTTCCAACTCTGTTGTCCTATGTTCTATTTTCTAAATGTTATCTAGCTCCCCAACACCATGCTTATCCATACTATCAACCAATAATTCCTTTGTTCATTAAATAATGAACACTTTTCTGAACATTTCTGCATTTTCTCTTTTATTATCACTAAGAAGCCACCTATCTCTCCCCTAGGGGGAGAGCCTTCTCTGTGGAGGCACCTACGATCTGGAACGAGCTCCCCCCGGAGATACGGAGGATCCCGGATCTGTGCACCTTCCGTCACGCGCTCCAGACTTTCTTATTTCATCAAGCTGGCCTGGCTTAAATCTTTTCCCCTTTTAAATGTGAATTTTAATTTGTTTTTAAATTATTGGGTATTTTAAATTTGTCTCAGCCAAATTATTTAATTCGTTTTTATTCTATTTTAAATTTTTGTATTTATGTGTTTTATTCTGTGGCTGTTCACCGCCCTGAGTCCTTCGGGGGTAGGGCGGTATATAAATCCAATAAAAACAAACAAAAACAAAACTATCTCCCCCTTTTATTTCCTTCCTCACCTCACAATCTACAGATCCTCCTATCATCACGTGTAAGAAGAGATATTCTGTAACTCAGATGTGCTTCAGAAAGCATGTCTGACCTGAGATCAGCCATGAGACTATCAGGCCTCTGAACATCACTTATGGCTTGGGCAAGAGACCAACATTTCTAAGAGAGTTTATAGTATTCGGAGAGAGAAATCATTTCTGAAAGAAATTTAATTTTCTTTTCCTTCTCCATCAAGTCTGCTGAAAGAAGAATTTTTTTAAAAAAAATCCACAAAAACTATTTCCTAGAGGCAAAAGCAGGCAGCCTATAAACCACAATCAGCGTGTTGAGTCTTTGGAAATTGAAAAACTGTTTCCAAGTGTTTTCCATACTTACCACTATCATAGCAAGATGGCTGCTACAGACTGCCCAGTCTCATTTTTCACTTTCAGGTTTCACAGCCTTTAAGAGATATTTCTGAACCATTTTCCTCGTGAAGGACCATGTTGTGAGAGTTATTTGTCACTGTCATGAGATGCAGTGGCTGTAAACTTTCCTCTTCTGACTATACGGTGTGATTGCTGCTCCCAAACATTTTCCTACCTAGGCAGCTTCATCCCTTGATTTATTTTCATCTGGTTTCCATCTGACCTGCACAGTCTGTAACTTGTTCAATAATGCTCTCATCTGTACAGATCGGTGCTGTCTTTTGCAGCCGAGTGTGATCAGGACTTTTATCCAGATCTATATCTAAAAAGAAAAGAAAGAAAATAAAACTTCACAACATGGATTTCATTATGGCTGAGGAGTTTCAGGATTCACTTTTACCTGAGCTGTGGCCTGAAAGGAATTATATTCTTTTGTACAGGTAATTAAACAAAGTCCTGTCACAAATTTCTCAGCGATGTACATTGTTATATTCTGAATACATTGCAATACAAAACAGTCACAAAGGTTGGCTGTGTAAATCCCATGTGTTAGCCTAAAATTATGTTACTTCAAAGAAGATGTAAATTATGTGTAAATTTGAGGATATACATATTAAAACATATTTATCTGAATTTTTAGTTTTCACAGCCCTGATATTCCAAAGCAGGAAAAGCTATAGTCTACCAAACTGATTACACCTTGAAATGAAGCTGTTGGTGAGATGGGTTTTTCCTATACACCTTTGTTCAGGCCAATTGATAATAATAGTCTTATGTTAATGAGTTATGGTGGGCCAAGCTTTATCCAAATAAAAATCCATTGGCAGACACTTAAAGGTATAAACAGAGAGTGGCTCTTTATAAAAAGGAAAATGTATGCTCATTCAGCTACTGATCATACATACTGTTATACCCAGAAGTGGGTTTCAGCAGGTTCTGACCAGTTCTGAAGAACCAGTAGCAGAAATTTTGAGTAGTTCAGAGAACTGGTAGTAAAAATTCTGACTGGCCCTGCCCCCATCTATTCTCTGCCTCCCAAGTCCCAGCTGGAGGGATTTTGCAGTAACCTTCCCCTGGAGTGGGGTGGGAATGGAGATTTTACAGTATCCTTCCCCTGCCACGCCCACCAAGCCACGCCCACCAAGCCATGCCATGCCCACTAAGCCACAACCGCAGAACTGGCAGTAAAAATTTTTGAAATCCACCACTGGTTATACCTGCAGAAGAATTATCAAGCTGATGTTGCTATCAAGCTTATTTCCTTTCATCCCTGTATTGTCCAGATATTTGCATTATTCACTACCAGATATTAACCCCCTACTAGATAATAAGACTTCCACCAACTCTTAGTTTTGCAGCAGGAGCTGTAAAAACAAGCAGTCTCTTCCAAGTGATCTAGAAACAGAAGAAACAGTTTGGGTGAAGGAGCATTCCTCATATTCTACTTCTTCAGATTTTCTATCACACACAAGACATGTAACCACGGTGTCTCTCATAACAGCTTGCTCAGTAGGGGGTAATACAAGGCTATATTTACAATTTACAGACTTCTGTAAACAGACTTCTGTAAGCTCCTAAAGGCAGGTGTTATCTCAACACCCAAGAGCTCAATTCATGAATTGCTATACTATTTCTTTTCTGGGGAAAATCTGGACATTTAGTATACTTAATTGCTAGGGCCAAATATTCACAATGTGTATATATCTTTGGCTTTTCTACTCATGGAATGAATTATGGTCACTGATGTGGAGGGGAGGATAGCTTGATCCTAGGTAGAGGCAGATATTTCTCTCTGGGCAATGTGAATTTATCTACTGAAAAAAATTTCGCATTGGTGACAGGAAGGGCATCCAGCCAGTAAGCACTCCGCTCTTGTCAGATGTAAATGCCTTATTCTCTAATGTGTAAATAGTATATGAATGGGGTATCAGGGGTTAACTTATTCTTCACTTCTTAATGTATTCATAATTCACCACTCCCACTTTTAGCTCCACCCATTGTATATATAAGGAGCCACCTACACCCTTTTCCTTGCTTCTATCTGTGAATATTCGGTGAATATAGAATGCCTATTGTAAATAAAAGGAAGTATATTTAAACCTTTAACTCTCACTAATTTTATTGAGTCTGATCCTGAAAATATTGCAACAAGCTGGTAGCAGAGGATGGTTAATTGACTCAATAAAAAAACTTAAAAAATGTCTAAGAAAGATAGGCCCAACACCAGGGCCTACAGCAAAGAAATGGAAACAGAACAAGAAATAATCAACGAATACACAAACGCAATTTCGAGAGAATCCGAAGAATACACCACTGAAGACGAAGAAATAATAGACGAAAATGATGACCAGGAGGAAATCGAAATAGAGAATAACGAACTCAGGTCAGAGATATTAAAACTATTAAAAAGCCAGAAGAATGATGAAAGCCTCATCGCGAACCTCCAAGAAATGCTGAAGAACAGCGGAGCAGCGAGAGAGAAAAACATCACTAATGAGAAGTCTAAAGACCCAAAAATAGTGAGTGATATGACTGCAGAGAAAGTCATTACGAAGAAGAAAAACAGTAATCCCGCGCGAAATTTTGAATGGCAGCCATCTTGGTTTCAACAGGCCTCCAAGGTGAGCGAAGCAGAGCCAATCAAAATGCTCAATTCAAAATTTCTGGCGCGAAAAACGTTATCAGACAACGAAAATGAAAAAGAAGATTCGAACTCCTCAGAAGAATCAGAATCAAAAAGTGAAGATGACTCAACAAAATCCCAAATAAAATCAGCAATGAAAACACTTTTTGCTGCATTTGGGCCAAAGCTAAAAATTACCAAAGAGCCACCGAAGAAGCGAGCGAGCAAGCCGATACCTCAAGACCTGCCCGCTCCCATCCTGACTTCGAAAGCGACGACACCCGAACCCAGAGAGCCTTGTCGATTCCGCCCTACACCACAGACCGAAGCAAGTGCCAACGCCCCCAAAAGAAAAAGAAGAGCAGCCGCCGTCGTCAGAACTCCCAAGGTCGAACCAGAGACCGACTCGTCTGAAGCAGAGCAGAGCAAGCGAGCCGCAATGGAGAGAACCTTCCACGACGACTCCAAAGAAGAAATGGACAACGCGCATGCGCGAAACTACGCAGACGGTCCGGGAAGACATGAACTGGCGAGAGAACCACGCAGACTCGTTGCGAGCATCCCCATGCCGTTTTGCAATTTTCTACACTTGCGAGACCACGGACTACCTCAGGTCGTAAGTAATGGACAAAATAATGTCGGAAATTTACCCAGTGACTTCCCAAAACTAAGGGTTGATGGCATTAATTTGCAAGAATGGTATCAACAGCTCCAGGTTGTCTTTATGAAGGAAAATTTACTATTTTTTATCACTAGTCCCCCCAAAAGACCTTGGACTTTAAAAATAGATTGTTTACACCATAGAGCATTTTTCTTAATAATATCTAGTGTGTCTCCTGCAATGTATCATAGCATCAAACCTAATCTGACTGTTTCAGAAATTATTCAATGCATGTTTAATTTGTTTCACAGCGATAGTGTGGCTACCACCACAAGAATGTCTAAGGATTTCTTTTCATCTAGAGTGAAACCAGGGGTTTCCATAAGTGAGCATTTAATATCTTTAAACAAAATAAGAGCTGAGCTGCATTTGAGGGGGGAGGTGATTTCAGACCAAACAATGAAAAGTGTTATTATCAACTCACTTGATTCATCATGGGACAGTTTTATGTCACATTTAGACACTATCAATCTAGGATATTTATCCATAGAAAGTCTATCCAATAAATTGATAGCAGAAGACAATTCAAGAAGAAATCGTTCTAGCAATCACACAGAACACAAACCTTATAGGAAAGTAGCTTTCCAAGAAAAATATAATGAAACATTCAAATGTCACAATTGTGGATCCAGGGAACACAATAGAAGAGATTGTCCCAAAATTTCAAAGGAAAGACATAGGTCAGAATATAGGAACAAATACAATTATAGACAGTCTTCCATAGATAGACATAGATATAGAAGCCCACCAAATTACAAAGAGAATAGAGGGGGCAGAGATAATTCAAAGGATAGAAAATCTGGTTCACTGAATGGATTAAATAAACAAGACAACACTAAAATACAGCAAAATGAGAACAATAATTGGCTTATTGATTCTGGAGCAACTAATCACACCACTAATAACAAAAATATATTGTCTTCATTTACAGAAGATAAATTTGTAATAAAGGTAGCTAACCAAGAAAAGGTTCAAGTATTAGGCAGAGGAAATGTAACCTTGCCTGGTCTAGGAAAAATAGAGGGGGTATTGTTAATACCTGAAATACCTCATAACATACTAAGTGCCATAAAACTAAGTAGAGATTCTGACATTAATATAGTTTTCTCAAAGGGAAAAGTGACTTTGGAGAAGAATAAAATAAATATAGGCACTGTGATGATTAAAGGAGGCCTACCTTATCTGATAACGAAGGAAAAATGGTTGCATAACATTGATTCAAATATGGAAGATTGTATTGAAGCAGATGATGAAAATATTAGTAACAGTGACAATGATGAATGTAAAATATCTCATGATCACGCAGATGCACACAATGAAAAAAAACCAAAAATAGGTAAACCAATTCATGATGAGTGTGCTCACATCTTACATAGGAAGTTAGGACATGCCAGTTTTCCTGTAGTACAAAAAATGACTGAACACGCAGAAGGTGTCAAAATAAAAAATTGTGAAAACTATTTGGAATGCTCAGTATGTAAATCTACAAAACTAAAAACTAGTCCCAGGCCAAGAAAATCTACTAGATCAACTAACAAAATTTTTGACTTAGTACACATGGACTTAGTTGGCCCATTAACTCCATCAATCACCTATAGAAAACGTTACTTCCTGACAATAGTAGACGATTATAGCCGTTATGGGTTTGTTTATACATTAAAACACAAAGATGAAACCTTTCAAAAATTTAAGGAATTTTACAAACGCATAGAAACACAACACAATATCAGAATAAAACAAATTATGACAGATAGGGGATGTGAATTCATGTCTAAAGAATTCTCCCAATGGTTAAAGGATAGAGGAATGCTACATTACACGTCTAGTCCATTTTCTGCGTTTCAGAACGGGATTGCAGAGAGAAAGAATTCCACATTACAAACCATGATTAGATGCACATTGGAGGATGCTGGCTTAAGCAAACAATTTTGGTCAGAAGCCTTACATTATTCAAATTACACACAAAATAGAACCGGGTCCAGTATTGTAAATAAGACACCATATGAAGTAATGTATAATAGGAAACCAAAATTAGCACACATGCACATATTTGGAGTCACTGCAGACGTACACATACCTAAGCAGTTGAGAAGAAAGGGAGAAAACGTATCCAGAAGACTCAGATTTATGGGATATGAAACTGGCACCAAAGGGTACAGATTCATTGATAATAATAACAAATTTATAGTTTCCAGAACAGCTGTGTTCCATGAACAGGCCAACTGGTCTAAATTACATCTTAATGAAATATTTCCAAATAAATGTAAAGATACAAAATCTCATGAGAAAGGGACCATAGAAAAACAGGATATCAACAAATATAAAAGCAAAACCAAAACTTGGACAAATAGCCAACACAAAATAAAGACAGACACACTAACAAAAAAAGAAGCAAGATATTTGCATGATAACAATAGCAAACCTGAAAGAGTCATTAGAAACAACAGAAATCAAATGCCAAATAAATACAGAGATTACATAATGCATATGGATGGTGAGCCAATAACACCTAATACTTATGAGGAAGTGTTAAAACTCCCTCGTGAAGAAAAAGAAAAATGGGAATTAGCTATGAAAAAAGAGATGGAAAGTTTACAAGGATTAAATGTATTTACACCTGCAATTGCACCTAAAGATAAAACAATTATTGGTACCAGGTGGATATATAAAATTAAGAACTTAGAAGGAGGCAATACTCTATATAAAGCTAGATTAGTTGCACAAGGTTATGCACAGAAATATCCGGAGGACTATACTGACACGTATTCCCCCACTGTAAGAACAGAGAGTGTCAAAACAGCTCTAGTGGTAGCATCAGCACTCAATCTTGATGTATTTCAATATGACATACAGACTGCGTATCTACACGCAAAACTAGATAAGGAAATATACGTAAGAGCACCTCACAGTCAATACACCAACAAAAATGAAATTTGGCTGTTGAACAAGAGTTTATACGGATTAAAACAATCTGGTAAAAGATGGTATGATTGTCTAGTAAAAGTACTTAAGACCATGGATTTCAACGCTACCACTGCTGATAACTGTTTCTTTGTCAAAAAGGGTGATGATCACATTGAATTTGTGTTGATTTATGTAGATGACATTTTATATATAGGAAAACACAAAGAGAGAAGAGAAACTTTTGTAAATAAGTTAAATGAACATTTCTCGTTGAAATCTCTAGGTAAAGTGAACAAATATCTTGGTGTTCAAATTAATAAGACTAGAAGGGGATTCAAACTTACTCAGAGAGATAAGATTATAGAACTTTTAAATAAATGCAATTTAAGCAATGCCAAACCCTGTGATACTCCTATGCAAACTGATTTTCTTAGAAATACTGATGAATCTTCCCCTGAATTCAAGGATAACACGTTTTATAGATCAATCATAGGTTCACTTCTTTATATATCTAATTGGACTAGACCAGATATCGCCTTACCACTCAATTTATTATCCAGACACGTCAGCAAACCAACAATGTATCACTGGGAAGCTGTTAAAAGAATTTTAAGATATCTGAAAAGTACACTAGATTTTTGCTTAGTATTAGAACCTAGTGATAATAAAGAACCAAAGCTTGCATGTTATGCAGATGCGGACTGGGCTGGAGACACATCATGCAGAAAAAGTACATCTGGTTATATTTTTCTCTTAAATGACTGTCCAGTTTACTGGTATACTGGTAAACAAGAACTAGTAGCCACTTCAACGACAGAAGCGGAATATGTTTGTTTATCCAAAGCTGCAAATAACCTTGTATGGTTTAATGATTTAATTTCAGATGTTTGGAAAAAACCTGCTTTGCCTTTTGTTATGCATGAAGACAATAAAGCGGCCATTGAAATATC
Source organism: Pituophis catenifer annectens (assembly GCF_029215685.1). Classification (NCBI taxonomy): domain Eukaryota; kingdom Metazoa; phylum Chordata; class Lepidosauria; order Squamata; family Colubridae; genus Pituophis; species Pituophis catenifer. The sequence goes on from NW_027256882.1 coordinate 53,468,939, forward strand.
TAGATCTGATGCCATTGGACAAAGGTCCAGGCATATAGATATAAAATTTAAACATGTGAGGCAATTATCTCAGGATGGATTTATTAAAGCAGTGCATTGTGATACTTCAGAACAATTAGCTGACATATTGACAAAGCCTTTACCTTCTAAGCAACACAAATATTTAACATCTAAATTGTATGTCTTGTATTGTCCTGAATCAGAATGTAATTGGTGTTGTATAACGAATCGGCATTTAGAGGGGGATTTGTCAGATGTAAATGCCTTATTCTCTAATGTGTAAATAGTATATGAATGGGGTATCAGGGGTTAACTTATTCTTCACTTCTTAATGTATTCATAATTCACCACTCCCACTTATAGCTCCACCCATTGTATATATAAGGAGCCACCTACACCCTTTTCCTTGCTTCTATCTGTGAATATTCGGTGAATATAGAATGCCTATTGTAAATAAAAGGAAGTATATTTAAACCTTTAACTCTCACTAATTTTATTGAGTCTGATCCTGAAAATATTGCAACAGCTCTATTCAGCTGCCCAGACTCCACTCCGCAAGGGATTATGGGATCATAAAAAGGAGATGATGATGATGTAGAGGGGAGGATCCCTTTCAGTCAGAATGTTCTGCCCCAGCTCCGGATCCCAAGGAGTGTGACACACACCAAGCTCCAAAAACTCCGTTTATTACAAACAGACCCCTTTCAAAATGCAGGCTTTTAGTGCAAATGTCCTTATCAGCCTGCTATAAAGTACAAAGAATAAACAAAGTCCGACAAAGGTTGGCAACCAGCCCAGAACCAAGATGTGATAAGAAACTCACTCTCCAAAATGCTCTGCGTAATAATTAAACAGTTGTTTCCAGCAACAATTGCTAACTGCGTGCAACTTAAATAGGCTAAGGGAGTGGCCAATTAGCCCTAAGCCTTACTCTTGAGGAGACCACCTCCTCCTGAGTAGCCACTCCTGCCTTTTGGCAGCCCTGCATGCTCGAGCATTGAGGAGAGGCTCCTCCACTTCGCTCTCTCCACTTGAAGGAGCCTCTGGAGGTTCTGAAGGCCCTGGCTGAGTCTCTGCCTCTGACACCATATCCTCTTCAGCCTCCTCGCTGTCCGACGCGAACGCCGGCTGCACAGGCTGCTGGCGTGACACCACACCAGCTTCCTCGTCGTCAGGATCAGCCACAAGCCGCGCAGGCCGCTGGCGGGCCGCAACACAGAAACAACAGGACATGTGATACATGAGGCATATGTGTCACACTCTCAAGGATCTGCTGCGAATTGTGTACAGTTTAGATTCCAGACAAGAATCTATTGGTTTATGCAGCTCCAAACCACAGAAGGTATTATATTTCCATCTCAATTCGTTCCAAATCAGACAATGTGATTGTCTGGATTTGTTTTCTCATTTTGTCTCTCATAGTTGAGGTCTACCTATGATGTCAATTACAGGCCTCTCTCATCTTTTTAAGTGGGAGAACTTGCACAATTGGTGGCTAAATACTTTTTTGCCCCACTAGTAAATAACACTTTTCTAAACATTTCTGTTTTTTCTTTTTTTCTGAACATTTCTAACTCTAACCCTAGGAAACCACCTATTTTCCCCTTTTATTTCATTCCCCACCTCACAATCTACAGATAGTAGATATACTATGACTTAAGGTAGTTTATATGGTTTTGGCTTAGCATGATGTATGGGTAGTTTGTAAATCAAGGTTTAGGATTTAAAATTGTGTATGACTATGACTTATTCAAGAAACTGTAACTCAAGTAAACTTTATACTCAGGGTAATGTAACATAGAGAGCTTTTTAACCTAATATCGGGTTCTGTCTAGAAACATTAACCAGAGTAGACAGATGACAGTCTATGATCGGATAAGAGAGAAGGTATAGAATTTATACTTTGTCATACTTCAGATCCTTCACACATTTTTCCAGAAATGTCTTGAACTTCCTTTTCTCTTATCCTGAATCAGCCCTTTAAAAATGTACTACCAAGGCTTAAAGAGCCTTGGTAGTACAGTGGTCTAAAGCACCCTGTTATTAAGACCAGCTGCCTGTAATTACTGCAGGTTCGAATCTCGCCAGGCTCAAGGTTGACTCAGCCTTCCATCCTTTCTAAGGTAGGTAAATTGAGGACCCAGTTGTGGGGGCAATAAGCTGACTTTGTATAAATATACAAAAGTATGAAGGCTATTGCTTAACGCATTGTAAGCTGCCCTGAGTCTCCGGAGCATATAAATTAAAGCAAAAAAAAAAAAAAAGTTATGATAGTGCTGAATGAGAACACTTACAACTGGTCCTCAAAGTTGTGGCTGTTGTAATATCCCTACAGTCTCATGATTGCAATTCAGGTGCTTGGCGATTTGCGCACAAGTATAATGGTTATATTGTCTTGTGGTCATGTGATCCCTGTTTGTGACCTTCACTGGCAAGCAAAGTCAATAATAGCCAGAAAGAAGCCACAAGTTGTGGTTATGTGACATGATGCTTAACAACCATAGGTGATGCTTTTAATGACCGCAACCAGAAATGCCAGAACTGCCTTTGTAAGATAATGCAGTCACATGATTTATTTATTTATTTATTTTTGCTTTACCATCACATTGCTTAGCAACAGAGTTCCTGGTCCAATTACAGTTATTAACTGAGGACTTCCTGTAGTAAAATCTTCTGCGTATATGATTTATTATTTGCAAATATAACGGCTTCCCTAATAGAATCAAATCTGTAAAGCTTCTGCTGTTAGAATGTGGGGCTAAATTTTCAGAAGCCTGACAATAATCAGCCTTCTCAATTAAAAAAAAAAAGAAGAAGGAGGAGGCATTGTTAAGTCATTGATTACATTCTTTATAGGAAAACAACTCAATTTAATTAGATTTGCCAAAAAACAGATGGTTGTCATAGTTACATATTTACATGTCAGGATCAGCCATCTTTAATTAGAGGCCATCTGAGAGTTTGGATATGCATATATAAATGGATCGTTTCCAGAATGTTTTACTCAGTGAAATTTTTTGCATCTCCTATAGGCTTTTTAACCCAGGGTCAACAACAACCAGGAAATTTATCTCCATGATAATACATAAAGCCTTCATTGAGGAAACTAATATTTAATAAAATATTCTTCTCAGGTCAAAAAAAATACCCCTTTTAGAAATCTAGACAGCTTGTAAAATCATTTCTCACTTCGGATTCTGTTTCATGCATACATATCTACTTGGGGCAAATGATAGGACCCAGCAGGAGATTGGCCATCTGTCAGATCTTCTCCCAGATGCTGCTAGTTGCAGATATTAACTAAGAAAATGGTGATTCTTTCCTAGCTCTTCAAAGCAGTTATCTGTAGTTTATGAAGTAAGCAACAAGCAGATCAACAACAGTATTTGGTACAAGAGGTAGAAATGGTACAGTATATCACAGAAGTGAGTACACCCCCTCACATTTTGTAAATGTTTAAGTATAACTTTTCATGTGACAACACTGAAGAAATGACACTTGGCTACAATGTAAAGTAGTGAGTATACAGCTTGTATAACAGTGTAAATGTATGTCCCCTCAAAATAACACAACACACAGTCATTAATGTCTAAACTGCTGGCAACAAAAGTGAGTACACCTCTAAGTGATAATGTCCAAATGGGACCCAATGTGTCAATATTTTGTGTGGCTATCATTATTTTCCAGCACTACCTTAACCCTCTTGGGCATAGAGTTCACCAGAGCTTCACGGGTTGCCACTGGCGTCCTCTTCCACTCCTCTGTGACAACGTCACGGAGCTGGTGGATGTTAGAGACCTCGTGCACCTCCATCTTCCATTTCAGGATGCCCCACATCAATGCTCAATTGGGTTTAGGTCTGGAGACATGCTTGGCCAGTCCATCACCTTTACCCTCAGCTTCTTTAGCATGGCAGTGGTCGTTTTGGAGGTGTGTTTGGGGTCATTATCATTTCTTCAGTGTTGTCACATGAAAAAATATACTTTAATATTTACAAAATGTGAGGGGGTATACTCTCTTCTGTGATATACTGTATGTGTTTTTGTGTTGCCAAAACAAAGAAAATACTAGGATGGATGGATGGATGGATGGATGGATGGATGGATGGATGGATGGATATCAAGGTACCTATAAGGAAAAATATCCTGCAGGAAACTGTGGATGGACAGCTTCAAGATTCCCATTGTTCTTTCTTCTGTCTTTCATCTTTAAACTGGGCTTGGACCATCAAACAGGTTGTGAATAAACTTTCCAACTATCCTCTGTCACTGTTGCAAGCCGAGTGTTGGTTTTAGTGAGTTGAACCCATGGCTACTATGTAAATTGGGAGAAGGAGAAAGCTAAACTGCCTTCTCCAAATACAATAAACATCATATTCAATATAGTCGTGTGAATCGCATACCTGTACTTAAAATAAAACAGCTAAACCAATTGTCACCCTTGTTAATTGATAAATCTGTTAGTTGGTTAGATTAACTAACCCAATGAAACCTTTCATTGGAAACCTGGATTAAAATATATGATTAATATTCAAAGTTAAAACTTTGAATTAATTTTGCATTTGACTGACAAAGGTCACTCTTTTAAAGACAGCAAAGTCCACATTCTGGACAGAGAGGACCACTGGTTTGAAAGAGGGGTCAAAGAAGCCATCTGCATTAAAATTAAACAGCAACCCTCTGTCAACAGAGGAGGAGGGATACAACATCACCTGTCTCCTCTTCACAACATAGTCCTTTCAGATTCCACATCCATTTGCATCTGATTCAGGTGACATTCAAAGTGAAAGAAATTGTGGATATTTGAAGTTGCCCATTGTGCAGTACCAAAAAAAGGAAAAGTCACTGAGTGTATTAACTGGATTTCCAGAAGCCCAGGATTCGCCTTTGGTATGTCTGCACTAGATGCTTTCCCTTATTTGTTGCCATTTGTTAAGAAAGAAAGGAACAGAATTTCCCCATCCCAGTGTTGGGGTCCTTTTAATGACAATAAAGTCCCTGAGTAATTGAGTCTGGACCGGAGACCAAGAATGGAGAAAATGTAAACATATAACTGTTTTTTTTTTTAAAATTGATTTATATGCCGCCCTTCTCCAGAAACTCAGGGCGGCTTACAATGTGCTAAGCAATAGCCTTCATCCTTTTGTATATTTATACAAAGTCAGCTTATTGCCCCCACAACTGGGTCCTCATTTCACCTACCTTAGAAAGGATGGAAGACTGAGTCAACCTTGAGCCTGGTGAGATTTGAACTTGCAGTAATTGCAAGCAGCAGATGTTAATAACAGTGCTTTAGTCCACTGTACTACAGGCTCCTGGAATGGCAGCTGAACAAGAGGTTGCTAAGTAAGGACTGTTTGTATTTTAGGTTGTGTATACATATACAAATACATACACCAATGTGTAATTTTTCTCATCAGCCTGAAGTAATCCAGTGCAAGATGAAGGATTCGTCACTGAAGATTATAGACTATAATCTGACATGCTGATCTAATGTGAGTTGGTAAAAATATCTAAATTCTCAGTCTAGAACAGAGAGAAAAATAACCTGGTTCTAAATGTTAATAAAACAAAGGAGATCATTGTAAATTTTAGAAAGAGCCAGCATAGTCATACTCCACTCCAGTGGTGGGTTTCTACCTGTTCTCCCCGGTCCAGGCAAACCGGTAGTGGCGGTGGGGGGAGGCTCCGCCCACCCACCCAGACGTCATCATAGACCTCTGCACATGCGCGCTCTCACAGTTCCGAACTGGTAGCAAAGGTAAGTGGAATCCATTACTGCTCCACACAGTATCAAGGATGCAGCTGTAGAGGTGGTCAACAGTATCTGGGAGTGTAGATCTGAGGTGGGATTCACTTACCTTCCCTACCAGTTTGCAAATGTGAGCATATGCACATGTGCACGGCCTTCTGCACATGTGCAGTGCTCATGCATTATATCCCGACGGGTGGGCGGAGCCTCCCGCAGTTGTCACAATCAGTTCGCCCGGACCAGATAGAACCAGTTGAATCTCACCTCTGGTGTAGATAACTAACAATCTGAATTGGTTTCTCCACACGTCATCCTTAGTGAAGCTGCAAACCAGTTTCTGCTTTTCCTGCATCAGATGAAGAGAACACATTTTTCTCGTTCTCTTCTGGCCACTTTTTACAGAGGCACAATTTAGAGTGTTTTAACTGCATCAGGCAGCAGTGCCTCAGATAGAAAGTACATACAGAGCAGGGGTGAAATCTAATTTTTTTGGCTACCGGTTCTGTGGGCGTGGCTTAATTAGTGGGCATGGCTTGGTGGTAAGGTGACTGGGTGGGCGTGGCCAAGTCAATGTCACTTCTTTGCCCTTTTTTTAACCTACAAAACAGAACACAACACAACTGGTTCACCCACAATGTAAAAGCAGCTGTGCTAGACTCAAAATGGCCCCGCAACAAGCAGGAACCTTACACAGCCACAAAAAGCCCAAAAAAACAACTTTCACACTTTACACACACACACAACACAATACAACACAACACAACACAACTGGCTCACCCACAATGTAAAAGCAGCTGTTCTAGTCCCAAAATGGCCCCTGCAACAAGCAGAAACCTCACACAGCCACAAAAAGCCCAAAAAAACAACTTTCACACTTTACACACACAAAATTCCACATACAGCTTTGTGAGGTGTTGTGTGTTTGTGTAGTTAGAGTGAAACACTACAGAAACACACTCAGTCTCAGAAAGCAGCACAAATATTATTTTATTTTATTTTTATTTTTATATAAAAGCAGCTAAATTTAAAACTTCCTAAACCTTAAATGGCTAGGTCTAAAAAAAGAACAACAAACCCCCCCCCAATTAATTATTTTTTTAAAGCTCCCAAAGGGGAAAAAAACTTATCCAATAGAACAGGGGTCTCCAACCTTGGCAACTTTAAGACTTGTGGACTTCAACTCCCAGAATTCCTCAGCCAGCTTTGCTGGGAGTTGGAAGTCCACAAGTCTAGCAGGCAGGCAAAAAGAGCTGCTCACCGATGAGCTTGATTGCAGGCAGGGAGATTCAGTTGCTTGCTGATGCATGGATTGCGATCGTCATGTGATCAGCAGCTAAGGTAAGCAAGCTGGAGGCTGGGGGGGGGGGGATAAAAAAGGAAACTTTTTTTCTTTTACATGGCTCTGGCGATCCAAGCTGAGTTGCCTGATTAGCAGGCAACTCAGCTGGAATGTCAGAGCTTGGCTGGTCAGAGCCATTTAAAAGGAAAAAAAAGGCTCTGATGATCGTGGGGCTCAGCTGGGCATGGGGGGTGGGGGCAGGGATTTTTGCTACCGGTTCTCCGAACTGCCCGCCCGCCATCGCTACCTATTCGCCCGAGCCGGTCTGAACCGGGAGCATTTCACCCCTGATACAGAGAGTGGTAAAGACCTCGAGATTATAGGAAGCTTGCTTTCTAGGTTATTTATGATATTGCTTATAAGCTCTATGTGCTTAGAACTCGAAGCACTGTTAGAGATCCAACACACTCTCTTTATGGTTTCCTTCTGTTGCTCCCTCCTGGGAGGAGTTTTCAAAGTATTTCGAGCAGGACTACCAGATTCTGGAACAGATTTGTTCCCTGTGTTATCCGTCTGGTAAACTCACAAGATTCATTTTTCTCGCCATGTACATCTATACATCCAAACTAGACTGTGTTGTTTCTCTGTGTCATATAATATATGTGGGTATATGCATAATTTTGTATGTATGTATTTATTTATTTTGTCATGTTTATGTAGTGCATATTTTACTTAGAGTAAGAGCTGTTTGACAGAGAAAACATACCCTCAAAAAGGCTGGTAATCTCTGGATTTGTTCAGACTGGACATCTATCCTTCAGTTGGATTCCTATGCTGAACTGAAGATAGATCTTGATGGCCTGTTCAAAAAAGAAGAAGAAAGAAGAAACAGTGTACAAACTTCAATTCATACACAAATGCAATGCAACATCTACTCGCTCAACATAAGAAGATTGCATGCAGTCAATCCTAGGCTGTCAAGTTAGAACATAGAATAATAGAGTTGGAAGGGACCTTGGAGCTTGTCTAGTCCAACCCCATTTCAGACAAATGGTTGTCCAATCTCTTTTTGAAAGTCTCTAGTGATGGAGCACTCACAACTTCTGAAGGCAAGCTATTCCACTGGTTGATTGCTCTCACCATTTGGAAATTTCTCCTTGGTTTGTATTGCTTGTATTGCTTCTTTAAAGGAACAGATTGGATTTGATGATGAAAGCCTCTACTTAGGGGTAGGTGGGGGAAAGCTGTTAGCAGTCAAATTAAAAAAGATGATCCTGTATCTCAGCACATACTGCAGCAGCTTCAGATGCCTATATTACCTGTCTCCACTCATAAAACCGGCAGACTGCAGAAGGAAAGAGTGTTTGCAACCAAACTGCAAGCATTACTAGGGCTATTCACAGCTGCTTCTGTTAAATCAAGAGCTGTTATTACTATTTCAGTTTCTTTGATCTATGGCCATGGACAGTTATAAATCATGGCTCTTGGCGGATAACATCCTCATTTCTTGTGCCAAATGCTTGATATATATTTAAGTATGCCCAAAAAGAAGCTGTTTTAAACATTTGTACACCAAAGCAGACAACAAATGGCTGCTTATTGCATCCAAAGGCAACAGAAGCTAAAGCTGATGTTAACTTAGCCAAAATACAAATCTCAAATAATCATTTAAGTTTATTTAAGGTAATTTTGTGAGAATCAACCCTGAATATTTATTTGTTCAGGTTGGTGGTTCATGATACAATGAAGCCATGACTGTACTCAGGTTCAGTGGTGGGTTCCTCCCAGTTTGGCCCGGTTTGGCCGAGCCGGTAGCGGTGATGATATGACGTCACTGAACCGGTTCTCTTTCAGGAGCTGGGCCCTCCCACCCACCCCCCCGCATTATTCTTACCTTTTATTTGGCTCTGCCCCCAATCTATTCGCTGCCTCCCGAGTCCCAGCTGATCGGCTAGAAGGAAAAAGCTGTTTAAACTCTTGCCACGGAGCTTCAAAGGGCCGCCCTACAGCTCATCAGTGTTAAAAGGCAGTGCGGTGGGAGACTGATGCCTCCAAAAACAAGTGGGTAGACCGGTGCCTACAAAAACAAATGGGTAGACTGGAACGCTCCAAGAACAAATGGGTAGACTGGTACAGCTCTGCAAGCAGTTAAAAGCCTGGTAGACCAGTACCTCTGCTAAATCCTAAAGAATTGTCACATGACCATCAAACCATGCCCACAAAATAAGCCACGCCCACACAACCAGTAGTAAAAAATTTTAGAACCCACCCCTGTTCAGGTTTGCATAGTTTCTGAAGTACTCGAGAATTGTTCTTTCCCTATTCAATATTCTTTTTTCTGCACTCAGGTATTATGGTTTGCAAACTATATGGAAAAGCTTGAGAGATCATTTTTGTTCAACCTGAGTTACAATCTGTTAGGGTAATGATGATTTGATAGCTGACCAGCTGCTGTAATATTGTAATACTGTAACAATGATGCAATGGTAGCATTGAGTCAGAAGGATTATTTGACTGCTACCGCTTTAAGAAGCTGTAATATAAGAAAGGCCCTGCGAGGGTGTACCTCTCTCTCTCTGTGTGCTTCTGTACTATAGTTGATGATTGATTGTCTGACTTTGCCTAGTATGTGTATGTATATATTCCATGTAGATAAACCACTATTTGAAAGACAAATCTCTGTTTACTATATTTTGCTCCTGGGTTGTCTCAAAATAATCACACTGTGCACACTTTGACACAATCGCTAAATAATAAAATAAATAATTTATTTTATTTATTTAAATTTATTAGTTGCCCAACTGAAATGGATGCTGGATGATGTACAAAAGTAGGGAAAACATAAAAACAGCTAAAACCTTTGCATCATACATGCAGTCCGGACTAAAATAATCCAATGGACAGCAAAAACATCAAAAGAAAACAGGGGCCATTGAACAAATAATAAATATCAACCCCAGTCCTGCAATCCCCAAAAGAGGGTCCTGTTCTAATCGTTGGAGGTATATGATTCTCTAGAGGATTGAGGGAACCACAACGGAGGCACCAATCTTCCTAGATCTTAGGTACACTTCCTGGAGATGATACTGTGGCCCAAGCCACAGTATGTAGAGCCCATGTAGAGGATCATCCTAAACAGGGCCACCAGAAGGCTATTGGAAAATGCAATAAAGGTGGAGAAATAGCAATGTTTCACCACCCTTATCGCCATGATGTAGGCTCTAATGTGGGCTCTTGCTTGCATTTGATCACATACATTCTTTGTCTTTTTCCAACAATACTCCAGGGATAGTTTCTGGCATTTCACCTGTCAGAGCTCCTCAGAAAACCAAAGAACATGTCAAGATCAGGTTCTACTTACTTTTACTACCAGTTCGCAGCGGGACCGTGTGTGTGTGCTCACTTTGCTTGCGCGCGCACTCTTCTGCGCTAGTGCAGAAGCTTCTATGCATGCACAGAAGCAATTGATGACATCGGGGTCAGTAGGTGGAGCCTCCCGCCGGTTTTACTACCGGTTCTATAGAATTGGTGCGAACCGGGGGCAACCCCCAACTGGTCAAGATTGGCATACAGAAGATGGCTTCATAGGAGCAATCTGATCCAGGGCCTATCTCTGGCTGCAGGAACAATCTGATTACATGCCTATCTCTGGCTGCAGCCAAGACCTTGACCAAAGTGCCTGACAGGTCCTTGAGAAAAATCCCAAGCAACTTCTAAAATCAGGGTCCACCAGTTGCCTATAGTGGCCAGCTGAATATACCCTATTTGTTAGAATACTTTGGTTCTAAGCCTGATTATTCCTTCTATTGCATAAATTCTTATTTCAAATTCTTTGTACTCTTTGATTACTATATTGACCCTAAACCTAAATTTCCACAGTCAGGAGCATGGTTACCTGCAGCGGATCATTAATCCACTTTAATCCACTTAGTTCTTCAAATCAGCCAAGGTCGGCTAGGTCATGCCATCCAAACACTAACGATGACCAGTCCAGTTTTCTTTTTCAAGATCAGCCATTGTCAGCTCGTTTCTGCCACCTGGTTAGTCATAATACCTCGTGAAAGAGCAATGGCCTTGGTAGGAGTTTGGAGTCACTGGAAGAATCTGAGTGAAGAAACTTTTACATGCAGTGTTTCTTCTTTTCCTGTTCATGAGCTCACATACCATCAAGATTTGACAGATAGGAATCATTTTTGGCGTGGGACTCATGTTCCTTTATAACTAAGTATCTAGGGCTTGTAGGTTTTAGCTAGAAGCATAATGTTCAGCACATAATTTGCCTGGAGCCACTGGATGGAATTGATCATATGTACTTATAGGAAGTCAGGAAGATGATCTTGATGGAAATATACAGAATCTGTTGCCTAGTCAAAAAGGGTTGAAATATTTTTACCATGAGATAATGTTTCAAAACTGTCCAAACAGACACCCCTCCCCTCCCCCAATTCACTGAACAATAAGGAGATGGAGGAGCTACAGAACAAGTAGACTTAGATGACTGACTTAGTAGACTCAGGAAGGCTGTACTTCCTGAGAATGCTCAGGAAGATAATCTATCTCAGCATCTATTTCTGTCCTACTATCGCAGCACCATTGAGATACGGCATTCTTGCATGGTATGGGAGCAGCTCTGTAGCAGACAAAAAAGCTCTACAGAGAATCATTAAAACTGCCCAGAATATTATCGGACTCCAGCTACCAGCCCTGGATGATATCTTTGAATCTCGCTGTTTGAGGAAGTTGCATAACATTCTCAGAGACTCTTCCTATCCTGCTTACAATCTTTTTGGACTGTTGCCTTCTGGTAGAAGATACAGAACAATTAAAACTAGGACCACACGTTTTCTGAAGAGCTATAATTGCACTCAACAATGAACTAAAGAGCCATCATCAGTGAGCTGCTGGACAGCATTACTTGGTCTGTTGTGTGGATGTTTGGGTGGTTTAGGGGTGGGGAATTTGTGGTGGGTTGGAATGTGTTTGGGGATTGTTATGTGTGTTGGACCTGGTCTTTGGGTATTATGGGAATTTCATTGTATGGCTATACTGTGTATGCACGTACAATGACAATAAAGTTGTTGTTGTTGTTGTTGTTGTTGTTGTTGTTATTTACACAAACTTGACAGTATACACAGCAAACAAGATAACCATGCTGGATTTCATATCTCAAATCACTAGTCAAACACTTCCCAAGTGTTTAGGACTGCATGATTATGTGAGTAGATCCCAGTAAGGTGGCCTTCTGCAGCTGACCAATGATGATCTTGTCAGCGCCAATTGTTTTTAAGTGCTTGCTTAAGTCTTTAGGCACAGCACCCAGTGTGCCGAGTACCACTGGAACCACCTGCACTGGTTTATGCCAGAGTCTCTACAGTTCAATTCTCAAGTCCTGATATCTGGTGACTTTTTCAAGTTGTTTCTCATCGATTCTGCTGTCACCAGGTATGGCAATGTCCACACTTTTTTCTTCTCCACAATCGTGATATCTGGGGTATTCTTCTCCACAATCGTGATATCCAGTGTTCCAAAACTTTGTCAGTCTGTATTCGGAAGTTCCACAGTAGTTTTGCATGCAGTAGTTTTGCATTATTATTATTATTATTATTATTATTATTATTATTATTATTATTATTATTATTATTATTATTATTATTATGTATTCCTCCAAGGGCTCCAATTACAATCGGGACAACACACAATTTCTTTTTCCATAGTCGCTCAACTTCAATTTGCAAGTCCCGGTACTTTGTGATTTTTTCTTGCTGCTTATCTTCAATCCGTGCATCACCAGGTATTGCAATGTCAATGAACCGTAATAATAATAATAATAATAATAATAATAATAATAATAATAATAATAATAATAATAATAATAAGTAGTAGTAGTAGTAGTAATAGTAGTAGTAGTAGTAGTAGTAATGATGATAAGACAATAGCTGTGTGTCCCTGTTCTTAATTAAAATTATGTATCGATTTCTGAAACCAAAGTAAGTAAACCAAACCAATAGTATAACTATGCAAATTGTATTTATGCAGATTTTCTTTCTAGAAAACATGTATATTTGTGTTTCTTATCTAAAAGAACTGTTATTACTTAAATGTTATTGGCCAGGAGACCTAGTAATATGCTGAAGGAAAAATCTAATCAGGATGTAGATCTTCATTGACTGGAATGAATTAAACTAAAGGAGCAATGTAGCATGAATCCACTATATAGACCTGATTTCTTTTTCTACATGAGCAGTTTATTGTGTAAGGGAATGGATGAGAAATTGTGTCAAGGATCATGAATTATGAGAATTATGAATTGTGAGGGGGAAAAAAAAAACCATTGTTAGAAACTGGAGCAAAAATCCAAGTTGTGAGCAATCTGATGAGTAGCATTTTAATCAGTGTCAGTGTCATCAAGGGCTGACATGACTGTTCTCTCCTTATTAGCTTTGCAGATTCAGCTCTAACCTCTTACAGGCAACTGGTAACAAAGAGAAAGAAGCAGAACTACAAACAGCAGGTCAGATTAGACATTCTACATCATGCAATGATCTACTTTGACCAATAGCAATTGCCTTCAATCTCAGACAGCAACTATCCCTTACCCCCAGTTTATCCATGTATAAACTGGAGAGGCCAGGACTGATTCTACTATTAGCCAGTTCATGGTAACTATCTTTACCAGCAAATGCTTAAAGCTGTGTTATGGACAACAATAGCCCCTTCCAGTTCAAATTTTTTTACTACCGGTTCTGTGGGTGTGGCTTGGTGGGCGTGGCAGGGGAAGGATACTGTAAAATCTCCATTCCCCCCCCCCACTCCAGGGGAAGGTTACTGCAAAATCCCCATTTCCTCCTGATCAGCTGGGACTCGGGAGGCAGAGAATAGATGGGGGCGGAGCCAGTAAGAGGTGGTATTTACCGGTTCTCCGAACTACTCAAAATTTCTGCTACCGGTTCTCCAGAACTGGTCAGAACCTGCTGAAACCCACCTCTGGCCCCTTCCTATTCTTCCAGAGTCTTGGTTGTTTTCTTGCAGACATTTCATTACCCAGCTAGGTAACATCATCGGTGCTAGAAGTGAGGTTTGATCTCTGCTTATATACAAGGTTTGCCCTGTCATTGTTGGTGGGAATGTTCTTGGTGGTTCCTTGATGTTGTTCTAATTGTGTGAATTGGTAGTTCCTTGACTGGGGTATTGTTTATGGCTTGATTGTTGATGTAGCATTAATCTTGGAGTTAAACTCTGCTTATCTGGGTGTTGATTGCTGGCAAGGGGATGTTTTGGTCTTTTTGTTTCCTTTGCTTCTAAACTAGGCAGTTGTACTCACTATGCTTTTAAGTTAGACAGCTGCACTCAAATATTTCACTGCCACTGCTGTCTGATTCAAATGTGTCTTCTTGATGGCAGCGATGGTGCCATTTCATCCCTTTTCTCAGAAAGCACAAATCTTGGCTTGGGACTTTCTATCTCTCTGGAATCGGCAACATCAGTATTCAAGCTGTATGCAGTCTTCAGCTTTTAGTTTCAAAAGCCCTCTACAAAAGGTCAGCCGTGGTAAGAGCACTTTCCTATTTCTGCAGCCCTGTTGCTGGGAGAAGAGGAGAAAAAGGATGCCAGAAAAAGGAAGTGAAGGACAGAGGAGAAAAAAACAACAACACAATTTGTTTGGAAGAGTGGGAGAATGTCAAAGGAAGAAAAAAACTTATCCTCCCTACTTACCCCTCTCCCACCATAAAATTCCAACAGAAAATAACTGCATGATAGGAAAGGTGTGGGAAGCCTATTCCCCTTCTACATGTAACACAAAACCCTATGTTCTACCCCTAACCTTCCTTAAGGTCAACAACATCCATTGGGCAAAGATGCAGAAGACAAGCGTGTTAAAAGTAGTGATGATGCATTGGAAAAGGGAACTTTCATTGGGTGGCATCTTATCTGAGAATTCCTTAAACTATGGACCCCGCAATGAATAGGAGCACTTGCATAGGATTACACACTTCTTTCCAAAATAGTTAATTCTAACTCTTTCTTGTTTGGTGAAAAGAAGGACTGGGGTGACATGATAGCAGTGTTCCAATCTCTCACAAAGAAGAGAGAGTCAAGCTATTCTCCAAAGCACCTGAGGGCAGGACAAGAAGCAATGGGTGGAATCTAATCAAGGAGAGAAGCAACCTAGAACTAAGGAGAAATTTCCTGACAGTTAGAACAATTAATCAGTGGAACAACTTGCCTCCAGAAGTTGCAAATGCTCCAACACTGGAAGTTTTTAAGAAGAGATTGGATAACCATTTGTCTGAAATGGTATAGGGTTTCCTGCCTAAGCAGGGGTTTGGAATAGAAGACCTCCAAGGTCCCTTCCAACTCTGTTATCCTATCCTATCCTATCCTATCCTATCCTATCCTATCCTATCCTATCCTATCCTATCCTATCCTATCCTTCATGCTTGATGAGTTTTTATTCAGATGCCCTTTGTTAGAGGAGGTAGGACAAGCTCCCATCATCATATGGCACATCCCTATTTTTCCCATGCATGGAGGAATTCACATGTACCATCTGCAACCTGTCATTCTCTAGTTATGAGGTTCTCCATTATCAGAATTTCCAGTTATTCACTTTCTATTCTGGCTCAAAAAAGACATCAGGGGCATCCCTATGCTGCCTGAGATAGATATGGGCTATTGTTAATCCAGTGTAGCATTTTTTAAAAAAATGAAAGATAGTGGGTGCTTTTGCTAATAATATATAACTAGCTCTGAAGTCCTCTATTCTTTGGACCATAATACAGATTAATTCATCATTAGACTTCATGAAATACATTAAATTAGATTCTAGCTGTGGTATGCATTACTATAAGCTGAGAGGGAAGGAAAGCAGAACCACAGATCTGTTCATCAGCTAAATAACTGAGCTAAATGCAAACTTCGATTGGACATAAAGCCATCAAAAAACAATATGGGGAAGAATGATGGCAGCACTGCTGAGCCACTAATGTCCCCATAAAACTACTAATGTATAATACGTTTCATGTTTTGGGTTTGATAAAGGAAGGAGAAAGTGGAAAAGAGGTCGAGGAAACTAAGGTCAATATGCAATTTAGATTATGGAGCTCAGAAAAGTAATAAATGATCAGGGTAAAGTTTCAAAGGGAAACAATATAGGGCTGTTAAGATGAGTTCCACACTGTTCCTTGGCAAGCTCTAAAATAGAAGTTGTGTTTGCACAGCATCTGAATTGTGTTTTATTATGGGGGGGGGGGATATACCACACACTGAATTATGAACACTCAGGGATCACACAACACAGGAGCTGTATTCCTACCACCCACTTGTCCATAATTAGTTAAACTTGGTTTATATATCCCACTTTGTTGGATTCATAGGATGCACTAAACAATAAACTCATCCCATAGGCTGGATTCACACAGCAGCTAGTCTACAGTGTGATGAGCTAGACTGAGCCGCATATTAGCCAACTAAATCTTTGTTTACAGAGATTCTTATGAACCCAGCCCTAAACCTTAATTAGAATGTCTCCTAATGAAGAATTTCAACTCTATCAACTAAATAATGTATCTATTATCCTGAGACAAAGAGAAGGAATCCTCTGTTTTTAGGAGCAAAATCAGTAGTGGGTTGCTACCGGTTCGCCCAGGATTGGGCGAACTGGTAGAGTGGTGGTGGAAGACTCCGCCCACCCACCCAGATGTCTCTGTGCCTGCGCAGAAGCTTTGCGCACGTGTGTGAGCGCGAACGCACCCATGAGCAAAACTGTAGCAATGGGATTTGAGACCAACTACTGAGCAAAATATGGTGTTTTACATTAGGAGCTAGCCAGACTTCTATGAAATAGATGGGGTGGGGGGGAATGACTGGATCAGAACTCAGTGATAAGAGATGATTCCCTTTAGGATCAGTTAGCAGGGCGAAAAAACAGAAAATAAAACCTTATATTGAGCTAGAGAATAGGAACTGTGGAGTGGTGAACCAAAGTCCTATTCTTTTAATTGAAGATAATATCCATAAGGCTTATTAGATCTGCTGTCAATATGAAAAGGATAACACAACTTGAAAATAAAGAAGCAAAAGAGAAAGAGATAGAGGGAACATTACATGGGATATGCTGAACAGTTGGGATTGATATGAAGGGGGAGAGAATTATTTCCAATATTTTAGTTCAAGATAATTTGTCTAATTCAGGGGTGGGCAATTGTGGCTCTTTTACCACCTTTGGACTTCAACTCCCAGAATTCCTGAGACAGCCAAGCTGGCCTAGTTTGTTTCCTGTGATGCTGAGATAAAGAAAGATCATAACTATTGGCATTGAACATGAGCAGAGCAGGGGTGGGTTTTACTTACCTTTACTACCGGTTCGCAGCGGGGCCGCGCACACACTCTCTTCTGCGCATGTACAGAAGCTTCCGCACATGTGCAGAAGCATTTTGATGACGTTAGGGTTGGTGGGCGGAGCCTCCCACCGGTTTTACTACCGGTTCTATAGAACCGGTGCTAACGGGGGGCAACCCACCACTGGAGCAGAGGTCTGACAGTTTAGCAATAGCAATAGAACTTTGACTTATATACCACTTCACAATCCTTTACAGCCCTTTCTAAGCGGTTTACAGAGTCAGCATATTGCCCCCAACAATCTGGGTCCCCATTTTACCCACCTCATAAAACCAACCTTGGAAAGAAAAGTCCAGTTATGCGATACTCCAACTTATTACCACGATAACCATAATTCTGGGCTCAATTATGGTAATAAATCAAGGACTAACTAATTAACTAGCTAAAAAAAATAAATGTTGTTAAAGTTAGCAAGTGGTCTACTTTTCTGTGCAAATCTTATTTACGTAAGAGCAAAATTTTCTGGAAAACAAATAACAACAAACCCTGTTTTGTTTTGTTTTGTTTTGTTTTTTTAAAAAATCCCAGACTATACAAGTCCAGAAATAAATAAATACAACTGAATGCATAAATCAAAGGCTTAGAATGTTGGGAGGGACTGCAGAGGTCCTGTACATCTTTCCTACAGGAATGGTAGATTCTTTGGAGGATCTTAGTCTTATCAGGTTTCAGTTGTCTACCTTCAGGGATTGGAGTGTTTATGGTTCAGTGTGTTATGTGCAATCCAGCCAACATATTTAATTTATGATTTTGAGTATGCCACAAACAGAAAATTAGATCACTTCAATAAACCATGATACAATTAACCATGACATAATCGGCACTGAATCCATCCAGAAAACCTTAATAGTTCCAAGAATACTGAATGTACTTTAGCCTTAATGATGAGCCCTGTTCAAGTCTTTCTTTGAGTCTTAAAAATAAACAAACCTGTGAAATACTTATTTTAGTCCAATCAATCAACAGTAGGGCCCATCCATAGGAACATTTACAAGTTTACAGAATGGGTTGATTATTTCAACTTGGGCAAAACCTGGCCTTTTTTCATTGTACTTCTGAACCCACATTAGGAAGGCTACAAATGGAAGCTAAATTCCAGACTCGGTTGGTGGCAAGTGAGCTAGGCAACCTGTTTGCCAGAAGCAAAAATGACCGCAGGTCACAAAGAACTGCTCAGCAAGCCACGGTTGGTGACAGCATCTGAGCCAGACTCCCTGCATTTAGGAGGAGCACCACTGCCTGGCATTCCTAATGTATCCCAGACTATCATTTGCCTTAGTCTCGGTAGGAAATCGAGAAATCTATTTCCATTTTGGGAGCATTATGTTTGCCTGTTTCATGCAGTGCTTCTGATTGACTAACAAGCCTCTCTGCTAACAAGGTTCAACCAACAGCACCTGAGGCAGCCTCTCCAAATTGCTAGCATTTTGTTCCTGAGCTTGAATGAGGTGTTTCAGACAAATGAAAAAGGAGCTCCTGAAATAGCAAATCTGCTGTATTATCCATAGACAAACAAAAACAACCACCTTATGTTTATATGAAATGATTGAATGTTTTTCCTTCTTTCTTTGAGCAGGGGTTGTAAGTTAAAAAAAAAAAGAGTAGAGGTTGGTATTAAGTTACCATGTATATCAGAGGTGGGTTTCAGCAGGTTCTGACCAGTTCTGGAGAACTGGTAACGGAAATTTTGAGTAGTTTGGAGAACCGGTAAATACCACCTGTTACTGGCCCCGCTCCCATCTATTCTCTGCCTCCCGAGTCCCAGCTGATCAGGAGGAAATGGAGATTTTGCAGTAACCTTCCCCTGGAGTGGGAGGGAATGGAGATTTTATAGTATCTCTGCCACGCCCACCAAACCACGCCCACCAAGCCATGCTACACCCACCAAGCCACACCCACAGAACTGGTAGTAAAAAAATTTGATGTATATAGATGTGCACTAGCAAAGAGTAGGTTGGGGGAATCTTGCATTATTCCAGTTTTCAGTTTCTCAACGGTTGGAGTCTATAAAGCACTGGATATAAAAGGAGCAGAAGATTAAATGGATAAAATTCCATGATGTAATAATAAAAACAGTATCCCCCCAATACCACATTTCATTTGTTAAAGGCTTAATATTAGGTGCATAGGAAGATGGCAATTAGCAATCAGAAAGAACATTAAATCTTCAACCTCAAGATTGAATATCCACTGCCAATATGTCTTTCTTAGACTGTGCAGTACTTCAAATTCAAAAGCACAAAGGTGCATTTGAAGAGCTTGGAAGTACAATCATACCGTTTTCAACTCCTTCAAGCAGAGGTGAGTTTTTCAGAATTGTGTGGCAGCTGTAGAAGGAGCCATATAAACCCTGGAAAAGACACAACTGGCTTAGGGAACCAAAGGAAAAGTATGGCATATAGATATATCTTAACATGCCTCATTTTGCTTTTGATTCTGAAACCCTGTGTAGCCTCACTTATTATGATATTTGTAGCCATTTGCCATTCAAAATAATTGTCACGTTCTTTGCAAACTACTTCAGTGGAAAGCAAGATCCTTGTAGAGTTTCTTTAACAAGATTTATTGAAAGGAGATTGGAGAAGATTACAGAAATCTCAGTAAGTAGGCTGCTTTCACATCCAGGTCACAGGTAGTCCTTGACTTACGATCACAGCTGAGACCAGAATTTCTGTTGTTAAGCAAGACAATTGTTAAATGAGTCATATCTATTTTGATGACCTTTTGCCCTGGTTGTTAAGCAAATCACTGCAGTTGTTAAGTGAATCGTGTAGTTAAGCAAATCTGGCTTCTATTGACTTTGCTTCTTGGAATCTGGTTGGGAAGGTCAAAACCATCAATAACATCACACACACACACACACACACACACCAGACACTGCAATTATTATAAATACATGCTGGGTGTCAAGTGCCTAAATTTTAATCTTGTGACCATGGAGATGCTGTGACAATCATAAGTAAGGAGGACTGATTGTAAGTCATTTTTTTATCCCATTGTAATTCTGTATGGTCACTAAACGAATGGTTGTAAATCAAGTACTACCTGTACTATATCGCCCACCAAGATTTGTTGAGGTAGAAACTTTTTCAATCTTTTACTCACAGTCTCTGTGCACACTGATGAGGAGATTGTTCTCTTTCCTAATAAGTGAGAATTGCCTAAGTGGGTCAGCATGTGAATCTCTCTTGGGTTCTGGACATATTGTCACAGTAATCCCAAAACAGATTACCAGGAAGCAAATGAATAAAACTATACAACACTTCAAAAGTTAAAGCCATAATACATGGCAGTAATGACAAAATCGTATCAAGTGATGTAACTAGGTAAGTTCAGCTGAAATCCCAAGTAAACAGGCGGAAAAACTAACATCATTCAGCAGCATTCATAAAGACATGGAATAGTCCCCCCCCCATTAAATAAAATATCAAAATGAAATATACACTTAACCTCCCTACAAAGAGAATCTAATAGGAGAAAATTGTTGGGTAAAATTTATTAATGGGGAAAAGTTAACCGCTCAACTCTTTGCTGTATGTTTCCTTCACAATATACTCATTGTCTTTTATATTTTTGGGAGTGTGGTTTTGTTAAGAAAGAGTCAATTCTGCCCTGAGAGAAGCCATTGAATAATTTTCCTCAGGAACAAGGGAGTGGCACAATGATCAAAACACCACACAGTGTTTTCACTACAACATGTAGCACTAGATTTAGGTTAATCCAGGGGTGGGCTGCTGGGGGTTCGCAGTGGTTCGGGAGAACATCTAGCTAAGATTCTGTGCAGTTTGGAGAACCCCCAAATCTCACTGCTGGCTGGCCACACCCACCCCTCCCCTCCCAGGAGTGTCCACATGGCCCGTTTTGGATGCAGGTAAGTGCAAGGTGTGAGCAGAAGCTCGGGGAGGGCGAAAAACAGGCCTACCGGAAGTTCAGGAAGGCCAGAAATGAGCCCGTTTCCTGCCTCCAGAGGCCCTCCTGAGCCTGGGAGGCCGTTTTTGCCCTCCCGGAGGCTCGAGGAAAGCCTCCAGAGCCTGGGGAGGGCAAAAACGCCCCCCCTCCATGGTGCAGGAGGCCAACTAGCCATGCCCACCATGGCCACGCCCACCCAGCAACCGGGCAGAGAACCCCTTGCTAAAATTTTTGAAGCCCATCCCTGGATTAATCTATATATAGAGAGAATTCTCTATTCTTCTGCTTTACATATATGGCACAGCATATCTTGAACTGAATCTTCATTACAACTTCAGAATCCAAGCTTTTTAAAACAGTTGATTGGCTCTGATAGTTCAGTAAGTATCTTAAATCATTTATTTTTTCATGGGTTTAATTTTAGTACATTTTCTATTTTATCCAGACTAACGGAAAGCACACCTTAAATTTCCCACAGACAGTAGTGAGTGATAATTCCCTATTTAAATTCTTTGCATTCCTGCCTTAAGAAATTTTAGCACCTGACAGAGCCAATTTGTTTCCCGACTGATGGGTCCTTTAAAACAGTCTCACCTAGTAAGGCTTCTTTCAAATATGCTGCATTTGCAGGATTCAGAATTCCAGGTTAAAGGTGTTTGGTGAAATGAAAAATCATTTTTACAATGCTGGGGGGTGGGGTGGGGTGGGGAAGGAATAACTGAATAGCAGAATTGGATCCAACTCCCTGGTCAAGCAATAAACACTATACCATTTCAGTCAAATGATTGTCGAATCTCTTCTTAAAAACCTCCAACGTTGGACCACCCACAGCTTCTAAAGGCAAGTCATTCAACTGATTAATTGTTCTAACTTTTATTATATAATTATTATAACTATTGTTACATGATATTGTTCTAATATATAATTATATGTTTAGGATATTAAGTAATTATATACAGAGCAAAAGAGACTTGAAAAAAACCGAAAGTCAAAAAAAGCAAGGAACAATTAATACCGAAAGAACAGAAATGCAAAAGAATTTTAATTAATTAAAATATTGTTTCAGGAGAGGGCAAACAGGGCCAAAACAAGAAACCTTTACCAGGGTGAACAGAATGAAAAATAAAAGGGACGTAATGACTTCAGGTGAGGTTGAATTGACAGAATGCTGGAATCAGTATTATAAAGATTTACATGGATACATTAGTGATATGTTGAGGGAAAAAATTGAAGCAAAAACTTTAACTGCTAGAAAATCATAAATAAATGCTATAAGGTAATCCTATTGATGTTGATAGGGAATTGGAGAAATGTTAACATATGAATGGGGTATTCTTAATGGGGTGGATGTGCAATTTAAGGTAAACATGAAGACTGAAGCTGGGACTGACAATTTGAATAATGCCCCTACCATTCCCCGTATACAAAGGTATATACTTTTGTATGCCAATAATGTAATGGGCTGAAAATTGAATAATTTGCAGTGAATATTGGATAGACTGTACCATGCAATCAGGGCCGGATTTAGATGAAAAGAGGCCCTAGGCTATTCCACTTATGAGGCCCTTTCACCTCCCATTTTTAAGTTTTTGTTTGTTTATTAGTCATATGCGTAGAATTTCTCCTTATTTTCGGTTCAGTGTTTTAGTGTTCACTGTTTTTAGAATAGTGTAATTTTAATTTTGCTAACAATTTGAATGTAGGCCCCTCTTGATCTTGAGGCCCTAGGCTGAAGCCTAGTTAGCCTATAGGAAAATCCGGCCCTGCATGCAATGAAGGAGACGGATCTGATCATTAATATTTTGCCACTTATGTACTTACAAGCAACATCATGACACAATTACAAAAGGATGGAGTTTGTGTTCTGATATCGCGAAGCGTATTTTGTCACTTTGGCATTGCTATGTTTAGGAATAGATTTGACAGGAGAAATAGAATGAACAATTTCAAGTTGTATAGAAATGGTGGAAAACTAGGGCAAGCAATGTACTTTGGTGGCATGTGTACAAAAGATGGAAAAATAGCTAGAGAAATTTTAAAGTGTGCAAAAATAGGTAGAAAGGTACGGGCAGCATGCGATCAATTGCAAAGAATGTTTGTAAAAGAAATAAAAAAGGTTCTGCATAATAGAATATTTATGCCATTTTATTAATGGAAATGAAAATTGTGTAGGTCAGGAGAAATTTAAAAAGCAACTAAATACAGTGGGAATAAATTACTTAACAACTAGGGGCGGTAAAAACAAAATAAGATACAGTCAAGAATGAATGGATGCTGTATGAATGTGGATTAAATACAAATGTGAGTGATTGGTATGAAGAAAGGATATTGGACACAGGGAATAAAAAAAGACTGAATGGTGAAGCAAATGCATAAAGAAAGAGTGAATAAATCAAGAGCGCAGAATATTATAGTCAAGGCTAAGTGGAATGGGTGTAATCCTCAAAGAACAAAAGTTTGTTGTTTCAAAAACAAAGACAATGCAGATTGCAGCATATGTATGGAAGCATATAATTGCTGAATAGTGCTTCTGAATAGTAAATTGTTAGATTTCCTTTTCTCTTATTTCCTACCTTCAATGTTAAAAGTATAATATTTAGGAATGTCTATGGAGATTCTCAGTCATACAAGTTATAGTTATCTCAAACTAAAAGCAACTGGACTTTTTTGTCATTCGCATTTCATTCTGTCCCTCCTTTTGCATCCTTTAATGATTCTATTCCACCATTTCTTTGATATTAGTCTTACACATTGTCTTACACATTGGCAAAAAAAATCAGAACACAAAATACAAGCTGGACGGATACGACCTAACAGACGATCCTCACTCTGTCAAAGACCTTGGAGTACTCATCTCAAATTATCGAAGTGCCAGAGCTCACTGTAACAGCATTGCTCGCAACAAAATACCTTATGCCACCAGACTCGAAATTTTGGGCTTAGACAATTTAGAACTTTGTCGTCTTCGGTCTGATCTAAGCATAGTACATAAAATCATCTGCTACAATGTCCTACCAGCCAATGAATACTTCAGCTTCAACCAATACAAGAGCACACAATAGATGCAAACTCATGGTAAACCGATCCAAACTAGACTGCAGAAAATACGACTTCAGTAACAGAGTTGTCAACGCCTGGAATGCACTACCTGAATCTGTGGTTTCTTCCCCAAATCCCCAAAATTTTAACCTTAGACTGTCTACTGTAGACCTCACCCCATTCCTAACAGGTCTGTATGTGGACAAGCATGCCTACTGTCCTTGTCCTAATGTTTCCCTTTTATCTGTATCCTTTTCATGTATTTATAATTATGTTTACACTTGTATCTGTCATAAAATACATGCTTGCCTAAATAAATAAATAAATAAATAAATAAATAAATAAATAAATAAATAAGTGTAACTCTTCTCCCCCAGCGAGTTGGTCATGGTAAATTGGCCATGGCGAGTTGGCCATGGTGAGTTGGCCATTGTGAATTATCATAAGCCTCCTCTGAGAGCCGTTGAGGCCACTTGAGGGCAGGGGTGAAATCTACAATTTTTTGCTACCGGTTCTGTGGGTGTGGCTTAATTAGTGGGCGGGGCTTGGTGGTAAGATGACTGGGTGGGCGTGGCCAAGTCAATGTCACTTCTTTGCCCTTTTTTAACCTATAAAACACAACACAACACAACTGGCTCACCCACAATGTAAAAGCAGCTGTGCTAGACCCAAAATGGCCCCACAACAAGCAGGAACCTCACACAGCCACAAAAAGCCCCCAAAAAAACAACTTTCACACTTTATACACACACAACACAACACAACACAACTGGTTCACCCACAATGTAAAAGCAGCTGTGCTAGACCCAAAATGGCCCCTGCAACAAGCAGGAACCTCACACAGCCACAAAAAGCCCAAAAAAAACAACTTTCACACTTTATACACACACAACACAACACAACACAACTGGTTCACCCACAATGTAAAAGCAGCTGTGCTAGACCCAAAATGGCCCCTGCAACAAGCAGGAACCTCATACAGCCACAAAAAGCCCAAAAAAACAATTGTCACACTTTATACACACACAACACAACACAACACAACTGGTTCACCCACAATGTAAAAGCAGCTGTGCTAGACCCAAAATGGCCCCTGCAACAAGCAGGAACCTCACACAAAAAGCACAAAAAACCAACTATCACACTTTACACACACAAAATTCCACATACAGCTTTGTGAGATTTTGTGTGTTTGTGTAGTTAGAGTGGAACACTACAGAAACACACTCAGTCTCAGAAAGCTGCACAAATATTATTTTATTTTATTTTTATTTTTATATAAAAGCAGCTAAATTTAAAACTTCCTAAACTTTAAATGGCTAGGTCTAAAAAAAGAACAACTAAAAAAAAACCCAATTAACTATTTTTTTTTTAAAGCTCCCAAAGGGGAAAAAAACTTATCCAATAGAACAGGGGTCTCCAACCTTGGCAACTTTAAGACTTGTGGACTTCAACTCCCAGAATTCCTCAGCCAGCTTTGCTGGGAGTTGAAGTCCACAAGTCTTAAAGTTGCAGATAGAGCTGCTCACCGATGAGCTTGATTGCAGGCAGGGAGATTCAGTTGGTTGCTGATGCAATAGATTGCAGGTATTACAGCGTTGTGACCAGCAGCTAAGGTAAGCAAGCTGGAGGCTGGATGCTGGAGGCTGGGGGGGGGCAGCAGCTAAGGTAAGCAAGCTGGAGGCTGGAGACTGGAGGCTGGGGGCGGGGGAGAAAAAAAGAAACTTTTTTTCTTTTACATGGCTCTGGCGATCCAAGCTGGGATAGTCAGAGCTTGGCTCCTCAGAGCCATTTAAAAGGAAAAAAAGGCTTGGATGATCGTGGGGCTCAGCTGGGCATGAGGGGCGGGGGCAGGGATTTTTGCTACCGGTTCTCCAAACTGCCCTCTGCCATCGCTACCTACTCACCCGAGCCGGTCCGAAACGGGAGCATTTCACCCCTGCTTGAGGGTTTATCTGTGCCCTCCCATCCGATCAAAACCTACCCTTCATTCCAGCCACAACTGATTAAGCTTCTTGGATGAGAAGCGAAATGTCATCTTCTTCCTCCTCAAGGAAAAAAAGCACCTTTGAAACAATGTTTAGGACTGTATGAAAGAGCTGTAATTCACTGAGACTCAGAGGGAAGGCAATTTGTCTCACTGAATGTTTTGCATTGCCACATAGCCTCACTTAGTCCAGCGGTGGGCTTCACATACTGTAGCAACCAGTTCGCCCAGTGCCGGAAATGTGAGTGCGCACACATACCCACTAGCTTCGCACGCGCCCGCCGTCCACACATGTATGCGGGACCAAAAAACACAGCAATTCACTCGTGTGCACTGTCCACGCATGCATGCAATGTCAAAAACACAGCGATATACTGTGTTTCCCCGAAAATAAGACCCTGTTTTATATTTTTTTGAACCCTGAAATAAGCGTTTGGCCTTATTACCATGCGCTCAAAAGCCTGATTGGGCTTAATGGGCCCGGGATACTTGTCGGACCCCCTGCAGCCAGCGACAATCTCCAATCGCCTGGTGCGTTCCCACAGACAGGGCCTCCTCAGTGTGCCATCGGCCAGACAATGTCGGCCGGCGACCCCCAGGGGGAGAGCTTTCTCTGTGGGCGCACCCACCCTTTGGAACCAACTTTCTTTGGAGCTCTGGATGGCCCCGACCTTCCCTCGTTCCTCCGTGATTTGAAGACCTGGTTGTTTTGAAGCCTGGACTGATGGGGGGGGGTAGTTCTTAATAGTTTTAAATTGATTTTAAATTGTTTTAATTTGGACTTTTAATTTCATATTGTTTTAATGTGCAGTTGTACATTTTATTGTTGTGAGCTGCCCTGAGTCCATTGGAGATAGGGCGGCATATAAATTGCATTAAACTTAAACTTGTTATCAGTAGATATCTTATTTTGGGGAAAACAGGGTAAGACAGGATTGTGCCCGGGTGGGTGGGCAGGCCTACCTGTAGGTTGCCACTACCGGATTGCCCGAACTGGTCCAAACCGGCTGAATACCATCTCTGGCTTTGTCCCCAAATGCTCTACTTCAGTTCAAGGAAGATCATATCCCCTTTGATGCTGAAGCAAAGCACTAAAGTAATTCTTACTTGCTCTGGATTGGTTGAATTACTTCTAGATACGTCTTCCGCAAAGGCAGGATTTACATATTTATAAATGGGTTTGTTTGACTTTGTCCTAATGAATGATTTGATCCCAGTCTCTCCATTGATTCATTCATTCATTCACCCATTCACTCACTCACGTATTCATCACATTTATATAGTTGCCCATCTTGCAAACATGACTCTGGGTGGCATACAATAAAAAAACCAAACCATAAAAACATTAATATGAATTAATTAATAAATATTACTTTAAAAAATTAGAAGACAGTATCTTCAGTATTACAGACAAAGTAGACATCTTGTCAATTCTCCATTTCTCTGAGATCCCCAAGCCTGTTTTGAGAGAGTTCCAGAAAGTTACCAAGGATGCGACCAGCCTCAATTATGTAATTATGCCACCTTGAGGCATAATTATGTAATTATGCCTCAAGGTGCTGGTACTTATTTATAAAGCCCTTCATGGCTTAGGTCCGGGGTATTTGCAGGACCATCTCCTACCCACCTTCCACTATCCTGTCCGCTCACAGAGAGCTGCCCTCCTCAGGGTACCTTCGACCTGACAATGTTGGCTGGTGATGTCCAGGGGTAGAGCGTTCTCTGTGGGCGCTCCTGCCCTCTGGAATGAGTTACCCACCGAGCTTTGGACGGCGCCTGATCTCCGCTCCTTCCGTCAAGGCCTAAAGACTTGGGCTGATTCTGATTCTTTGGTTTTATTTTATTTGTTCCTTGTTTTAATTGGTTTTAATTAGGATTTTTCTCCATTATTGTATGTTTTTAACTTTTGTTCGCCACCCTGAGTCCTTCGGGAGAAGGGCGGCATATAAATATTTGTAAATAAATAAATAAATAAATAAATTATGGTTAGTTAAATAAATCATAATTAAAATATTTAGTTGAGAATGATGTGTCGCTCCACTCAATATACTTTTGCATAGGAATTTTGAGCCGTTATTATGCATTTCTCCCAGGTCAAAACAATGCGTTTCTGATGCATTCTTTTCATAGAATAATGAAATTCTCTGCTTTAGCAAGAAGATATAACCAGCTACTTGGCCACACCTACCTCTTTTGCACCTGTGCGTAAAGAGTGCAAGATTTCTGAAACAGAAAACAAGTAATTTCTTAAGCAAAAAAAAAAAAAAAGGAAAGGAAAGGAAAGGAAAAGCAGCAGTCATGGTTCACTGCACCTTAAAAAAAAAAGTAGATTGTGGAATAATTGCATTGATTTTAAGAAAACATTTACATTTGCAGTGCACTCATTGCTTTGAAGGATTGATTTCACTTAGGTCAGAGAACAGAAGAAATAGATTTGCGGTATTGAATTCACATTGGCATGATTAGGAAACATGGTAGTTATGAAAAGAACACACATTTCCTTTAAAACAAAAAATATTTTCTCACCAAAAATTTATTGCTTTAATATAAAGGGTAAGTGGGAAGAGACAATATTATTAAACATAATTGGAGTCAGAATTTAAGTAGCTGGATAGCACACATTTTTCCGATATAATTTTATACCCACACTATAGATTTTTACCTTTCTTTACTATGAAAATGACAATAGCTGGAAGTTAAGGCTGTGCAGCCCTTTAGAGCAGTGTTTCTCAACCTTGGTAGCTTGAAGATGGGTGGACCCATCTTCAAGCTACCAAGGTTGAGAAACATTGCTTTAGAGGGATGCTTCAAATCAACAAAGATTTGACTGGACTGCGAAGTGAAGCTGATTTGAAAACTAAACAGAGACCTGGTTCAGAGATCATGTCACATCAGGTTGCTGCAAAGCTTCATAGCACTGTAAAGCATTGATTGTTCAGGCCTGAGGGCTTCTAGAGTTATTTCAGACATAGTCCATGTTGCAACTTTTTTGTCATATGTAGAGAAGGCATGAGGTGAGAGGAGAATGGGTTGAATGAGGCAATGGGTTCTCCAACTTTAGTAGCTAGCCATAAAACTGTTCATCTCCAAAAACTCTGGAATCCTTGGGGCTCTCTGAGGTTGGTTGTTTTCTTGCAGACTTTTCATCATATTTATTTATTTATTTATTTATTTATTTATTTATTTATTTATTTATTTATTTATTTATTTATTTATTTATTTATTTATTTATTTATTTATTTATTTATTTATTTATTGGTTCGATTTATATGCCGCCCTTTTCCGGAGACTCAGGGTGGCTTAGAATGTGTTAAGCAATAGCCTTCATACTTTTGTATATACCTGCTTAGTAGGGCTTTCGCCCCACCCCAAGCGGTGTTCTTTTTTATACAAAGTCAGCTTATTGCCCCCACAAACCGGGTCCTCATTTTACCTACCTCAAAAGGTACCTACCTCAAAAGGATGGAAGGCTGAGTCAACCTTGAGCCTGGTGATATTTGAACTTGCAGTAACTGCAGGCAGCTGGTGTTACTTAACAGTGCTTTAGTCTGCTGCGCCACCCAACTAGGTAACTGTCAGGCATGAGAAATCAGGAACCAGAGGTATTTAAAGAGTGCAAGTGATTGCTACCTACACCATGCTACCTCTAAACAAGAACCTGAACTACTAACAGTCAAGGCAAATTGAGGGTGGATAAGAGTCAATGGAATTCAAGGAGAGCTGGACTTAGATCTGTTGTGGGCGTGAAGAGACTCCAAACTGATGACGTGCTTGACCCCTCCCTCAGGCTCAGTCTGTTATTTCCTACAGCAGTGATGGCTAACCTTTTCTGGACTGAGTGCCCAAAGCGTGCATGCATAAATGTGCACATGCACGACTGAACCCCCAAAATGCAATGCCCTTGCATGCGCCCTGCCCTCCTGTGCATGTGTCTGTGCATGTGCCCTGCCTCCCCATGCATGAACGCGTGCCCCTTGCATGCGCCCCACCCCTGCACATCCATACTCAGCCCACCACACATGCCCCGCCACCCTGTGCATTCATGCACAGCCTCCCGCACACACCCCACCCCCTGCAACTGTACACAGCCCTCCGCATGCCCCCTGCCCCGCTGCGCATGTGCGGCTGAGACCCGAAGACCAGTTGGCCATAGGTTCGCCATCATGGTCCTATAGTAACATCTTCAGTGCATTGGTAATGAGATATCTGCAAGAAAGCAAGCTCAGGGAGTACTAAGGATTTCATAGATCAACCTGAGCTATAAATATTCTTTTTTATTGGTTCCGGAAACCTCTTGCCTCTTAGACCTCTTTGGAATGAAATGTTTTTATACTGAGACCTGATAAATTTTCCCACCCCTGTAAAGACCTTGTTTAAGACATCCTTACAAAAAGAGATTAAGCTTACGACTCTGTCATGCCACCGTCCTGGCACCATCTAATTCCAGTGATCAGAGGTAGCAGAGCCATTCTCCTGTACAAAGTCAGTATGTGTCACATGTATTAATTAATGACAAAAATAGCTAAAATGTTAAAAATTATATTAAACTTAAAATTAATGTAACAGTTAACTAAAATCACAAAATTAAGTCCATATATAGGAATATTTCAGTGTCGTGCCAGGCTTAGCATCCCAGAAAAGCACTTGGGGAAAAAAAGCTTAGTTTTGAAATTGTTTTGGAAAGTTTTTGCTTTTAAAGTAAAGTACTTTCTGAAATGTTCAAACTCACTACAAATGGTTTTTTTGGTTAAGGGGTGAGTTGCTCTCCTATCTGTTCCCATCTCTGCTGTCTCTGTCAATGTCTTTGCAAGGTTGCAGGGGAAAGTTTCAGTGAAACTGTTGCAGTGAAAACCTTGATGGTACCCAGCTAAAACTTGGCTGGGTTAAAATCTTCTTTTAAAAAACCTACCGTTCCTGTTATTTCATTTGGTTCTGCTAAAAAAAAAAAAAATGAAGCGGCCTTGACACTTTTCCATTATATCTTATAAATGAACCTCCTTCTCTTAAACAAATCTTTGAATCTGAAAGTGTCTCAAATCAAATCAGATAGCTCTCAATATCAAATTTCAAACTCAAATTGAATCAGGCTCTTCAGATCGCACATCTCCAGTTTGAACAGAATGGCCCTGATTTGCACAGGGCCTGTTCCACTTTAAGGTCTTAAATACAATGGCTTCCAAAACAAGTGTGAAAAACACACGTTCAAAATTCTCCACTCATTTATTTATTTATTTATTTATTTATTTATTTATTTATTTATTTATTTATTTATTTATTATATTTCTATACTGCCTTTCTCCCGTAGGACTCAAGGCGGTGTACAGTCAAGAAAAATATAGACACACAAACATCATAAAATTGCTAATTAAAATTATTACTTAGTTTGGTCAATCAAATAAAACCCAGAATTAGATAACATTTAAAAAATCATTCACATGTTCCTATGTTTAGCCCCACCTGTTGGAACATCAGGGTCTTGAGGGCACGGCGGAAAGCACGGAGATCAGGGATATTCCGTATCTCCGGGGGCAGTTCATTCCAAAGGGTTGAAGCCCCCACAGAGAAGGCCCTCCCCCTGGGAGTCGCCAGTCAACATAATTTGACTGACGGTACCCTGAGTAGTCCCTCCCTGTGAGAACGAACCGGTCGGTGGGAGGCTATTGGCTATTGTTTTCCAAAATTAACAAAGTTGGAAAAAGTGAGTCATATTTTAAAATCATTGTTAATCAGAGGAGAATTTCAAAGGCTCCATTCAAAGTGCTGGAATTAAACTTTTAAACTGCAAAGCACTTAAGGGTTACTAAGAGAAATTTATCTTTCGCTTTGCAATTCACCGGTATCTATCTGCACCTTGATAGTATCCTTCCTGTGGAATGGTATTCCTTATTTCAAATTACTTTCAGTTCTTTGGCTTAATGCAGCTTCTCAATAGTACAGTACTAAAATACTACAGAAGAAAAAAAAAGTGTGCTCCTGGAAAGGATCAAATAGGGCAGTGATGGCTAACCTTTTTGCCATCGTGTGCCAAAAGCGGGGGGAGCACGGAAGGATTGCGCACGTATGTGCCCACACCCATAATTCAATGCGCCCCATCCCCCCATGCATGCGTGCATGACCCCCCGTTCTCCCCCCCCCCTTTTGGCACATGATGGCCCGGTGGGCCCGGTAGGCCCATTTTTTTGCCCTCCCTAGGCTCCAGAGGCTTTCTAGGAGCCTGGGGAGGGCGAAAACAGCCTCCGCCCCCCCTTAGAGGCCCCCCGGAAACAGCCTGTTTCCCAACTTCCGGTGGGCCCGGAAGGCCTGAAAATCAGCTGACCAGCATGCTGGACTGAGGTAGGACAATGCTTGTGTGCCCACAGATATGGCTCCGTGTGCCACCTGTGGCACACATGCCATAGGTTCGCCATCACGGAAATAGGGTAACAGAATGAAGTAAGTGTATTAGATAGAAGACTAAGAATTTGAACAATGCTGTGTACGAATAAATACAACACTTAAAATATAACTCAGCTACAGTATATCTTACAGATCTGAAATTCATCAGTGTGGATAGCAGTGATCAGATTGATTGGTGCTGTCAATATCCAGATGAGCAGCCATAGTTCATTTCGCTGTTACATGGAATGGAAGGATTATAAGTCATTATAACTGTAGCTACATTAAATCCCTAAGACTGCAATATTGAGCAGCACATTGGTCCTGGCATTCATCTGTAAACCTATTTTAATGGCATATCATTATTTAGACAGTTTTGGTAATGCGGCTTCTTCAGAAGCTTCAGAATGGTCCATCAGGAAGAATTTTTTTCATCTAATTTGTCTAGCTTTACAGGTAGCTGGTTCTGAACCCTGTAATCAGTCATGTATCTCACTATTTCTGAAAGAAATGAGGCGAGTATGCTTCTTCTTCCTCCTATCTTGTTATCTATTCTTTCTCATCTCTATTTTAACACAGAGGAGTTGGCTTTAAAAAAAAAAAAAAAAAAGGAGGGGGAAAGGAGTTATTGTTTCTTCAGGATCAAGCAGGGAAGATGTTCTGGACAGGATCTCAAGCTAAAAGGAGGCCACAAATTGAGATACTGTATTTTTCGGAATATAAGACATACCTTTTCCCCCCCTAAAAGGGGATGGATATTTAAGTGCGTCTTATACACTGAATGTAGCCCCGTCCACCTACTGGCCCCAACCCTTTGGCCTCTGCCTCCCAGCAGTTTACCTCCTTGCAGCAAGCAGCAAGAAGAAACAGCTCGTTTCAGCTTCAGCACAGCCTAATTAGCACAAGTTGATTAGATTGGCCTCCCGAATCTCATCTGATTTGCTCTCAGCTGTTTTGCGCATGTTTTTCTATATGACCTTAATTTGCTTTTTTTAAGATGAGTTCTCACCATTAGTAAAATCAGGTGACTTTCACCAAAAGATTATATCATTAAAATGTAGCTATTTATTGAGGAGATTTATACAAGATTCTTGTTATACAAGATTGCTTTGTAAAATACATATTACAAAAGGTAAGAATGAAAACAAGACAATTAAAATCAAGACGAAAGGTAAATCAGTTGAAATTGGTTCAACTAACAGTCAAGAGCGTCGTGAATAATGGGGATTTTCACCATTTTCCTCAATACTGGGATAGAGGAGGCCAAACACTCATGGGGCCATGTATTCCCTAGCTCTGAGGCAAAGGTGGGTTCTACTTACCTTTACTACCAGTTTGCAATGGGATCGCGCGCGCCTGCACCAAGCTTCTGAGCATGCGATACAAAGAGATACGAAGAATTCAAGATCTCGGTGCCTTCCGCCGTACCCTGAAGACCTTCCTTTTCAGCAAGCCGGGCTGGCTTAATGCTTTTTAAATGTTTTTAATATGTTTTGTTACTGTTTTTTAACTTTGGGGCCAAATTTATATATATCTTTTTAAATTGTTTTTAATGTTTGTATCTATGTTTTTTACTTTGGCTGTACACCGCCCTGAGTCCTTCGGGAGAAGGGCGGTCTATAAATTTGATAATAAATAAATAAATAAATAAATAAATAAGCAGATCACCTTTGATAACATCTGGGGTGGTGGGCGGAGCGTCCCACTGGTTTTACTACCGGTTCTTGCGAACCGGTCCGAACCAAGGGCAACCCACCACTGCTCTGAGGTCATGACATGGCCATTAGCTATGTATCAGAAATGTGAGCTGGAGGAAGAGTTACTTTCTTTCAAAGTCTTTCCTACTGATTTATGTAAGGCTTTCCTACTGATCTATGTAACCAATCAGTTATAGTGGTAGAGGAATCCCTCACATATAACCAGGGTCCAAGCCAGTTAGGGGTTGAAAAGTCAACATCAATACTTTGTGTTTGTGCCTAGCAGGCATCTGGAAGAGAGTGCAGATCTTACTGTGATTGTGGGTGTCCCATCAATGGAAGCTTTTAAGGAGAGACTGGATGTCACTTATTTGGAATGGTATAGGGCAGGGGTGTCAAACTCAAGGCCCATGGGCTGAATCTGGCCGGTGGGGTGCTAAGATCTGGCCCATGGTGCCAACCTGGAAACAGTGAAGGACTGGCCTGTGGTGCCTCTGCCAGCGAAAACAGAGCTTGGGTAGGCTGCATGAGGCCCTCCCCAGCTCCGTTTTTGCTGGCAGAGGGTTGCAGGAGGCCATCGTAGCCAAAAATGGAGCTCGGGAGCCCTTTTTCACTGGGCCAGTACAGGCATCCCCAACACAATGACGTTGAGCTGGCCATACCCACCCTGGCCACGCCCATCCCTGCCCCCTGACGTCATACACAACCCTGATACGGCCCTCAATGAAATCGAGTTTGACACCCCTGGTATAGGGGATTGAACTAGAAGACCTCCAAGGTCCCTTCCAACTCTGTTATTCTGTTACTGGTTAGCAGCTCAATCAACTCATTTTGCACCAATCACAATTTCGGTTTGCTTCCCAAGGATTGTCCCACATAATGGAGTCCCCCCCAGTGGTGAAATGTAAAATTTGTTACTACTGGTTTTGTGGGTGCGGCTTGGTGGTGGTGGGTAATGTGACTGGGTGGGTGTGGCCAACTGTTTTTTTTTTTAAAAAAGCATTTTTTCTACAACCTCAAGAGGTTGCAGAAAAAAATGCTTTTAAAAGCTTCTGATGATCAGGCAACTCAGCTGGGATCGTCAGAGGCTTTTAAAGGCATTTTTTTTCTACAACCTCTTCAGCTGAAGAGGTTGTAAAAAAAATGCTTTTAAAAGCCTCAGCCGATCCCAGCTGAGCCGCACGATCATCAGAGGCTTTTTTTTTTTTAACGTTTAAAGGCATTTTTTCAGGGGGTGGTGGAGGGATTTTTGCTACCGGTTCTCTGAACCACCCGCTGCCATTGCTACCAGATCGGGCAATCCAGTCTGAACCGGGAGCATTTCACCCCGAGTCCCCCCATTATATGGGAGACTGTGTTTCCTAAGGACATCTATACGTCCTACTTGGTCAGATAGGTTGGGTATGCTTCTAGTCCCTTACCTTTAATATTGCTGTCTGATGGGTACTAGGAAGCATGTCCTTTTGGTGGAAGCTCTATGGCACCCTCTGCCCCTTGATAATCACCAGGCCTCCACCCTCCTAGCCTTCCAGGAAACACTGAAGATATGTCTTTTCCCCAAAGCCTGGAATAAGTTTCTCTTAGCATTGGTTCTTTGTTGTTTTTAATGTTTTAATCTGTTTATAGATTTAATATGATTTTAACTTTTGATTCGGAATCCACTCAGAGATGATTGCAAGATAATGTTTTATAAGTAAGTAAATGTTTTAAGTAAGTATAAATAAATAAAGCACATTGCAGTAACTGAAGCAGGATATAGGCAAAATGTGGATAACAGTTGCTAAATGTGACAAACTCAGAAAGGGTAGTAATGTCACTTTACCTCAGCTGCTGCCTCTGAATCCAATGGCAACTGAGGGTGAAAGGAGCACCCCCAAACTGTGAATCTGTTCCTTTGAAAGGAGGGAGGGGAGGAGTGAAACTCCTTCCAAAACAGACTCTACTGCAGTCTCTGAGTCCAATTTCTCTGTCTTGTATCTCTGTCTTGTCAGGTTTTAATTTCAGTTTGTTCCCTTTTTCCAACCAATTATCAAGTTTAAACAATGTTTGATATTGTTTCCTTGGAATTAGAAGATAAGGACAGCATCTGCCACAGTGACTCTTCTCAGCAGATATTGAACAGCACAGGGGACAAATTGGAGCCTGTGGAACACTGCAAATTAACAACTATAGGTTAGCAGCCACCATCTTCTGGGTATATCTTGATCAGGTCCTTGCAGAAAGTGGTAAGGACAGCTGAGAAGATTATAGAAAGCTTCCTTCCCATTATTCAGGATACTGCTTAAAAGCGCTATGTGCTTACAGCTCAAAGCATTGTTAGAGATCCCACACGCCCACTTCATGGTCTGTTTCTCTTGCTCCCCTCTGGGAGGAGGTTTCAAAGCAATTCTAGCAAGCATACCAGATTCTGTAACAGCTTTGTTTCTTTTTTTTTTTTATTGCAAAAGTTTTACAATTACATTTTCACCCCCTTTTTCACCCCCCACCTCCCGCCCCAAACTTCCCATCCTCCCTAACCCTCCCTAACCCTCCCCCCCCAGACTTCCCTATTACTTACTCATAACTAATGACACTAATATATAAGCCTGAACCCGTCCCTCCCCCTATAAAGTTTTTCCTCTTTATCCCTTTGCATTAAAATATTTCTAATACATTATTTTCAAATAAAAGCTATTTGATACTTTCTAGTTTGATATTTGTTCTGAACATATTCTATCCACCTTTTCCAT
Organism: Pituophis catenifer annectens; assembly: GCF_029215685.1. NCBI lineage: Eukaryota > Metazoa > Chordata > Lepidosauria > Squamata > Colubridae > Pituophis > Pituophis catenifer. Next base: position 53,506,103 of record NW_027256882.1, read on the forward strand.
TCCCATTCATAAGTCTCTTGTGAACAATCTTTTAAATACGCTGAAATCTTCGCCATCTCTGCAAAACTGGCCATCTTCACAGTCCATTCCTCGATAGTGGGCAAAGCTTCATTCTTCCAGTATTTACCTATCAACAGTCTTGCTGCCGTTATCATATACAATATCAATTTTGTTTCACCCAATGTAAAACCCTTAACTATACCCAATAAAAACAGTTGTGGAGAAAACTGAATTTTTTTCTTCAAAACATTCTGCATGACCCACCAAATTTTTATCCAAAAAGCCTTAACTTTCCTACAGGTCCACCAAACATGATAATACGTAGCATCCAAACATTCGCATCTCCAACATTTTGGCTGAACATTAGGGTACATACATGACAACTTTTTGGGATCTAAATGCCATCTATAAAACATTTTATAGAAATTTTCCCTCAGATTCTGCGACTGTGTAAATTTAACATTCTGAACCCAAATTTTTTCCCATGTTTCCAACATCACTGGTTCTTCAAAATTTTGTGCCCACTTAATCATACAATCTTTAACTAATTCGGTTTCTGAATCCCTTTCTAGCAAAACATTATAAAGCCTTTTAATATGCATTGGACCTTTCTCTTTTATATGTCTAACCAATTCTTCCTCATGCAACATAATACCAGTTTTTTGGTCCTCTTTCCATCTCAATTGTAATTGATTATATTGTAACCAAGTTAGATTAAGTCCTTCATCCAACAGTGTCTGTAATGTCTTCAGCTGCCATCTGCCCGCATCTGTAAAAAGAACCTCTTTGTATAAAAACCCCCCGAGTGACATTATATTTGTATTCCACAAAGTATGACCAAGATCCAGCCATAGCGGTATTTTGTAATCCCATTTGAGTCGGTGCTTCTTCCAAACTCTCATCAAGGAGTCTCTAAGTATATGGCTTTTAAATACTTTATCTACTTTGTCGTCATAAAATAAATAAGCATGCCATCCAAATTCGAGATCAAAACTTTCTGCGTTTAGTATTCCAGTCTTTTTACTTCCAAACCAATCACTTGTTAAAGTTAAAGCTGCAGCATCATAATATAACTGTAGGTTTGGGAGTTTAAGGCCTCCTCTTTCTGGAACATCTTGCGTAATTTTCAGTTTCACTCTTGGCTTCTTCTCGTTCCAGACAAACTTATTCACACCAGACTGCCAAACTTTCAATTGTTTATCACTTTTAAGCACCGGAATCATTTGAAACAAAAACAGAAGTCTTGGCAAAATATTCATCTTAACTGCTGCTATTCTTCCAAGTAAAGACAGTTGCAGCTTTTTCCAGGTCTCCATATCTTTCTGGACCTCTCGCCACAACACCTCATAATTATTTTGAAACAATTTCAAATTTGATTCTGCAACCTGAACTCCAAGATATTTTACCTTAGGTACAATTTCAAAACCTGCCCTCCTTTCAAGCTCATATTTACGATCTTGTGTCATATTTTTAACTATCATTTTGGTCTTTTTTGAATTCAGTCTAAAACCTGAAACTCTACCATAGTCTTGTATAATGTCATTCATCAAGATTATTGATTCCATTGGTTGTGATAGGGTAACCACCAGATCATCTGCAAATGCCTTTATTCTGTAATCCTCTTGCCTTATCATTATGCCTTTCAAAATTTTAGAATCCCGTATTGTGTTTAACAAGACTTCCAATGTTAAAATAAATAAAAGTGGGGACAACGGACATCCCTGTCTTGTTCCTTTTTCAATTTTAAACTCTGTCGTCAAACTTCCATTAATAATAATCTGTGCCTTTTGCTCTTGATAAATTGCTGAGATTGCCTGTATAAATTGGTCCCCAAAGTCCATCTTTTTTAAAGTCTTTAATAGAAAATTCCAATCCACTCTATCAAAGGCCTTCTCTGCGTCCAAAAAAGCCAGCACTGCAGGAATCTGTTTATTCTTATCAAGATATTCCAATAAGTCTATTACTTGCCTTACATTGTCCTTCATGTATCTGCCTTCAATAAATCCCGCTTGATCCTCATGAATCACCTTTTGAATTACTGGCATCAATCTGTTGGCTAATACCTTCGCATAAATTTTATAGTCTGTATTCAAAAGAGATATTGGTCTATAATTCTCTGGTTTTTTAGGACCAACTTGTTCTTTTGGTATCAAAGATATATAAGCAGTTGTCCAAGATGGGGGTATTTTACCCCCTTGTTGAATGTTACAAAATAAGTCTCTAAGTTGTCCCACCATTTCAGCTTGCAAAGTTTTATAATACACTGCAGTCAGACCATCCGTGCCAGGAGCTTTGGCTGTTTTTAACTGTTTAATTGCTGCTGTTATCTCCTCCTCTGTTATGGGATAATTCATTCTTTCCTTTTGTTGATCAGTAATTTTTGTAATTCTCTTATCATTTAAATATTTTTCTATAAGTCCATTCTGCACCTCTTCTTTAGCATATAATTTAGTATAATAATCCACAAAAGCTTCTTTAATTAATTTTTGTTGAAAGATTTCTTTCCCGCCAATATCAATACTATCAATAGTCCGTATACTTTGTTTTTTCCTCAATGTGTAAGCCAACCATCTGCCCGGTTTGTTAGCGTTGCAAAATGTATTATGCTTCGCATATTGTAGGCTTGTTGCAACTTGTTCCGCCATAAGCATTTGAAATTGGTCTTTCAAAAGTTTTATAGCACCTCGAATTCTTTCATCTGTTGGGTTTTTAATAAGTAGCTGTTCTTTATTCTTTATTTCCATTTCCAACTCGATTCTTTTCTTTTGTCGGAACTGTCTGTGTTTAGAGTTCATATAGATAAGTACCCCTCTCATATAAGCTTTACTTGCATCCCAAACAATTTCAATTGGAGTACCTTTATTCAAATTTATTTCAAAAAATTCTTTCAAATGCTTTTTAAGTTCTATTATATTTTTTTCATATCTAAACAAGTTCTCATTTAATCTCCAAGAGCGACTCTCAACCTTATCCATCTCAATTTCTATCCATACAGGGCTATGGTCAGTCAAGGTTCTTGGAAAAATCTTTGTTCTTTTGGTCTTAACAAGTAGATCATTTGACAACAGGATAAAGTCAATCCTAGAAAAAGATCTATGTCTATCAGAAAAAAAAGTGTAATCCAATACATTTGAATTATGTATTCTCCAAACATCTTTTAATTCCATATCTTCTTTCATATCAAAAAAAGTCTGTGGTAGTCTAATTCTAGACTTTGCCAAGCTCTTTTTATCTAATTTAGAATCAATTACTCCATTCCAGTCTCCCATAATTAAAATAGATCTATAGTCCCATTGCAATATTTTAGTATGTAATATCTTATAAAAATAATCCTGTTGTTGGTTGGGAGCATAAATTCCAATCAAAAGAATTGGTCCATTTGCTGTAAGCAATTCAATTGCTACAAACCTACCATCTTGATCTGCTTCTATAACTTTCGCTATTAATTTTTTATTTACATAAATAACCACACCATTCTTTTTCTGCGAAGTCGAAGATATAAAATGTACTCCTAATTTTGAGTTTATCAAATATTTTTGATCTTGAGTAGTTATATGCGTTTCTTGTAAACATATTATATCATTATTAAATTGTTTCAAATATGTAAATATTTTCTTCCTTTTCTGTGCTGAATTCAACCCATTGACATTCCAAGATAGACACTTAAAGGTCATCGGCCTCTTTCTGGAGCGCGGAGCAATATCTTTGAAGTTCCTCCGAAAGCTTCGATCTCGCTCCTCCCATAGCGCCACTCTCTTGTACGGTACTCTTAACTGCCTTCTTGTCTTGTCTTTCCTGTTGTTGTTGTTGCTGTTGTTTAAATAGCTTAGATTGAGCTCTAGTTATACGTTGATCTTTCACTTCAGCCAACTGAATCAAATCCAAAATTGGAGAAGAATCCAGCAAGGGCTCACTCAAAAAACCTCCTTCTGCACCTTGCACTGTTTCTAATTCCTGCTTAGACTGTTCTTCCAATTGCCTCTCTTCACTCTCCTTAATCTCCAAAACTGTAGATGTACGTGGAGATGGAGTTCTTTCCTTAAGTATAGTACTATAAAAATGTTGTGCCTTCTCCACGGTATTCAACCGATATCCTTCTCCCTTGTATCTAAAAATTATCCCAGCTGGTGCATCCCACCGGAAGGGTATCTGTAAATTTTTCAATTCCTTAACAAGAAAACCAAATTCTTTTCTAGCTTTCAGCATTTTAGGAGGTAATTCTTTAAAAATTTCAAGTCGTGAACCCCCCACTTGTACAGAAGTATGAAAAGATTTTTGCAGGATATGATTTCTAATTTCTCTATCAGTGAAATATATCACCACATCTCTAGGCAGTTGTCTTTGTCTGGCAACCCAAGAGTTGACTCTGTAAATTTTATCTATTTTGTGAAATACCAAATCAGGACTAGCTTGTAAAATCTTAGCCAAGGCTTCAGAGCAAACTTGTCTCAAGTCCTGTCTCTCCTCCTCTCGAATTCCCCGAAGCCGTATAGCAAATTCCATCGCCCGGAATTGTATCATAACAATCTCATCTTCAATTCTCTGCATTTTATTGTCAACTTCATCAATTTTATAGTCATTGTCTTTCATCTTGACATTAACTTCTGATTTAAATTCTTCAACTTTAAAATCAACTTTCCCAATAAATTCTACCAGGCCAGACGCCACTTCTGATATTTTTTTGGTCACCTTTTTTTGATTCTGATTCACCATGTCTTTAACTTCATTAATTTCCTGCATAAATTCCTGATGTGATTTTTGAAGTTTATCATCTATCTCCTGTTGGGATTTTTGAAATTTGTCATCCAAAGTTTTAGAAATAAATTCTTTTAAATCTCCCACATCAAATTCTTTTTTCTGAGTTTGTAACTGTTGAGCAGGGGGAGGTTGCTTTTCATGTTTGTGTGTGGGGGATCCCCCCCCTGACGCCTTCCCTTCCTGCTTCTTTGAAGCCATCCTGGCTCGTGATCTAGTTTTTCTGAAAAGGGAGGTTCCTTTTCCTTTCCCTCCTGCACAAAAACTTCTAAAAAAATCCCCCAGATTTAATCAAATAAAGACTGGAATAAAGCAAAGTCCAGTATTAAAAAGGGAGAAATTATTGTTTCTCTTTTAACAAGCAGGGCAACTTTGTAACAACTTGGAAACTTTGTAACAAAACAAGATAACTTCACCAATCCACATTCACTGGCTCGTTAACTCTGAGGCTAGGCGCCATATTTTTTTCTTTTCAAAGCACTTTCACTCACTCGCATTTCTCAAATTGAAAGTCAATAAAGTGCTGATACTTGCGTTTCCAAATTTCAGGATTCAGGTAGTTTCGCTGTTTATTAAAGCCGGTTCTTTCGCTTTAAGTTTCCTGCAGCCGGCTTGTTCTGCAAAAGCAGAATCGTCCCACGTCGCCCGGAGTTTCAGCAGGCTGGAAGGGAGCCACGCCTGTTCTCTCCCCAGAAACTTCCCTGGGGGGTCACAGGGGCTCAACCAGTGCCCTGCGATCTCTCTTCTTCAATCCTTTAGGATCTAGAAGTTTTCGAGCCGCTTCTTCGTTTCGAAGCGGCTCTACAGGCGGCGGGGCTGGCGGAGCTTCAAAGAGCGCCGCCGACGCCGAAGACAAGGAAACCGGAAGTCCTGTAACAGCTTTGTTTCTTATGCCATCCATCTGGTAAACTCACAAGATTCGTTTCTCTCGCCATGTACATGTATACATTTGAACTAGACTGTGTTGTTTCTCTGTGTCATATAATATATGTTGGTATATGGGTATATGCTTATTTATTTATTTGTTTGTTTGTCATGTTTATGTAGTGTATATTGGAGGTGGTGACCCTTTGACAGCCATATGCAATGAAATTTCATTTTAATGTATGCCGATTAGTGTACATTTAAAGTGACAATAAAATTATTCTAAGCTCTAAGTCTAAGTCATAGAATCAAGATCATGTGAAGTGTTAATACCATTTTATAATGCCTTGATAAGACTACACTAGGAATACTGCATCCAGTTTTGGTTGCCACAATATAGAGAGACTCTAGAAAGAGTACAGAGAAGAGCAACAAAGAAGATTAGGGACTGGAGGCTAAAACATATGAAGAACATTTGCAGGAATTGGATATGTCTAGTTTAATGAAAAGAGAAGTGGAGTGATATGATAGCAGTGTTCCAATATCTCAGGGGCTGCCACAAAGAAGATGGGGTCAAAGCACCTGAAGGCAGGACAAGGGACAATGGATGGAAACTAATCAAGGAAAGAACCAACTAGAACTAAGGAGAAATTTCCTGACAGTGAGAGCAATCAATCAGTGAAATGACTTGCCTCCCAAAGTTGTGGGTGCTCCAATACTGGAAGTTTTAAAGAAGAGATTGGACAACCATTTGTCTGAAATGCTATAGGGTTTCCTGCCTAAGCAGGATTAGAATTAGAAGACCTCCAAGGTTCCTTCCAAATCTGTCAATCTATTATATCTGGGTATAGGGAAGGCTCAGAGTATTTCAATGGAGCAACCCAAGGCCCAAGCCTGTTATTGGCCCAGAAGAAAACCATGACTGATAGCAGCAAAAGGTACTGAGATCTCCAGAAGAATTAGCAAAGTTGCAAATTCTCCTCCCCACTTCCTCCCATTTCTAGCTAAATCATCCATCAATGCAATCACAGCAGGTTCAGTTCCATATCCTAGGTGAGCCCCCAACTGAAATGTATCCAGGTAATTACAGTAATTTTGTCTAGATATATGTGGACCTGCAAGTCACAACCTCTCAATCACCTTATCAGGAGTGGAAGATTAGAAACCTATAATTACAAAGATCTCCCTGGTCTAGAGATGGATTTTTTTTAAAAAAAAGTAAAGCTCATATAATTGCTTCTTTTAAGCAACTAGTAATGCAACTCTTACCCCAGCATGAATTAATCACCTATAATCATGGATCCAGTTAAAAACCGTCTATTAAAATCATCAGGAAGTTGCAAGACCAGCCATCTTAATGTTTCTGAAATAGGATTGCAACTCCACAGCTCTTCCCCATCCCCCAAAGCTATATATTTAAGAGAAAAATTTACATATTTAAATAAAATCTAAACAAAGGCAGAAAAAAAAAGAGAAAAATACTGCAACTTCACTACACACTCTGGTGTTCCATGCATAAAATGGCCACACTCAAAAGTTTCTTTTAACGTTTTAACATGTTTCTCCAACATATGATCTGTAATACTTTTAAAGGCATTTCCATTTCTTTTTGTCTTATGTTGTATAATGTGCATTTAAACATATTTAGAAATCAATGAACTTCATTTAAAATCTTACTCTTAACTGTATACTTTTTCTTGGGCATATTTAAAGAAAAGATTTCTTTAAATCAAAATTTTCCATTTTGATAAGTAAAAAGTAATTTTATATCCTGTATGAGTAGAAGACCAAGCAAAGAACCACACAATTAGAAGAAGACCAATTTCCATCACAGCAATCAATGATAGCTGGTTCCTCTGTTACTTTATCACAAATCAAAGATCTTTCTAGAGGTGAAATTGAGCAAATTACAACAAGAAATGCATATTGTGGAAGATATTTTAATCAACTGATAAAAAACAAGACTTAGAAGAAAAGTTGTATTTTCTCAAGGTTGATTTCAATGATACGTATATACATACTGGTACATACTTACATATATGCATACGGTGCATTCAACCGGTTCACAGCGGTTCAGACAAACTGGTTGTTAAATTAAACCCCCTCCCCCACTATCAAAGTGGATCCTGGGTGCTGCGCTGCAATGGAGAAACGGGCAATGGAATGGCCGGTGCGAGGAAAAGATTACTTTCCCTCTTTCTTCTCCCTGCTCCTCCTCCTTCCTTCATGCTGGCCACCTCATTTCCCGTTTTTCCATTGCAGCATAGAGCCCAGGATCCACTTTGATAGTGGGTGCTGGTGGTAATTTAACAACCGGTTTGCCCATGGTCAGGTTGGCTGTTGCAGGAGGCTTGTCCTGAATGTGGTGGAAATGGAGGATGGTGATGGACCACACCTCCCACGATGGCCAACCTGACCCTGGGTGAACCGGTTATTAAATTATTTGAATCCCACCATACATACATACATATATACATACATACATACATGACAAATTGGCAGCTTAACCAGGATAGCATTGTAAAGAAATTACAGACTTGCAAACTGGAAATCAAAAGTATTCAGATCAAACAATTTAAAAGTAAGAAGTAGGATGACAGATTACAAGTAGCAGATTTGGTAAAAACAATTTAAAATTCAGAAGTGTACCTGCAGATTTTGTAAGATATGTTTTAAAAGAGAAATGTAAAATTTACCAAAGGTTTACCTCAATTAAATGTAGATTACTGATAGACAACATGAAGAAAATGGCTGCATAATATATTTATTAAATGCACATATTTTCACATATTTTAAGACAAACATTATTAGAATTTTAAAGGCGTGACTCCTTTACAACTGGCAGACACAATTATCAAGATCTTACCTGATGTGCCTCGAGATATATTTAGAAAGATCTGAGATTTTCAACAACTATATTTCAAGAAAAAAAATAGATAGAAGTGGGTTGAGATCTTTATGAAACTAGATGAAAAAATCAGAAACTTAATGGACTATAACTACAGCAAAAAGAGATGAAAATGAAGTTTCAAATTCATTTTCCAAATCAGTGTAACTCCTAATATTTCTTTATCTACAGAATGAGCCGGGGTGAAATGCTACTGGTTCAGGCTGGTTCACCTGAAATGGTAGTAAAAAATATTACTGGTTCTCCAAACCGGTAGTAAAAAATGTAAAAAAAAAAAAAAAAGTTCTGACAATCAGCTGAGCGACTCGTGATCGTTGGAACTTTTTTTTTTAAACTTTTTAAGCATTTTTATACTACTGGTTCTCCAGAACCGGTGGTTAAAAATGCTTTAAAAAGTAAAAAAAAAAAAGTTCCAATGATCGCGAGTCACTCAGCTGATCGTCGGAACTTTTTTTTTTTTTTTTTTTACAATTTAGGCATTTTTTTTACTACTGGTTTGGATGAATAGGTAGTAAAAAATGCTTTAAAAAAAGTAAAAAAAAAGGCTCCAACGATCACAGCTGGGACGCATGATTGGGGAACCTTTTAAAAACTTTTTTAAAGCATTTTTTTTACTACCTATTCTTTTTTTTTTTTAATTTGATTTATATGCCGCCCTTCTCTGGAGACTCAGGGCGGCTTACAATGTGCTAAGCAATGCGCTAAGCAATAGCCTTCATCCTTTTGTATATTTATACAAAGTCAGCTTATTGCCCCTACAATCTGGGTCCTCATTTTACCTACCTTAGAAAGGATGGAAGGCTGAGTCAACCTTGAGCCTGGCGAGATTCGAACCTGCAGTAATTGCAGACAGCTGGTCTTAATAACAGGGTGCTTTAGACCACTGTATTACCAAGGCTCTCAAGCCGGTAGTAAAAAAAATGCTTTTAAAAGGTAAAAAAAAGGTTCCGATGATTATGCGGCATAGCTGTGATCATTGCAGCCTTTTTTTTAACCTCTTAAAAGCATTTTTTTTACTACCAGTTCCGGCGAATAGGTAGTACAAAAAATGCTTTAAAAAAGTGAAAAAAAGGTTCCAACCATCATAGCTGTGCTGCGCGATCGTCGGAACCTTTTTTTTTTTTTTTTACTTTTTAAAAGCATTTTCTACTACCTATTCACCTGAGCCGGTAGTAAAAAATGCTTTTAAAAAGTTTTTTAAAAGGTTCCCACATGTGCCATAGCTGATCATCCACACTGTATGCTGTTCTACTTACCTTCCCAAGCCTCCTTTTGGTGCCCACTGCACATTCATGCACACAGCTCGCATTTGGTGTGCACTGTTCATGCACGTGCAGTGTACGTTTGGCTCATGGCACACATGCGCGGCCAGCGAACCGGTGGTAAACCAGTTCAGATTTCACCACTGGTATGAGTTCAGTAAAACATTCATGAGAAAATTGTTTGCCTCTCTGACATTAAATGGAAAGAAAAGCATGCAACACCAAAATTGAATGAATTGAAGCAACCAGAATTAGGCCACAAGCAGAACTCAAATCTTATTCATAACCCAGAGAGATGAATTTTAAATTCAAAAATAAAATGTTAAAGTGATTCATTAGCAAGGAGATTTGATGGAAGTAAAATAACCTGACATAGCCAGTCAAAAGTAACCAAATAAATCCATCCTGCTAGGTTTCAGTTGTAATCCTTTAAAACCTTGTTTTGTAGTTGCGGATTTTTTTAGAGGTATTGGTCTATAACGGAAGAATAGCACATTTTGAATTCCCAGGTTAAGGAAAGCTGATTTAAAAGTTGTTTTCTTGGCCCACAGTTTAATATCTTCCAAATGCAAAAGCTAATCTATTTGGAGAAAGTGTAAAATGGCCCCAGATATTTTTTTTGGACTTTTTCATAGAAGCTTGTGAATCTAGTATTTTTAAACCTAGTTCTTTCTCCCATTACAGTCTAGCTGTGGAACAGATTGCAAAAAAACTGCAATTAGCTATGCACAGGTGGTATTACCTTGTTGAAACTTCTTTCGTTCAGGAGAACACCAAACAGCTGTTGAGTTTTAATCCTGCATATGTAATGTTTGTTTTCATTGTTTACTAGAGAACATAAACTAAACTAAGCAGGTAGTCTGCCCCTATATATCTAGGCATAGTTAGCTGCCCTTCTTAGTAATAGCAATAGCACTTGGTCTTATATACCGCTTCACAGTGCTTTTACAGCCCTCTCTAAGCAGTTTACAGAGTCAGCATATTGCCCCCAACAATCTGGGTCCTCGTTTTACCCACCTTGGAAGGATGGAAGGCTGAGTCAAACTTGAGCCTGGTGAGATTTGAACTGCCAAATTGCAGGCAGCCAGCAGTCAGCAGCATTGCAGGCAGCCAGCAGTCAGCAGAAGTAGCAATCTAACCACTGCACCACCGTGGTTCATAAAATGGTCAGTAGAACAGAAGGTTTGTTCATTGCATTAGAATTATACCTTTTTATTGGCTAAAAATGTCCTTTCCCAAAGACTCAATAATACACGGATGCTTTCAGCAGAATAAACCCTACTTGTAATAATCATCACCAACAAATTAGAAAAGCTATTTCAGTCCTTGAATATAAAGTCAGTTTGAATATACGTATCAAAGGTGAGTCTACTACAGTACTTTCCTAGGTAATTGAGCCACTCTCACAATTCTCTAGGATGATTAATGTTTAATTGTAATCTGTCTTCCTCTAATTTAGGACTGTTTCCCCATGTCTTGTATTTTCAGAACATTAGAAATGAGAATTGCCTTTTTTTCTCTTTGACAGCTCTTCAAGTACATGAATTCTTGGGAACTTTTTCTCCAGAAATAAATCTATTAGTTTTTCCCAAACTCTCTTCATAGTACTTAATTTCCAATCTCTCAATCATCTTTATGGTTTTTTTTTATCTTATTCCAATTCGTTTATAGTTTGGTGTACAGACTAATATTTGGTAGAGTCTGATCAGTAAAGAACAATGTTGAAATATGACCTGTTTAGAAATTGTATGTATTGTTACAGAATAAAATTGGCCATATGATGGATCTAGCCTGTCATTTACTACAATTTCAAGATCCTTTTCATATAATTTTTAAGGACAAAAATTATATAAATGTTTGCTTCAAGCTTTCCCTCGATTTCAACAGTAATGCTGGGACAAACATTTTACTTTCCATTTTTTTCCATTCATGTAGAGGTGAATAAAATAAAAAGGAGAGTAGAAGACATTGGGAAGAGATTATTTTTTAAGAAAACACATATACAAATAGTCCTCAAATTACGACTATAATGGAGCTTGCCTGTTATAGTCGTAAGTCGTAACAGACATAAAACCGACCCAATTTTAAGACTTTTTTGAAGCAGTTGCTAAGTGAGTGCTGTGGTCATTAAGCAAATCCATTGTTTACCATGATGTGGTTTTGCCAAAAACCTAGAAATGGCCAGTTTTGAGCAAAACCATCACAAAATGTGGTCATGTGACTGTGGGACGCTGCAAACAGTCCTCAATATGGCCGTGTTGCTGAATGCTCAAAGTGTGATCACATGACCTCAGGGAGGGGCCTGACCTTGGAACTTTGGATCCAGGTTATAAGTCTCCTTTTTCAAATAGGTTTCAGCTTCAAACAGTCTTAACAGTCTTAAGTCAAGGACTACCTGTACAGGGAAGAAAATTATGCTTACCTTATAAAAGATGACTATTTTTTTTTCCCTTTAAAATATCCTGAATATCCTTGCAGTGGTCTGAATCAGCAGCTTCTGCAGAGGATGCTAGGAGGACACAAGAATAAGGAACAGACTTTCAATATTGTGTGGCAAATCCTATCTCTTTTGTACATTCACTGTGCCATATAAAAGGTGCAAATCAGTGGTGGGTTGCTACCGGTTCGCCTTGGATCGGGTGAACTGGTAGCAGCGGTGGCGGGAGGCTCCACCCACCCGCCTGGATGTCTCTGCGCATGCACAGAACCTTCAGAAGCATCGTGCACGCCCACGAACAAACCAGTAGCAACTGAAATACAAATCAGTGGTGGGTTCTAACCAGTGTTACCACCGGTTCGCTTCACGCATGCGCTTTGCACGCAATCGATGTGCACATCAAACTTGTGCTTCGCGCAAGCACATTGAATTACAATACAGCTGAGGCATGGCAATCCACTCTGCCGTGCCTTACAGCTGGGCTAAAAATGAAGGAATAAAGGTAAGAATAGTGCGGGGGCGGGTGGAAGGGCCCAGCTGATGTTCGGAGCGAACCGGTTCGCTCTAACATGAAGATTTCCGCTACCGGCTCTCCCGAACTGGGGAGAACCGGTAGCAACCCACCACTGATACAAATGTATGATATGATAGCCCTTTGGCATTTTGTCAAAAGCAGCAAGTTCCTGTGAGTTGTCCACGGCTGGTGTTTTTTCCCATATAACTGTCCTGGTGAAGAGCAATACCCATGCAATTACAGGCTGCAGATCAGCAAGGTCTGTGAAAGTTCCTCTGCCAATGCAAACACAAATGCATCTTTTCTAACATTTTTTACAGGCTATTCTTTTAGCAGCGTCTTCCCTGCAGCCTTTCTAGCAATGTGCTTATGACTCTGTGACATTGCTTGGACACGTGGGCATCCAAGCCTCTCTGCTGAACTGGAAATTGCAAGGACAGCATGTCCTGCTGTGACCCCTTTGCCATCTCTTTCACTAAATAAGGTGAATATATTCCTCCAAGATTGTTCCATCTGGCCTGTTTATCTATCCTACCATTATATGCAAAAGGCAGGAAAGGCTCGCTCATAGATTGCAAGGGATTCCATGAAAGTAACTGAAAAGCCCCTTCGTATTTTTGTGAGAGAATCTTGATCTCTTGGACAAACTCACTTCATTAATTTGTTGTGTGGGCAGAAAGTGTGGCTGCCCATGGAAGTGATTGAAAAGAGAACAGTAAAGAGGCCATTTAGAATAGAATAGAATTCTTTATTGGCCAAGTGTGATTGGACACACAAGGAATTTGTCTTTGGTGCATATGCTCTCAGGGTACATAAAAAGACAAGATACATTCGTTAAGAATCATAAGGTACAACACTTAATGATAGTCATAGGGTACAAATAAGTAATCAAATCATACTAGGAAACAATATAAATCATAAGGATACAAGCAAGTAAGTTACACTCATGCAGTCATAAGTGGGAGGAGATGGGTGATAGGAACGATGAGAAGATTAATAGTAATAGTAGTGTAGACTTAGTAAATAGTTTGATAGTGTTGAGGGAATTGTTTGTTTAGCAGAGTGATGGCATTCGGGAAAAAACTGTTCTTGTGTCCAGTTGTTTTGGTGTGCAGTGCTCTATAGTGTCGTTTTGAGGGTAGGATTTGAAACAATTTATATCCAGGATGGGAGGGGTCTGTAAGTATTTTCACAGCCCTCTTTTTGACTTGTGCAGTATACAGGTCCTCAATGGAAGGCAGGTTGGTAGCAATTGTTTTTTCTGCAGTTCTAATTATCCCCTGAAGTCTGTGTCTGTCTTGTTGGGTTGCAGAACCAAACCAGACAATTATAGAGGTGCAGATGACAGACTCAATAATTCCTCTGTAGAACTGTATCAGCAGCTTCTTGGGCAGTTTGAGCTTCCTGAGTTTATATATATTATGAACCAATGGATGGAAAGAGAAAGAGAAAAGAGCTCAGGACCCAAGCTCACTTGGCAGCCAGACAGCAATCAAGCAAATCTATGGGCAGAACTGCTCAAATCTACTCTCCCCCTGCCACACCCTAAATTGTAAGGTATGGAAGCTTTTCAGGACAGATCAGAGTATTTGGGGTCCTAGGTACACTCTGAGCTTGGTTGTTTTCTTGCAGATGTTTCATTATCCAACAAAGTAACATCATCAGTGCTAGAAGGGAGTGGAGTTTGGTCTCTGTTTATGTATGACTAGCTTGCCCTATCAGTGTTGGTGGAAGCATTCTTGATGGTCCCTTGATGAGGCTATTGTTTACTGCTGGATTTGTATGTCCGAGTTGGTAGTTCCTTGACTGGGATATGGTTTACTACTTGATTGTAAATCTAGTATTAATCTTGGTGTTATCTGAGTGTCAATTGCTGGCGAGGAGGTATTGCAGTCTTTCTGAGGTTCAGATTTTTTAGAAGTTGTCTAACTCAGCACATATTATGGTACTGAATGAATGCACTCAGTAACCAGATTACTCAAATGAAACTGTATCTCTGGCATCGCCCCCAGTTTGGTTGAGTTTATTTCAAAGCCATTGGAGAAGGTTTAATGCAAGATTCTCCTAGGTAAGATTGCTTTGATTGCAGACTTGTTATGGCTGTAACTTGAGATGGATGCTCAGGAGACGTAAACCACATGCAATTACATTTTTAAATGTAAGTGGCAAGAATGTTTGTCAGAGATCCAACTATTAATTATTTACATTCACCAACTTTATTCTTCAAAAATATGTTGTAAATATTATGTATGTGGGATATAGCATACATATACATATATATATATATATATATATATATATATATATATATATATATATATATATATATATATATATATTTACCTGCTGGCGAGGAGGAAGTTAAAGCAAATAGTATAAAAGAAAAAGCAGTGCTGGTGGGAAGACTTTTTAAAAAGGCTGTTGAGAGGAATTAATAACACAAGTCTAACTACTTGTGCATAGAGAAGATTATTTTTTAATATTAATAAATCATGGGGTACTTCTGGGTTGAGGTTTCTTCCCCATGGTTAAACATTGTCTCACAAGGAATGATTTAACTTTTCTGTAATTATAACTGTAAACCTCATTGGGGAGGAGTACACAAAGATTTCAGTATAGGCAATGAATCACACAATCACTGAGTATGTATCAACATAAATATTCACTGTTCCCAGAGTCTCTTGGGGAAGAAAAATAGATTTTGCTCATGCCAAATGGGTCACGTACTGATTTTCTTATGTTTCTAGTTTGCAGTTGGGTGTACTTATATGAAGCACACAATGGTGTAGAGCTGATGAGGTACTTAAAGGTTTGAAGGTAAGTATCTTCATATAAGCATAAGGGGCATCAGTGGTGAGTTTCTACCGGTTCTATCCGGTTCGAGCAAACCGGTAGCAGCGGCAGGAGGCTCCGCCCACCCATCCGGATGTCATCACGGATGCTCTGCACATGTGCAGAAGCCTCTGCGCATGGGCAGATGTGGCGCACACACTCACATATGTGAACCGGTAGCAAAGATAAGTGAATCCCACTACTGAGGGGCATGTTTCATTCCCACGGTGTTTAAACAAATGTATCCACTATCAGAACAAATTTATTCTCTACAAGTTTGCCTAGTCCTCTTTAAAGCTATCCCAGACTGTGGCCATTTGTATTTCCTGTGCTAATGGTTTTCATGGTTTAACAACAGCCTGTATACAGAATTGATTTCTTTTATCTGTATTGAAGGATTGTCAACCATTACAGTTTTGAAAAAAATAAAACATAAATAATAGGGTTGGAAGGGACCTTGGAGATCTTCTAATCAATCCACACACACACACATACACCGCTAAACCATTCTGGACAAATGACTGTCCACTCTCATCTTGTAGGATCAACCTTCAGTGATGGAGTACCTTTCTACAACTTCTGGAGGTAAGCTTTTCAACTGATTAATTATTCTCGCTGTCAGGAAGTTTCTCCTTAGTTGTAGATTGGGTGTCTCTATAATGTCTTTCACACATTACCTCAGATGCTTTGGAGAATAGTTCAAGCTCTCTTCTCTGTAAGAGCTCCTCAAGTATTGGAAGACTTCTATCATGTCACCTTTAGTTCTTGTCTTTGGTGGCTAGAGATAGCTAGTTGCCTCAAATGTTCGTTGTATGGTTTAGCTTCTAGACCAGGGGTCAACAACCTGCGGTTCTGGAGCCGCATGTGGCTCTTTCATCCTTCTGCTGTGGCTCCCTGTCGCCGGTCGGCACCACAATTTTGAGAGGAGCTTCCAGTTTGGCGGGGGGGGGAAGCAGGGCATGCCAGGAGGAGACTCTATGGCAAGGGGCGGGTTTTCCGGTCAGTTCCACAATTGATAGGGCTTTTGGTTAGGACTGGTAGAGAAAAAAGGACACCGTGCTAGGAGGAGACTCTATGGTGGTGGTGGGGACTGGACTTCTGGTTGGCAGAGGAAAAAGGATGCCATGCTAGGAGAAGACTCTATGGTGGGGGAACCGGACTTCCAGTCAGCTCCAGAATTGAACGTGGGGCTTCCGGTTAGGACCTTTGCGGCTCTTTGAGTGTTTAAGGTTGCCGACCCCTGTTCTAGACTCTTTATCATCTTTACTGTTCTTCTCTGCACTCTTTCTGGGGCCTCAACATCTTTTTTGTATTATAGTATTTCCCCAGTAAATATTTAAAACTCCCTGTGTGGCTGATTGGGTCAGCCCTCCAAGGACAGAATGGGGGAGTTTAGATACAAACTTATTCTATACTACATTCTGTTTCCTATTATTTTCTAGGCATTCATTTCTAGGCAGGCATCCAGACAAGACAATTCACTTTTAGAAACCCTCTTGTCTCTGTTTGAATGCTTCAGCTAACTAGGAAAAATTAGTATAATGCTAGAGAGATCCAGGTTTGTTCTGATTCATAACATAACCCCATCAGCCCTGCACACTGACTGATTGTCACCCGGTTAAATTAAGGTGACCAGATTTTAACATTGGTAAAGAGGGACATTGTGGGCGTGGCTTATTTTGTGGGCGTGGCTAGCTGGTCATGTGACTGGGTGGGCGTGGCTAGCTGGTCATGTGACCGGGTGGCCATGGCTATGTCTATAGGGTAAGGTGAACAGATTTTAACATTGGTAAGAAGGACACCATTGTGGGCGTGGCTTATTGTGTGGGCGTGGCTTGGAGGCCATGTGACTGGGTGGGCGTGGCTACCTGGTCATGTGACCGGGTGGCCATGGCTATGTGTATAGGGACTACTCAGAGGGCTGAAAAGTCATTTCTGACAGGTCCTCACACTTTTGACTGGTCCTCACACTTATGACCATCCTCACATTTATGCCCGTGCAGCATTCTTAACAACCATGTCACTCATTTCACAACTGCTTCTCTTCAACATGGTGACAAGATAGGGCAAAAATGTAAAATGTGAGGACAGTCGTAAGTTTGAGGACTGGTCAAAAGTGTGAGGACCAGTCAAAAATAACTTTTTCAGCCCTCTGAGTAGTCCATATGCACAAAAGGACTAACCAGAGAGCTGAAAAAAGTCATTTCTGACAGGTCCTCGCACTTTTGACTGGTCCTCACACTTATGACCATCCTCACATTTATGCCCATGCAGCATTCTTAACAACCATGTCTCTCATTTCACAACTGCTTCTCTTCACCATGATGACAAGATAGGGCAAAAATGTAAAATGTGAGGACAGTCATAAGTTTGAGGACTGGTCAAAAGTGTGAGGACCAGTCAAAAATAACTTTTTCAGCCCTCTGAGTAGTCCATATGCATTAAAGGATTACAGCAATAGAGAGGGATGAAGGAATGGAAATTAAAGTAGGAGTGAGGGTAAGAGAGGGAGGAAGAGAGGAGGAGAAGGAGAAAGAAAGAGGAAGTAGGGAGGAGAAAAAGAGGGTGGGGGGAAGAGAAAGTAAGAAGGAAAGAAAAGAGAGAGGTGGTAGGTTTGAGGAGAAAGATTGCTGTACAATAAAAAAGATGAAAGGGAAGAAAGCCAACCCCAAGCAAATATAAAGATATTAAGATAAAGAATGAATTGTTAAACTTTAAAGAATAAAAGAGAACAAATATGAATAAATAGCAATAATTAGAAACACACATACAAACATACAATGTATTTTCTTTGAACAGAATATTTGGCTGGTTCACAAATTTAAACAGCGTTTAGTCATTTCAATTAAATTTACAATTTCTATATTTCCTTTTTGCCATATTTATTCCTCATCTATTTTTTTAAAAAACCAATATTACCCTTCATCCTCATCTCTAATCTTAATCAAATTCAATTTTTCCCTTCTATTCTATATTATACCCCTTCCCATTGTCATCTATTTTTATATCCATCCTCACATTGTTTAATTATGTAATTATGTAATACAGTTGTTTAATACAAATTCAACATTTTAATATAAATCAATTAGTTATAAAACTATCTTTTTTGTATATTAATCAATATGAACATGAATATTCCAATTATTTCCATGCAATCCAATTTCTTACAAATCAATTAATTATATTTACCAATAATAATAAACCAAATAATTTCTCCCATATATTCCTCCGAACCACAACTTAACCATTTCTGCTTTCAACACAATATACAATTAATAGTATCTCAATTATTACAATTCCCTAGTTAAATACAGCTTTTTTTCCTTTGTGTTTTAAAATCTTGAACTCTCCTCCTAAATTTCCCATTGTTTGCAGTTTTTCACCTACCTTTTTTGGGGAGGAAAAATAAAAATAAATCTCTCTCTGCCTCATTTTGTCACGCTGCACCAAAGACCCTGGTTTCGGTTTCGTTTCTGAAGCTTAGCTAGGGGAAAAAAAACTGCTTTACACTGATTGCCTGTAGGGCGGCCCTTTGAAGCCCCGGGCAAGAGTTTAAACAGTTTTTTTTTCTTCTAGCCATCAGCTGGGGCTCAAGAAAAATCGGGACTTTTTTGAAACGCCGCGGGACGCGGGACAAATTGCTCAAAAGCGGGACTGTCCCGCCAAAAGCGGGACGTCTGGTCACCTTAGTAAATATGGTCTATGGATAAGGCCCCAGAGTAGGCCACATAAACATAAAAAGTGCACTTATTAGGTAGTTCTTTCTTTTCCTAATTAAACACATCTTAATTAATAAGGCAATTAGCATACACTAAAATATTAAAATTTGCATATGAGTTTCAAAGGTAGGAAGTACATTGCATTTTTATTTATTCATATATGCATTCCAGCAAACTCTTTGAAGTCCTTTTTTTTTATTTTGTGAGAGGTGGTGTTAGTTACCTGCAGTTCTTATAAAAACTATATTATGCAGTTAATTCTTCTTTTAGACTTATTTTCCACTTGATTAATCTAAAGCTTGCAGCCTTTAAGGTTATCTAGGGAAAAAGCTTATATTAGAGATTAGGCATGGGAATAGGGACCCATTTGGGCTGCCTCTGGCACTGAACCGCTGGTTTCACCCATTCTAAGTATCATTTTAATAACCATGAAATGAAAGCTGGGAGCCTGTACAGAATCAATTTTTTCTGAATAGTGCTGAGGACACTTCCAACACATGCATAAGCAGAGGGTCAGGTTTATTTTTAAATGGAGCATGTTGTACGCTTTCTGCTATCTCTGTTTCATGGCTATTATTTGCTGAAGTTGTTTCTTCTCTTTCCTCCCTTTTTTTTTTGTAGAGATAAAGAAAGGTAGACTCCTCGAAGTCAGATCTGATTCCTGATAACTACATGGGCATATCTGTGTTGTTTTTCTTAGCAAGATCCAAGCCCAGGAAAGATCAACCGTACAGTGTGTATTGCACTGAGAAGCTGGAGGAAAACAATAATAACAATAAAAAGAAATCTCGAAAGAAAACAACAGCAACCACTTCCATATTGCTGTCAAAGAAGCTACCTGGATGGATCCATGTCACCTGGCTCACCTGCTGTTATTTGGGGGCTTTCCAAGATATACTGAGGCTGGAAGATAATCCAGCAAGCGGAACAGACATCTTGGCAGAAGGCAATGTCCCTCTTTGGCAAGAAAACTACATTGCGTTCTGGGCTGCCAATCACAGCACACACTCAAACATGGGTAGGTTCAGATACAAACTCAAGTATTTATTGCACCGGTAAATCCTTAACTGATGGGAGATAAACACATAGCCAGCTGTAGCCTTTCTGCTTAGAGACTGAAAACCCAACAAGCTTTAACTTTTCAGATAATACCAAGAGACAGGTGGCCACTTCAGAAATGATCCGAGAGGGGTCAGGTTCTGGTCCACAGTTCAACTGGGTAATCCAAGGAATCCAAAGCAGCCTACAGCCAGGGCCCAAGGCCACAAAAAGTCAATCAGATCACAGGTTCTTTTCTACGGCCCTGATTACCCAGTTGACTAATTGGCTGAGTCATACTTCATTCTTTCAAGTAGAGGGCATGACTTCATTTGCTCATCTCTTCTTAATCTGTGACCTGATATTGGATTCAGGAACCTATCCAGCTCAGACTCCGAGTTAGTCGAGAAAGCTTGCAGGTGGGTCTCTTCAGGCACCCAATCTGGTGCAGGGTGACACTCAGACCAGTCAAATCCTTCAGCTTCTTGGTCTGAAGACCTAATAACTAGGAATATTTATGAAATAACCCTTTAAATTACTAGGGCAGGGGTGTCAAACTCAAGGCCTGGGTCCGGCCCATGGAGTGCTTAGATCTGGCCCATGGGGTCACCCTGGAAACAGCAAAGGACTGGCTGCCGGTGCCTGTGCCAGTGAAAACAGAGCTCAGGAGGGCCACACGCGGCCCTCCCGGGCCCGATTTTCAGCCACAATGGCCTGCTGCAGCTCTATACCAGTGAAAATGGATCTTGGGGGCTGGCTCCATTTTTGCTGGCAGAAGGTAGCAAAACAAAGTACAAACAAAACAAAAGGAGAAATGTTTCCCCTTTTGCATTTGAGTATCCAAGAAGGGACAGGAAAGGAGAAAGGAAAAGAGGAAAGACAAAGAAAAAGAAGGGAAGATGGGAAGAGAGCAAGGAAGGAAAAAGAAGAAAGAGGAGACGGAAGAAGAAAGGAGAATGAAGAGGGAAGGAAAAAGAAGAAAAGGGGAAAAGGATGGAAGGAAGGAAGGATGGAAGGAAGGACGGAAGGAAGGAAGGAAATTATAATGAGAGGGTGAGAGGGTCTGAAGGAACTCCTGCCTTAGCACTTGGCCACCACAGGTGCCCCTGACACAAGTGACATTGAGCTGGCCATGCCCCCTGGGCCACCCCCCACCCCCTGAGGTCAAACACAACCCTGATGCGGCCCTCAATGAAATCAATGACACCCCTGTACCTCTCACCAAAAAAAGAGGGTGAGAAACAATTTTCTTTTTATTAGGAACGTGACTTGGAAACAACAGGATAGATTTTCATGCAGTCCATTTTTTGAAGAAAAGTGTATTACAGTATAGGAAAGGAAAAGAATAAGCAGGGAGAAATCTCATCCAACCGATATTGTCATGCTATATTGCATGTTAAGTTACTTTGCTTAAAAAAATTAAAATATGGGAAATTACAGAGGGATTCTGAGGAAGAAATGGTGAACTGAACACATTCCTAAATTGCTAAAAACAACCCATCAGCCAAAGAGGAACGAAGAGCCAGTGAGTGGACCATCTCTACATCCTCTACCTGAGGATAAGGTGAGGTTTTGAGATTTCTCCCAAATACTCCATACAGTTGGTCCTCATGAGGAGACCACAAGACAGTAGTTTCTAGTGAGTTTAGAGCTCTTGGCGATGAGGGAATAGCTATCTTGCTCAAACCACAGTCAGTGTCTTCAAAAGGACACTGGTTTTGCAAACTTCCTTTTCTAATCACCTTCAACAATTGTTGGCTAATTGCTTTTCAGCTATTAGGAACCTTTGGATTTATAAGATTTTACAGCATTGGGTGGGTTTCCTTCAATCCTTAGTGAAAGAAGTTTTAAATACAAATTTAGGAACTTATTTTTTTTCTTTTGGAATTAAACAGCCAAAGGGTGATTATAACTTTGATTTTAGAAAATTATAAACTGACTAAAAGCCCAGATGGATTTGAAATAAGATTTTGGAATTAATTATAAGAATACTTCCTGTGGGAAAATGCTTTTAGTTTGAATTCTTTTTTTAAAAAAAAAAAAACATGATAGGATGAGACTTTGAAGATTGCACACTAAAGTAAGTAAAGATTACAACAGAAGGACAAGAACACTTAAATTTGGCTTACTAATACAGAATGAAGCAAAATACTTTAATATGGGATATATTGAAGGATATTTTTGAAAAACGAACCCAGGTGTTAATTTTAAGAGTGTCCGCCTCTATAAATAGACTGAAAAGGAACAGGTTTTACCTGACAAGATTTAGATTGATCTAAAAGTGGATTTAAAAATTACAGATTACCACAATGGTATGGAAAATGATGCTATACTGGAGCAAAAAGGAACAGTTAATGTTTTAATAATTAAAAGAAATATACAAATAACAACCCAAGAGAGTAGCCTGGATAATTTTCCTATATTAGATTGAGAAAAGAGGCTCATTAAAACCTTAAAGAATTGTGTGAAAAGTGACAAAGAAAAAGAAATGAAAAGAAATAAAGTTTTAGGACATTATTTAAAGGGATTAAAGATGAAGAACATTAAAAATAAAAAGAAGGAATATAAATTTAGTTTGTTTGATCAAGATTAAAATAGGCATGTTGTTATCTCTGATAACCTTACCTTACTGATTGGGGCTGAAACAATGAATTCTTTAGAGATGAAAGATGGGACATGGGAAGAAAAGATAATTTGTTGTATTTTTAAGAGAAGATGCAGAAGAACAGGCAGATAGGAAAGAAGAAAGGAAGTTTGTTTCTGATGCTTCCTGCCAGCTTCCAACAATAAAACTCATTTTGCCAGCTTCCAACAAGAAAACTCAAAGCCAATAGGAAGTTGCTGCCACTGATTTTTTTGCATGGTCATTTTGTTTCTCTGTTTAGATGAGGAAATATCTCTGAAATGATCACCCAAATGGGTTGTCTAGTTGTAGTTTAAATCTAAGGAAATGTAACATAACCAAAATGGTTTTCCATAGCTATCTATGTTTCTGACAATATAGATGCTTATCAGTGGTAGGTTTCAAAAATTTTTACTACCGGTTCTGTGGGTGTGGCTTGGTGGGAGTGGCATGGCTTGGTGGGCGTGGAAAGGGAAGGATACTGTAAAATCTCCATTCCCACCCCAATCCAGGGGAAGGTTACTGCAAAATCCCCATTTCCTCCCAATCAGTTTTTTTTACAAAGCTATGCTGTTCTTTTCCAGGTATGAACTGACTTTGCAAGTTTCTTGCACAGAATCTTTTTTCTTTTTATGTGTACATCTTGGTGCAAAAGGCAGATTATTCCCAACTGTACAAAACACCTTACGGCAAGTAACTGAGCAGCTGTCAGTTGCATACATGGATTGCCTGACAAATGTTCCTGTATTGCACATACAATTCAGCCTGACCATCTATTACAATCGAATTTAAATCTGGGTGCTGCATTTTGGTTTATGACTCCTAAATAGGCTGTTTCTATTTCAGAGTATTTCTTTCCCTTTAGTGATACACTATAAAAGCATACTTTAGATAGCCACAAATGGGAACCTGAAGGCAGTCCATAAAATTAGTTCATTTTACAATAAAAATGCCAACTAATTGCTGGGCACATTGGGGGGAAAAGTTATCTTTGAAAAAGCAACTTCCTGTTCATGATAAGAAGAACATTCCTGAAAATGTATCACTTTAATTACTTGGTGTTTTAATAGCCAAAGAATGATACTGGCCTAAACAAGAAAGTACTGTAGCTACGTGATCGTGAATTTTATGAAGATGAATACAAGCAGAATAGCATGGAAACTATCAGGAAACCAAAAAAAACATGTTTTGCTTCAGCTGAAGTAGCAGCTGGTATAATGTTAAGTGGGGTGATCATCTTTTTTTTTTTTTTGTAGTTCAATCGCTAAGTCATGACTGACTCTTGGTAACCTCAGACCGCCCTGTCCTCCACTGTCTCCCTGAGACTGTCCAAACTCATGACCACTGCATTGATGACACTATCTAACCATCTCATCCTCTGTCATCCTCTTCTCCTTTTGCCTTCAATCTTTCCCAACATCAGTGTCTTTTCTTATGAGTCTTTTCTTCTCATTTGGTGGCTGAAGTATTTGAGCTTCAGTTTCAGCATTTGTCCTTTCAAAAGACAGTCAGGATGTATTTCCTTTAGGATTGACTGATTTGATCTCCTCGCAGTCCAAGGGACTCTCAAGAGTCTTCTCCAACAGCACAATTTGAAAGCATCAATTCTTCAGCACTCAGCCTTCCTTATAGTCCAAGGAGCCAGAGCCTGAGTGGCGCAGCAGACTAATGCTACTGTTAAAGGTAGTATTTAGTATTTACTGTAGCTTCCAGCTGCCTGCAATTACTGCGAGTTCAATACTCACCAGGCTCAAGCCTTCCATCCTTTCTAAGGTAGGTAAAATGAGGACCCGGTTTATGGGGGCAATAAGCTGACTTTGTATAAAATATACAAAAGTATATTGCTTAACGCCTTGTAAGCTGCCCCAAGTCTCTGGAGAAGGGCAGCATATAAATCAAAATAAAATAAAAAAAATAAAAAAATAAAACTCTCACAGCCATACATTACTATACATTACTATATAGCTTTGACTATACATTATGTATAGGGCAAACAAGATTATAGCAAGATCTCAACTCAAGATCCTTCCCTCCCTCTGGCAGTCTTCTGTCAATTCTTGTAAGACGAACTAGAGCAAATCTATTAATTAATCTGTATTTCCCAAAATCACATGCAGAACAAATGCAGTGTTGCCATGACTTTGTGGTCATCTGGTTCTAAAATGTTAGTTCTAGCAACAAGGGATAAAAAAGGATCTCAAGCAACATGGTCAAATGTTCTTAATTTGTTCCATGTAGGATTAAATATTTTCATACATTTTACAATGTATTTTTACAAACTATGGCATAAGGTATGTTTGTAGTTATTATGCTATTAATATATAGCTTGATAATGAATCAAATTGTCATGATCACTATTTTTATTTTTGATTCAAAGTATATATGTTTATACATACTGTACATATATTCACACCTTTATCAAACTGTATGATGCAGTTATGTATGTTAATGAAATAATATGCAACAGATAGAAAAATTAGAAACTGAAATAAGAAAGTCATCCACTTCTTAGAAAATGTGTTATTTGATGCCAATTTATATTTAGACAATATCATTGAAAACATTCTTAAATTCAAATAGAAAACTACTCTGGATGAAACAATCTTGCAATCTTCTAGCGGAATATTTGGCCTTAGGAAATAATGGAAACTTGGAACAAGACCCTTTTGGCATTGTAAGAGTAGGTGGTACAGCATTCCCTACTGATTACTACTTGCCACTATGTCTATGGAAAAATTGGACAATCTTATGTGAGCAACAATTATTGATGTATTTGTATAACAGAAATGAAATTTATTTACTGTAAATACATTATAGGATGAGGCAAAATCTAGCACTCAGCTAGCTACATCATGATGGAGGAGAATTCAAGAACATGAGTTCCAGTTATGTGTGCCTGGGAAGCCCAGTGATGGAATTCATTTTTTTTTACTACTGGTTCTGTGGCTATGGCTTGGTGAGCGTGGTGTGGCATGGTGGGCGTGGCTTGGTGGGCATGGCAGGGCAAGGATATTGCAAAATCTCCATTCCCACCCCACTCCAGGGTAAGGATACTTCAAAATCTCCATTCCCACCTAACTCTGGGACCAGACAGAGGTGGTATTTGCCAGTTCTCTGAACTACTCAAAATTTCCAATACCAGTTCTCCAGAACCTGTCAGAACCTGCTGAATAGCACCCCTGCTACCATCCCTTGTAGTAATTTACCAAATGATTTTTAAAAAGTCAGTGCTGTTGGATTTAGATTTCCATCAAACACAAAACGACTTTGAGAATCACTGAAAGCTTTTTGGGTACTTCTATAGCTTTCAGTTGGTAATTTCCTGGGAGAGCTGTGTCAACACTAGGAAAGATATAACTGATCTGTGGAAAAAGCTTGAGAAAAGCAATCCAATTGCAAACCCACAAAATAACAGGAAGCTGGAATACTTGAAATAATACTCCTAAAAAAAGCAGACAAATTTTTGTTCTAAGGACAGGATAGAATCTGGGACTTAATACAAAGCTGTCCTAAAAGTATTTTTGAGTTTTGAACACTCAATATTTTCTGAGCTAAAAGAATTGGGTCTATTCAAGATTTAGATATGGAAATAAAGCAGGTTCAAGCCAACAGCCTAACAAAGCATGATTAAATGGTGCCATTTTGATTCTAAGCCAGCAGTATCACCCTATGGGTATGTTTGCTATCAATTACTTACATACACATAGGGCTAAAACACATGACTGTATATATAAGCTCTATCCTAACACCCTGGCATGCACAGCTGTTTCCAAAGATTATAATTCATTTACTTCAAAAATTATCTGAAAAGGGCTGGAAGGCTGATTTTCCCCGTCACAGAGAAGGCTGTAAGCATGTTCACTAAATAATGTTACTGTACTCTTTTAGATTTTTAAACTAAATGTGTAACAGATAGTCCATGTACTTTGGTCAATGGGTATGTGCCAATATGCCTCAACTCTTACTTCTGACAAAGCTCTGCCATGATTGTCTTAGTCATAAAACTGGAGGGCTGAAAGCTTCATAGCATGTAAAACAACAATTAATCTCTTGATATAATATTTTCTTCTTAATACTGATATATAGTATGATTTGATTGCTTATTAGTAACCTATGACTATCACTAAGTGTTGTATCTTATGATTCTTGATGAATGTATTTTTTCTCTTTTTATGTACACTGAGAGCACATGCACCAAAGACAAATTCCTTGTGTGTCCAATCACACTTGACCAATAAAGCATTCTATTCTATTCTATTCTATTCTATTCTATTCTATTCTATTCTATTCTATTCTATTCTATTCTATTCTATTCTATTCTATTCTATTCTATTCTATTCTATTCTATTCTATTCATTCTAATTCTAATTCTATTCATACTTGCTTTGCTGACTGTGTCATTTCTGCAATCACTTCAGTGGGATACTTGGATCTTAACACAGATATTCTGGTTGACTATTTCTATCTCCTCCATTTCCTGGGTTGAGAAAATCCAGTCTTTAAATGGTTTGAACCCAATTTCAACAGTCCCCATCTATGGAACTTTGTGACTTGAGATGGTTTCTTGAGAGACGCAGTACAGAGTCAATTGTCTGATTGTGTGGACTGCATTTGCATGAATGGAGGCTGAAGAACTGTTCCTTGGGTGAACAAATCTTCTGAAACCATAGTTATCAAACTTCCTTTAAAAGTTCTCAGAGCTTGGAAGTAAAGAACTATTTTCTCTGGAGATTTGCCACTTCTGTTCATTATGAAATGGGCGCAGCCTAATAAGGAATCCTTTTCTCTTTGATATGACAGATATTCTCAAAGGATGTAAATCGACTTCTGAACAGTATGCTACCAGCAACGTGTGGAAATAAACAACCATTTATCTCTCTTACATAGATAACATTAAATTGAACTTTACCTATGGATGTTAATCTACAACTTTGATTTCCTAGTGAAACTTTATGTTCCAAGGGGATTATTTCCCACCCACCCAAATTAGACATAGCTGGAGTTTAAAGTTTCCTCACCGGAATTCTGAGTGAGAGGTTGACTAGTTACAGAGGGGTTTTTTATGATCTGGATGTATTGACTTTTAATTATGTACTGTTTAACAACACAAATAGGGCTGTCATTCCTATCAAGAGCTAGTTATTGTGGACTCTCTATATTTTATATATTGCTGTTTTTTTTTCTCTTTCCATTACCTTATCATTTGATGTGTGATGCATAAAAATGAGAAAGTTTTTGTTTCAGCTTACACAAAATGGATTGTACATAATTGCTGCAATGGTCTTATAGAATCATAGGGTGGGAAGAGACCTTGGAAGTCTTCTAGTCCAGCTTCCTGCTCAAAGCAGGAGACCTCAGGGGTGAAATCCAGCAGGTTCTGACAGGTTCTGGAGAACCGGTAGCAGAAATTTTGAGTAGTTCGGAAAACTGGCAAATACCACCTCTGGCTGGCCCCAGAGTGGGGTGGGAATGGAGATTTTGCAATATCCTTCCCTCAGGAGTGGAGTGGGAATGGAGATTTTGCAGTATCCTTCCCTTGGAGTGTGGTGGGAATGGAGATTTTGCAGTATCCTTCCCCTGGAGTGGGGTGAAAATGGAGATTTTGCAGTATTAATGTCCGATATACAGTGAGGGTTCCAGGCAAAGGTTTTGTATGCCCTTGTTTGCAGTACAATATTATCGGAGAAGAAGCTTCACAAGATTAGGTTAACAACTCTTAATGAATGCTATTGCAGTGAACCCTGGCACTTAGATCATTTGAGGTGAGTACTCCAAGGTCCTTGACAGAGTGAGAGTCATCTACGAGGTCATATCTGCCCAGCTTGTATTTTGTGTTTTGATTTTTTTTTTGCCAATGTGTAAGTCAGAGCATTTGTTGGTTGAGATTTGGAGTTGCCAATTGTTTGACCATTCTGACACATAGTCAAGGTCTTTTTGTAGGGTAGCAGTATTGTTGGTGGTGTTGAATAGTTTAACATCATCAGCAAAGAGAACGCAGTTGCTTATAATATGATCACAAAGGTAGTTTATGTAAAGTATGGAGAGTGTGGATCCTAAAATGCTTCCCTGGGGGACACTGCTGTTGACAGGTGCAGGGTTTGATAGGGCGTTCCTTATTTTGATCTCTTTGTAGTTAATCTCTTTGTATAATGTTTTCATTTACCAGTAATTCATTCATGGCTTCCATCTTAACTTTTTGACCCCTCTCTGTAGGTATCCCTGAGAAAAACCATATGAAGGTCTGCAAGAAAACTTTATGGCAATTTTTTTAAGTTGAAGTTTTAATGAAATTATTCAAATTGGAATAATAGACATTACTATATTTATCCAAGTGAGATATCAGTCTCCCTTATCCAAATAAAAACTCCTATTAAGTCAATGTTAGCCCTTTCCTCCTTTCTTTTTTTAATCACCCTTCCATTAAAAAGCTGAGATTTCTAGTGGAAAACACAACACTTTCCATGAGATGGGGACTCAAAAATCAAAACCCTTAATCAACAGAGAATGAGAAGCAAATAAGGCACAACATGCTGATGAACAAGACTAGATTCCTAACCATGCTTACTTAGAATGGGACCTTCTACATAATAAGCATGGATGGGTTTCTTTGTGTTTCTAGCTAGGTACAAAGACAACTATTGATCTATTTTGCTTTTTGTATACTGAAAGGGAAAAATGCTCAATATCCTTTCGCAGCTTCCATAGAGCACCTTGGCTAAACAGATCAGTCTCCAGCGATAGATATGTATACTTCAGCATAAAAGTCTGTGTGCCCACTGGGACTTATTATGAAATAATAATGTTAATGTATGCTTGCTGAATCCAGAATTCATTGGTCTCTCTTTCTCTGCTTAAGCCCAGGGGTGAAATGCTGCCGGTTCATACCGGTTCAGGCAAACCGGTAGTGATAAAAGTAAAAGTAGAAAAAGCAAAAGTAAAAGTAAAAAAAAAAAAAAAAACTACTGGTTCATCTGAACTGGTATTTTTGACGATCAGCTGTGCCATGCGATTTATATTCGCTAGAAAGCAGGAAATTTTGGTTTCTAACGAATCTAAATCACGCAGCACAGCTGTTCCCCCCCTCGCTGTTCTACTTACCTTGTTAAGCCTCCTTTTACCGCATGAAACACGTGCTTGGTGCACACTGCACATGCATGCACAGCATGCTTTTGGCATGCACTGCGCATTTGGTGCACACCATACATTTGGCACGCACCCCACATGTGTGGGCAGCGAATCCGCAGAGGATTTCACCATTGGTTTAAGACTGTGTTTGCATTTGTCTGTATGTACAGAAGAATTTTGAATCTCAGAAGTTGGTTTGTGTGTATAGATACACATGGAAGGGACAATTAATTTTTCAAATGGGTGGATTTTAATTAACTTTATTTAAATGTTTGTCCTGCACAGGTATTATAGACCATATTTCATGAGGTGAAAAGTTCTCCAGGACTGGTTTCAGGACTGACAGTAGGGACCCTAATTTTCAAAGTAGGTAAGCTTGTGTACAGGATTTTTGTGTTATATCCATCTTCCTAATTGGAGAGATTGTGATAAATTCAGGCATGACTTTTCAAGTACAAACAATAATCTTTTTAAGGACAAGAAGAACTCAATTTACATATGCAAAGATAAAGTCTCATGAAGATAGACACGAGAGGCCTCTCAGGGCCAAACTAGAGTGGCATTAATTTCATTTATTAATTAATGCAGTCAAACCAATCTCACTAATGTTCCCATCTAGGTGTTGTTATGTAAATAGCAGCTGCAAATTTGCCTGAGCAAATTAAGGCTGCTCCCATCCAAGTTGCAAATACAGTCATATCTCAGTAGTCAACTGCTTCAAATCTTGTCAAATTTGGTACTGAATGCGTTTTGAAGTGAAAACCTTGTCCTGGTACTCTCTTTTCTCTCCTTTCTCTCCATACTCGACACACAAGATAGAACTTGCTGGTATTGGCTGCCCCATGACTCACTACTCCTTCTGGCTGAAATAAAGGGTTACATGGTAATTCACATGGTTTGCTCAGTACTCGTCATTTTTAGTACCCACCATGCCTCCCAGAATGAATTAACGAGCAATTGTCATCTTCAAGCAGATGATTTCTCTTGAGTACTAAGGGAGATCACCCTTGGATTGGACTGGGCTGTTTAAGACCATAATTCTCTGCCTTTACTCAGGACTGATAGAACGTAGATTTTCATCTTCTTTGTGAAGGAAGTTTCCATTTTACCTTAGTTTGCAATTGGAGATCTATTTCAGTCTTTGCACCGTGATCATTTCAGTTTGTGCACCTTTATCCAGGCTTCAACGTTTTTTGCTCTATTTTCTATTCTCTATTTTCATTGCAACAGTGACAGGAAGATGGGTTTGCTTTCTGATTCTGCTATGGAGTGAACAAGGTCCATGCAGCAACCAAGCATATATTGCTCTTGTTTTTGTTGGACCCCCCATAGTAACTGCTACTTATATTTCTTCAGAGTGCTTGTTAAGATATTATTAACAAAAAAGGATACAAGTGGAATAATGGAAAAATAGACATCTGATGCTATAGCACTAAAAGATGCAACTAATACTGAAAATTAAGAACCCTATGTATATGTTGGATTAAATTCCTATGATATGTTTATTTATTTGTTAGACTAAGTCTTGCCTTTCCTACAACAACCAGTCTACATGGTAGGCTGAATTGTAACCCACTGAATCTATATGGTAATTCTTCTTCTTCTTCTTCTTCTTCTTCTTCTTCTTCTTCTTCTTCTTCTTCTTCTTCTTCTTCTTCTTCTTCTTCTTCTTCTTCTTCTTCTTCTTCTTCTTCTTCTTCTTCTCCTCCTCCTCCTCCTCCTCCTCCTCCTCCTCCTGCCTAACTATGCTGAACAGTGGTGGGATTCAAATTTTTTTACTACCAGTTCTGTGGGCATGGCTTGGTGGGCGTGGCATGGCTTGGTGGGCGTGGCTTGGTGGGCATGGCAGGGGAAGGATACTATAAAATATCCATTCCCACTCCACTCCAGTGGAAGGATACTGTAAAATCTCCATTCCCTCCCCACTCCAGGGGAAGGTTATTGCAAAATCCCCATTTCCTCCTGATCAACTGGGACTCGGGAGGCAGAGAATTGATGGGGGTGGGGCCAGTCAGAAGTGGTATTTGCCGATTCTCTGAACTACTCAAAATTTCCGCTACCAGTTCTCCAGAACTGGTCAGAACCTGCTGAATACCACCTCTGATGCTGAAGCACTGTGGTGAGAAAAAATGTACTTATACGCTGTCTTGTGAGGGAAGGCAGAAAGAATCTAACAAATAACTATAGAAGTGTTAGATGATAACATTATGTACTTGTCATCAAAGATCAAGTTACCAGTTTGGATGATGTGATGGATTAGAGGTGGGAAGGGTTCAAATTGTACATCTGGAAAACCTCAATGGTGGTTCCGAGCAACTTAAGTAAACATTCAGCAACTGCTTGTTCACAGATCTTGGGTCTTAGTATATGCTATACCTGATCACAGCTTTACTATAGATCAGACAGATTACTCTGGAATCAGCTGCACAGAATAGATTTGATTTGATTTGACTACATTTTATTCTACTTTAATCAAGACCAGGCTTTAGTATAGAATATACTCATGTAATCCTACAATAATAATTTCATCCAAACAAGGTTGCCATGTCAGCAAATAAATCCAGTGCTGGGCCAACTAGCCAATATAGTAAATTCAGTATAATGGTCTGTAAATTCTAATCAATAAGTTCACAATAATTCAACAACATGCCCTACTATTACAAGCATAGTTAGATCTTCTTCAATAACTGAAATTGCTTCTAATCCAACCTGTGGTAATATCAAGGCTTTTCTTAATCCTCATCTCCATGGGTCCTATTTATCAATAGTCAAAGTACAGGTTATCCACTAATGAAGGATTTCTGCAGCCTTTGCTCATAGACCTAATCAATTTGATTTCCATGCGGGCCTATATACCATCAAAATTGCTAGTGAAAAAGCCTCTTGGCTTTCATAAGTTTCAAGCTGATCCTGAGAACCTTAGCACCTTGTGAAATCTGTCCTTATTATTCCAGAAATCTCTGTAGGCAAAGACTTGATGATAAGAGAAACAAAAGTGTATTGATTGTGCTAATTGATATACAGTAATTGTCACTAGGAATGCATGGTTTACTCTTCGGAGTCAGTATCGTTTCTCTCTCTTTTCTCTTTTTTTTGTTTTTGGACAAACTTTTAATTCTAACATGAAAGAAAGGAAGGAGAAGAATTAAGGAAGGAAGGAAAAAAGAAAGAAAGAAAGAAAGAAAGAAAGAAAGAAAGAAAGAAAGAAAGAAAGAAAGAAAGAAAGAAAGAAAGAAAGAAAGATCCATCAAATTCAGGGGTGAAATCCAGCAGGTTCTGACAGATTCTGGAGAACTAGTAGTGGAAATTTTGAGTAGTTCGGAAAACCGGTAGCGGAAATTTTGAGTAGTTCGGAGAACCGGTAACGGAAATTTTGAGTAGTTCGGAGAACCAGCAAATACCACCTCTGGCTGGCCCCAGAGTGGGGTGGGAATAGAGATTTTGCAATATCCTTCCCCCAGGAGTGGGATGGGAATGGAGATTTTGCAATATCCTTCCCCTAGGAGTGGGGTGGGAATGGACATTTTGCAGTATCCTTCCCCTGCCATGCCCACCAAGCCACACCACGCCCACCAAGCCATGCCCACAGAACCAGTAGTAAAAAAATTTGGATTTCACCACTGATCAAATTATGTTTAAAAGAGAAAGATAGCCAAGGGGATTTTCATTCATTCTTTTTATATTCTGTCTTCATATTCAAAATGACTAACAGTTATTAAAATATAACAACAAAAAACATTTAAAAAAATTTAAAATTTATCAAAAGCACTGTGGAAAAAAAAGAAACCCTTCATTTCTAAACAGTGAGAGACTGGGGGCCAAACACAACTCTGAAGGGAGTTCTCCAAAAAGAACAGCCTAAAAGTGACGAAAATCCTATTTTACGTGCCAGAGAAGCGAGTTTCTGACATTAGAAACCTTTTCAGAAGGGTCTCTTCTGAAGATTTTAATCCTTGGGTAGATTCATAACGGGAGCCACAATCTTTCAGATAGACCTTCAAATAAAAATAAATATAAGGCACAGAGTACTGAGAATATTTTCTCCATTAGAATTTCCTGAAGTTCCCGAACGATCGTGCAAAGTTACGTAGTCATTCTAAGGGGAGCTATACTAGCAACAAGAAGAGAATTCCAACTGCTGGAAGCAAAACTGGCTGTCCTGCTGGGCTCAGAATACACCCAGTCCTTCCTTACAATTGGCTATCAGAAACAGCAAAAAGAAAAGTCACATGGATTCAGATATACGCCTCTTTCACTGTCCGCCCCCTCCCCACCCATTCTCTCAAGCTAACAGAAGATATTAGAAGGAGATAAGTGGCCATTTATGTTAGGTAGCAATAGGGAACCACATTAAGACACCTACTAACCTGACAATAGTGCCAGAGAATAAGGCTATAGCATTGATCATTCCCTTCTTAATTTTCCCCAAATGCCCCTTCTGACAGGTTGGAGCCCTACATTGCACCTCTTTTCATAGTAACAGTCCCTTCTGAGCTTTTTAAATAGGACCAACATTATGCACGGCAAATTCTGTAGCCCAGTTTTGAGGCTGGTAAGAAGGACAGCAATTTTTTTTTCTGCTCCCTTGTCCCCTGTTAAACCCACCTTTCTGCCTAAACTTCAGAGCACAAACTGTTAAATCATCATGTTCTCCCCTCTGCCAGAGCAGGATTTAATTACCTAGGTGAGCAAATTACCACTGGTAGACCATTTTGTGTGTTACGTGAAGTAGAAGCACATTTCCCTAAAAACGAAAAGCCTTGTCCCTATTGATTCAGCCTACTTGTGCCATAGCGAGAATCCTATTTCCTCCCTGCTCCTCCCAACCCAGGAGTATTGTGGCAGCAATTGCTAAGCAGCTACTGAACCTTTTTGGCCCATCCTAAGAATAGTTTAGGAACTTATGCAGTGTGTGTGTGTGTGTGTGTGTGTGTGTGTGTGTGTGTGTGTGTGTGTAAGAGAGAGAGAGGGGGGAGGGAGGGGGGAGGGGGGAGGGGGAGGGAGGGAGAGGGAGGGACGGAGGGGGAGGGAAAGGGAGAGGGAGAGGGAGAGAGAGAGAGAGAGAGAGAGAGAGAGAGAGAGAGAGAGAGAGAGTGGGTGGGTTGTAGAGGGGCCATTTGTATTCACATACTCCATCATTGTCTGAGCAACTTTTCACTTCTTTTATTTGCTAATTAATTAATTAATCTTTAGCGTCTTCTCAGTGTTTGCTTTAAGACGTCAAATTTATGCATGTGGAACTAGAAAAGCAGCGCACTGTCCTTGGCATATGCTTATCGTACAGGTGCAACTCTGCTTTCCATTCAAAGTCTGGCTGTGCACAGGGACAGCTTTCCCGTGAAATGAGGGTCTTAAAGCAACAGTAACTGGCATCAAAATAAGAGATTTGCAAGGAAGGGATCTCTGAGACATATGTAAAAGAAGATTCAATCATCCAGGCCAGTGGTGGATTTCAAATTTTTTTACTACCAGTGGGTGTGGCTTGATGGGCGTGGCAAGGGAAGGATACTGTAAAATCTCCATTCCATCCCCATTCCAGGGGAAGGTTACTGCAAAATCCCCATTTCCTCCCGATCAGCTGGGACTCGGGAGGCAGAGAATAGATGGGGGTGGGGCCAGTCAGAGGTGGTATTTACTGGTTCTCTGGCGGGGGGCAGAACCGGTTTTGTGACATCATATTGTCACTGCTACCGGCTCGGCGGAACCGGGCGGAACCGGAAGGAACCCACCACTGACACACATGCACACACAGACAATTACAAATGCTTGCTGGGAAAAACCTTCAAAATGTTTCTCTTTTAGATGTGTAGGAAAATGACAGCAGTCACAAAAAGGGACTTCTCCAATAGCTGTCTTTTCCCAAAGGGATCAGGAACACCTGAAAAACAATTCCAGAGTATTGGAAGTCACTTCTTTATATATATTTTTCTTTCTTTTCTGTTTTTCTTTAACTTTTTTTCCTCTTATACTTTTTGCTTTTTCTTTGATTGCTTTCTTTTTTCTTACTTTATATCAGTCTGTGCTAGCTTTTTTTCTTATTGCTTAAATTTTTTTTAATAAAAATTATATTAAAAATGATAAACAATTCTGAAGCAGCTGATCGTAAATAAAATGTCATCTGAAAAATGTCAGGTCACTTTACAAATAACTATTTTTTTAAAAAAATATAGGAAAATGTTAGTTTGTGAACTAAGGAAAGAATGTAAGCCCTCGTGGGATTCTAACATTTAAACAGACAGGCGCCTTGTTCATAACTGAAGTAGAAGTCTTTGGAAAGAAGAAAATGTTGTCCATTGAAGTTGCTATCGAGGATGCTAAGATACCAGGATTGATATTATTATATATATAATAAACGTGTATATATAATGAATTGGAGCAGAGGTGGGTTTCAGCAGGCTCTGACCTGTTCTGGAGAACCGGTAGTGGAAATTTTGAGTAGTTTGGAGAACCAGTAGTAAAAATTCTGACTGGCTCCACCCCCATCTATTCTCTGCCTCCCAAGTCCCAACTGATCGAGAGGAAATGGGGATTTTGCAGTAATCTTCCCCTAGAGTGGGGAAAAAATGGGGATTTTACAATATCCTTCCCCTGCCATACCCACCAAGCCACGCCCACAGAACCAGTAGTAAAAAAAAATTGAAACCCACCACTGAAATAATAATAATAATAATAATAATAATAATAATAATAATAATAACAACAACAACAACAACAATTTCACTGGAAATTGTGCCAGAAGTTTGGATTTGAGTACAGCAAAAACCACTGGGAACATCAGGTTGAGAAAGTTTTAGAGAATGAGAAACTCAAGATCTTGTGGGACTTTAGGATTCAGACTGACAGGCACTTGGTCCACAACACACCTGACATAACAATAGTTGAAAAGAAAAAAGTATGGTTCATTGACATTGCAATACCTGGTGATGCACGGATTGAAGATAAGCAGCAAGAAAAAATCACAAAGTACCGGGACTTACAAATTGAAGTTGAGCGACTGTGGAAAAAGAAATTGTGTGTTGTCCCGATTGTAATTGGAGCCCTCGGAGCAATACCCAAAGGGCTACCCCACTATTTAGAAATTCTAAATTTGCCGGACTTGAACATTTTGACTCTACAAAAAACCACCTTACTTGGAACAGCTTACATCCTCCGACGATACCTTAACAGTTCCTAGGTCCTTGGTTAGGACTCGAGCTGCTGAGCTATTAACCAGCCTCAAAGGCTGTGAATCTCACTAAAGATTAACCAATAAATAATAATAATAATAATAATAATAATAATAATAATAATAATAATAATAATAATAATTTTATTTCTATACCGCCCTTCTCCCGAAGGACTCAGGGCGGTGTACAGCCTATTTAAAAACACAGACAAAACAACAATATAAAATTTAAAATAATTAAATAAATTGGCTCAGATTTAAAACCCAAAAAAATTTAAATACCCCAATTTAAAACTATTGTGTTGATAGTCCGGCCTGGCGGAACAACAGGGTCTTCAATGCGCAGCGAAACACCCGGAGGTCGGAGATCTTACGAATTTCCGGGGGCAGTTTGTTCCACAGGGCTGGGGCTCCCACAGAGAAGGCCCTTGGAGGGATTGGAGGGATTGTGGCTTTATATGGCTGTCCAACTCATACAAATTGACTCCAGGTGGCTTACAAAATAGATAGATAGATAGATAGATAGATAGATAGATAGATAGATAGATAGATAGGTAGGTAGGTAGGTAGGTAGGTAGATGATAGACAGACAGACAGACAGACAGACAGACAAACAGACAAACAGACAAAAAACCTCACAGTTCACAAAGGGAGGATTAGAGCTCACAATCTCCTAGTTTCTAGAAAAGTACCTTAACCAAAGAGGACCAGAAGAGGTTTAAATAATTTATGCCAAGGTGGGAATATAGGAAGTTATAAGTTATATAGTTATACTAACTTGAGTTAGACCCTTGGTCCATCTAATCAACCATTTAAGCAACTCTGTGGCTAGATATCAGATTTTATCCCCCAGTCTAATTTGGAGATGTTGGAGATGATGTTCAATGAGGCATCTTTTACAAATCAAACACTGGCTATTCAACATGATCTACGACAACTTGCCATGGCCAACTCGCTATCGATAATTCATCCCATCTATCTTGCCGTGACCTCCTGAAACTGACTCCCTTGGCCAATTCACCCTGGGACAATTCAATGTTCGAGTCTCGCCAGGCTCAAGGTTGATTCAGCCTTCCATCCTTTCTAAGGTAGGTAAATTGAGGACCCAGTTGTGGGGGCAATAAGCTGACGTTGTATAAATATACAAAAAGGATGAAGGCTATTGCTTAGCGCATTGTAAGCCGCCCTGAGTCTCCGGAGAAGGGCGGCATATAAATCAAAAAAATTTTTTAAAAAAATGTGAGATAACTCAAGAGAGGGACAAGGGAATTGCAGTGGGGTCCTGTCTTGCTTTAAGACAGGTGTGAACCTTCTCAAGATTGAGGTGAGGGGCAATTCTACTTTTCCCTCTCTTGAGTTATCCTGAATTGAATTGTCTTACGGCAAGTTGTTCCATGGTGAGTTGGCCACAGAGAATTGGCCAGGGTGAGATAGCCAGGGTGAGTCAGCTGCGTCAAGTTGGCCGCAATGAGTTGTCCCATTCCATATTCAACGAAGCCATGTTTCCAAATATGAAATTGCTTCCTTGGGAGACAAGACTTAAAGAAGAACCAATTGTGCTTCATTGGTTTATCTTTATTCCTTGTCATTTATGTCCCAAATGATGTTGACTGGTCTGAAGAGAATCTGCTTGACCCCCCCAAAAATGAAAGAAATAGCAGTCTAATAGGCTACTTTTCAATTATTTTCAGTGAATTAAAATCTGCATTTGCTCTTCTGCATGCTGTAATTTAGCATACCTCTCTGAGTCTCAGAGGTGAAGCTAAGTGTGAAGCTTCAGCTGACATTATAAATCCTGGCTTTCTCTTCACTGATAATAGAATCAGCTTGGATGCAAAATACATCATAAATGAAAACTGTTTCCAACACAAGTAATATTCTAATAATTTGGGAAGACCTTTTATTTTTGCATGTTTACATAAATTGGAGGGCAAAGCATACCAGAGACAATTGGCCTAATTCTTTCTTTTCAGAAATGTTAGTAATGAATCTACTTGCGTTTTCTGTAGATTTACCCTGTGCTTCAGATGAGCAATAACTCAACAAGATCAATCAGTTATTAATAGATGAAAACCAGCTCTAAATACACATTGAGAGGAACAGATGTGGACATTGGATACTCCAGCTCATATCTCCACTGTATTTTGTTTTTTAGTAGCAAACATTATATTATTTAATGTTTTGGTTACTCATCTAAATGCATATCATGTATCACTTTCTGAGATTGCTCCAAATGGATTCAAGTGGCCATATATTAGTTGTTTTTGCTTTCCTTTCATCAGGCAGAGGATATAAATAAGGTCACTGAAAGTGCTGAATCTAAATCCTTAAATATTCTGAGGTTGCTCACTTTAGTAAGAGCTGCCAGGATCTATTATGGGTTGCATGTACTAATATAAGTGATCTTAGAGAAAGCAGAGATAGCTTCTGCGACACATAAATCGGATTGGTTTGATTGGCTAAGTTAACACACAACATCTGGAGTGGGAGATCAGAAGGGACCTTTTTCTACAATTTGCAACTATGGTTTATAATAAACAGAATCCTCTGTATTGTCTGACTCCTAGATGGGTTAATCTATGGCTACTTGCCTACTCAGGTCTTCAGATGTAGAAGTGGTAAGCAAGAGTGGTTTCAGAAGAAGATGGAAGAATTCAACCTTCTTCTGCCCTACTCAAAGCTGCCTTCTACATGATGTTCAACTTTAATTTCCAGCCTCCTCCCCATTGGTTATTATAGAACAGGTGCTGGAGATTTCAGTTTAGCAAAATCTGGAGAGAAACAAGCTTCCTATCACCTTTACACAAATCTTATATTATCATCCTTGATCTAGAAAGAGCCGAGGTGGCACAGTGGTTAGAGTGCTGTACTGCAGCTACTTCAGCTGACTGCTAGTTCAGCAGATCAGCGATCAAATCTCACCGGCTCAAGGTTGACTCAGCCTTCCATCCTTCCGAGGTAGGTAAAATTAGGACCCAGATTGTTGGGGGCAATATGCTATTTAGTATACTGTCAATTGTTGTAAGCCACCCAGAGTCCTCTGAGAGTGGGTGGCATAGAAATATGATTAATAAAAAATAAAATAAAATAATAAAGCATACCTTGAGTTCCCAGGGTAGGAAAGCCTGATTATTTTTTTATTACTTTGCTGAAAAGACATAGAATAGATCAAGCAGATCTCTGGATGACCGCAACATATAAATTAGCCCTACTGACTGGCCCACCTTGACTGCTCAAGTGAAGAACGCTTAGGGTGAACACAAATGGTCTTTTTTTTGAAAGGACAATGAGTTCCTTGACTAGTTTCTACCCATTGCTTCTTGTCCTGCCTTCAGGTGCTTTAGAGAATACGTTGGCTCCCTCTTCTTTGTGGCAACCTCTTACATATTGGAACACTGCTATCATGTCACCCCTGGTCCTTCTTTTCATTAAATAAAACATACCCAATTCCAGCAACCATTCTTTATATGTTTTAGCCTCCTGTCCCCTAATTATCTTTGTTGCTCTCAACCAAAACTGGATGCAGTATTCCAAGTGTGATCTTACCAAAACATTATAAATTGGTAGTAACACTTCACGAAAATAATGGTAGCGGCTTGTCAGAGCTTCAGTTATTTTCCCTTTGTCCAACATTTCTGCTTACAGAGATAATCCTTTAAATACCTTGAGCACCAGGATGGGCAGAGGATCAGGCAAGCAGTACTGCATGGGATCCTTTGGCAAATGCTTCTGCTAGAAAACAGAGAAAGGATGAAAAGGCTTACTTTAAAAATCAGGTTTCCTTTAGGATGGAATAAGTCTACTTATCCACTGTAATAACTCAAACTCATACACTGATCTAGAATTCAAAAGAACCAAAATGAGGTTTCTGCTTCTATTTTTTCTTACTACCTTAAATATATTTTATGTTGCCTTTTGCAGTCTATATCTCACCATTGCTATCAATACCACCATTATGTTACTCTGAAGAGTTGAAATGATATCAAATTAGAACAACAAAGATTTCCTAATGTTCTATATGGACCCCCCCACACCCACCCTAAGGTCTTTTCTATATATTAACTGCTCTTCCCTATCCCTAGGTTTGTAATCAAAGTTGTCAACCCTGATTAATATCACATAGTTATTCCTCTGAATAGCCAACGGCAAGGTATTAGTTACAGACAAAACATAAATGCATAATAAATAGATCTGTTCACTCCTTGTAGAACTAAAATAGCACTTCTAAGGGAATCTTTATTGTAAAAAATGACCCAGTTACAGTCATTGGCTATTTGTAGCAGTAAAAGGTAAGGCAGATAAATTGGTGCCTTAGAAGTATGACATTTCGAAAGCGGGGAAGTCCACACCTACTGTGCAACGTTTTTGTTTATTCTTCTGTGTGCAAGCAGCAAAATTAGAACGTTAACCATAGGGATATATATTTATTTAAAGGCTCCAATGTAAGTGGCCCCACGCAGCAGTCAAAATGCAATAAATGATGGTTCAGGCTCAGATTTGATCACTGTGATCAGCTTTGATTCAATTAACTACAAACATGAAAGTATACATCTTGGTAAAATCTTCCTCAAGTTAAACTCACATTCTGATGACTTCATAGACACTGGCAGGTAATATTCTTGGGACCACACTGAAATCATTTGTCATAGTTGCAGAATTATAGATGTAGAGTATGCTCCCAGGCGATGTCATGTCATTCTCCCCTGTTGAAATAGTCTTGAAAAACTGCCATCTTCAGTACAATATCCTCACACCTTTAGTTCATTTATGGGACTCCGTTTGCAGGTTCATTATGAACCTGGCTAACACCAAAAACTATACTTGATTTTTCTTTAGTGGCCTCTAGACCATGGAACAATTTGTAGTTGGAGGTAAGACTGGCCCCCTCCAAATGATGGTGCATGATTAGGTTTGAAGTTTTATACTGAAAGATTTTTTAAATGGTTTGAATGGTCAGAGTGACTTGTAGTTTGAATTTTAGATGACTGTAAGTTGGCTGTGGCCACAAAATAGCAGTAGGCAGCTTTACATTTTAAAATAAATGAGCAGATCCAACTCCTTCTGTAGTTCATACCAGATTTGGGATGAAGGAAGGAGATTTACCTTCTCCTTGCAATAGGCATAAATCTCTTTGACACCGATGAGGACTTGTCTTTCAATGCATACAATATAGCCTGACACCCCATTCCACCCCAGATTCAGATTATATGCCGTGAAAACAAGTCCTTATTGTCTTTCTCAATGGGGAAAGATTGTGGGATTGGTAATATCCACTTCCAATCTGGATCATATTCTCGATCTCTTATTTTTAAATAGAAATATAAACCAACATTCCCAGTTGAGTAATTTGTGTCATATCTAACTTGGCCATTGGTGCAGAATGTAAGTGCATTGTGAGAGATCACCTAGTATTACTTAGAAGAAACTCCTGGTACATATTAAGGAATCCATTTTACAGTCCTATCAGTACTGAATATAGTGCAATAAAATTTAATACAATGGACTCTTAAG
The DNA here is from genome assembly GCF_029215685.1 of Pituophis catenifer annectens. NCBI lineage: Eukaryota > Metazoa > Chordata > Lepidosauria > Squamata > Colubridae > Pituophis > Pituophis catenifer. The sequence goes on from NW_027256882.1 coordinate 53,548,856, forward strand.
AGTATTTCACCTTCCAACCAAATGTTATTAAACTCCTAAGCAATTCCACCTCATGGGGAACATCAGGGAAAAAATAGACAAGTAGCCACAAAGTCATTCATGAACTAATAATGCTACTTGGTACACTTATCCTTACTGTTGTTGTAATCATTATGTCTGCAGCCTGTCAAGTTCTGATAGGTGCCACACATATAAAGAAAAACAAAATGATCAGATTGCAAAACTCATTGACTTTGATCCTGTCTAGACAGCCGAAGTTTCTGTCTCTTAAAGACCGTTATCACAAGCTATGCATTGATAATTTGACATAATGCTGGTTTAAGATGTTGGATTGTAAAGTCATCTCCCTAAATTCTAGGAGGATTTCCCCCCCTTCCAAATGAAAGCTAAACAATACCTTTCCTTGCTTAGCTAAATATTCAGCACAAGAGTCTATTTGATTTAATTGTTTAGGCTAGTTCATACAAGAATGAAGCTTGATGTCCCTCCACAATTAAAGGCCGTTTCACACCTACACATTCAATGGTTGATTTTGTAGCATCTTGTGATGGCTTATATACTTGACTTTAAAAACTGAAGTCAATATTCAGTGTTGCTCCAAAGAAGACATTTTTGGCATCAATTCATCCAAGCCATTATTCCTATAAAAACCTAAGGACCTATAAATAAGAACATCCAATAAAGTTCCGTATCAGTCTCCCTAAATAGCTACTCACTAGTTGATCACCATCAATAAGATCATAAAAGTAGATACACAAAAACAACCCCCCCCCCAACAGAAACTGTCTATGCCAGAAGAATGTATAGAATAGAATAGAATAGAATAGAATAGAATAGAATAGAATAGAATAGAATAGAATAGAATAGAATAGAATAGAATAGAATAGAATAGAATAGAATAACAGAATTGGAAGGGACCTTGGAGGTCTTCTAATCCAACCCCCTGCCTAGGCAGGAAACCCTACACCACTTCAGACAATTGTGCTAACTGCCAGGAAATTTCTCCTTAGTTCTAAATTGCTTCTCTCCTTGATTAGTTTCCACCCATTGCTTCTTGTTCTACCCTCAGGTGCTTTGAAGAATAGTTTGACTCCTTCTTTTTGGCAACCCCTGAGATATTGGAACACTGCTATCATATTTCCCCTAGTCCTTCTCTTCATCAAACTAGCCATACCCAGTTCCTGCAACCGTTCTTCATATATTTTAGCCTCCAGTCCCCTAATCATCTTTGTTGCTCTTCTTTGCACTCTTTCATAGTATATGAATAATCTATGGGTCTATGCTGTTGAAAATATGAAGTAAAGTAAATGCTAAACTAGAAATTGCAACTGGTCTTGGAAGCAGAGGAAAAACAATGTTATCTGAACATTGAAGATCGGTGTTAATACAGAATTATCTGTAAATCTATAGTCATTTTTGTTTTCATCTGACAAGTATCTCTCAATCTTTGGAATGATCAACAGATTTTTGTGGTTTCAAAACAGGACTCACTAACTGAATATCACAGCTTTTAATTGCAGAAGAATTTAGTATCGTGGTATGCTTAGGACTGACGAAGTTATCAAACCGATGGATATATTCTGACTTTTAGGATCAACCATTAACAGTAAAAGAACGCATACCAGATCATACTTTTTGACGTATATTTTAGCCATTTTATTCATAATTAAACCTATATTTTTACTTTGCTGCAAGCATTCATCAGCTCCACGCCATACAATCAAAGCTCTTTCATTTAATGAGCCGCAGTGGCGCAGTGGTACTGCAGGCCAGCGGTGAAATCCAAACTTTTTTCCTACCGGTTCTGTGGGCATGGCTTTGTGGGCGTGGCAGGGGAAGGATATTGCAAAATCTCCATTCCCACCCCACTCCAGGGGAAGGATACTGCAAAATCTCCATTCCCTCCCCTCCTGGGGGAAGGATATTGCAAAATTTCCATTCCCACCCCACTCTGGGGCCAGCCAGAAGTGGTATTTGCCGGTTCTTTGAACTTCTCAAAATTTCTGCTACCAGTTCTCCAGAACCTGTTAGAACCTGCTGGATTTCACCCCTTCTGCAGGCAGTGATCTGATGATCACTGGCTGCCAGCAGTTTGGCAGATAGAATCTCACCAGGCTCAAGGTTGACTCAGCCTTGCATCCTTCCGAAGTCGGTAAAATGAGGACCCAGATTGTTGGGGGCAATATGCTAACTCTGTAAACTGCTTAGAGGGCTGTAAAGCACTGTGAAGCGGTATATAAGTCTAAGTGCTATTGCTATTCAGATAGAATAGCTTTCCTCTTTTCTCTTCGTTTCACAGACTCATAACATGTCTGTTTTTATTTATGTCATTACATTCATTAATCTGTGTTCTTTATCATTTACTCCTCTTATGTTCCAAGTTACCATTCTACCCATTCAGAGGCACATGCAGTGATACAACAAAATTCACATGTAACCAAAAAGAAGGTAATAGATATACGAGAATTTCTAAGAAGGGAATTTCAAAGGCAATCTTGTCCTGGAGCAGCGGTTACCTTGCAAATGCATGGAAATACAAATTTTTGAAATAGGTCCAATACCACTGAAGTGTAATTTCTTCTATCAGAAATTGCAGGTTTAAGCATAGATAATCTAGGGCAATCATTTAATAGCCTTTTCCAATATATATCAAAATATCCTGTAGCTTCCACTGAGATCCTAAGAACCCATTATCACTCTCATGCTAGTGTAACATTTAATGATACAAGATGGACTATTTTCTAAATCCCAATGAAATTCTTGCTAGCTCAACCAGTGAGGTTTTGGTGTTATTAAACCGGTAGCCAAGCTTCCACAATGATCATTTGATAGCTTATAATTTGTAGTTCCCATGAAATTTATAATGCACAGAAGAGATATCTGAGCTCAAAGACAGCATTTTTGGAAATCAATTACTCTCTCTCTGTCAGCCTTCCACACAATCTGGCACCTTCCAGATGTGTCAGATTAAAATATCCATTGAGATGCTGGGCAACTATGGTGAAGGCTTCATGGAAAAAAAATCAAACCTATGAAAGCTTCTACTATAATAATTCTGTTTTTCTTTAAGGCAGTAATTGTCAGGTACAAAGAATAAGACCTCTAAGTTGGCACTAGGTAAAAGTTAACAGAATTCAAAAAAACGAAGGCTTGTCTTGGATTGCTTGTGGGAATATAATGACTCCAGGCTGATTCCTGTCTTGACTCCGCCCCACGGCTCTGCCTCTTCTTCTCCTACATCAATTGCTAATTTTTAAAGTAGCAGGTAAGAAGGGAGAACGGTGGCCTACTTGTCAAGACATTGGGCTTGTTGACCGGAAGGTTGGCAGTTCGAGACTCAAGTACCATGTGACGGGGTGAGCTCCTGTTCTCGCCCCAGCTCCTGCCAACCTAGCAAATGCAAATAGATAAAAAGCTACCATTTTAGTGAGAAGGTAGCAGCATTCCATACACCTCAAGCAGTGGTGGGATTCAGCCAGTTCGCACCACTTCCGGAGAACCGGTTGTTAACTTTCTGAGCAGTTTGGCAAACTGGTTGTTGGAAGAAATCATTAGGGCAGAGAACCGGTTGTTAAATTACTTGAATCCCACCACTGACCTCAAATTTACAGTCATGCTGGCCAAATGACCTTGTAAGCATCTTCAGACAATGGTGGCTCCCTCAGCTAGGAAATGGAAATGAATACTATTGTCAGCAGTTCAACCTGCATTTACTCTAGTGCTGACATAAGAAGGAGAAGCGAAGGCATCTGGAAAGGGACGTTTGACTTTTCACCTACTTATTTTCCCTGGAGATAATATCCCCTAGGAGATGAGATGGGAGGGGAGGAATTCCTTTGAGGTGGAGTAGATTAGGGGTAGAATGACTTGGAAGATGGCCAATGAGTGCAGGGGAGTGGGGAACGGAAAGGGAGGGTTTGGGGGCTGGAAGTCAGTGTTGGCTTCGTTTGGAGTCAGGTTAGAATGTCGTGCTTAATAAATAGGAGTTTTTCTTCAAAGACTTTGTTTGAAATGCAATTTATTTGAGACGATCTTGAAACTTGACAACTATCTCGTTGAGTGACACATGACTGGACAGGGGAAACCTTTATCTTTAATATGTTCCTGGCAGTGAAATGAATATATATCTATTTGGTAAGGATGCATAATGAGAGCCAGTATGGTGTAGTGGTTAAGGTACCAGACTAGAAATCAGGAAGGGTGACTTCCACTCCTGCCTTAGGCACAAAGCCAGCTAGAAGATCTTGGGTCAGATCCCTAGGAAGGAGGTACAACAAGGCAAACATCACATCTGAAAACATTGAGAAGAAAACTTCAGGGATTTGTCCTGGCAGTCAACAGGAGTCAGGCCTGACTTGAAGGAACAAAAATAATTTTAAAAAATGCATAGGATATATTTTATAACAACTTGCTGACTTTACTAGAATTACCCAGGGAACAATGATCAAGGTACACAATGTATTCACAAATGAAGCACAAAGATGACCTTGATATTTAAAGGGATACTTAATTCTCTAGCGCCCTCCCCCTTTAACATATTTATTCTATTTCCCCCAGAGAATGAGGTCAGGAAAGGGGAACCTCAATGTTATACATACAAACATGCTTGGCTGCCAAATCTAAATTTAAAGATGTAGAGAGATATTTAATAGTAGCTCGTTTCACCACGATTAAGTCTTGAATCCCAGGCAAGTTATACTACTACTAAGGAAAGGGAATCAAACCAGTGGTGGGCGTGGCTTTGTGGGTGTGGCATGGCTTTGTGGGCATGGCAGGGGAAGGATACTGTAAAATCTCCATTCCCTCCCCACTCCAGGGGAAGGATACTGTAAAATCTCCATTCCCTCCCCACTCCAGGGGAAGGTTACTGCAAAATCCCCATTTCCTCCCAATCAGCTGGAACTCGGGAGGCAGAGAATCGATGGGGGCACGGCCAGTCAGAGATGGTATTTACCGGTTCTCCGAACTACTCAAAATTTCTGCTACCGGTTCTCCAGAACTGGTCAGAACCTGCTGAATACCTGCTGAATACCACCTCTCTGCCATTCAGTCTTCCTGTGGTTTATCAGGGCAGAAGGTTAAATATTATAATCAGGATAAAAGGTAAGAAATTATAAAAGGCTCAATACAAAAGATTAAAATGTAGCAGCCCATTCAGGGGAACATTCCTTCCAGGATGTCAAGGATCTTCTAACTAACTAACTAACCAACCATTTCTTTCCCTTCTGAAGACTGCCACCTTTAAATAAGCAGAAAGTACAAACACAGCAGGGTGCCCGATGACGGAGTGCTCCCTTTGGGTAACCTGGCTCATGACATTTTCTCAAAATTCCTGGAGGGAATTCCTTTCCAAAACAAAAGCAAAACTATCCTATAAAAGGGGCGATTAAGAGAGACTTAATTCCAACTTCCAGTCAGCTGATTGCGTATTATGCTCTCAGGAATAAACTTCACTTCTGATTCAAGCAGCTGCCTGTGCCTTTTTAAAATTGAATTAACTTCTCCTTATGGATCACCAGAGTGTGACAGGATAATTTGACATGAGGAGCAAAATCCCCTTTCACATACAGAAATATATAAGGTGGTGAACATACGCTGCTACTTGGACAAGGCAAAAACTAAAACTAAGAGAGAGAGAGAGAGAGAGAGAGAGAGAGAGAGGGAGAGAGAGAGAGAGAGATTGTGAGTTTCAGCGCATTGCTGCATTCATATTGGATTTAGGAATATATCAGTAAGTCATGGGGACCGTCATCAAATCAAAATAATATTCAAAGTATCATGGATGCTTGAGAAAATACGGACTCATATTCGCATCTTTTAAATCCCAAATCTTTGTAGTTTTGTTAAATACTCTTCCTCTGCCATCGGGGCCTTACTCAGTCTTGTAAAACTCTTTTATTCTGTGGAACATATTTTATTAGTTTATTGGTAAAGGTAAAGGTTCCCCTTGCACATATGTGCTAGTCGTTCCCGACTCTAGGGGGCGGTGCTCATCTCCGTTTCAAAGCCAAAGAGCCAGAGCTGTCCGAAGACGTCATGTGGGCAGCATGACTAAACACCAAAGGTGCATGGAATACTGTTACCTTCCCACCAAAGGTGGTCCCTATTTTTCTACTTGCATTTTTTTACGTGCTTTCGAACTGCTAGGTTGGCAGATGCTGGGACAAGTAATGGGAGCTCACCCCATTATGCGGCACTAGGGATTCGAACTGCTGAACTCCCGACCTTTCGATCGACAAGCTCAGCATCTTAGCCACTGAGCCACCATGTCCCTATTAGTTTATTACTATTCTCTATATTTTATAGAACACATCAAGAGAAAGATGAGCTAGATTCACCAGCATATTACACTTGAATCATTCTGATTGCATATGTATTCACTGTGTTGTACCTTTTGCTATATTTATCCCCAATTACCTAGCCTACCATTATTAATCCAAGTTGCAAACAAGACCAGCCTTTTCCCTATTGAAATGCAAGATAAAAAAAGATAATTGAAAGAAGACTACTGTAGTTGTTTGGAAGCTAATACAGGCATTGTATTCATTTTGTTATTTATTTTGCTTATTATTTAAATGACTGAAATGATTATACTGAAAACGGTTCAAGGACCATAATTTACAAAGGAAGAGAATTCAGATATGGTTGCAATTCGAGGACTACCTGTATGTGAATAGTCTTTTGCTTCTTACAATTTTTCGCAGTTGAATCTTGCTGAAAAAAGACAAGACAACAGATTTTGAAGGGGAAGAAGCACTGCCAACACAAAATATGATGGGACACCTGTACTTTCATATTACTTTTATCTCTTATCTGTGGTTTTCCTTACCTGTTTCTCCTCTGGGGTTTTTTCCTCCACTCCCCCACCCCCCAAAAAAAATTGCAAGGTGTTTTATTGTAACAGAGCATCTTTCCTTGGAGAGGTTACTGGCAACTGGGATCGGCAAAACTATGTTTTGCAAGCTCTGAAGCATTAGGTCAACACATCATTCATTGCAAAAGCTTAGCTCCTCTTACAAACATGTAATTGGAACTCCAACCTTGTACATATCTGTTACTAAACATGTGGAGAGCTTCAAAGCTGCTTTTCATATCAATAAACTTTCAAGAAAAACATCTCTGTGCAAATCCATGGAATATTTTCCACCCAAGATGACTCATGATTAAAGATTTATTATCAGTATGATATTTCTTGGCACTTTAAAAGAAATATTTCCCACAGAAAAATAATCACAATGTACTTATTCCATACTGATTAATCTTTGGTTTGTGTGTCTGCCCAGGTGAAAAAAAAAAACCCATGTAAAAGGAAAGATAGAGGTATTGAAAAGTAGCAGAAATCAAAAGACACAATGGTGTTGAATGAGTTGTTTTTTTTTTTAAAGAAATAATTTCAAATGAATTTGATTTGAATCATCATTCATTCTATCTGGACACTGAAACCAGATGTTTAGTGAAATTCTTTACTTTGGCATCTAACAGCAAAGCATTTTTCATTTTCCTGTATTCCTCTTTGCCATTAGGCAAAGCTGTACCTAGTGCATTCTTTGGATCTAGCAGTAAGGCAAACTAATATAAAAATAGTGTAAATGAAATTACTTTCAAAGCTGAGAAAACAAAGTGATTTCTAGCCTTTGATCTGTCTTGCTGTGTATCATTTCGCTCCTGGGCTGGCAGTCTGGAAGCTTAATTCAAGGCACCAAAATGTCTGAACTATTTATGAACTGTCCCTTGGAATCAATGCTTGGTTTTCTCTCTTATGTCTTTACAGGCATTTATTCCCTTCTAATCAATTCTGTTTTTTAAACTAATTGTTTAAAAGCCATGACTTCATTTCCAGATTAGGAGAATATCCTACTGAATGAACAATAAGAAATCAGGATGGAAAGGACAACAGTAACATAAAAGTGTCACTAAACACAGAACAGAAGGTTATCCAAAATTATCTTGGGACAGTAAAAGATTTTCTTGAAAAAAGTGAAAGGTTTGCATTTGCACATGGAGATGAACAGCATTTACAAATAAATAAAAATTCATAGGAAGAAAAAGGAGGAATCGTATTGTTATCTCTCTTAATACGAGGATCATCCTTCATCTATAATTCATGGAACAATATTGAGGTTTGTTCTTGCCATCCAAGTAAAATGACTTCAAAGCTTTGTGGTACATTTCTCTTGTATTCTGGGCAGTGACATCTTCCTGTAATACTCAGGAGATTATTTCCATTTAAATGACTTCATGGGCACCGGGCAGGGATTTGAAATGAGTGAAGGATCCAGCTTTGGTTTTCCTTCTGATTCAATACTATGATATGTCACTACATTGTGTCCTTATAGGGCAGAGTTTGGAGTTCCAGCTGCTGTTTTATGCTTTTAAACCAGGGGTGTCAAACTCAAGGCCCATGGGTCAAATTCAGCCTGCAAGGGGCTTAAATCTGGCCTGCAGAGCCAGCCTGGAAATAGCAAAGGACTGGCTCGCAGTGCCTCTGGCAGTCAAAATAGGATGCAGGGGCCACGTGAGGCACCCCATTCCCTGTTTTTGGCCTGGACCACACTCCGTTTTGGCAAGCAAAGTGCTGCAGGAGGCCATCCAGGCTGAAAACCTCTATGAATAGAAGACGTTTTGGGTTGCCAAACTGGGAATTATACTATCAAGCAGCTGCCCTTACCTGGCTAAAATAATGGATAACCCTGAGAGATAGACAATTACTTGTACTGGAGGGACACGACTTACAACTGGGTGGCATGCCTTTCTATGAGAAATATAAAAAACATAAATTCTTTCAGGGACACTACATTAGAAATGCCCTACTCTCAGTATGGGCAAAAATCAAGGAAAAACACTACTTGAAAATACCAGTCTGGCTCTGCATGATGGAGGCACTAACATACCCAAATGTGATGGACATGGGAAAAATTGTAAGATGCAAAGATATTTTAAATGAGAAGAGGGAATTGAAAAACAAACAGGAATTGAATAAATTTAGCATGATGCCCGCATGCACAGACACAATAAAGATGCCAAAACATATGGTTTTTATAAAGAACCAACAGAATTGGATCAAATTTTAACAGGACCAGAGGACAACCTGATTAAAAAATTCTATAATTATTTATTGACTATTAGAATGGAAGAGGAGCAAGTAAAAGAAACTATGATAGCATGGGCTAAAAATTTTGGGTATTCCATAGAATTGGACAAATGGCAAAAATTGTGGGACAGAAGCTATAAATTGACATTGTCCACTGCATATAAAGAAAATTTATACAAAATGTTTCATAAATGGCACTTTCCACCAGCAAGATTAGCCAGAATGTTTAAGGATATGTCTGCCAAGTGCTGGAAGTGCAACCAAATCCCAGGCACATATTACCACATGTGGTAGACATGTTCAAAAGCAAAAAAATACTGGACTAAAATACACATTTGGCTATAAAAAATGATAAAGGAACATATAGATTTAAAACTGAAATATGGGCATCATACCAGACAAATACAGTAAAATGATGATTGTGCGGCTCAGCTGGGCATGGGGGGGGGAGGGATTTTTGCTACCGGTTCTCTGAACCACCTGCCTCCATTGCTACTAGATCGGGTGATCTGGTCCGAACCGGGAGCATTTCACCCCTGGATTATGGCCAACTCATAACCAAATAGGGACAAGGACGGTGATTTGCAGGAATGTCTAACGTAAATTCTCTTTTGTCAGACTGAAGGACAACAGGTAGAAAATACTGCAAGAGAATTTGACCAGCATTAATTTAGTAAATGCAGATCAATTTGTTCACTCATCCAGTTCAACACCTAAAACCTGGCTACAGCATCATAAAGTTGTCACCTATCACTCTTTTATATTGTCTGTATGCGTGCCCGACAGAAAGATATGTGTGAATTCTAACTGGGGAAATGGGAGCTAAAATGCTCTTTTGTAGAGTCGGCCACTGCAAGTTTAATTGTTTCTGTTTGAATTGTGCTTTACATTGATTTGATCTGAAATAGTGTGAAGTTTTGTAACAAGCTGCATTCAGAGGCTTTCAAAGAGCAGAAATGAGGCATTGAAATGGAAGCATCTGAAAAACAAACAAGAAAATGCTGTTAGTCTTGGTGATAAACATTAGCTGTATGCAGCTGGAAATAACCAAAACAGACCAGACTAGCTTCCAGAATACATCATTATCATCAATCATCATCATCACTCCTGAATTGTTTGCCTAGCCAGTTTGAGTTGATATAAAGTTGGGGTGCACTGAGTACCATCAATTGAATATCTGTCAGGAACCAGCCAGGATGTCTTCTTTATTATATCTGCCGTATTTGTTGCATTCTTCATTTGGTCATTCTTCTGGGCCAGTTGAGTCTCTCCAGTACTCAGTAAACCTTCATGCTATGTATGCTAGCTTCAGTGCATTTTCTTCGCTGCCCTTTTTTCCCTTCTTCAACAATCTGTTGTATTTGCAACATTTGATGCCCCTCCTATTTTCCTTGGTAAGCAGAATCTTGGTAAATAGAAACATTGCTGTGTGGATGAAGGGCATGAATCATTATTTTTCTGGTCTTCCCATCCAGGGCTTTTAGTTCTGCTTGAATCCAGTCCAGTATTCCAGCTGTGTATCTAATGACAGGATTCTCCAGATGCTGATTACTTTGATGGCATTTCCTCCACTGAGTTTGGATTTTAAGAGTCTGTAGAGATTCTCAAGTCATTCAAGTCATGGTTGTCCCAAAGGTGCTTTTTCAGGAGGCAACTGGACTTTCTTGGGTTTTTTTCTTTGAAGACATTTTGCTTCTCATCCAAGAAACTTCCTCAGCTCTGACAGGATAGTGGGGAATGGAAGGATTTATAATCCTTGCAGACAGTTGGTCATTTGCATCCTTTTAGAGGGTCCTTGAAGCACTTGGAGGTTTATCTGTGTCCTCAGGTTCACCAGAGTAGTGCTCCTGGTTCCTGTAGTCTGCAATTTTTCTCTGGAAATCCATTCCTGCTCCCACACCATTCAAAGGGTGTTCATCCCAAATTGTATAGCTAAAAGTCTGTAGAGATTCTCAGTCATCTAGGTCATGGTTGTCCCAAAGGTGCTTTTTCAAGAGGCAACTGGACTTCCTTGTTTTTTTCTTTTGAAGACATTTTGCTTCTCATCCAAGAAGCTTTTTCAGCTCTGACAGGATAGTGGGAAATGGAAGTGGGGAATTGAACTTTAAGAGTTTCTTCTCTCTTGTGATATATTCACTTCTAACCTTCATATCTTGATTGCAGTGTGCTTGATGTGGTCAATTTGAAGAATGTCCAGTATTTGTAACAATCATTTTCATCCAGACTCTTGATCTTATTTGCATAGGGCATCTTGATTCCTTCAATTTTCACCATTTCCCCCCTATTGATGGTGAAGATGACTCATTTATCTGTCCAAACTCTATTGCAATATCTTGGTATTGTACACAGTGTTTAGTAGCGATTCTATATTGCAGGGGATTACTCCATGCAACTTCAAATCATCCATGTGAAGAAAGTGGGATAATCTGGCAGATGTTTTTGATGTTTGACAGCCAGGTTCTGACTTGTTCAGTACTGTTGACAGAGGAATCAGTGCAGTGACAAAAATAGTGGTGATAGTCATTCTCCTTGAAAGATTCCTCTCTCAATATTAAGCTCTCCCCGTCTATTACCACTGACCAGCAACTGTGTCTTCCATTGTGCATTGATCTTTGAACAAAATGTCTGATGTTTCTGGTGACTTCTGATATTTCTAGGCACTTGAATACCCAATCATATCATCTGATGCCTTCTTGTGATTAATCCAAAGAATGTTCAAGTAGGTCTTCCTTCTCTTGAAGTCTTCCAAAATCTCATCTTGTCAATTAGGAGCCGATCTTTTGTTATTCTGCTGTTTGGCAGGTTTCCTTTCCGCTTAAGTGGAAAGAGCTTGTTTTCAACTAGATTGTATCAACTACTATAGCAGTTAACAATCTGAAAGTTGCTGGTGAGCAGGTAACAGTTATCTGATGCTGCACCTTTTGTTGGATCTTTCATTAACAGGTTAATTTTTGCCAGAGGCTTCTATGTAGCATAGCTTATTGATTGATTGATTGATTCAATTTATACAGCCACTCATTTCAAGTGACTCTGGGTGGTGAACAATCATAACAGCAATTAAAACCAAAACTATTTTAATACATATAATATATATTTAATGTAATATAATATTTAATATGTAAACATTTTAGCCATAAACATCAATATAGCAAAAAACCCCAGGCCCAGTGGTGGGATTCAGCCAGTTCGCACCACTTCAGGAGAACCGGTTGTTAACTTTCTGAGCAGTTTGGTGAACTGGTTGTTGGAAGAAATCATTAGGGCAGAGAACTGGTTGTTAAATTATTTGAATCCCACTGCCCAGGCCCTTAACATACTTGGGGTCCCAAACCTTGGCACATAATCAGGTCTTCAGTGCCTTAGGAAAGTCTAACATAGTCAGGTCATCCTAATCTATGGGAGAATGTTCCAGACAGAGGGGCTATGACAGAGAAGGCACAACTCCTAGTCCCTGCTAGCCGACATTCTTTGACTGATGGGACTTGTATTATAAACTCTACCTATCTGGAGGGCACCAGCTTGTGGAAGAATTTTTTTAAAAATTTGTTTTACACTTTTTTTAAAGGTGCAGAGTATTTAAGAAATGGTAAGTGACATCAGAGAAAGTTAACTCTTTCTCGGTGGCGCAGTGGTTAGAGTGCAGTACTGCAGGTTACTTCTGCTGACTGCCAGCTGACTGCAATTTGGCAGTTCAAATCCCACCAGGGTCAAGGTTGACTCAGCCTTCCATCCTTCTGAGGTGGGTAAAATGAGGACCCAAATTGTTGGGGGGGCAATAGGCTGACTCTGTAAATCGCTTAGGGAGAGCTGTAAAGCATTGTAAAGTGGCATATAAATTGAAGTGCTAGTGCTATTGCTAACTAGGAAAGAAAGAACACTGCAATATTAGTGTTCAATTCACTTAGAGAAAAATACCTGTAGGAAGAAATACTGTACTTCTTGCTTCTACCTAGGAATTTGTCGCTTCACCCATGTAGAAACTTACTGTACAAGATAATGCTACAGGGTAACTGCAATGCATTTAGTAAAGTGATGTGTTTTTAGCCTCTGCTTCGGTAGAAGCAGCAGGTAGCTGCATTAGCAATTAGTTTCTGTTAGAGCATGTCCATTTGGGCTTGACCTAGTCAGTGGTAATTCTATTGTGGAGGTTGAGCCAAGCTTGTGAGAAGCATTTATGTCAAATAAAGTAGAAATTTCTTCAGTAGCACATATACACTATCACTGCAATCTTGTTTCTTAGATGGCAGGAAGCCCAGCTAAACTTAGAGGGTTTTTCATTTGAGTAGATTCGAAAAATATTGTGCTGCAAAATAATTACATAGGGCAGTGATGGCTAACCTTTTTGCCATCACATGCCAGGAGGCGGGGGTGGGGGGGCATGCGTGTGCATGCTCACACCCATAATTCTATGCACCCCATCCCCACTCCCCCTGCTCCTGGCATGTGATGGCCCGGTAGGCCCATTTTTCTTTTTCACCTGGCTCCAGGATCTCTCTAGGAGTTTGGGGAGGGCAAAAACAGCCTCCCCCCCCTGGAGGTCCTCTGGAGGCTGAAAACAGACCGTTTGACAACCTCCAGTGGGACTGGAAGTTGTCAAATGGCCTCTTTTCAGCCTCTGGAGGACTTCGGAGACACCTAGAGAGACCCTGGAGGCTGGAGACAGCAGAAAATGGGCCTTCCGGTCCCACCAGAAGTTCTTAAATGGGTCGTTGTCAGCCTCTGGAGGATCTCCGGGCAGTGGGGAAGGCTATTTTTGCCCTCCCCAGACTCCTAGAGAGGCCCTGGAGCCAGGTGAGAAAGAAAAAGAGGCCTTCCCCACCCACCCAGGCTGTCCAGAGGCAGGAAACAGCCTGTTTCCCTACTTCTGATGGGCCCAGAAGATTCGAAAATCAGCTGGCCGGCACACGCATGCACGCCAGAGCTGAGCTCACCTGCCCACTGATATGGCTATGTGTGCCACCTGTGGCACATGTGCCATAGGTTCGCCATCATGGACATAGGGCATCAGAAGCATGTTGTAAACCCATGCTTTAGTGTTTTTTTTCCTCCCCGGTGTGACCGGTCTGTCAGGGCAACCTGGTCTACCCAAATATGGGATGGAGCATACTGCTTCCACTTTCGCCTTTCAGCCCCAGTCCAGGAGCCTTCACAGGCAGTTGCTTTCGCAACAAACTATTTTTGTGTTGAATTTATATTTACCGACAAAGAAATAAAGGGAGACTAGTATAGATCTATTCCAAGCTATTTAGCTGTTGTCAGCTAGCCATACCCTTCTTTGATTCAAAGTAGTCCGGGTGCGAATCCCAGAAGGGTATGGCTAGCTGACGACACCTAAATAGCTTGAAATAGATCTATACTAGTCTCCCTTTAATTCTTTGTCAGTAAATATAAATTCAACACCCATACTTTAGCTTTCTGTTCATTATTTTAAAAAATGGACCTGTGCAACTATGATGTACATGAAGAGAAGTTGTTGTTGGCCCTTTCTGTCTCTACTAGCTATTGTAGTCATGCCCTATTATATCTGGGAAGATCTCAAACATGTTGGGCCTGAGGAAGAGGAAAGGTGGTTGAGAAGGTGGTTGTAACACAGCTTCAGCAGATCCTGAATAAAATGAATTATATGGACTCATTTCAGTCAGGTTTCAGACCTAGGCATGGGATTCAAACAGCATTGGTCACACTTTTGGATGACCCGTGGCAGAAGCAAGATGGCATGCATTCATCCTTGCTCTACTTGACCTCTTGACAAACTTCAGTATCATTGACCATGGAATCCTTCTGAATCAGATGCTGGGTTTGGAGATGAGTGGCGCTATATTGTTCTGGTTCTCTTCCTTTCTCTGCAGTCAATTTCAGTCAGTGTTGATTGGAAGTGAATGGTCCCACACATGGCCCCCATTATATGCATTCAGCAGGGGTTAGTTCTCTCTTTGCTCTTGTTTGACATCTACATGAAGATAAGGTCATTTATTGCCATGGGTGGGGCACCATTGATAAACTATACCCAGATGAAGATCTCAATCCCTGGATGTCACAAATTCAGTTTTTTTAAACTGTACCCAATTAGATTGACCCAGACTCAAAGGAGCTATGAAAGCAATGGACTCTCGACAGGTAATTTTTAAAGTATCTTCTTAGAAGGCTTCAGGAGATGCTTTATTTTTTGGGGGAAAAACAAGATACAAAAGTGGAATATGAAACTTACAGATCTATTTGTCAATGTATTTATTGTCTCTATCCTATATTTTATCCTATTTCTATTCTATATTTTTATCCTGTTCTATATTACCATACTAATTACTGTTACTGTAACAACTACTATATGTGATTATTATTCAATTACTAGTAATACTATTATATAGCAATGTTTGCATCTTATAAACCCTGCTCTCCTTGAATAGCTCTCACTAGAATTTATTCTTTTTTCTTCTCTGCTACTGCTCAACACATAGAGTGCCACTTTCCACATTGTGCTTTTGTACATGCTCTTTTCACCTCATGTGATTCTTGGCTCGGGGTCTCCTGAGGCTGTCATTCTACAGGTTCAACTGAAGCACCTTCTTCAGATTCCGGTTCAGAATCTGAGCCTTGAACCTGAATCTGATAGGGCACATCACCAATCTACCACAAAACATGAAGTAAAAAGCTTGAAACTGAAAAACCTTGAGAATATTGACTAAAGACAATACGATTAAAAATATGAGAAAAAAAAAGTCAGTCTTTGGCAAATAATGATAGGGCCTGCCCTATCATTAGACAGTGTAACTTTTTTTAAAAAAAAGTTTTTTATTTATTTTCCATTTTAAAAAATATAAACATTTCATGTCTCCTTAAGCAGTGTGTCGTCTGGGTACAAATATTTCTGTGCAACATCCTTCCACAAATTATATACATTGAACAATTATACCTTGTGTATAATTCATAACATATCTTCTAATAAATATACAATAATAACATTAAACATGGTTATTCTGATCATATTCATGTTATCAATTGCCATTTTATTCCTATCTCTAACTTAACGTATTTTCTATTCTTCTTATTGTCTTCTTCCTTTATTTCCAATTTCCTTTTTTATTCTCTAACCATTGGTAAAATGCTTCCCATATCATATAATAATCAGTTTGTCCTTTCTCCTTAATTGCTAGTGTTAGTCTGTTCATTTCTGCACATTCTAATATTTTCCTAATCACTTTCTCTTCAGTAGGAATCTCTTCACTTTTCCAATACTGTGCAAATACAATTCTAGCTGCTGTTAATACATGAATAGTTAAATATATATTTTCTTTGTTATTAATTTCAGGCAAGATCCCCAACAAAAATATTTCTGGTTTAAACTCAGTACGTTGTTTTATCATCTTTTCCAACCATATCTTTATTTTTGTCCAATACTTCTTTGCTTCTCCACAAGACAGTGTAACTTGATTGTCTTATACAACAGATTTTGGGAATTAATACTGATGCAAAGAAGTTTCAGAGGTGTTGAAGTAGATTAAGAACTAATCAACAAGACTCAGTGTATACGGTGGCCCCAAACTACATGTATTTCTTTTTCTGTTATTTAATTTGTTCTCCATTTTCCTATTTATTCTAACACTCAAGGGATTCCAGAACAATTAAATATATGGTGTAGAACATAAAATAATACAATTAATTTCAAGACAATTTTTTTTAAAAAATCATCAAAATAATTACAGGTTAGAAACCTGGTGGAAATATTGGAAGAAATATGTTTTACCTATGGAAAACATAAACATCTTTCTTACCCATAGGGTGATGGCCACTGTAAATATTGCTTCATAGACAAAGAGCTTGTTGTAATGTAATAGAGTTGTTTGTTTTAGATTATTCTTCTTCTACTACTTCTTTACTTTTAACACTTGGTGTGTTGGGGGAGATACAAAGTTCTGGTTCCTGCACTTCTGGCGGCCGCAACCATTGTTAGTGACTTGGTGATGCTTAGACTTGCTGATGCTGAAAACTGAAAAAAAATTAAAGCCAACTTGGCATTCAATGAGCAAGCCCTTTGTGATGTAATGATTTCATTTTAAAGTTAGATACTTCATATTTTCCCCATCATTTATATCTGATCTGCATATATTGTTTCTTTTAGAATAAAGGCTACTTATTTAGGAATTTGTGATGGAAGGTAGATGTTATGTGTGAGAGAAAGAGGGTGAAGGCAGACTCTCCCTAACAGTTCACAGAATTTATTGTAAATCCAGATAGAAGTGTCCTCAATCTGGCAAGATTTTGTCTATAGGTGTAAAACAATAAAGGGACTCAGCTTGGACAGATCTCTACATTATTATTTTTTTTGTTTTGTTTTTGGGCGTGACGGAATTTGGAGGTGATGCCTGCCAGATCTCTCTCCTCACAGGAGGAAGACCAAAAATCATTTTATTACTGCTGGTTGATTAAACAAGTCTGTGATTTAGTATTGCTGCTCAGTTACCTTAGCCTGCCTGCATACATTGTAATTCTTGAAAATTCATTGGAGTTACTTCTGCTAGGAGGTTCAGTAGCGTAAGAAACAGAAAACCTCCAGGGCCTTCAGCTGGATAAGTGGAAAAGACATAACAAGGGCTGTCAAATAAAGTTGGGAGGAAGGTTTAGAAAGCTTCCATCTTGAAAACAGCAATGTCAGATTAAGTGATTTACAGGTTCCAAAATATATACGCGCCTGTACTGGAAATGGAGGCAGGTCCACAATAGAACTGCAGAGCTTTGAATTAAGAAATGCTAATTTGAGCAGTACATTTGGTTGAATTTAAATGGTTTTTGAATGACAGAGCAGTCATGACACAGCATAACAGCTCAAGGGAAAGGATAATCTCCCTCTTCTGCCCCTTCTCCTAAAAAGAATATATTTGACAAGTAAACAACCTGGATCTATCACTGTTTGGTGAATGGTAGTAACTGACCGAGCAGTTTTGAATGTGACAACCAGATAAAATTTAGCTTCCTGCTTGTGTTTAAACAAAAGATTTGCGGTATCAGGTCTTTTCCTGTGTATTTATTCTTCATCACATTTTTTGCTGTCTCTGTGCTGTTTCCAAGAGCATGTAGACTAAATACAATTGAAAGTCAATTTCTATAGCACAGCTTATGCAAAGGATCTCAGTGGGCTTTGCCTAAAACAATGACCAGCAGCTTGAACATTTAGCTGCATTTAAGTCTTGCATAAGCAAAACTCAAAAGATAAGTTTTCAACTTGGCTTGAAATGAATTCTCTGAATCTGCATTTCTAATGTCAAGTGGATATGAATTTTAGAGCTGTTGTGCCCAGCTAGCAAAAGGCCCTGCATCCATGAAAATTTAATCTGAGTGTCTTTTTATTTTCTATGCCTGTGATTATTTTGGAAAGAGCGGAAAAAAATATCTATTCAAATATCTGCACATTTGAAATCTCTGTGGATTTTTCGGTTTTACCATTTGTTCTGCATGTATTCCTTATAATTGTCCTTATATTTTCCCCTCCCCGTCAGTTAATAAAAGCTTCCTTGGGAATAATATTGTTAGTGTAATACATGGGCTTCTACTGACAACCATGATTCAAATAAACAGAAAGCTTTTAACAGTCTGCTCGGCTGCCTTCTGCTTGGAAAAGACAGCCAATTAGCATAAAATGCTGAATTAACAATAACACACACAAATGCATAACACACACACACACACACACACACACACACACACACACACTATTTCCTCAGAACAAAACAAAAAGCAAAGAGAAGGGAACCAGCAAGATGAGAAATCAAAGAAAGGGGGGAGCATAGATTACCCCAACTCTATTTTTCCCTCAGTCATAATTTAATTGGTGATGAATGTTCATGTCCTTTCTCTTTTCTAACCCTTCTCACAAATTCTGACTGTAGAAACATTTATGATGGTTTATGAGGGGTAGAATTGTTGAAGTGCCTAAGGGCATTCACTTCTTCATATATTCTAGGATAGAAGCCCAGCTTTGGAAAGCCTAGGATTGTCTGGCTCCGGAAATCTAATTGAAATATTTAAGAAAGACACAGTCCTCCTGTCCTATATAATTTAACAAATCAGGTGGGGAGGTTGTTCCCAAAACAATTCTTTTGTCATAATTTGGCTGCCCCCCAGAAATTTGAGACCAGATTATGTTTGTTTCCTTGAACATTTTAACTCAAAACATACATTTTTTTTTTTTACAAGAATAGGCTTTTATAACTAGTAGCTTCCCTCAAATGCAGTGCCTTTCTCATGCCTGGTGGGATTTAAATGGAGATATCCCAAAGGTGCTTTTTCAAGAGGCAACTGGACTTTCTGGTTTTTCTTTGAAGACATTTCACTTCTCATCAAAGAAGCTTCTTCAGCTCTGATGAGAGAAATTCTTGGATGAGAAGTGAAACGTCTTCAAAGAAAAACCAGAAAGTCCAGTTGCCTCTTGAAAAAGCACCTTTGGGACAACCATGACCTGGATGACTGAGAATCTCCATACACATTTAAATATTGAGATAATTATTTCAGATAGAAACCATTATTCTCCATCATTCTCTTTCAATAGAGACAGTATATTTTGGGGAATACAGGTAATTTCCAGATAGACTTGAGCCCAAGTCTAGACAATATCTATAGCTCAGACCTGAACTGTGAAGTCCTTGGGGCTCTCTGAGCTTGGTTGTTTGCTTGCAGACATTTCATTACCTAACTAGGTAACAACATCAATGCTAGTGAGTGTGGGTTTGCTCCCTGTTTATATATAGTTGGTTTATATACAGTAGGGGTGGGTTTTCATCTTAGTTGTTCCTTGATTAGCATCAGGGGTGGGTTCTCAATTTTTTTACTACCGGTTCTGTGGGCGTGGCTTGATGGTCATGTGACAATGCTTTAGGATTTAGCAGAGGTACTGGTCTACCAGGCTTTTAACTGCTTGCAGAACTGTACCGGTCTACTCATTTATTTTTGCAGGCACTGGTCTACCCATTTATTTTTGCAGGCATTGGTCTACTCATTTGTTTTAGGAGGCACTGGTCTACCACCACACTGCCTTTTAACATTGATCAGCTGTAGGGCGGCCCTTTGAAGCCCCACAACAAGAGTTTAAACAGTTTTTTTCCTTCTAGCTGATCAGCTGGGACTCAGGAGGCAGCAATAGATTGGGGGTGGGGCCAAATAAAAGGTAAGAATAACGTGGGGGGCGGGGGCAGAGCCTGTTTGGTGATGTCATATCGTCACTGCTACCAGCTCGGTGGAACCGGGCAGAACTGGGAGGAACCCACCACTGATTAATATATTATTTTCTCCTTCACTGTTTGATGTTAATCCCTACTTATCTGGATATTGATTGCTGGAGAGGATGTGTTCTGGTCTTCTTGTTTCTTTCTTCAGTTTTTATTTTCTCCTTACAATTAGATTCAAGAGTGCTAATGTTCATGCATTTTAGCCACTTCCCTTTTGTGATATTAATGCCCACTGGGATACAAAAGGATTTCAGCACTTGACAGATAAGACGTTATTCCCCATATTGTACATGAAAGTTGCATATATTAATTACCTAATGGCCTGTAGTTGCACTTAATAAGATCCCTATTTGGTTGTCATCTGCTGAATTTCCACCAAAGAGATGAGGAGCCTATGAACCTTTTAAAATGTCAGCTCATGTCACCACTTAGCATGATCAACAATTGGTCTCAGGTTTTATTGAATGGCCTTGCAGGAACACCAACTGCGATTACGATCTTGCTGAATAATATACTATTTTATTTTGCAGTTTGATCATTGTATCTTAGTCAATCAAAATGTAGAATTAATGAATATTCATGATCTGGAAATTCTAGACAGGCATTCCAAATGCCACATAGCTTGGAGAAGTTTCACCTTCATTCAGGACTGAATGTGAGCGTTGCCATCTGGCATTATTCAAGTTTAGCAATAGCAATAGCACTTAGACTTATATACTGCTTTACGGTGCTTTACAGCCCTCTCTAAGCAGTTTACAGAGTCAGCCTATTGCCCCCAACAATCTGGGTCCACATTTTACCCACCTCAGAAGGATGGAAGGCTGAGTCAACCTTGAGCCTGATGAGACTTGAACTGCCCAACTGCTGGCAGTTGACAGTCAGCAGAATTAGCCTGCAATGCTGCATTTTAACCACTGTGCCACCACGGCTCTTTGCTGGTGATATCAACTTTTCTGGGTGGTTAAAATAAAGATTTTTAAAGATAGACATCCTTAATTCCAAATGGTTTTCTCCACACTAGGCGACTGAGCTGCAAGTGAAAACCAAGCACAACAATAACACAAACTATCCAAATCTTCTATATACATTAATGAGATCTAAGTTGGCATTCACGCATCAGAAATGGGATCTAGACTTGTGATAAATACTCCAATGAAAAGTCAACTGACTATATAGCTACTTAAAAAGGATTGAAAAAGACAATTACCCTGTTTCCCCCAAAATAAGACTTCCCCTGATAATAAGCCCAATTGGGCTTTTGAGCGCATGAGCTAAAATAAGCCTCCCCCTTGAAAATAAGCCCTCTCCAGAAATATTTAAACTCAGAGCTGGAAATCGGGTAAGACAGCAAGAGAAGCCCCATCTTGCTCCACACACCCCAAAATAAAAAGACTTCCCAGAAAATAAGGCCAAGAGCTTATTTCGGGGTTCAAAAAAATATAAGACAGGGTCTTATTTTCAGAGAAATACAGTAAATGTTTGGAAAAGTTAGAAAGGGAATTAAAAATAAAATATGCAAAGTAATAATATCTTTTCATATATCTATGGTGAGTTGAATCCTGATATAGAATGTAAATTTCTATTCATTGCTCTGAAACATGATTGTGTAGGTTTGGAGAGTTACAAATAATGGCAAGCAATGGATAAAACTCACAGCATTTTTGGTTTCATTTCATTTGATGGGAAGATTGGTAAGGGGAAATATGACAGAAGTACATTAAATAAAAGTTATGCAAAATGTGGGCAGAGGTTTTTTTTCCTGTCTCATTATGCTGGAATGTGAGTTCATCCGTTAAAACCAAATTCAGGGACATTCTGGATGGTAAAATGAAATAGTTAAGAGAGAGTTAAACTCTGGAACTTGCCATTATCAAAACTCATGGTGAAATAATTGGATAATGCAAGGACACTCAAGCTATAAATAGTTATTAACCTTGGTGGCAGTTTTAGAGTCACAGGCAACTTGCTGTGAATGTAGTTACTAGGGAGTAATGGAAGACTATTCTCCTCCTGTCTCTGCTGCTGAATTTTCTGGAAGTATCTATACCCGTGATGGCAAACCTATGGCCCGCGTGCCACAGGTGGCCCGCAGAGCCATACTGGTGGGCATGCGAACATTGTTCTAGTCCAGCTGCAGCGCGCATGCGTGCGCTGGCCAGTTAATTTTCAGGGCTTCTGGGCCCACCAGAAGTTTAGAAACATGCTGTTTCTGGGCTCCAGAGGGCCTCCAGGGGGGGAAGGCCTGTTTTTTGCTCTCCCCAGGCTCCAGAAGCTTTCTAGGGGGCGGAGCGCATTGCATTATGGGTGTGGGCACGCACACAACCCCCCCTGCTTTTGGCATGCGGTGGCAAAAAGGTTAGCCATCAGTGATCTATACTGTTCATTGATGTAAGATCGATAACCACTGATGGTATAGTGGTTATACTGCTGGCCAAAGGTGGGATTCACATACTGTAACAACTGGTTTGCCCAGCACCAGAAATGTGACTGCGTGTGCACGCACACTTGCTTTGCTCACACGCGCTCTCCACACATGGGTGCGATGTCAAACAACACGGTAAATCCCTTGCGTGTCCCACACATCTGTGCGGGTGCATACAGTGATATAGGACGGGATTGCACTCAGGCGGATGAGCGGATGGGCAGGTGGGCGGGCCCACCTGCAGGTCACCACTACTGGTTCGCCTGAACCGGTCCAAACCGACTGAATACCACTTCTGCTGCTGGCCTAGAAACCAGGAGACTTTGAGTTCTAGTCCTACCTGAGGCATAAAAGTCAGCTGGGTGACTTTGGGCCTGTCATTCTCTCTCAACCCAACCCACCTCACAAGGCAGCTGTTGTGGGGAATATAAGGAGGAGAAAGGCGTACTATGTATGTTTGCTGCCTTGACTAACTTATAAAAGTACTAAAGACAGGATACAAATCATATAAAGAAATAAAGAAATAATTCCCCTCCATGAACATACTGGAAATTGCAGTAAATGACGTTTGCTCTTAGTTCGTTAAAACAGAAGGTGTCCATGCCAATGGTGATCATTGGTTTTTATTGCCACCTGGATGGAATCTCCTTCATAGTTGTGAGAGGCCACATTTCCCTGGGATGGTTATCCCAGGGAAATGCATATCGGACATTAATATTATTAATACAATTGAGCATGTCCAGAAATATTTCACAAGAAGAGTCCTCCACTCCTCTACCTTATGCCACCAGGCTTGAAATTCTGGGTTTAGAAAATTTAGAACTATGCCGCCTTCGGTATGACCTAAGCATAGCTCATAAAATCATCTGCTACAATGTCCTACTTGTCAATGACTACTTCAGCTTCAACCACAACAATACACAAGCACAATAGATACAAACTTAAAGTGAACCGCTCCAAACTCGATTGCAGAAAATATGACTTCAGTAACAGAGTTGTTAATGCCTGGAATGCACTACCAGACTCTGTGGTCTCATCCCAAAACCCCCAAAACTTTAACCTAAGACTGTCTACTGTTGACCTCACCCCATTCCTAAGAGGTCTGTAAGGGACGTGCATAAGCGCACCAGCGTGCCTACCATCCCTGTCCTAATGTTCCCTTTAATTGTATTCATTTTTATGTATTCAATTCATGCTTATACTTCTATATATTATCTAATATGTACTCAAATAAATAAATAAATAAATAAATAAAATAAATAGTGCCAAAAGATTGTCAGCCCTTCATGGTAGATGAGACTAGGAAACCAAAGCTATGTAGGCCAACACTATTTTTATTCTAAAGTTATAATAATCTTGCATGTCTGAATACTGCCTCCTCCCTCCCTCTTTTATCTTTCCATGAACTAGCGAGGGCTTGTCTGAAACATTTATGTATGTTACATTCTTGCCCTGGACTCAGGTTTCTTTTTTTCTGACCGTTGCCTTGGCAGCAGCTCTTCCTTCTGTCCCTCAAGGCCATTCCCTCTGCTCTCTGCATTAGTGGACAAGCTCCCAATTGCTGCACTGGGACTTGTTATCTTATTCTTACATTATGCCTTCTTTACCACATCTATGTAAATGCAGATATCCTGACTTGCAGCATTCTGAAGTGTCCTGTGGGAGAGGCAAATGCAATAATAAAACATTGGGAATGACTTGCTCAGCTCAAATGCTTATTCTCTTCACTTGTTGGGAAGGGCTGGGACCAAAGCTAAGTCCTAGTTGCTGACTGCAGCCAGTATCAACTATCTCTTGCTTGCTGCATGAGAGCATTCATAGAGTGCATCTCTTGTGAAAAAATTGCCATAAATGCAAAGAGCTAGATAAATGATATTTAGCTCATTGGAAATTAAGGATGTCTATCACTTGTTGAGATCAATAGATTTATCCCTCTTTCTGATGAAATTATTTGTTACTTAGCTATGGGTATAGAACAGGGGTGAAATTCAAAATTTTTCCCTACCGGTTCTGTGGGCGTGACTTGGTGGGCATGGCAGGAAAATGATACTGCAGAATCACCATTCCCTCCCCACTCCTCTGGGAAGGATATTGCAAAATATCCATTCCCACCCCACTCTGGGGCCAGCCAGAGATGGTATTTGCCGGTTCTCCGATCTACTCAAAATTTCCGCTACCAGTTCTCCAGAACCAGGGGTAAGTTCTACTTACCTTTACTACCAGTTCGCATCATGATCCATGCATGCACAGATCACTTCTGATGATGTCCGGGTCAGTGGGCGGAGCCTCCTGCTGGTTTTACTACCGGTTCTTGCGAACTGGTCCAAACCAGGGGCAATCCACCACTGTCCAGAACCTGTTAGAACCTGCTGAATTTCACCCCTGGTATAGAAGTTAAGTTCTATTTGAAAACACTTGCATAGCTAGGCTACTATTTTTTTTTCCACCTTGGCCTTCAATAAATGCTCTTTATTAAAGAGAAGCATTCATTATGAAATTAGAGGGCTAGTGTTCAAAAACCTGGACATATTTTGATTTAAATTATCCACAATTGCCTGGGTCTTGGAACTTCCTTTTTTTCTTTAGGCATGGTCTGTTTGAAAAAAAAAAAATCTTTGTATCTCTTGAGTTAAGGCTAGCAGGAAGTCTCATACAATCTTTATTTGCTCATAGTCTTTGAACTTTTACATAAGCCTTAGAGGTATATTGCCATTAATTGGAAAGTAGTCTTGGATGCAATTGGCTTTGAAACCAGGAATGAATTACCTACAGATCAAAATGACTGATAAATTCTTTGTATTGTTTGGTTCAGATTGCTAGTCCTGTTCATTGTAAGATAAAATTGATAAAATGGTTAAGAATGCTGCCATTCTTAGAGTTCCTAGCATGCTAAAGGGACATGGATTGGGGTATTTTTCTCTGTTAATTATCTTAATATTTATTCAACTAAACTTTATTTGGCTGTTCTGAGCTACTTGTCTTAGAATTCTAAAAAATCCCATTGGCTTCTCAGCCATTATGCCTTTGTTAACTGCCAGCACAGGTTCTCAGTTCATTCATTCCAATGTGCTATATTCAATTATCTTGGTGTTTCACGAAGGCTTGTTTAAGTCATTTTTGTGACTATTCTTCAGACACATTTTCACAAAAAACATATATCATCAGATACTGGAAAGTCTCCTAACCTCCCTTTTATATTGCTAAACAGTGAACAAAAAACAATCCGAAATGAATTAAATCAATGGTTTTACAAGGTAGCAAGCAAGCATGTTACACGATGAACCCAGTTTACTGACAAAGAATAAATGAAACAGTTCTACAGGAAAAAAAAATAAATCATTTTTCAAAGTAGCCTGTCATCTCAGACGGAAGTAGCTTCCTCTTTTTTACAATGAAAGTATGAAAGGGGAAAAAAGAAAAAGAAACACAGTCTAACAGGTTTGAATTGCCTATATAGAAACCACAATTGAAAGCAAATTACTTGTGTTGCCAACATTTTCTCCAAATAAACCTTATTAATCCAAGCACAGAGAGAAGTGTTCCTTGGCTATTCTTCTCCTGCCCTGATTATTTTTTAAAAGATGTGACACAAATTATTAACATGCAAATTCAAGGTGGGAGGGAAATATGCTAGAATCCCAGCAAGGTGGGTGGTAGATGCAAGTAAAGGAAGCCAAGAAGTTGGAGTGTAATAAAAAGATGGACATGACTAGAGAACATAGTAAGAATGCCCGCTACACGGTCATCTAAACCACTGAGTTTATCCAGGCTGCCAATCCTACTTTTTTCTGCTTTAGACATTCTAATTGTCTCCATATTTAGCCTACTATTTCCCTTATTTTCTTTCAGAATGGTCATCTTGCATCTCCTGCTTCAGGAATGGTCAACCAGTTTAACAGAATTGGAAGGGACCTTGGAGGTCTTCTAGTCCATACCCTGCTCATACAGAACCCTATACCATTTCAGACAGATGGTTGTCCAATCTCTTTTTAAAAACTTCCAGTGTTGGAGCATTGACAACTTCTGGATGCAAGTTGTTCCACTGATTAATTGTTCTAACTGTCAGGAAATTTATCCGTAGTTCTAGGTTGGTCCTCTCCTTGATTAGTTTCCATCCATTGCTTCTTGTCCTGCCTTCAGGTGCTTTGGAGAGTAGCTTGACCCCCCTCATCTTTGTGGCAGCCCCTGAGATATTGGAACACTGCTATCATGTCACCCCAGTCCTTATTTTCATGAAACAAGACATACCCATTTCCTACAACCATTGTATCCATCCATCCATCCATCCGTCCATCCATCCATCCATCCATCCATCCATCCATCCATCCATCATATGTTTATTCTGCTGCAAATCAATAATTCTCAGTAGCTTCCAAGACATGAAGAATTTATTAAATCAAATGGATTTAAATGACTTCTAAACCAAAAAAACCCATAAACTGATAAATATTTCAATATTCATTATAGAAAAAAATAAAGGCAAAGAATTAAAAAAAATAAGGAAAATGTAAGATGGTGTAAATCATGAACTCTTTGAAAGAGCTTAGTTTTTAACATCCTTCTAAAAAGTCATATTTGTGAGGAAGCTAGTATGATTTCCTTGGCTTTGAGTCTCTTTACTTTCTTCAAAAATGAGACCTCAAGGAGTTTTTCCTTAGATGATCTGTTAGGTCATGTTAATTATATCAGACTCTCTAAATCTGTTGGATTATGTTACAAAATATGTACAAAAAGATTTTACATACATAGACAGTGAAAATCTGACCAAACTAACCAGAAACACCCTAAATCATTTTCTAATTACTTTGTTAGAAAGTATTCTACAAATATAGACATACATTTTCACAATATACATACAAATTCCCTTTTTAAGAACCTGTAATCCCTTAATTCAGGGTGGAGTCAGGGCGACTGGATGGAACTAAGCATTTACTAACCGGATGCCGTTCCTGATGCCTATGTGAAGATCTCAGCAGTTTTTTTTTCTTGGCACCCTAGAAGAGAAACATCTGCCACTACCTAGGATTGAACTCTCAACCTTTCAAGTGGGAGGTGAGTGTCTTCACCACTAGGCCACCACACTGCTCTCAATATACATACAAATAGGATGAAAAGTAAACTGGGGGCGGTGGGCAGGGGCGGGGAGATATTCTTTTTCTTCACTGATCAAGTGGAGGAAATGGAGTCAGGAAATTCCAGAGTTTTGTGGGAGAAACTCAAGTTTTCCTTTAGTTTCTTTCTATTAATTATCTCTAAATGCTGCCGGTTGATGGTTTTGTCTGTCTTTTTCCACTCTCTTATGTTCTTTCCTTTGTTCCCCTCTTTTGATCAGCTAGTAATAGAAGGAGACATACAGAGCATTGTAGGATTCAGAGAGGATATAATAGAAGGAGACATATAGAAAGCAGAATAAAGAACAAAGATGTATATGTAAAGCATAAAGTTATCATATGGCGAATACAATTTTGCATTTCATATCAATCACACCCAGACGTAGTAATAAATATGAGCTCTCCAGAAACTCTCATATTTAGTAACAACAGATGTTTCACAACTTAACACAGCCAAGTAAATAGCTTTTTTTGCAGATGAGAAAAAAAAAGTCAGTACAGGCAGAATGTATTCAATGTACATGTGTATCAGCTCCAACATTTAAATCTTAAGCTCTTTTCTCCTGAGCTATTTAAATCAGCAAATTTTGGCCACTGTATTTCTTAGTCTTGAGAGTTGGGGACATCTGTCAGTTGCTTATAACATTTCTATCTAACCTGAGATGCTTCAGTTGCTCCCTTGTTAGCTTCAGCCACTTACAGATTAACTAAGTTTCTTCTTTGTATAATGAAGTCTCAAAGCAGGTGAATCAGAATTCAAATAGGGCTGTTTCGTAAGAGTTCTTAATGCATGGAGATAGATGGCTAGTGTGTATGTTGATGATTAGGTTTCCTTTCCTGGACCAGGGAATATCTCAGTGCCTATCAGCTAATAATCTGGACACCGAATGGAACCTTAAACAGAACAACAAGATAGCGCATATAATTGGACTGAATGAACAAAAATATCAAAAGAGTCCTGGAAATATAAAAAGCTTCAGCCAAGGACAGAAAATAGAAGGTGGAGTCTGGTCAATTTAGCAATTTAGCAATAATATGAAGAGCCTCGGTGGTGCAGCGGATTAAAGTGCTGTTAAGTGCTAGCACTTAGCTGCTAGCTGCCTGCAATTAGTGCAAATTCGAATCTCACCAGGCTCAAGGTTGACTCAGCCTTCCACCCTTTCGAGGTCGGTAAATTGAGGACCCGGATTGTGGGGGCAATAAGCCAATTTTGTATAGAACAACACCACTTGGGGGGGGGGGCGAAAGCCCTAATAAGCATACAAAAAAGTATGCAGGCTATTGCTATAATGCATTGTAAGCTGCCCTGAGTCTATGGAAAAGGGTGGCATATAAATTGGACTAATAAATAAATAAATAAATAAATAAATAAATAAATAAATAGATAGATAGATAGATAGATAGATAGATAGATAGATAGATAGATAGATAGATAGTAAGCATAGCTGGCTTAAGCATAGATGTCAACTGTTTCGATTCTGATTTCCCAGCTTGAAAAACAGTTTTTTGCAGAAAATCCATTTTAATATTTTACACTTTGTGCAGTGCTGTTGGTGCCACGACCATCTACCATGAGCCGTGGTGGCATAGTGGTTAGAATGCAGTACTGCAGGCTACTTCTGCTGACTGCCAGCTGACTGCAATTCAGCAGTTCGAATTTCACTGGCTCAAAATTAACTCAGCCTTCCATCCTTTCGAGGTCGGTAAAATGAGGACCCAGATTGTTGGGAGCAATATGCTGACTCTGTAAACCACTTAGAGAGGGCTGTAAAGCACTGTGAAGCGGTATATAAGTCTAAGTGCTATTGCTATTTGCATATGATTCTAATCAGAAACTGATGTACTGATCAGCTCATCCTATTTTGGACACTTTCTTCTTCTTCTTCTTGTGCCATATCCATCATTGGAGGTCAGCGATCCTATGTTGGTGATCCTATTTTTATCAGCAGCCACACAAAAAAGTGCTGCTGAGTTTTGTCCAAACCAGTCCCTTAGATTTTGAAGCCATGATGTTCTTCTTCTGCCTGGACTTCATTTGCCTTCAAACTTTCCTTGGAGGATTAAGAGAAGTATGCTGTATTTTTCTGGGTGTTGCACTTTATGTGAAGATCTAATTCTTTGGAGAAGGCTTTAAGACTGGCAATGGTGGAAGGAAAGAATGCCCTGAAGCAAAGTGGACGGGGCTCAGTTTCAATGGCTATGGGCACACCATTGGAATACTTGAAAGACCAGGTGTTGTGGCTCCGTTACCTGAGCCTGTGTTATCGGAGGGAGAAGGCTCTGAACATGAAGGAGAGGAGTTGGCCAGGCCTCCTTCTCCAGGACCCTCCTCTCTGGCAATGCCTCAGGTGTCTCCTGAAGGAGAAGAGATTGGCCAGGAGCCAGGTAACTCCTCGCAGTTGGACAGTGACGGAGATAAGTCTTGGGTGGATCCATGCCAGCATCGGAGAGACAGGCGCGTGCAGCAGAAGAGGAGGCATGCCAGAGATTAAGCTGAGTCACTGGACCACACCCCACAGGGGATAAAAGGGGGTGAGGTGGTCATTCAGACTCTGTGACGGACAAAGCGAACTACTAGCGAGTTACATTGTATCTTTGAAACAGCATTATCTGCCTTGGATTTAATACAGACTGGACTTGACAATTCTTGAACTGTGTGTATCTTGTTTGGGTTTATCTGTCGGAGGAACAACCCCTCCCTCTATGACTAAAGTTCTTGGCAAGCAGTTACTGGGTTGCTACCAAGCCTCTTATCGAAAGAATTTGTTGTCTGCTGGTTTTATTTAACCCCTGACTATCTGTTTGTGTGCATGTGAGAGATGGGGACAGAACACCAGGCTAGGGACAGACTGTCATAGAAAAAGTCTATGTGGTTGCTAGGAGTCAACAGTTGACAGTGACTTGATCAGTGGTGGGTTGCCCCAGGTTCAAGCCAGTTCTATAGAACCAGTAGTAAAACCGGCGAGAGGCTCCGCCCACCGACCCCAACATCATCCAAACACGTCTGCACATGTGCAGAAGCTTCTGTGTGAGTGAAGCAAGCTCGTGCATGCAGCACCGCTGCAAACCGGTAGTAAAGGTAAGTAGAACCCACCCCTGGACTTGTTGACACATAATCAATCAAACATTGAGCAGGAGAAGAGAAGAATGGAATCCTCAGCAAAAAAAATAAATTATCTTGGGAGGGATACCAAAAAATTTGTATGACTACAAAATTTCACTCAGTTTTTTTGATCAACTGAAAAGGTGGCAGAGTTACTATCTCACCTCACCTGTAGGATATTTCCCACGTTAGATACTATTTGAATATCTTGTTAGTTAACTAGCCCAGAGTCCCTCCATGCCAAAATGCAATTTCTGTTATAATGGTGTCTATACCATATTCTATAGACTTGAAAGCACCTGAAGGCAGGACAAGAAGCAATGGATGGAAACTAATCAAGGAGAGAAGCAACCTAGAACTAGGCAGAAATTTCCTGAGAGTTAGAACAATTAATTAGTGGAACAACTTGCCTCCAGAAGTTGTAAATGTTCCAACACTGGAGGTTTTTAAGAAGAGATTGGACAACCATTTGTCTGAAACGGAATGTCAACTTGCAAAGCTTTCAAGTTGCCTTGACTCGGAAACTTGACACGGTATAGGGTTTGCTGCCTGAGCAGGGGGCTGGACTAGAAGACCTCCAAGGTCCCTTCCAATGCTGTTATTTTGTTATATATAGCATCACAGTTGTGTAGAATAGTCACACTATTTTATAATTCAAGGGGAAGATCGTGCGGTGCCCGTGGGTTGGAAGATTTCAGATTATGTCTGTTGCTTCTCGTGAGTTTTCAACTTTTTAAAAATTTGTTCCTTCAGTATTGCCAATTGTTTCCACATTGTGCTGATTCACGGGTTTTGTGGCTGTGCAGTTTATCATGTTTTGCATCTGCCTGCATTGGTCACTAGGGTAAAGATGGTTCGAGGCTAAACTGTTAAAACATTTTGAGGTTGCAGCTGGTCTCCACTTTGAAAAAAAAATAGACAATGTGAATGTATGAGAAGGTGAGATGTGGATTTCTAAAAATATAACTTCTAAATTGCAGAATTCAGTTATTGTGTATTGTTTATATCAGAAGTGGTAGAATCATCATATTTGCCCTATATTCCATTTTTTATATGTGCAATTGTGAGGTTTTTTTTTGGGGGGGGGAGAAGAGGAAAAGTAATGAATTTTGTTAAGGGTCATGATTTTTCTTTTCTGTACAGGTCTTATCCATTTTGAATCCCAGCACAGAACTCACAATTAGGTTCTGGGGAGCTAAAATGTATTGGTCCATGGGGAAGCCTACCCACAAAATCCATACAACAGAATAGCTGCGTCCAACCTTTATTTGGAAAACTAGCAGGAAAAGGTGTGCAATTCCATTCATGTTCTTCAGCTATGATTCTGGCAAGAGGAGAGCATTGTATCTAGCCAAAAGAGAAATAATTGTAAACTGAAGAACCATTTTTCCTTTGTCTCAAAGCTGAAGAATATAATCTACTACCATAAAACAACACCACTTTCCCTTTTGCTGCAACCTTTGCTGAAGCTAATTCTAGGCTATCTTGCTGCTGTTGGAGTCAACTCACTGACAGAGCCACTGATTTCCAAGAAACTCCATCATACAACAATAGCAGAAGACCCAAGCTATTACTTATTGCTGTCATTCCATTCAGGAGGCAGCAACATGACTACTACAAAGATTTGTCTTTGTCCTAGGAATTGGATGTTAAATAAATTGTTCAGCCAACTTCCCCCTTTTCCTAAAAAAAACAAGAGCACTGTTGAACGTGGGCTACTTCTGGATGTTCTGCACCCCCAGATAGCATTAAGCAAGATAGCAAAATGAATAGATAGAATAGAATAGAATAGAATAGAATAGAATAGAATAGAGTAGAATAGAATAGAATAGAATAGAATAGAATAGAATAGAATAGAATAGAATTCTTTACTGGCCAAGAATAGAATAGAATAGAATAGAATTCTTTACTGGCCAAGAATAGAATAGAATAGAATAGAATAGAATAGAATAGAATAGAATAGAATAGAATAGAATAGAATTCTTTACTGGCCAAGAATAGAATAGAATAGAATAGAATAGAATAGAATAGAATAGAATAGAATAGAATAGAATAGAATAGAATAGAATAGAATTCTTTATTGGCCAAGTGTGATTGGACACACAAGGAATTTGTCTTCGGTGCATAAACTCTCAGTGTACATAAAAGATATAAGTGATAAATTATGATCAGAGCCATCATAAATACATTCATCATGAATCATAAGATACAACACTTAGTGATAGTCATAGGATACTAGCAATCAAAATCATATTAGGAAACTAAATAAAACAATATAAATCGTAAAGATACAAGCAACAAGGTTATAGTCATAAGTAGAAAAGGAGATAGGTAATAGGAAGGATGAGAAGTAGAATAGTAATACAGTCTTAGTAAGTAGTTTGACAGTGTTGTGGGCATTAGTTGTTTAGCAGAGTGATGGCATGCGGGGGAAAAACTGTCCTTGTGTCTAGTTATTCTGGTGTGCAAAAATGCAGAGTCCTTTTAAATGGTAAATCTTGGCTGATAGTCTTCCAGATGTCATTGATACTGGCATAGTAATTTGGCAAACTCTATACCTGTGGCTGTTATTCAATAAATAAAATCTACACTGCTGTTCCTAGATGGCAGCTTCTTTCCCAAATTCATATTATTTATTATGTGTATAAGAGAAAACTCTGACTAAACTGGCACATCATACTAAACCAGCCACACCTCATGGTTTATATGAACAGTATATTTGCAAAAAAAAAAAAAAAACAAACAAAAAAAAGCTGTTTGCAAGACAGGTTAAAACAAAAAGCCCAATTAATAAGTATATTCTGCTACTATCTTAGGTTTAATCGTGGCATCAAAAGCCAGAGCATACTGTATTCCATTTTGGAAAATGGGTTTTGTAACTGAGGCTTGTTGTATACTTAGTTTGAGCTGCGAATTTTCTCAGTTTAAAATATGATTCTTTATAATGTCTGAAAATATCACCTGAATCATTTAACTATCATTGGCTCTTTTTCTGCTAGAAGAAAAATTAGGGAAATATTTTCAGATTTAGTCTAGGGCAATGTTTATAATCAGTAAAATTATAAAATTATAGAATTTTTAACCAGTAGAAAGATTTGCTCACACTGAATCTATATAAAAAAAAATTGGAAGGTCCCTGAATTTAAATTCTAATCTCGAAGGGTTCAAGATGGCTTTCTTCCTAACTGGTTATTATTTAGGTGCTCAACCTAAACTAACTTTGAAATGAAAATGACCAAGTTCAGATATATTGAGAAATCATGGTTTCGTATCATGTACACAAGTTACAGTGAAGCCTTCAGTTCATACATCTTCTTCACCTTTCTTTTCATAGATAGGAAGAAATCAATAGTTTAAGAAGCTATAGTTATGTTATTTTCCTTTTTTGAAATTCTACTTTAAGTCAACAAATGCTTATGCAGAACCTATATTTTTGAGCTGGGAAATAAAACTTTTCTCCTAAATTGAAGATAAGGAATTATTTATTTATGATATTCAATTTATGTAGCTGTTTATTCACAATTTAGTCTAGAAGTCATAGAACATATTATCCATTCATATAGTAGTTTTCCATTCTATTTGATCTATGGTTCTATTCCCAGGTGATAGGTGCTTTTGTGTTGGCTGGCTTTGGTACTTAGTATGAATTAACTTCCAGCTTCCTAACCTTGCATTTGAACTAGCCATATTTAATTGCTGCACAAGAATTAGATCCTTATGTAATTAATCAGGCAAAGTGCTTGATCTAGTATTCCTAGTTCTTACAACTGGGGTCCAAAGAAGTATTTCTGCTTTCCTCATTTTTTAAAAACTTTTTCCCAAAGGTATATTCCCCAAAAAATATACCTTTCACTGAATGGTGGGAGCAGCAGTGGAGATATTTTGCATTACTTTTCTGCAAAAGGACCTAGTTAAAAAGGAATACTTCTTGCACATCCGTAGAAGCATCTACCAGTATGGTGACTTCCTGAATTGTCTTCTACCTTGCCATTTGGGGAAGGGGAAAAAAAGAGAAGACTGGCTTGGAGCTGATAAGATGACTAGTTTTTGAATTGGTTGTTGTTGTTGTTAGTTGCGAAGTCTTGTCTGACCCATCGCAACCCAATGGACAATGTTCCTCCAGGCCTTCCTGTCTTCTACTTCCCCCGGAGTCCATTTAAGCTCACGCCGACTGCTTCAGTGACTCCATCCAGCCACCTTGTTCTCTGTTGTCCCATTCTTCTTTTGCCCTCAGTCATTCCCAGCATTAGGCTCTTCTCCAGTGAGTCCTTCCTTCTCATTAAGTGGCCAAAATATTTGAGCTTCATCTTCAGGATCTGGCCTTCTAAAGAGCGGTCAGGGTTGATCTCCTCTAGGACTGACCTCCTTGCAGTCCAAAGGACTCGCAGGAGTCTTCTCCAGCACCAGAGTTCAAATGGTCCAACTTTCACAGCTGTACATTGCAACTGGGAGCACCATAGCATTGACTATACACACTTTTGTTGGCAGGGTGATGTCTCTGCTTTTTAGTATGCTGTCTAGGTTTGCCATCACTTTCCTCCACAGAAGCAAGCATCTTTTAATTTCTTGTCTGCAGGCCCATCTGTGGTGATTTTGGAGCTCAAATCCAAGTTCACCGCATTGTATTGGTATTGGTATTGGTAATCAGATAAAAAGTGGCAAGTGGTTTCGAAGCACTATCATTCAACCATTCTTATGTATTACATTTTCACATTTATTTGTGCCTGAATAGAGTTTCTGGAATTCTACAAGCAAGCAATGCTACATGTCTACAATTCTAATAAGTGGTCAAGTTCAGATCCTAAAACTCAATTCATGTGGCAATTTCCAAATAAGTTTTTAAGGGTTAGCTCAAAGCCAGCCACCTGAAGAGATTTATGAGATGAGCAAGAAGTTTAAGAATTAAACACAGGACTCCACAAGAATGATTTATTTGCCAACATATTGGCCTTCTGCATAAGCAGCCATAACCCTAGCATAATATGATTTACACATGCAACAACTCTAAAAAAAGTGAGGCTTTGATTGTGCAGTCACAAAATCTTGACACTTAGACACAGGCATTCCTGTGGCCACTCCTGGATGACAACAGTGAAGGGAGGGGAAGAGGTTAAGGACATGGACATTATTTGGAGACACACAGAATATTTTAATGGTAAGGTAGTTATAGCAGCAGTTGGAAGTGTCAGTTAAAGTATTAGGCTATATTTTCTCTGCTTCAGATGTGTGCAATGTGCTCCATGCTAATATGACAGGTGGTTGCACAGCTATTTTCCTAGTATTCATCTGCTCCCAGCTCTTCGTACAAACTTCTGCCATGCTAATAGAAAGCCAAACACACTTGTTTAAGGCTACCTGCTGCTTTCGACATACATTTTGCAGCCAAGTCACATGGTATATACCACTTGAAGGTTTCCAAGTCTTTATTTGGTTCTTTACATGCAACATGGTTGAAGCATCATTAGGACTTTAGCCACACAATCAGGAGTTTAGCCATACTTTCCTAGCAGGTAAGGCTCTGCCCATTTTTACTGCCATCTTTTCTTTGTTTCCCTAAAATCCCATGTCATTCATCTGCAGGTGTTCTGGCTTTCCAAATACACCAGCTTGATGGATTTGAGCCAATAAAATGGATAGGGTAAAGAAACTTGTTGCTGGGAAGAGAGAGGTTTGCCATAAAATAATCTTGGACATATGATTATAAGACTATCGGACTACCCCATGTCAACTGTTCCTTCACTCATGCTTCAACTTACTTTTAGAGTTTAGAGGAATTAAAACGTTGTATTCTTCAATACAGATTTCTTTCCTTTTATAGATACTCAGCAGAGCTCTCACCTAAGGTTGTTCTATGTAGGATTCTTGAAATTGTGCATGCTTTGGAAACTACTCAAAAAGACCCAGCAATCCCAGAAGAAGAAAAAAAAAACAGGAGTCATCAACAACATACAATGTAAGAACTGCAACAACCCCTATGTAGAACAAATAGGCAGAAGACTGGTGGAACGCACCCATGAACACCAAGTGACATGACATATCAGAAGACATGACAAAAAAATTTTAACTGCACAACATATGGAAAGATTTGATCATCGTTTCAATTGGGAAAATGTGACAATCCTAGACCAGGCCAAGTCCAAAAATGCCAGGGAATTTCTAGAAGTCTGGCACTCTGGCAAATCAGTCCTCAACTGACATTTAACATCTATCGACTATGCAAAAGAGACAATCCACCAGCCCAAAAGAGAATAAAAAGACTCCAGCACCTCTCCACCAGTAATCACCACTCAGATGAGCATAGATTAACTTCAAGGTTAACTTCAAATCAACAATCAAGTAAGCAATACCCCAATCAAACTGCCAAAGAGCCATCAGTAAACAGCCCAACCAAAGAATCTCTAAAACCAACCCCACCCACACAGACAGGCATAAATATAAATTGACAGCAAACAAGACTCCTTACTAGCACTGATGGT
This sequence comes from Pituophis catenifer annectens, assembly GCF_029215685.1. NCBI lineage: Eukaryota > Metazoa > Chordata > Lepidosauria > Squamata > Colubridae > Pituophis > Pituophis catenifer. The sequence goes on from NW_027256882.1 coordinate 53,586,275, forward strand.
GTTACCTAGTTAGGGTAATGAATCATCTGCAAGAAAATAAGCACCAAGGACCTCTTAGAAAGTAATTTACTGAGCAATGTCATAGTTCAACCACAATGTTGTGATTCTTATGAGGGATTGAGTTGATGGGTTAGTTCCGAAATATAAGTTCCCATTGTTCTCTCAAGTGCTGGAGAATTTAGTGGTTTAAGTAGCCAAATCAATATCACCCATCAATAAGAAAAGAGTAGTGGAAATCTTGAAATAAGTCCAAATTTGATGCAAATTTGAAAAATGGAAAGGGGGTAGTCCCCAAATTGTTCAGTTTGAGCAGACTATGCCAATGGCCTTGGTATACCATCCAGATGTTGTAAAAATGAGTGTGCTGAGTAGAAATAGCATATAATATCTGGAGAAGTCAGGGATGGCATTATTTGCATTATTTTAATGTCAATGATTTGGAGCATATATTGTACCCACATTTTAAACCCCATTGTTCAATAGAAGTCCCCAGCAACATTGGGGGGGGGGGCTTCTGGGGATTAGATTGTAGGTGGGAAGATGGTAAATAAAATCTTTCATTAATGTTTTTTCTTATTTGTTTGTTTGTTTAAACTTAGACTGACTCCAAAATGACACTGAGCACCTTACATTTTAAAAAGTTATGAAGAATGAGATGAAAGAAAAAGCTCATGCATCAACACAACTCTCCAAAGAAAAACTGACAGGTGTTCAACAACTGCCTTGCCCTCAGGCCTGGGAGAAGAGCCAATTTTTTAAAGACCTTCAGAAGAATTTCAGAACCATCAGTGATGGGGGGCGAAAATCCTACAATCACAAAAATCTTGTCAGGAGCAAGTCTGGGTTTCATATATCTCTGATCAGTTCCAGATCCTAGGTCAGGAAACTGAAAGCATCTGGATAACTCACGATGAAGATACTTAATTATTTATCACCCACAAGAAATTATTCAACTTACTTGTGCCTTTGAGAAACAATGGATATATATATTAGATTTAGATATACATTTACACTTAGTTACAAAATTCAACGAATGATGCATAAACAATGTCCATCAATTGAAGTATAATACCAAGATCTAGAGCAGGGCTGTCAAACTCCTGGCCCACGAGCCGAATGTGACACATGTTGGCCACGCCCACACCTGGTTTAGCGAAGGGGGGAAAACATCCTGATAGGTCACGTGAAGCCACTGTGACGACGTGAATTTGACACCCCTGATCTAGAGAAGTCATTGTTCGTCTATGTTGGTCAACCACAGTAAGAATATTGCATACAGAGAAGAAACAAGGGACATAAATTACAACATGAAGTTGGGAAATCCTGAATATAATGCTGTCAATGGGAAGAAGCTTCGAAATTGTCAGTTCACAGTGCACCTAGTAACTTCCAAATTGTGTGCAAATTGTATGGGACACTAACAATTCTACTAACAGGTATTCCTGTGAATTTTCTGGGGTGCCCTGGCACAGTTTCAGAACTAAGTTCTTTGAGAAACTTGGGATACAAGTAAGATGAATAAAGACAGAAATGTGTGTTATGTGTGTTACCTCAAGGGAAATATTCTGTCCACTGAGGTGAAGGAGCCTTGGTGGTGCAGCAGACTAAAGTGCTGTTAAGTAGCAGTTAGCTGCCAGCTGCCTGCAATTACTGCGAGTTCAAATCTCACCAGGCTCAAGGTTGATTCAGCCTTCCATCCTTCCGAGGTAGGTAAAATGAGGACCCAGATTGTGGGGGCAATAAGCTGACTTTGTATAAAAAAGAACACCGCTTGGGGGGCCCCCGAAAGCCCTACTAAGCAGGTATATACAAAAGTATAAGGCTATTGCTTAACGCATTGTAAGCCGCCTTGAGTCTCCAGAGAAGGGCGGCATATAAATCAAACCAATAAATACATAAATGTGGGCCCCTACTCTCCTGGCTTTCTGAAAAGGAGTTAAAACATGACTCTACAGCCTTGCATGGGAAGCCCAGAGGAGCACACAGTTGTGGGCTGGTTGATGCCATGAGAGCCCTCCCTCCACCTTTGTTAACAAATTTTAATAGGGTTTAATTATCCTTGCATTCTTTAATATAAATTTTTAATTCTAAAATTTTAATTTTTAGCATTTTAATTTTTATATACTGTTCTTAATATTTTGAGGTTTTATTGTACACTGTCCAGGGTCCCTCTTTGAGGGAGATGGTTGGTTCTGAAATGTGAAAAATAAATTAAATAAATAAAGGTTTTAACCAATAGCAAAACCCTGAGCTTTGGTTGAATTATAGATAACCATATATATTTTATTTGTGTGTATGTATGTTTATGCGGTGATGCGGTGACTCAGTGGCTAAGACACTGAGCTTGTCGATTGAAAGGTCGGCAGTACAGTAGTTCGAATCCCTTATGCCGCGTAATGGGGTGAGTTCCTGTACTTGTCCCAGCTTCTGCCAACCTAGCAGTTCGAAAGCACATGAAACATGCAAGTAGAAAAATAGGGACCACCTTTGGTGGGAATGTAACAGTGTTCCATGTGCCTTTGGCATTTAGTCATGCCAGCCACATGACCATGGAGACGTCTTCAGACAGCGCTGGCTCTTTGGCTTTGAAATGGAAATGATCACCGCCCCCTAGAGTCGGGAATGACTAGCACATATGTACGAGGGGAACCTTTACCTTTACCTTATGTTTATGAGTAAGTATATACACACACAGAAACATACACAAACACCCTGTTTTCTGCATTTCTATTTATAATATTTACTTTATCTCTTTAAAATTATAGCTCCCTATCCACCATGTTAAGAAAACAGAAAAAAATGAAACTTGAAGTCAATTTTTGACATTTGCTGGGAAAAAAAGAAAGAACAAACAATGTAACTTTTATATCATCTTTTTAAAAGGTATTTCTGAAAACTAGCCATATTGCTGGAACTGGAGGAAAAATCCTGGCTAGACCAGACAAAGTAGGAAGCTTAGTTCTACTTTTAGAAGGCTAGTTCTGCTTTCTGCTCTCCTACGGTGGCCTTCTATGCTGTTTCCAGACTGAATGGTGCATTCTTTCAGAGTTGCTTTGGTTTCTCTCTGACTTTGCAATAGCAGCCAAGGTTTATTTATTTATAGAATGTATATGCTACCCCAATCCAATCAAACTATGTTTACAAGTGGGGTGAAGGCTAGAACACATGCAGAGGAAAAATTCATGCCAAATGCAACTGAACACAGCTTAGAGCCCATCATTAGACCTCTTCTACGACAATGAGAAAGTTTTCTTCTCAGCGTGATTCAGTAGTGCTTCTCTGATTTTAAGGGGTCTGTTGCAACATGGCTAACTTTGAAGATGAAGTTGCCACATTCACCACAACTTAGTCTCCATAGTCAACACAACTCCAGAAATAGAAGAATTGAGAGCACCATCCTGCCTTGCTTTATTGATGAGTTTTAATTGTTGAGGCCTGAGGAGCTGGATAGGGTCCTTGAACATGTTTGAATTACCACAAGGACATGATCCTTGCCCTTTTTGGCTTATCAAGTCTTGTAGGGAGGGACTGTCTAACTGGGTCTAGGACATCCCTCACCGAGAGAGGGAGCAGTTCTAGCTTTTTAAAAAGAGAAGTGATTAGATGGTTTCTGAAGAAACGGAGTCTGAATCCAACGGATAAAAACAGCCAAAGGCAAGACCAATGGCCAATATGCCCCTTCTAGATAAGATGCTTGAATAATGGGTACTGGATGTTCAACTCCAGGGTGTAGTGAATAAAATTGATTGTTAAGATTGGTTTCAATCTGCTTTAAGGTCTGGCTATGGACAGAAACTGGTAAGAACAGAAAGTTAAGATTTTACTGTATCTTTCCTGGAACCTGAGCATGGTTCCTCAGCCAAATATTATACCTTAATATTATACCTTACCTTATTATACTTTATACTAAAGTTGTAGTAAGGTACAACTTACTGTTATGTTATTGTTCAGTTTGGAGCAGGTAATCCTATACCCATGACGGGGAACCTTTGGCACATGTGCCGGAAGTGGCACGGAGAGCCATCTCTCTGGGCATGCCAGCCATTGCCCATTGCTCTTCTGGGTTCCAGCGCTAGCTGGTCTTTGCGCACACGGGAGCACCAGAAACCAGAAGAGCAGCTCTTTGGCACGCATGCGCACACCGGGAAGCTGAGCTTCCAGTTTCTGGTGCACGCATGCATGCCCAACCAGTTGGTCTTCATGCGCATCAGAAACCGGAAGACCAGGTGACCAGTGCAGATGCGCATGCCTGAAACCAGAAGTTCAGCTTCCCAGCATGCACATGCGTGATGGGGAACTGCTCTTCCGGTTTCCAGTGCTGCCCCGTGCACATGCATGCACTCTTGTTTTGGCACTGGATGCCGAAAAGGTTCGCCAACACTGCCCTATACTGAGAGATGACCTCTTTCAGAGGCTTCATATAGATGCTGAACATGATAAAAGGGAAGACTAAGCCATGTGATACCTCATAATGGAGCATCTAAGGTTCCTCATTTGAGTAGGAGTAGAACTACCATGAAATAGCAGCTCCTATTTTCCAATTTTCATGGGCAGTCCAGAAGGATATTGTCTCAAAGGCTGCCGAGAGATTTAGAAGAACAAAAATGTTCTTCTTTGTTACCCCTATCAAAGTCTGAGAACAGATCATCAATGAGAGTGATCACTGTGGATTCTTTCCCATGCCCAAGCCTAAATCTGGTCTCTCATGAATCATGATGAGTTGTCTCCTCCAGAGTTTCCCATTATTTTGGGCCCATCACTTTCTCCACTAGAAAAGGGAGATTTGAGATAGGATATGTCTTAAACTTCTTTTCACCAACTAGTTGGTACAATGTACAAATAGCAGAGCTAAGTCAGAAGGATCTCTGTCCACACACTTACCCTCCTCCCATAGAATATCACAAAAGCATATAATGACCTGTGCCATCTGAACAGATTCAACAAAATAGCTTGACAAATATAATTTTATTCATGATATTGCAATTGCAGGCAATTGCAGTTTACAGTAATGTAGTCTTCCAGCCATACTTCCCTGGATGGGTCTAGGATAATCTAAACAATGCAGTTGGCTCAATTGATACAATAATGTCAGAGAAGTGATTCCACTTCACCATCTTTGTTATTCTGAGTAGGACTCAGAGGTGGTATTCAGCAGGTTCTGACCAGTTCTGGAGAACTGGTTGCGGAAATTTTGAGTAATTTGGAGAACCAGTAAATACCACCTCTGACTGGCCCCGCCTCCATCTATTCTCTGCCTCCCGAGTCCCAGCTGATCGAGAGGAAATTGGGATTTTGCAGTAACCTTCCCCTAGAGTGGGGTGGGAATGGAGATTTTATAGTATCCTTCCCCCAGAGTGGAGTGGGAATGGAGATTTTACAGTATCCTTCCCCTAGAGTGGGGTGAAAATAGAGATTTTGCAGTAACCTTCCCCTGGAGTGGGGAGGGAATGGAGATTTTACAGTATCCTTCCCTTGCCACGCCCACCAAGCCACTCCCATCAAGCCATGCCATGCCCCCCCAAGCCATACTCACAGAACCAGTAGTAAAAAAATTTGAATCCCACCACTGGTAGGATTGACTTTGAGCTTGTACCTGTATCTAGCTACATTCACTTCTTATTTTCTGCTGGTATTGTTCCTTATGTCTCCTCATCGCTTCAACTCTTGAAGCTCAGATAATGAAGGAGTTGGTCAAGGTCAGTGGGCATGAAACACACTTAATATGTGTATATGTAAATCTATATATGCATTGGTTAATTTACACTTTTAATTTTTAATTTAAAAAATTACACGCATTTGCTGACGATTTGGTATTGAACATGCAAGACCCATTAGAGAACATTGAACATGTTATGAGGAAGATTAAAGTGTTTGGAGAAATGGCAGGTTTAAGAATAAAAAAATCAAAGACGATAATACTAACTAGGAACATAAAGGTAGAAGATCAGAAGAAATTGGAATTTAAAACTGGTTTTAAAGTTGTGAAAAAGGTACAGTACTTGGGGGTGACTCTAAGTGGGAAAAATCCTAAGCTTTACAAAAATAATTACAGCAAAATATGGTGTTTTGCTTATTTTTGAGTTGATACAATAGTCATGTTGCTCTGAAAAAAAAATGGCATAGTTGCTTTTTTACAACAAATTATTACAGGACAAAGAGGTTCCAATATATTTAACAGGTGCTTTATTACAAGAGCAGTCTCTAAACAGTTGGAAATAAATACACAGGAAATCTACCACTCTGGTACTAAATAATGTAAACTCCTAAACAATTTAGGATGCCTTAAATATTACATTGACTGCCCAGAAGTTTCCTGTATTGAGTTCAGAAAAGTCTTGATAATCTTGTTGTTTGAACTGCAGCATGACACCCTCCCACAGACACCCCTGTTTTCTCATTTTCAGCATATTAGGAGTTTTAAAAGGACACATTAAAAAAGTGCACTTGTCCATTATTATATACAAGTAACAATATGCCCAGACCTTGAATCTGTGCAGGGACCTGCACGTTGGTTGTGTTAGTGATTAGGGTTTGATGTTCCATACTGGCCAAAGAATTCTGGGAATTGAAGTCGACCTATCTTAATGTTACTAAGGTTGAAAAACACAATTTTAAGTAATATTCCTTGATTTATACCAGGATGACGTGTCAAACTCACATCATCATGACGGCATCATGTGATGTATTGGGACTTTTTTCCCCTTCGCTAAAATGGGCATGGGAATGGCCAGTGAATGATGCATCTGGCCCATGGGCCAGGAGTTTGACAGCCCTGATTTATACTTATCAGTATCTTTCAGAACAAGGGATGCAGTGGCTCAGTGGCTAAGATGCTGAGCTTGTCGATCGAAACGGTCGGTTCGAATCCCTAGTGCCGCATAACAGGGTGAGCTCCCGTTACTGGTCCCAACTTCTACAAACCTAGCAGTTCGAAAGCACGTAAAAAACGCAAGTAGAAAAATAGGGACCACCTTTGGTGGGAAGGTAACAGCGTTCCATGCGCCTTTGGCGTTTAGTCATGCCAGCCACATGACCATGGAGACGTCTTTGGACAGCGCTGGTTCTTCAGCTTTGAAATGGAGATGAGCACTGTCCCCTAGAGTCGGGAATGACTGGCACATATGTGCAAGTGGAACCTTTACCTTTTATCTTTCAGATCATATTTTCTAGATGCACACAAGCCTTTTTATATTTCCCTGGTTAAACACTGATTTGGATATTGGAGATTCAATTGAAGCGGCTTTGGTAACTGCATCATTCATACTTGTCCTAAAATCCTAAAATCTGAAGATATCTTGTTGACCTTTAATTTGAAAATTTAATAAACATAACAGTATAAAGGCATCAATAGATTTAGCATAAGCGGTGAGCTTAATATTTTTATTCAGTAAATCTGATTTCAAAATTGAAAGAACCAGAGATGCATGCCAGTGGAGACATTGGCATGAAAGTTTCAGCTTTCAAAATGTTCTAACTTTGTACCAGCTGTTTGAAGTGAGAACCAGCCCGCAAGAAATGCATGAATAAATTGGAACAAATCTTGGTTGTTTATATCTAAGCACAATTTTGTCAAGCTCTAGTGTAACTAATGCTATTGGGGATGTATAAATGCATTCTCTTAGTGCATGACTGCAAGGACAAAGTTGATTCAGGCTGGCCTATTGAGCTCTGCTGTACTTTGATCATGTTAAGAAATATCAGTTCTGCAGCCAGCTGGATCTAGTGGCAAAAACTAGGAAGTGCAAGCAAAAGCATCAGCAAAGAGCAAACTCAATGGCTTTGGCTGGGCTTAAATCCGGCTAGCCCAGGGGTGGGCAAATGTGGCCCTTTTACAACCTGTGGACTTCAATTCCCAGAATTCCTGAGACAGCTGTCTCAGGAATTCTGGGAATTGAAGTTCACAGGTTGTAAAAGGGCCACATTTGCCCACCCCTGGGCTAGCAGGTTTAATAAAAAATAAATAAATACCAGGTTTCCTGCTTGATCTTGTTAACTAAGTGGGGTGATAGGCAATGGTGGGTTGCCCCCCCCCCCGATTTGTACCAGTTCTATAGAACTGGTAGTAAAACCGGCAGACCCTGACGTCATCAGAAACGATCTGCGCATGCGCGATCCTGTTGTGAACCAGTAGTAATGGTAAGTAGAACCCACCCCTGGTGGTAGGTGATTTGTGTCTACCTGACTGTCTTGTTTAAGCAGCAAATTAAACAGAATGTTAAAAATATAGGAATAGGTCAGCACTTCAAGGTTTCTTTCAAGAACTGAAAATATTTTTTTCTTTTGAAGTAAGAAGTGGGTAAGTTCTGATAAATTCTCATCTCTGCAGAAAAGCAGTACCCAAGGCCTCCCATGAGCTGTTGGTATCCAGGCATGGCAGGTCAATATACCTGTCTATCCATCCCACCAGTCTCTGCACACAGGTATTTTGCCACTTTGTCACAAGTTGGATCTGCCCTCTTACTGCCATGCCAGCCAGATCACAATCTCTGCCTCCTGCTACATATCCTTATCTGAGAGAGGTTGTTGGAACCAGGTGAGGGAGGATCAGTTCAGAGTTTATGTTAAAGGCCACTCAGTCCAGAAATGGAAATTAGGGGAAGGAAATATTTTAAAGAGTCTGTGCCTTACTTAACTTACTAGGGGTTTGCCTGGGTGTTATATTTTTATCCTGACTAAAATTAAAGATGCCTTTCTGAAATCAGTGGGGTTTTTGCTTCTTGAAGTCACCTAGTCTCCCTAAATTTATTTATTTATTTATTTGTTCGATTTATATGCCGCCCTTCTCCGGAGACTCAGGGCGGCTTACAATGCGTTAAGCAATAGCCTTCATACTTTTGTATATACCTGCTTAGTAGGGCTTTCGCGCCCCCCCCAGCGGTGTTCTTCTTTTTTTTTTAAATACAAAGTCAGCTTATTGTCCCCACAAACCGGGTCCTCATTTTACCTGCCTTGAAAGGATGGAAGGCTGAGTCAACCTTGAGCCTGGTGAGATTTGAACTTGAAGTAATTGCAGGCAGCTGGTGTTACTTAACAGCACTTTAGTCTGCTGCGCCACCAAGGCTCTTATAAAGGCTAAATCTCATTCTGTATAGCTTGTCACACACTCTTCAGTGTGCTGCCCCACTCACTCACACACACACATAAGTGTGTTTTATAAAGTTTATTAATGTTCCCCAGTAGTTCTCTTCACCCAGCCTCAGAACTGTCCCAAATAAATCCAGCCACAAGCAGGCCAGGATCAGTCCACAACAGGGGTGGGTTCTACTTACCTTTCGCATTGTGCTCGCACGTGATCACGCCAGATTTACTACTGGTTCTTGCGAACCGGTCTGAACCAGGAGCAACCCACCATTGGTCCACAAGGCAATGGCCAAATAGTCCATAAAAAAAAAAAAGAAAGAAAGTTGCTCCAACAAGTAAGTACACCAAACAAACTTAAATCTACCAGGAAAAACTGAAAGTACATCCACGAGAACTCACTTGGCAAGAGATGTTCAGAGTCTCCAAGCACAGTCAAGGAGGAAGCATGAACAAACACATAGCCATAAACCAAACACATTGTTTCCTCTGCTTGCCATGATAAATAGCTTTCCAGTGCAGCCCATCATGACAGGCGGGGCCTTCTCCTGAGTAATCAGGCAGATCTCCTTTGCTCTTGTCTTTTCTCTGCCCTGTGTGCTCTTGGATCCACCATGGAAAGCAACTCCTCCTTGTCTTCATTGACTTGCAAACTATCCCCAGTCAAAGCCCCCCCTAAATCTCTTTCAGCTGGCGGTTCAGAGTCATTAATTAACCCAGTTCCTGACGTTCCAGAATGAACTCATCCTCCCTCAAGCCGGCCTCCGAGGAAGAGTCAGAGGACTTGTCCAAGGGAGACATCATATTCAGTCCTTGCCATCTACAGAGTCCTAGCACCTTCCTTCATCAGATTGTAGAATCATCTGGTCACCAGCTGGCCTCAATTACTTCTAGCCTCTCCACCTTTTGAGTACCATAACACATTTCAGCAAACCTGGACCTCCATTATTTTTCACAGGGGGCTTCACAAACCATGTTCAAAGTCTGCTTTACTTTGAAGCATCACCAGAGCAAAACATCTCTTTGAAGCTCCTTACAGCTTTGACAGCCCTACTCCCATTACTAAAATTAACATCAGCCTTAAAAAACCATTGTCTTTGAAATAAATGGGATTACAAACTGAAAATTTTCAGCCAGCAATAACCAGCATGCTGACAGGAAATTCTGGGATTTTTAAAAATATGAACATACTTGATACGTGCCACATTGGAGAAGACAGATTTATATCACCCATTCATTCCTGATTTCTCAAAATCAACTTTTTAAACGGGAAAAGTACTTAGAAATATACCAAAGGGAGCATTTTGCGGACTTCCCAGGAGGCACAGCCTGTTAGCACAGGGCTCAACCAGATTCAGCTACAGTGAAGGATGTTTTATATTTCCACAGTTCATCTGCAATATATTTTAACCCAAATGGTTGTGGAGGTTTTTTTTTTTGGGTTGTTGTTTAGCCTCCCTACTCTATCTATGTTACATCTATTTTCTTACATCTTCAGTTTTCTCTGCCAGAGGAAGCTTAGCGTGACTTCTTTAAAATAAAAATAACCTTGCCTGTATATCTGTATGCCAAGAGTTATATTACCAAATAGCCAGGAGATACGACAATCCAATTGCATTGAGAATGAACAGAGCTGTTTTTACAGATATGTAGATTCTAATCTTGAAGAAGGCAATACTGAACCATTTAATTTGAAAATCCTACTAGTAACTGCTGTATTTTTATACAGCATTTGGCAAAGCATTTCTTAAGTAAAAGACAATCCCAGAAGAATAGAAATAAATGCTTCCAAGACCAGAATGGAATTGCTCTAATATAACTTGATTTTATCTAATATAATATGAACATCATGGTAGACTCTTTTTAAGACTATTAAGGAACTTGAGTGTATATATAAAAAAAAAATTGAAACCAAGGAGAGTTACGTTTTTTAAAAAAAGCGGAAAATTGGAATAATAAGAATAAGAAAACTTCTGCTTTTAATCACATTCCTGTGTTGATAAAATATTTATGAGATCCCCTTCAATTAATGAGAATAAACTATGTAACACTGCAGGAAACAAATTGAAAATTTAATAAAGAAAGTTGGATTCCAATGTCTTTTGAAGAAAGGAGCTCATTATAGTTAGTTCTGTAATTATAACTTTAATTACAATATAATGTAAAAATAGGCACAGTGAAGCAAATTTTGAAATGGAGTCTTTCAGGCTCATTCTCTCTTTTGATAAAATAAAAATCCTGAATAAATTGAACTACCCCTTTGAATCTCACTCTTTCCCTCTCCCCCCCCATAAATATTTACATTTCAATTTATCATACAACTTTCAATCACATTTTCTTGCCAGAGTCACATCGTTTATGCAACTCCGTTCATCACCCCATCAGGGTAACTCTGAAAGCAACACAACCTTGTCTGCTGTTTTTTTTTTTTCCCCAACCACATTTTGATACTGAGGTTTATTTGCAAGCTAACTGCTAAGGGTCTACTGCAGCAACTAACTTGAGTGAGCAGAGTACAGGTTGCTTCAGACCAAGCCATTTATATAGATGAAAGGTATGCTACAAAAGAGTTTAGTGTTTTATTATTTCTTTATGCATAACAGAATAGCAGAGATGGAAGGGATCTTGGTCATCTAGTCCAGCCCCCTGCTCAGACAGGAAACCCTATACCCATGATGGCGAACCTATGGCACGCATGCCACAGGTGGCACACGGAGTCATATCTGTGGGCACGCGAGCGTTGCCCTAGCTCAACTCCAGCGTGCATGTGCGCGCCAGCCAGTTGATTTTCGGGCCTTCCGGGCCCACCGGAAGTCGGGAAACAGACCATTTCCGACCTCCAGAGGGCCTCCGGGGCAGTGAGGAAGGCCGTTTTTGCCCTCCCCAAGCTCCAAGAAAGCCTCTGGAGCCTGGGGAGGACAAAAACGGGCGTACCGGGCCCACTGTGCCATCAACTGCCAAAAGTGGGGGGAGCGCGGAGGGTCCCGGACGCATGCGTGGGTGGGCGGGGAACAGGGGGGGCATTAACCCTAACCCCCCACACTCCTCCCGCTTTTGGTATGTGACGGCAAAAAGGTTAGCCATCGCTGCCCTATACCATTTCAGACAAATGTTATTCAATCTCACCTTAAAAACCTCCAGTGTCGGAGCACCCACAACTTCTGGAGGCAAATCATTCATTTATTTATATAAACATTTGTTTGTTTGTTTATGTAAATAAATTATTAAGTATTTATTTATGTATCCTCTCATCTTGCAATTATGACTCTGGACCCAATTAAAACCAATAGGATCAAAACTAATACAAGCAATTTACAACTGCAACAACAGAATAATAGCATAATGGAACCCATGGACAATCTAAACCAGTTCACACAACCACCACAACCATCATGTTAAGAAAAATCACATCAACATGGATGGAAACTAATCAAGGAGAGAAGCAACCTAGAACTAAGGAGAAATTTCCTGACAGTGAGAACAATTAACCAGTGGAACAACTTGCCTGCAGAAGCTGTGGATGCTCCATCATTGGAGGTTTTTAAGAAGTGATTGGACAACCATTTGTCTGAAATATATTAGTGTTTCCTGCTTGAGCAGGAGGTTGGACTAGAAGACCTCAAAAGTACCTTCCAGGAGTGTTATTCTGTTACGTTGGATATCTTTGAAGAGAGATATGTGGAGGGTATCGTCAAATGTGTTGGGTAAGCCCTGCACTACTTTTGATCTGTCCTGTTTTTTTCTAGCTCCCCTCACTTGTAAGTCATTTAGTAGTTGTTGCAGCTACACTCAGGATGTACTCCCACCCACATCTCAGTGTCTCTTTCACTTAGGTTCTTTTTTTCTATATACTGTATTTTTCGGAGTATAAGACACACTTTTTCCCCCCTAAAAGAGGATGAAAATTTGTAGCCCCGCCCACCCACCAGCCCCCTGGAAAATAGGATGTTCAGAGGCAGCAATAGGCTATGGCAATCCCTGTAGCCTGAAAAAGGTGATCTTCGGGAGGCCGATCCTACCGACAATCAGCTGCTTGTGCTAATCAGACTGTGCTGAAGCTGAAGCTGAAACGGGCTGTTTGCTGCAAGGAGGCAAATTGCTGGGAGGCAGAGGCAGATTTTTTTTTCTTATGCTAATCAGGCTGTGCTGAAACTGAAACTGAAACAGGCTGTTTGCTATTTGCTGCAAGGAGGCAAATTGCTGGGAGAGAGAGGCATATTTTGTTTTCTTGTTTTCCTCCCCCAAAAAGGTAGGTGCATCGTATAGTCCAGAGTATTTTATATTCTGAAAAATATGGTAGGTACAAGGTCAATACATATATAAAAAAATCAACCTTATAATGATCAGGACTTGACTATAAAATGAAAACCAAATAAACCATCAACATAAATGCATATTATTATGCATTTCATTATTATTATTTTAATACTTAAAAAGATACATTGAGTAACTCCCCCACCCCTTATTCCCTAAGAATACAATCCCATATTGGTGAATTCAGAAACACATAGCACTAGTAATAGCTTTAAAACGAAGAAGAGATGAACCAGGCTTCAGAGCTGTCAAATTCAATTTAAGACACCATGTAACTTAACCCGTCTCTAGTCAAGCTGAATCATTTTCTCTTCCACACATTCCACAGTTCCAAAACTGTACAGCCATAGATCTTGGCATTCCAGTTCCAAACTGATAAGAGATGTGTCATGCGTTAGTCAGGAGCGGCAAAGTTGTCTCTACAAACTATAAATCAGAAATAGAACCGTCAGAGAAGAAGGCTGGATTGACATCTGCTGTTTTCCTGTATTTGTCAAACGTTACCATGTATTTCTAGCAGCCATCGGAAAGTAGGAAAATAACTGGCGATATTTGTTTTTTGGAATTTACATTCCACAACCTGTCATAGAACCACAGCAGATATTGTAGCCAGGAAAGCACTTTGTAATCCTACTCAGCAATTAAATAGGATCTATTTCCCTGCAGTGTGGCTCCATTAAGAAGCATTTCCTTTATTGTGGCTGTTGTGCAGGATATCACATAGGCACAATGTATCTTGAAGTACAGTGAGTAAGGCTCAAAAGATAACATGTTTCAACTATAATCATAATCATAAGTTTATTTGTCAAGCATATATAAGATAACAGGTAAAAGTATAAACACAATTTGAATACATGAAAAGACTAAGTAAAAAGGAATATTAGGACAAGGACGGTAGGCACGCTGGTGCACTTATGCACGCCCCTTACAGACCTCTTAGGGATGGGGTGAGGTCAACAGTAGACCAGGGGTGAAATGCTCCCAGTTCGGACAGGATCGCCCGATCTGGTTCGGAGAACAGGTAGCAAAAATCCCTGAGCCCCCCGCCCCATGCCCAGCTGAGGCCGAAGAGGTTGTAGAAAGAAAAAAAAGCCTTTAAAAGCCTCTGGCGATCCCAGCTGAGTTGCTTGATCGTTAGAGGTTTTTAAAAGCATTTTTTTCTGCAACCTCTTTGGCTGAAGAGGTTGTAGAAAAAAAAGATGCTTTTAAAAGCCTCTGGCGATCCCAGCTGAGTTGCCTGATCGTCAGAGGCTTCTAAAAGCATTTTTTTCTGCAACCTCTTTGGCTGAAGAGGTTGTAGAAAAAAAAATGCTTTTAAAAGCCTCTGGCAATCCCAGCTGAGTTGCCTGATCGTCAGAGGCTTCTAAAAGCATTTTTTTCTGTAACCTCTTAAGATTGTAGAAAAAATGCTTTTAAAAGTAAAAAAAAAAAAAGTTGGCCACGCCCACCCAGTCACATTATCCCTCCACCAAGCCACGTCCACAGAACCAGTAGTAACAAATTTTAGATATCACCCCTGCAGTAGACAGTTTAAGGTTAAAGGTTTGGGAGTTTGGGGAAGAAACTACAGAGTCAGGTAGTGCATTCCAGGCATTGACCACTCTGAAATTGACCACTATGCTGAAATTTAAGATTTAAGGTCAAGGAAATATAGATGTAGGGCTACTTGCAATCCTGACTCAAAAGCCAAATGAATCCTTAATACAAAATATCTAATGTCCTCAAAATGTATAGTAATTTCTCTTGTATAAAGTGAAGCTTCCTTCAAATGAAACTCGATTCCTGCTACTTCATGGGCTTCATTTCACTTTTTTTTTTTCCCTTGGCAGCAATAAGAAGTAGTTTTGCCATTGCCTTTTTCAAGGATATTGTTTTATTTCAATAGAAGATAGTAGCTCAGGGTTGAATTGTGGGATCCTCGGTACTCTCTGAGCTTGGTTATTTGCTGGAAGACATTTTATTACCTGACTAGGTAACTTCATCAGTGCTGGTGAGTGTGGGGATTGATCCCTGTTTTAGATAAAGTAGTTGACAGCTTTGGTGGGGATGGGGTTTTTTTTTTCCTTACTGGTTCCTTGACTAGGCTATTGTTTTTTTTTGCTTGATACTTTGTCTGGTATTCAACCCTGCTTATCTTGGTGTAGGCTGCTAGAGACAATACATTCTGATCTTTTTGTTTCATTTTAAAATGGTCTCTTTTAAATTGTGTGTAAATTTGGTTTATCTCCATCTGTCTATTTATGACTGATTTGTCTGAATGCCGACCTTTCAGGAATTCCCTAGATATTTTGGATTTAGCTTGGCCAAAATGGTATAGGATGCTCACACTTTTCCAGTTGAAACTGTGCCCGTATTACTCTTTAATCTCAGAACAGATGGGCAGGTTTGAACCGTAGTTGATATTTTTGCAACTGAACTTTGGAGGCTCAGCAACTCAGCCCCATTTACAGGTGTTTGCACGGTCCTGTGGTCATATAGCCACATTTTATGACAGCTTTGCCAAAACTTCCAATTTTTGTAAGAACCGTACCCATTGCAGAGGTATAGATTAACAACCGCTGGGGGGAAAAAAAGAAATGTTGTAAAATCAACTCGTTTATAACACCAATCCATTTTATGACTATCATAACATATGACCGGAAGGGGCAGGCTCCATTATATCAGGAGCTACTTGTATATAATCCACTTTTTCTTCTGATTCTACTGTTTTTCCTAATTCATTACACAATCTGCATCTTTAATTATTTGATAGTTTTTCAGTTCTGGCCTTGATTGCAATAGTTTTGCACAGTCAAAACCAATCCTTCAGGTATGTTTAATGTTCCTATTGTAAGCCATTGTCAGGCTTTATCTTTATCCACTTCCCCCTCAATCTTTTGCAGAAATTGACCATGTCATAGTTTTCCCTTGCCAGTGTAGGAGGTTAGCAAACTTTCCTGGAAGAGTGAAATATTTTAGGAAATATGAAAAAGGCAGAATATTATATTTCCCTGGATGAGAAATGGAGAAGCATATTTTACAGACAAAGCAGCTCCCACCTTCCTGGCCCCCACCCTTTGTTAATGGGCCAGAGACAGAAACCCAATCCTTTGTCAAAGGACATTTGCAACACAATAGCAACAGAAACTAACACAATGGGCCCCATCTAGCAACCAAAACTCACCACATGTGACCTGGGAAGCATGTGACCTGGGAAGCACATGTGACCATCAGCTAGCAAGGCTAGCTAAGACCCCCACCCCCTGGGAGTCTGACAACCAATCAGGATACTCTTTTGGGGCCCCAGGAAATGCAAAGCCAGAGAGAGCATAAAAACCCGAGGATTTACTGTATCTGCCCTTTTCTGTTCAGGAACTCAAGTCATGTGATCCTGTCCACCATTAAACCATCTTTCCAAGCAATCTCCATGTTTCCAGTGTCTTTTTCCCCACTTGGAGCAGAACCCAGAAGGATATTTCTTCCTACACCAGGATTCTGTTTGGGTTTTTATTACATAATTTTGATATTCATGCTTTCTTTCCTGCACATTCAGGAAGTTGCAGTTTTTAACTTGCATGCATGCTTGTCCTTGGCTGTCATTTACATAATCAACCAATGAATGTCTTTCTTCTCTGATAGTTTGTTTGACTTGAAATAAACCTCTACCTCCCTTTCCGCAGGGCAATTATAATATAACAATATTACCACAGGGATGTCTACGGAGAGTCTCAATCATCTAGGTCATGACACAGATAAATCTCCAGGTGACCTTAACGACCTGCTAAAAGAATGCAAATGTCCAGCTGTCTGCAAGGAGTATAAATCCTTCCATTCCCCACCATCCAGTCAGAGCTGGAGAAGTTTCTTGGATGAGAAGTGAAACATCTTCAAAGAAAAACCAGAAAGTCCAGTTGCCTCTTGAAAAAAAAAACACCTTTGGGATTACCACAGGGATGTAATCCATAGGGAACAAATATTAGGTTTTTTTGTTTTGTTTTTCAGTCCAAACTTCCTGTACAACTTGTGCCGAATTAACATATCACAGGTATGGCCCAGGTATTTATGGATTTGATGGTGTTTTCACTGCTCGATTTTGTTTTTAGCTATTTTGTTTCTCTTTGGATGTATTCTTTACTAATCACAGTTTTAACTTGTCCATATTTAATGTTATTCAACTGTAAAAGGCCCAGATAATTGTAGGCTTTATCTTGATGGTTCTTGATCATTTGGCCATTCGGCATTTTAATTGCATTACTGTTTTTTTTTATTTTACCACATTTATTTTATTTATTATTTTTTCATTCTGTAGTACATTTTTCTAGGCCTGCTATATCTGTGCAAAAAAGTTCTGGCAGTGTTTTGTCAATGACTGGATTTTGATTTTTGATTTTCCACAAAGCTTCAGATCATCCCTACAGAACAAATGTGAGATTTTATTAACATTTTTTGGCTGTTTGATAGTCAAGATTTGTTTTCTTCAAAGTAACTGAAAGTGGGATTCAAACAAGGATAACACATCTGATACTTGTTCTTTTGTGACTTGAAAATAATTCTTTTTATTCCATCTGTTAACCTTTTAGTTTTTGACATGTAGGAAATGAAATTTCCATTTTCACTAAGATGTGTGTACTTATTGAATATTCCTTCCTTTCTGTTATTCTTCCACTTTATTAAATCCCCACTCTCAGATGCATACAGTAGTCCCAACCTAGTTTGGGAATGAGACTGACAGAAATTAGTATTAATTTAATTTAGTATTAGTATTAATTTAACCTGGAGAGTTTCTTCCTTAGCATGAATTACAGACCCAAAGTCATTGAAAGAATTAATGACTGGGGAAATATGCTGATGAATTGATTACATGGTTGAAAATGTTCCTTTTTTCATAGACTGGGGAAGATCTATTCTACCTTGCCATGAACCAGAGTCAAATATGCCTTTCCCCTTACCCTTTAATTTAGCACTGGGTAAAAAGATTTTTAAAAATGTTTATGATATTCACAATGATCAACCCTTTCCAGCTTTAGCCAAATTACGATGGACACATCAGAATTCTTAATGCATCAGTTGATGGAAACATCACAAAAGGTAAGGGAGATGTCTTCTTCCATATGGTTTGATATCTGGGCATTGTAACACTTAGCAACCATGAAGTAATTATTGCTGCTGTATCAACCATCACTGGCCACAGTTTTTGCTTCAGATCTAAAACCACTGGTGTTGACTTTGTAAAGCAACAGGCTAAAAACATCAGAATCTGATACTCATCCTTCTGCAAGGTATTGTCACCTTGACAACATGAATAAAAGACATTCTTTTTAGTCATTAGTCACTTACTCAGGGACTGAGGGGAAAACATTGGATGGTTAAGAGCTTTTTCCTTTCCTGGAGAGTAAATGACAGTCCTCAACAATGTCCTAGAGAAGAGACGTGAAGTGGCAGAATCTGATAAAAACTTGACAATAAGCACAAACGCAAGGCAAAATCCTAAAACAGCATTGATGAGATATGCCATATCACACCTCAGGGCCAGGGAGCCAAAAACTGTGTTCCTCTTGTCGATGTTTTTTCTTTAAATCTTCTTGACTATATCTGATTGGCCACAGAGGCCTGCAGAACAAGAAAACTTCCTGATGTCTACCAAGCATGAATACAATGCTAATACCAATAATATGCTACCTGCAGAAATGACATTGCCAGCTTGATCATCTTGTTCGTAGTTCAATGACTTAAAATTAGAAATTACCCCTTCCACTTTTAAAATCTTTATATCAGTTCATTTGTCCGTAAATGTTTTCCATAAAAAAAGAGAATCAGCACCGTTTCTCACTGTTATCTAACAAACAACACTGCGAGACCTCTAATACTCCTTGACTGAGAGATGACGAATGCCTAGAATTCAATAACATAACCACATCATGTTCAGGTCTCTATAATGTAAGAACCAAAATCTTTGTGCCAATGGCCACTTAGTTTTTTTTCCAGTTCCTCTTTGGGGATTCCAGCTAGTCACAGCTTATCGCCACTGCCTCACATCTACTTCATTCATTCATATATATTTTCTGAGGTTTTCGCGGGTATTTGTATGTAGGTCTTTGATTATTCGGGTTTTCTCCCGCGTAAAATTGGAAGTGTCTTGACGATGTTTCGACGAAGTCTCATTCATCATCTTCAGGCTAGTGAATCACGAAGCCGAAAACACCAGCCTGAAGATGACGCCTTACAAGGCAGAAATAGCTATTTGAGTCTCCCAAATTGCAGCACAGAGTTGCTGTTTGTCAGCAAGATACAAAAAGCCCAGAAACTTGTGAATGAGATTTCACAGAACTAGGGCTGTAGAACATCTTAGCTTATGTAGGTAAAATCTGGCTAGAAAGAATATGCATATTCTGGTCTTTTTAAAGTCAATATCATGTCCTGTGGCTTTGAGGTGTTGGACCAGGGAAGAAGTTGGTTCCTCTTTTCTAACTGAGTTCTTGTGTTCTTCAATGCGTGCAAGAATATGCACATAAAAGCCTACAAAAAAGAAAAAGAATATATATATATATATATATATATATATATATATATATATATATCTTCTTAAGTTTATATTTATATATATATTGCACACTTTGCACACACATTGCACACCCACATATTGCACACAGAGAGATAGAATCAAGATCACATGAAGTATTAGTACCACTTTATAAAGCCTTAGTAAGACCACATTTAGAATACTACATCCATTTTTGGTCACCCTATTATAAACAAAAAAAGATGTAGAAACTCTGGAAAAGAGAAACAGATAAACAGAAGAAAAGAGCAACAAAGATGATTAGGGGGTTGGAGGCTAAAACATGAAGAATGGTTGCAGGAATTGGGTTTCTCTAGTGAAAAGAAGAACTAGGGGTGACATGATAGCAGTATTCCATTCCAATATCTATGCAGTTGCCACAAAGAAGAGGGAGCCAACCTATTCTCCAAAGCACCTGAGGGCAGGACAAGAAGCAATGGATGGAAACTAATCAAGGAGGCTCAGGCTTCCTTGTGTGAAAGAGCCAATGTCACCTAGCAGAGAAAAGAACCTATGGAGCTGGCTTTGTCAAATTCTAGGCATTTTATGTTAGGCAAAATTGAATGGTCAAAGGTCCTCAGCTTTTGTTTAGAAGAGGACCTTTGCTTGAGACTTCTGAAGCTGGATGAAAACTATCAGAGCCATGGTGGTGCAGTGGTTAGAGTGCAGTACTACAGGCTACTTCTGCTGATCACTGGCTGCCAGCAGTTTGGCAGATTGAATCTCACCAGGCTCAAGGTTGACTCAGCCTTCCATCCTTCCGAGGTGGGTAAAATGAGGACCCAGATTGTTGGGGGCAATATGTTGACTCTGTAAGCCGCTTAGAGAGGGCTGAAAAGCTCTGTGAAGTGGTTTATAAGTCTAAGTGCTATTGCTATTACTATTAAGCTACATCTTGATCACGGTTTGAGATTCACAATGCCTGTGATAGGTTTTAGGGGTTTTTTTTTAATTGAATTGCTAGGGGTTTTAAATTGGGGTGGCCATTTAATTTAATTTATTCTTAATTCTTTTAACTTTTATATTGTATGTTATTTTAATTCTCGGCTGTTCACCGCCCTGAGTCCTTTCGGGGAGAAGGGTGGGATATAAATTTAATAAATAAATAAATAAATAAATAAATAAACAAACTTCACTAAAGTCTAACTAGACTTCAGGTAGTTTCTGTCTCAGGAACAGTTTGGAAAATAAAATTGTATTTGAGGTGAGCTATGTTTGTTTGTTTATTCAAAGCATTTATATGGCTGTGCAGCTTGCACACAGCTTTACATAGCTTACAATAAACTAAAAGACAAATATGTAGAGGATTCAATTGCAACTATTAGAAAGAGTATAATTTTGAAAGAATTCCATTTAGTCTTTCATCTTCCACTCTACTCTTGGAGTGTCAAAGCCACATGGAATTATCCCTTTCTTTTATTCTTCTGGTACTGAATACTCTCAGGATATAACTTAATGCAGTTCCCTTATTTCAGGCAACTTACTAGCAACATTCATGCAACTATGATTTAGAAGTGCTATTAAAACCTACAGCAAATTGGAAGGGAGCAGGGAGAGAGAACACCCTTAGTACTCATTTGCCATCTTTATTGCAACTGTTTACTGAATCAGTAATGTTGGAAAGCCAATTCCAAACACCTGATACCTGTTCATTTATTTATAAATTCAGGTGATGAATTTGAGAACAATAACAATAATCAAATAGCCGGCCATAGCATATTTAAAGCTCTTTATTAATTTTTGCCTGTGCTGGAAAAAAAGGACAATTTCCCAAAAATACATCACTGTAAATTTTGGTTTGCAAGTGAGTTTTGCAATGTAGTTCTTTTAAAGACAGGACATATATGAGGAGAACGCACAGGGCAAAAATACTTACAAAATACTTACAAAGTATTACAAAATACTTACAAAATTAGACATGTACCTCTAGAAAAATGCACACACAGATATACATCTTTTAGCTGTGTTGTGTACATTTTTCTAGATGTATTTTTGTAATTTTTGTAATAGATGTAATTTTGTAAGTATTTTTGTATACAGTGAATACAAACATTTAGAAATGTGGCATTGGCAACCTTCAGTCTCAAGAGACTATGGTATCGTGCTCTGGAAAGAGGTCCTAAAACAGCATCTACTGTGACTAAAAAGGCCAATCGAGAGTGGCAATCCCTTCCACACTGAGGGCAGATACATTCTGCCCCCAGATTTCGCTGGTTCTGGGACTGCCTCTTTGCCTCAGCCTGCTGAACAACTGTCTCTTTGAATTGGAGAAGGCCTTTAGCATCCAAGCTGAACGATCGGAGGTCAAGGTTTTCCAGTTGTTAATATCCATTCCCAGGGCCTTTAGGTTCCTCTTGCAGATATCCTTATATTACAGCTGTGGTCTCCCTCTGAGGCGCTTTCCCTGCACTAATTCTCCATACAGGAGATCTTTCGGAATCCGACCATCAGCCATTCTCACGACATGCCCCAGCCAGCGTAGACGTTGCTAGAAATGTGTAAATTAGGAGAAAATAAATATCATTTTTTAAAATAATATGCGGAAGAGATTAATCATCATGACAGTGAATAGGCATTTTTTCCCCTCCTGGGATTCAGATTTTTGGTGTCAACTGGGTTAAAACTCTCATTAATTGGGAAGTTTGTCTCATAACATGGACCAGAAAGCAACCTTGGGTCTGGGTGAGACAAGAAAGGAGTGAAACCAGGAAGACAGCAGAGACATGAAAAAAAGAACACTTCAGAGCATCTTCAGACAGCCAGAGAAAACTACAATTCTGGTGGTCTGTAAAGATTCTCAGTCATCCAAGACATGGTTGTCCCAAAGGTGCTTTTCAGGAGGCAACTGGACTTTCTTGATTTTTCTTTTGAAGACATTTCGCTTCTCATCCAAGAAGCTTCTTCAGCTCTGACAGGACAGTGGGGAATGGAAGGATTTGCCAAGGTTACAAGAAACATTCCCAAGATTTAGAGGTTAAAGATTCCTCAAAGTTCCATTTTATTAGAGATGTCATATTGGCACATCTGGGAAAACCTGAATCTGAAAGCTTCCAGGTTTTCCCCACCCAAGTGAAAGTTCAAGTCCCTGCCCAGCACTCACATGTCCATCACATGGCCCAATCATACACTGTCCCAACTGGAGATACCTGCCAGTTATCTGACTCCAGGTGCCAGGGCAAGGCATCCTTGACTCTCTGAGAAAGGAATGTTATTTTGATTATATATCTCGCATACTTCATAAAATCCCCCCTCCCATTTTCCCACAGTAGAAAACGTGGCAGGCCTGAAGGCCCAATGTGGGTTCCAGGCCTGTCAGGATTTATATTCCTTGCAGACAGCTGGTAATCTGCATCCTTTTAGAGGGTCCTTGAAGCACTTGGAGGTTTATCTGTATCCTCAGGGTCACATGAATAGTGCCCTGATTCCTGTAGTCTGCAATTTTTCCTCTGGAAATCCATTCCTACTCCCACACCATTCAAAGGGTGTTCATCCCAAATTGTTCATCCCAATTTTCTTCAAAAGAAAAAAACAAGAAAGTCCAGTTGCTCCTGAAAAAGCACCTTTGGGACTGCAATTCTTGCATTTGTGAAACCAGCTGAGAGACAGAGCTGAGAGATGAAAAGTGAAGCCCAGCCAGCTCCAGAAACAGAGGACAGGAAAGAAAAGCCCATTACTCAAGTCTATAGATGTTGTCACAGTCAAATGGACTGAGACTGGTTACATGAGCTGAAGACCTAGGGGAAAAGGAAAGATTTAAAGAGTTAAGAAATAACAATAGAAAAGAATATGTGTAGCTCAGGGTGAAATTGTGGGGTCCTTGGTGCTCTCTGAGCTTGGTTTTTTTTCTATTTGGGTAATGAAACCTACCAAGCTCAAAGCGCACCAAGGATCCCGCAGTTAAGAAATAGTTATGCTTGAAAAATATAGTGCTACCATAGGACCCTAGCCATGAAGATAGAAAATTATACATAAATTTTTAGTTCTCCTTCCATCTCTATTTGTTTATCTATTTGTTATCTTTAACTTTGTTGTGTTTCTGGTGACTCTTTGTGTCATATTACCATATCTGGTGGTCTTGCAGAAGGGTGCAACATTACTGGCAAGAAATCAAGATAATGATTGAAGAAATAACTAAACAGAAGGTCGAAACCAGAGTTTTTCTTATTTGGAATGACCACACCACAATATACCAAAGAAATGAAATATCTTATTATTCACATCTTAACAGCGGCACGTATAGCGTATGCTCAAAACTGGAAATCCGAACTATTACCAACAGAAGAAAAAATAATTGCAAAAATAACAGAATGTGCAGAAATGGACAGACTTACAAAAGAATTGCAAGAGAGAGACGATACTGATTACTATTTAGTCTGGCAAAGATGGTACTCTTGGTTAGAGGGAAAGATAGGTCCAACAAATAATATTTTTTGTGAATCCAACCAAGAAACACAGACAATTATGTAGGAGGCAGGATAGAATGGTTGTGTGGACAAACACTTAGAAGGATTTCTAGAAAGTTATATAAATGTAATTGATATTTTCATAAAGAAGAAAACTTGGATATATACAAATGTTTAAATAAGTAAATATGTAAAATAGATATGTATAGATAAAAACAGACAAAACAGAAAACAACCACCGATGCAACAGCTTTCAGAAGTCAGTCAGTGGACTGAGTTAGTGTTGGTTTGTTTTTTTCTTTTGTATTGTCTTAATGTATCCATGTTTGTATGTATTTTTGTTTTGTGTTTTTGTTTAACTTATAAAACCTTAATAATAATAATAAAAAAGAAAATTATACATAAATTAAGATAGAGATAGCTGTAAACTTACCAAAATAGGGAGACTATAGAATAAGATAGGTAGGAAAATAGAAACAAGCCTAGAATTAATTAATTTTAGAAGTAAGGAAAAAGAGTTTAATTTTGTATATTAGAAGAATCTTTTGTGAAAAAAACCCCAAACGAATGTAATCTTTGACTCTGTGTTTCATACCATATTAAGAAAAACCCTAGCTGGATATTTTTTCAGCTTACAAAATAATATAAGGAACGAGATGAAACAAATGTATTGTAAAAATGCAAAAATGTAAGGTTCTGAAAATAAATTAAGTCATCTGAAGTTGGAGATAACTTTTAAATCTTTTGGAAAGTAACTCATTTAAGTTATTTTAAGGAACATTTACTATGTGGTCCTATAAATGTTCCAAAACTCATTGACCATAAAGTCTCGGTGATAAATATTGCTTTTTACTTTCCAAAGGAGATCTTCCAAAGGGTGGGATATATACACACAGAAGCCTTTTCCACAACTGGAAGAAAAAAATATAGCTAGTACTTTTGATTGACAAGTCGCTCAAGAGAAACTATATATATCTAAATCTATATCTATATCTATATCTATCTATCTATCTATCTATCTATCTATCTATCTATCTATCTATCTATCTAATCTACTGCAACTGTTGTGAATTTGCATGGAAAATATAGGCTTAGAATGGTCTAACTGCATCATAGGAGTTCTCTTAAAAGCAAATAACCAGCTAAGCACATTCATCATATTCAGTTCTTTCCCACTACATCCATCATTTGCTTAGAGAAACAAACAAACCTAATTTTCTCTTTCTTGTTATAAATCTCTTATGATCATTTTGGGTTGTTTTTGCATAAAGCTTTCCAGCACGGTTTAAAAAATGCATTAAAAAGAGAGAGAGAGACAGAGAGAGAGAGAGAGAGAGAGAGAGATAATAGAATTTAACAGAGTAGAATTTAACAATTGAAAGACTTTGTCACAGATGGCAACTCCTTCAGTATGTATTTTGGAACCAGATAGGGCTGTCCTTTTTGTGTGGTGTGTTCTTTGGCAATTCAGCTTCCCTCTGAATATTTTACTGATTCGTGGAAATTCTGAGAAGTCTTATTAACAGAGTCTTCAAGGAGAAGACAGTATGCTCTTTAGGAGAAAATTACAGCTCGGCCAGACAGCTTAGAGAACCAGGGCTAACCTTTGAACTTCAAAAAGATTTGCATTCATCTCTTTTTCTTTTTGATCGAGACTCAACATACCATTCGGTTACCAGGAATGTTGTGGTCCCTTTGGAGAATGCATAGGGTCGTTTAAAGCAGGCTTTTGAATTTTTAGGCAAAGCAGAAAAGGGTCTTTAAAAGGATATGTTCTTCTTATTAAAATACACATGGTGAGAGCAGTAGCTAGAATGCAGTATTGCAGGTTAACTCTACCCACAGTCTGGAGTTTGATCCTGATGGGACTCAAGGTTGACTCAGCCTTCCATCCTTCCAACTTCAGTAAACTGAGGAGCCAGATTGTTGGGGGCAAAATGCTGACTCTGTAAACGATTCAGAGAGTGCTATAATGCACTGTGGAGCAGTATATAAGTCTAGGTGCTATTGCTATATACAGGTATATTGTTCAGTCCGGTAACTCAGAAAAAAATAGAGCAAACAGTCTTAAACTCACAACAGTGTTAAAAGTAAAAATTAGATTCAGACCAAGATGCATGGTATATCAAAGTTATAGTACTACTCCATAGTTACAATTTGTGGCTAATTTGACCCACAATTTGATCCTTGTCCTGAAGTCAGAAAACATGTTAAAACAAATTTTAATGGGGTGTTAGAAGAAATATCCTTCTGGGTTCAGCTCCAAGTGGGGAAAAAGACACTGGAAACATGGAGACTGCTTGGAAAGATGGTTTAATGATGGACAGGATCACATGGTTTGAGTTCCTGAACAGAAAAGGGCCGTGATGCTGAGCGTGCCTTGGTTTTATGCCCTCTCTGGCTTTGAACTTCCTGGGGCCCAGGAAGAGTATCCTGATTGGTTGCTGTCAGAGGTCATAGCTAACCTTTTAGGTTGTTTGTGTGCCAAGTTTGGTGGCACTTGGTGGGTGATGCAATGAAGGGCAATTAAATGGCTCTGCCTGAAGGAGGTAGATCTTTGTTATATAGAATAGACTGGCTCAGGCCTTAATGGCCCATTAACAAAGGTGGGGGGCTGAGTTTCTGCTTCTCTGAGTTTCTACCTTTTCTACCTACCTACCTTTCTACCTACCATTTCTGCCTTTTTAGTATATCCTAAAATATTTCATTCTTCTAGGAAAGGGGTGGGTGCTAACTTCCTACAGGGGCTTAGTTGTATAGTACAACTGTAATTGAGCTTGGAATTATGGTCATAAATTGATGGAGGAAAACAGAAAAACAGAAAAATAAAGAATCAGATGCTGAGTTGGACATAGTTCTTCCATCTTGGTTGCTTTCAGCCCAATGATAGGATTATTTGAAAAATGTAGTCTTCCTTCCTGCCTGCCTGCCTGCCTGCCTTGCAGACTTTCAGAGAACTGTTTTTGTGTTATATAAGCTACAACACAAATAAACCGCAGTCTATTAAATAATGATGAATATCTTTCTTGAGACCCTGGATAAAAAATGCAACAGTGCAAATCAACAATAAGAAAAATATATACACTAATTCTCTGCACAATTTATTTAAGGTGTTTACTTAAAATCAAAACGTAACTTCAGTCGGATTGATTTTAACATGCTAATTGCAATTCTAAGAACTTAGCCTTTAGCTTTGTTAAGCAACCAAACTGATTTACAGGATGTCAGCATAATATTTGCTGTACATTGAAGTCTTATTAATGAAAAGGGGGAAAAAAAGAATAAATCCTCCATTGAATTTGATTTTCCAGAGTGAAATTACCCAGAGCAGTGAACCCTATTAAGAAATGTATCTATTTAAAAATATTTCAAAGTGTATATCCAAACATATAATCCTCCCCACATGAAAATGATTCCCCATCTTCATACTTGTGACATACCGCACATGAATTTACATTATTGGAAATGTAAGCAATTGTCGGGAGCTCTTATTGGGAAGCATTTTCAGTGCATTCTTTTCAGCATAATATGTATTTTTATAGGCACTTTCCTTTATCCCAATATACCATTCTTTTTTGTTCTGAAAACAGCATGGGGAGTATGCAAATTCACACCCAAACTGCTTCTCAGAACGTCTGCATTTTCAGGAAATCTTAAAAGAGCAAACTAAACAAATTTCCCTTTCATGCTTATTCAAGATAAAAATTAACATGTTTACGAAAGTTATTTTGCTGATCAAAGTCCAACAGGACTATTGCTTGAGGCTTGGAAGACATGTGCTAAGAAGGCATCTTTTCTCTGGAGCTTCAGGATCTAGTACAAAGAGAAATAGGACAGGACTGTATGCACTTTGGTCTATGTCTCCTAAGGCAGTGTGGCAGGAGTCAGCAAAGAGATTCACTTTCTATGATAATCTCTTTCTGAGAAAAGGAAGGAATTTGCCATCTGGGAATTACAGAATTCGCTTGTCTGCTAGTCGTCCTTCCTCATTTCAAGAATCTGAATTAGCTTTCATGAATTAATTGGAGCTTTTTGGCCTACCAAGAGTCAGACTGATACAGTGATTAAGGCACCAAGCTAGAAACTGGCAGACGGTGACTTCTAGTCCCATCTCAGGCACAAAGCTAGTTGGGTGATTTTGAGTCAATTACTCTGTCTCAGCCCTAGAAGAAGAGGGCAATGGCAAGCCACTTCTGAAGTCTTGCCAAGAAAACTGTAGAGATTAATCCAGGCAATCACCAGGAGTCAGTACTGATTCAAAAGCATCCACTCCTCAAAAACTGCTCTATAGGAAGTCATGTTGTATCTCCCTATTTATTTATTTATTTATTTATTTATTTATTTATTTATTTATTTAATCAAATTTATATGCCGTCCTTCTCCTGTAGGACTCGGGGTGGCTCACAGAAAAGAAACAACATAACAATAAAATAGTGCTAAAACAAGCCAATTTAAAATCCCCAGACAATTAAAACCTCGCGGCAGATCAGGGAATTTGCTGAAAAAGCCATGTCATCAGGTCGGCGCAGAAAGTACGGAGGTCGGGGGCCATCCGGAGCCCGGTGGGTAACCCATTCCAAAGGGTTGGTGCGACCACAGAGAACGTCCTCATCCTGGGGGCCGCTGGCCGACATTGTCTGGCCGACGGCACCCGGAGGAGGGCAGTCCTATATGAGCGCACTGGGCGGTGGGAGGCTGGTAGGAGGTGGTCTTGCAAGTACCCCGGGCCCATGCCATGAGTTGTTGTATCAGAGTTGTTCACCAAATCTGAGCCTGAATAGGGTTATTATTTCTAGTGAGGTGCAACCATGATCTCTATGCTTGCCCACCTATTTGGGAACAGTCTCAAGGTGTAGCTTTGCCTTCAAGCTTATTCTTGGTTTGTCTGAAACCTCCTTGGGGCAGAGCAGAAGAAACCAGGGTGCCTGGTGTTCCCATGGTAGGTGACTTCTTATCAAGTACAAGAGTCCCTCCAGAGTCCTATTCTATCCATGGAAATGATGTATTAGAGCCAGTTTTGTCTCCCTAAAACAAAAGGAGGGAGAACAGAGGCTGACAAAGAATGTAGATGTGTAATTTAGCTATAATTTGTATGTAAATGAGTCATGTGTTGAGATGCAAATTGAGAAATAATGACTACACTTGAACAGAAATACCTTACAGTAAGCTTTCTCAGTAGAAATAATCACCAGGGCTGCTCATTCAATGCTGCCTTTGGGAGACAACTGGCCCTACTAAATGAAACTTAACTCTTCATTCACTATATTATTGTGGCATATAGTTTGTCACAACTTTTTTTAACAGTCCTTTTGTCAAGGTTCTGACTGACGAACCCAACCAAGCCAGCAAGTCGAGATGATCAGATCTCACTAAGCATAACTTTATTTAGTACATCATTTCAGCATGTATGAAGCAAAGCCAACTCTAACTAGTTCCTGCGGGTTTTGCCTAATTAAAGAACGAATTCTTTCCTCCCTCCCCTCCAACCAAGTCACATTGTCCAATTAGGTGTTCTGGTGTCACTGTGGCAACTCCTTCAGCCCTTGCCCAGGAGTCAGCAATCTGTGGCTCTGGAGCCGCATGTGGCTCTTTCACCACTCTGCTGCGGCTCCCTATCACTCAAAATATGTGTCACAACTGCCAATGTGCGAAACCCGCTGGCATGCGATTTATTGAGCCTTTCAACCCCCGGTAAGCCAACCATGGATAAATCCAAGAAAAGAAAAGTTTCAGAAGAAAACAAAACGTTTAATTCAACTACATATGCTAGTTTTGTGGCTGCTCAAGAAATAGCCAGGCACGGGAAGTGTTTTGTGGCTCCCGGTGTTTTCTTTTCTGTGGGAAACAGGTCCAAATGGCTCTTTGAGTGTTTAAGGTTGCAGACCCCTGTCCTTGCCAAACATCTGTTGAGATGACCTTGGTTCCCACAGGATGATTTCTTGTTGTTATCTGGGCTGGCATTCCAAACCTCTTCCCTACCTGTCCACCCCATAGTCTGTGGCAAGTTGAGAAATGAAAAGATGGCTGTGACAGCAGGGCATATTTTGAAGTTTGACACCTTTATCTTTAAGCCAGATGTATACACTCTTGTGAGTTAGAGGACGTCTTCAACTCAAGAGTTGACTTCCATGAAGTAAGAAGGATGGGCATTCTCAAAAGCCATCAGTTTTTCCCCTGGAGCTTCTGAGACTAATAGTGGTCATTGTTGGTGTTCCTCATTCTGGTTCTCCTTGTCTAATTCTCCAGAACAGAAAGCATTTTGAAAGCATCCTCAAGGTTTTGTGAGCATTCCAATCATCCATTCACCCAAAATGTGAGACTCTGCAAGATGACGACTGGGATGCTTACAAAAAGCTCGATGCTGTAATCATTAGAGAAAGGTTTTCTTACTCTGCGGTTGATTATGAGCCTGTCAATTCTTCTAATTGTTGTTGTTGTGTTCTTTTGCATGGCTTATGCACTCCCCAAAGAAAGCAAACCCAGATGATGGGCACATAGTTATTTACCATTATGGGCAAAGCAACATTATAATTGTTGTGAAAAGAAAAAGAAATTCCAACCTGGGGGTGGGGTAGGGTGTAAAAATCAGTCTGCAACTTCAAAAGCCTGTGCCTTGTATGTTCATTTGAGAAGAATCAAAAGCTTCCACAAAATGCTGAAAAGCAGCAGGCTAGTCTTCTGCAGACATCACTCTGTATCTTATTCTTCAATTAATCACAGAATGGAGTAGCTTACTATCTGGGTCTGAAGCATTCAAAATTTGCCAGAGGCCTTTGTTAACACATCCCTTATTGGCAGTTACAGTAAGTGCATTGTAAAGAAATTTGATTCCTATTAGATGTGGGAAGCCCTGCTGAAAAGAATAGGCAAGGAGACAGTCAGTGTTGGCACCAAACATACTAATTGTGTCATCTGAGCAAGTAGAAAAGTAATGGGTTGATTGCAAATTAACTAGAGCCCTGACTAGTTATGCCTAAACTGAATACATGTGTGGGTGTAAGGAATCGTTCTTACACAGGGAAACATTGTGTGGTAATTGTGTTTCATTCACTGGAGGTCTTTTTATTTTTGGCAGACCATATGGATATGAGGAAACCTAAACCTATTAAGAGTATCTGGAGACAGATGCTTCAGGCTGAAAGGGTGAGCAAGGTTTATTCAGGAAGTTACACGCTCTACTAGCAGGCTTTTATCTCTTTGCTATCTGGGGTGGGAACAAGGAGAAAAACAAGAAGTATGTCAGGTGCAAAGAATCAGCACTACACATTAAATTCCAGTTAAGCTGATTTATTGTTCATGCCTATACACAAGAATCCAGTCAACTAATGATCAGCACTTAAATTGGTGCTAGATAAGAGTTAATGAAATACAAGAATGTACATTCCCATTTATGTGAATGTAACGACTCCAGGCTGATTCCTTTCTTGATTCTGCCCCCAGGCGCTGCCTATCTTTGGGCTGTGTTTCCCTTTCTGAATTGTGAAAAGGCAGTTTTGAATATTAAGTACACAGAAGGTTAGGTTTCCTCCCTATTCCTTATTGGACCCTTAAGAATTTGTGTCCTGCCTTATTCCAATCAGAAAGCTGATTTTTTTTTTTATAGTTGTTGTTATTAACATTAATTATAGGAATTTGATCCTTTTCTGAATCTATTCAATCTAAGTCCCATACTTGATATTTGAAATAGATTTACAGATGTGAGACAGGGAGAAAGTGACATTCTCCCCCCAAAAAAGATCCTATGAGGTAAAACTTCTATTTTCAATCTAACTGGCCACAAGAGTTTAAAGTCAACATTTATAGGATACTAATTACATGAAGGACTGCCTATATGCAGTTGAACACATGCGTGCAATTTTTGGAAGAAATATCCATCTGGTTCAGTTCCAAGCTGGGAGAAAGACACTGGAGACATGGAAGCTGATTGGAAAGATGGTTTAATGAGGAATAGAACAACCAGCATCTGTGGTTCTGATGCAGTTGACAAAATGGAGTTAAGAGTGGGGGTTTTTTATACCTTCTTTGGGCTTTGCACTTGAATTTCCTGTTCCTGTGCAAGAACATGTGTTTTATTGACTGTTATCAGATTCCTATGGGGTCATGTAGGGATTATGTAGGGCAGTGGTGAAATGTAAAATTTGTTACTACCGGTTCTGTAGGCGTGGCTTGGTGGGCGTGACCAACTTTTTTTTTTTTTTACTTTTAAAACATTTTTTCTACAACCTCTTCGGCTGAAGAGAAAAAAAATGCTTTTAAAAGCCTCTGACGATCCCAGCTGAGTTGCCTGATCGTCAGAGGTTTTTTTTTTTCTTTTAAAACCATTTTTTCTATGACCTCTTCGGCAAAGAGGTCATAGAAAAAATGTTTTTAAAAGCCTCTGACGATCCCAGCTGAGCCGCACGATCATCAGAGGCTTTTTTTTTTTACTTTTAAAAGCATTTTTTTCACCCAAAGAGGTTGTAAAAAAAATGATTTTAAAAATAATAATAAAAAAAGCCTCTGATGATTGCGAGGCTCAGCTGGGCATTGGGGAGGGGCAGGGATTTTTGCTACCGGTTCTCCGAACCACCCGCCACCATCACTACTGGATCAGGTGATCCGGTCCAAACCGGGAGCATTTCACCCCTGATGTAGAGGTCATAGCTGGCTGTATAGGCAAAAGAAGAAATGCAAAACCTAGGTGCTTATCTGAACTAAATTTGGTTGAAGTTTGGACTGCTCTGGGATTAGAGTTAGGGTTAGGGTTAGGGTTATGAAGGGGCTTATGTTCTGAAAGGGTGTTAGGCAATTCCTATTGTGGCTTAATGGCTTTCGTCCTGTTTTGGATCTTGAGTGACAGCTAATTCTACCATTCTGCCTTTGTTCAGACTGTGCTTCATGGAGTTCAAAATATCCTGTCATGAATGGATTACCAAATCTAAAAGGTGGCCTCTTCAGTTTCTGCTTGGGGATGGTTTCTGAATAGGTTGGCCCAATCTTTCTTAATGGGCACAAAATATCTGCTGGGGCCATTAAGAAAGACTGAGTCTGCTCCCTCCCTCTAAAAAAAAAATGTTTCTCCATTTCTCACTTACGGAAATATAATATTCTGCCTTTTTTTAATATTCCTAAAAATATTTCATTCTTCTAGGCCAGGGGTGGGCAACTGTGGCCCTTTTACAACCTGTGGACTTCAACTCCCAGAATTCCTGAGACAGCCGTTGAAGTCCACACAGAGTGGAAGTCCACAGGTTGTAAAAGGGCCACAGTTGCCCACCCCTGTTCTAGGCAGGTGGGTGTTGACACAGTCATAAGAGTAGGCTTTCTTCAGGGTCCTGAAATCTGGGAAAGACATAGATGAATTGGTCTAGTGTTTTTATCTGGAGTATTATTATTAGAAAAAACAAATACAAGTAAACTATATTATTTTTCAAAGAACATTAAAACACTGACCACTTATATAGGAACTGAACTCTAGTAAAATATATATTCCCATCTTCAGCTTTGCTACAGATTCACATTATTCATGGCCAGTAAACAGTGACTCTTTGGGGAAAAACACCGTGGCAAACGGAAACCAGCATTTTTACTTTTAGGAGAGGTTCATCTTGCAATGACACTAAGTAATAAAGTTAAGAATAGTCCTTAAAGATTTTTTTTTAATAGTGCAAGCATCAGATTTTACATTCTGACTATAACAAGTTTCACCTTGTATTCTTTTAAGCTGTAGCTTCCTACATTGCTTGGAGTTATTGGGTAGGGATATGTGCTGTAGAATTAAAGTTTATGAAACTGCTGGATAGTCAAGAAAGAGGAAGAGTAATGAATGAGTAAAGTTTCACTTTTTTAGAATTTTAGAACGAAAGGCAAGACATGATAGAAGCCAACTGCACAGAAGAAGTAAAAGATACATTGCATTCTGACAGTGTTTGAAGTTCTGAAGATAGAGCAGATGACTTAACAACTAAACTGTTGTTAGAACAAACAAGAGAGCTAAAACAAAGATTGGAACATAGTGATAAATAGAAAGCTTTAATGAGTAGTTTGTGGGAGATTGATTTTAAAATCAGCATGAACTCGGAATATATTGCTGAGCATCTGTATT
This sequence comes from Pituophis catenifer annectens, assembly GCF_029215685.1. NCBI lineage: Eukaryota > Metazoa > Chordata > Lepidosauria > Squamata > Colubridae > Pituophis > Pituophis catenifer. The sequence continues at coordinate 53,620,692 of NW_027256882.1, forward strand.
GTGCAATCTATCTGTCATCTTTATCTCTCTATCATCTCTCTAATTATTTTTAAAATAATAACAAAAAGAATAATACACAAAAAGTGATACATACAGTCAAAGAGGGAAAAAAACATAAAAGATGCTATAAGAAAGAAGTGAAAAAAATGACAAAAGAGCAATATATGTCATTTATAACAACAAACAGTTACAATTCTATATATACTTGTCTAATGCAAATATTATTCTAGATATGTACATACATATACATATACATATACATGCATACACACCAGAGGTGGGTTTCAGCAGGTTCTGACCAGTTCTGGAGAACCGGTAGCGGAAATTTTGAGTTGTTCGAAGAACCGGTAAATACCACCTCTGACTGGCCCCGCCCCCATCTATTCTCTGCCACCCAATTCCCAGCTGATCTGGAGGAAATGGGGATTTTGCAGTAACCTTCCCCTGGAGTGGGGTGGGAATAGAGATTTTACAGTATTCTTCCCCTGCCACGCCCACCAAGCCACACCCACCAAGCCAGGCCATGCCCACCAAGCCACATCCACAGAACCAGTAGTAAAAAAATTTGAAACCCACTATTGATACACAAACACACACACATATATATTTCCCATTACATTTATACAACCATTTTAATCTTCTGTATTTTGTATAAATGAGACCCATATTTCATTTTACATGTCCATACAAAGTCTATGTTTATAGAAAATCTCCTCATAGGTGACAAGTGCAATCAGGTTTTAATCCAATGCGGGAAAGAGGCCATAAATTTATATTTCCAATGCTGCAGTATCAGTGTTTTGACCATAGCAAGGGCACAAAGAATCCACTTATATGTTCTGATGTCAAATTCCATGAACTACAGGAAATATTTAGTGTAAGAGAATATTAACCTCTGAGAATTTTAGCTTTCGTTGTACAATCGTATTTATATAATCCACTACTTTCTCCCAAAACAAGGTAAGCAGAGGACATTGTAACAATAAGTGTTTAAAAATGTGTTATCCTTTTTACATCTCTAACAAAAAGCTGTTTTTGATAGTCCTTTTCTATAATGGAGTCCAATAAATTCTAAATATTATTTTTTGCTATAGTTCCTAATCTGAGATCCATTGACACTCTTGATATAGAAGTTAAGATGCTCTCCCATTCTAGACAATATAGAAACCTCAATTTTTTTTGTTCCACTCATTTCTTAACATAAACATATTGAATTGATTTATTGAGTGCAAATATCTATAAAAACTAATTGTAAGTTTTTCAGTTTTAAAGGCTTTAACAAGTTGTTCTAGTATCTCAGCTGTCTCAGGACCTGAAAATGCTTTTGGCCTGAACAATGTTGTTAATGCATATTATAATTGTAAATATTGCCATTGGGTTATATCTAATAGATATATTAGGTATCTATAATAGATAAATAAAATATATTTATCTTTTAACATAGAATATGTTAAAAATTCATCTTTCATTTGGTTCAAAGTCAGTATATCCCTGCTTCCATCCAGTTTTTCCATATCACCATTTCCCCCAATTTTCAAAATTTGGTTTTCTCATAAAGGCAATTTGGTATAGGCAAAGGGTCAAGTATTTTTTTTTACTAGACATAACTAATTCCATAACTTTCTAAACTGACTATTTATCTATTTATATTTCTAAATAAATGTTTAGAAACTGAAGTTGTGATGATCCTTTATTTTCGTCCAAGTCCATGGTAAGGAAAACAGGAATGGCAGGGAAGAGAAAGTGTTGAAATCACTGCTATCACATGAATGGAAACAAAACCTCAGTTCCTATTCATATCATGCAGACATAAAATACAGGTAGTCCTCAAGTTATGATCACAATTAAGGTCAGAATTTCCATTGTTAAGAAAGGCAATTATTAAGTGAGTCACACGCAATTTTATGACCCTTTTTGCCATGGTTGTTAAGCGAATCACTCGCAGTTGTTTATTTAATAACATGGTTGTTAAGTGAATCTGGCTTTGCTATTAAACTTTGTCAGAAGCCAACTGGGAAAGTCTCAAATGGTGATCTCAGGATCCTGAGACCAGTGGTGGGTTGCCCCCGGTTCGGACCAGTTCTCAAGAACCGGTAGTAAAACCAGCGGGAGGCTCCGCTCACTGACCTGCATGTCATCATAGGTGATCTGCGCATGTGCAGAAGCTTGAGTGCACGCGCAGAAGAGTGCACGCGGGCACGGGCAAAGCGAGCACACAGATGCGGGCACGATGAGAACTGGTAGTAATGGTAAGTAGGAGCCACTCCTGCCTGAGACACTGTAATTGTCCTAAATACGTGCCAACTGCCAAGCGCCCAAATTTTGATCACATGACCAATGAGGATGTTGCAACAGTTGTAAGGGCAATGACCGGTTGTGAGTCATTTTTTTCAGTGCCGTTCTAATTTTGAAAAAATAAACGGTTGCAAGTTCAGGATTACCTGTACTGACTTTTATTTGGTAAGAAAAACAACAACACCATTATAAGATATTACAAGGCAAACTGTATAGTTCTTTTTGGACATAGGATTGGTACTATTATTACCAAAGAAGGAGTACAGCTATCAGCTAATGTCAGCTGATTGTTAGGCTTTCTTGAAATGCATCTGTGAAAAAAATTAGCAGTTTGGTGTAATGATTAAGGTACCAGTGTAAAACTAGGAAACCGTGAGTTCTAGTTCTGCCTTAGGCACCAAGTCAGCTGTTCACTCTCTCTCAATCCTAGAAAGGAGACAAGGGCAAACTATTTCTGAAAAATCTTGCCAAGAAAACAGCAGGGACTTATCCAGTTAGTTGCCAGGAGTAACTGGCAACTGGCCCACCACCAACAATAACCACAAAACAAAAATAATGTACAAAAAATCATGTAGCCTAGACCAGTGGTGAAATCATTTTTTTTTTACTACCGGTTCTGTGGGAGTGGCTTAGTGGGCATGGTGTGGCTTGGTGGGCGTGGCTTGGTGGGCGTGGCAGGGAAGGATACTGCAAAATCTCCATTCCCACCCCACTCCAGGGGAAGGATACTGCAAAATCTCCATTCCCACCCCACTCCAGGGGAAGGATACTGCAAAATCTCCATTTCCTCCCCACTCTGGGGCCAGCCAGAGGTGGTATGTGCTAGTTCTCCGAACTGCTCAAAATTTCCACTACCGGTTCTCCGAAACCTGTCAGAACCTGTTGGATTTCACCCTTGGCCTAGACCTCTTTCAGAGTTTGACCCCTCCTTATCCTCTATGAAGTAGTGTGCACAATACCTATGGCAGGATAACAGTTTTATGCTAGTGCAGTTTTCTTCTAATTCAAAGACGGGTAGATAAAAAGTCTGTTCGCTGGGAAAAAAAACACCTTAGAATATGAATTGAGGAGAACTTTGTCTTTACGAATTGTATGACTAGAATTTCTGTTGCCAAGCGAGACAGTTGTTAAGTAAGTTTTGTCCCATTTTATGACCTTTCTTGCCACAGTTGTTAAGTGAATCAGTACAGTTGTTAAGTCACCAATATGGCTGTTAAGTGAATCTGGCTTCCCCATTGACTTCACTTGTCAGAAGGTTGCAAAAGGGGATCACACAATCCCGGGACACTGCAACCGTCATAAATATGAGCCAAGTGTCCGGGTTTTGATCACGTGATCATAGGGATGCTGTGGTCGTAAGTGTGAAAAATGGTCATGTCATTTTTTCAGTGCTGTTATAACAATCATTAAAAAAAAGTATTGTAAGTCAAGGATTACCTGTACTCTTTTTTTTTTATTTTGTAGCCAATATAGAGGAGTCTACCTGAATTGGAAAACCATTTTATTTCCATCAGAACAATTCCTCAAATAGAAGCTTCTTTTTCAGACACACATTTTCACGAAAGCACCTTTTTCATCTTGGTCCATTCTTTGCCAGAATTCTGACTGAATCAATATATAATTGATTGCATAAAAACAATTGTGTTTTCCCGCTGCACAATTGCCTTCCTCATAACAGAATGCTGAGATTCTCAATTTACCTATATTGAGGGATATGTTCATGCCAGACTTCGTAGCCTCCATGATAAATATGGAAGCATAGTAGTAAATCTGAAGGAGAAACTCTATAATCAATAGAAGGGGCTTTATTCCAGGCCAGATTGTGACTGGGATCCCCATTTTATGAAACTATAGCCACAAGGAACCTCAGCCTCAGAATATTTTAAAACTCATGATGGTTTAAGATAGGAATATGTCTTCCTTTTATTCCTATAAGTGCTCTGACATATAGACTGAGCCTTGGATGCAGAAATGTTGTTGATTATCACTACACAACAACAAAAACAAATAGAAAGATTCCCATTTTATGAGCCATGGTGGCATAGTGGTTAGAATGCAGTATTGCAGGCTATCTCTCCCATTGCCAGGAGTTCGATCCTGACTGGCTCAAGATTACTCAGCCTTCCATCCTTCCGGGGTCAGTAAAACGAGGACCCAGATTGTTGGGGGCAATATGCTGATTCTGTAAACCGCTTAGAGAGGGCTGTAAAGCACTGTGAAGTGGTATATATGTCTAAGTGCTATTGCTATTTACCATCTGTAGTGGCATTACTGAAGACCTCTGCAATTTGAGGAGTTGACATATTTTAATTTCTCCTCCGTATTAAGAAAATTCTACCTTTCATTCTGAGCTGTGGTTAACCTGCTTGTTTTTCACTCTGACTTGAAAAGGGGAGAATTCACACAGCTGAGCAGAGTCCTGTCTTATCTGTAAAGTTCTCAAACTTCCATTCCCATCCCAAAATTATCCAGCCAAGGTTCAGGTCTTGCAGTTCCGTTACCATGGAAGCAGGGTTGTGAAATCTTGGGGCTGAATTTTCATAGAAACCCTGAAAAATGCCCTTTTAGCTCTGAGCTTCTGCACAGGCCTGAAATGCTCATTGGTGCGCACCAGGGTCTTTCGAGTCTCTGTACTGTTGTCAAAGGGTCTCTCAACAGTTGAAGTGACAACATCGTGCTTGGTATGTTATGGTTTTATATTTTCTGTTAAAATCTGCCTGCTAAAACTTAAAACCTCCTTACATACTGGGGTGTTGATTGTCTCTGGATCCTCAAAGAACCCATTGTCTGGCACTGGTCACTGCTTGTGATTTGACACCATCTAGGCCTCATCCTGCTGCCTCTGAATATTGTTCTCTCCAGTCCCCAGACCCACACCTATATTATACACAGATATCATATATATCCTGGATTGGAGCTGAAAGCATTCTGCTTCCCTTTCGCCTTCGAGCTCCAATCCAGGAGCCCTCAAGCAGTCGCATTCACGCACATATGTGTGTGTGTGTGTGTGTGGGGAGTCAGGGTGGGCTTCTGGGGGTTCATAGGGGTTCGGGAGAATCTCTAGCTAAGATTCTGTGCAGTTTGGAGAACCCCCAAATCCCACTCCTGGCTGGCCCCGCCCACCCCTCTCCACCCCTCCCAGGAGTCCCTAAGTGGCCCATTTTGGATGCAGGTAAGTGCAGGGTGCACGTGGAGGCCTGCTGGAAGTTCAGGAAGGCCAGAAATGGGCCCGTTTCTGGCCTCCAGAGGGCCTCCAGAGCTTGGGGAGGCTGTTTTCGCCTTCCCGGAGGCTCGAATAAAGTCCCCCCCCACCGGGGTGTAGGAGGCCGACTAGGCCATGCCCAGCATGGCCACACACACCCAGCAACCAGGCAGAGAACCCCTTGCTAAAATTTTTGAAGCCCACTCCTGACTAGAATACATAAAAAGTTTTCCAAAAGTAGGGCAGAAGTAACATAATAGGTTAAAAAAAAAAGAGGCCATTTCTTCAGGATCTACTCCGATGCCTTGAAAGCAGAATACAAGGACTGTGAGGATGCTATTAATCACCTAGAGTTGCTTATTTTCCAAACTTTTAAGTCTCCTAGAGCCACCTTTGTGAGATGGGCGGTATATAAGTTTGGTACATAAATAAATAAACCAGTGCAACCTAGTTCCTCTTCATTATAAAGAATAAATCTTTCAACTCAGAACAAATGGAACAAATAATGACACTGTTCTTTAATTCATTGTGGCAGTAGTGTCATTTTTGTTTCTTTACTTATTTCCTTACTTACTTAGGGGATATAGATATCAACTAATTTACTCTGAATTAGTGACATAAACTTGGGCCACATTTATTTGTTCTTGGCCAAAGGAGATGAATGAGCGTGGAACAGGATGACACTGGGGAATTGTTCCTTTCAACTTCTGTTCTTGTTGTTTTATGCTTATCTAAGATCAAGTTACATGTGATCCTAAAGATGCTATGATATATTATGATTTTTATGTTTAACAATCAGGTTTCCTTGGAAATATTGTATTATATAGAAGGGCTGAAATTATTCAGTTAATGAAGTTGTTCATAAGTGCACATTTTCTGTACATTATTCAAAATAAATGTAATAATAGGAAGTATTGATACATAAAGTAATCATCACAACCATTTTAAACATAAAACTTTTCTGGCAGTTGAATCTAACTAGCCACATGGCTAATCTGGAAAGAAAGCAAATTTTGTTGTCTTAAAATGCAGATTGTTTTAGACAGGGGTGAAATCCAATTTTTTTCCCTACCGGTTCTGTGGGTGTGGCTTGGTAGGCGTGGCAGGGGAAGGATACTGCCAAATCTCCATTCCCTCCCCTCCTGGAAGAAGGATATTGCAAAATCTCCATTCCCACCCTACTCTGGGGCCAGCCAGAGATGGTATTTGCCAGTTCTCTGAACTACTCAAAATTTCCGCTACCGGTTCTCCAGAACCTGTTAGAACCTGCTGGATTTCACCCCTGGTTTTAGAGGCTTGGTTCAATAAAAAGATTTTCATCTGATGAAGCTCTCGGTCTGCACCTTTCTTTATGAGGAGAATTCATAAACAAGATGTTGAATGAGCTTTCCTGGAGCAGGCTGCTTCTGCTGAGAAGGTCTTGTATATATATCTTAAAATGGCCAAGTTCAAAAACCTAACTTAGGTAAAGAAAATCCTTGAAATAGTGTAATGGTCTTAAACTAATATAAAATAATGAAAAGACAGAAATCAAAGAGAAAGCTAAAAGTGCAAAAAAGAAGGGGGGGAGAAGTAAAAATAAAATGGAAGGAAAAAAGTTACAAAGAAGTAGTTATAAGTACAACTATAAATTTACCTCTTACTCTATGGTTATAATAGAACTCTCTTCTTCCTACAATCCATCCTGCCTAATCATTAAAACTATAAATCATTTTTTTTTCTGTTTTATTCAAACAGTGCATAAGGGCTTTTCAATCAGCAATAAAGGTAATGTATTTTCTCTGATCAAAGAAATCAATTTAGTTATTTTAGCAGATTCCACCATCTTCACCAACCATTCCTCTGTTGTGGTTACTGCTGAATCTCCCCATTTTTGTGCATAAAATAATCTCTCTGAAGTTATCATGTACAAAAAAACAAAATCCCACAACTCCCCCCCCCAAAAAAAACTGTTTGTCCATCAATCCCAAAAGAAAAACTTATGGTTTCAACTGTATGTTAATCTTTAAAATCCTCTGAAGCAATGTGTTATTTGAATCCAGAATTTTCTACCTTTTTTACATGTCCACCAAACATGAACAACAGAATAACAGCATTGGAAGGGAACTTGGAATCCATCTGGCTGAGGAATTCTGGGAGTTGCAGTCCACAAGTCTTAAAATTGCCAAGGTTGGAGACCCCTGTTCTAGTCCAATCCCTTTCTCAAGCAGGAAACTCTGTACCATTTCAGACAAATGCTAAAATGAATGTTCATAAATTTTCAGTGTAGTGGTCTTAATTGAATGGAGTGTGCTGAAAATAGATCTCTCTCATTGTCCACTGTCAACTTCACAAAGAGGAGATAAAGAGTTCAGAATGCATTGTGCTACAAAGGAATTCCCACCCAATTCCCACCTCTTTCATGACTACAGACAAACTTAATTAAAAGCAAAGAAACATATTGCCATCTGGCAAAGGAGACCTTGGTTACTTTCCAAGGGAGTAATGTGGAAATTATGGGTAAGTCTCAGTAAGCCATATATTTCATTAAGATTTTACAGACGCTCCATGCTCCAACACTGTGTTTCATTTATAATCACCACCCACAAGACATGATTATCTGTCTTGTGTGTGTAAATTTATAGCAGGGGAGATGCGAATTCCATTTATTCTGGAATCAGTTATTTTTCTCTTACAAGGATAAGATTTAGATTGACTGCTAGGTGAACATTTAATCTTAAATGTCAAGAACGTTTGCTGATTTTCACAAATGGAAAATTCTCTATACCTCTCTTCTTGGCAGGAGTAAACCCAGTGAAAATATCCCTCTTAACAACTGCAAGTAGCCTTGGACTAGAACTTAATGGAAGTCCCCCATAGAGAAAATAACAACTTCGGAGAGGGGTGGAGGAGACAATCATCACTGGAACTAGCTATTATCATACTTAGGTCATCCCTTAGCTTAAAGTGTTTGCTAAGCTTTGTTTAAAGGACAGCCAGAAAAAGCAGGTTGCTTGCTTTTACAAAAAAGATTACAATTGAGGAGAACTCAATAACACTTGTATTAGATGTTGCTATAAAGATTTTCTAACAAAAATAACTGCTTGAGATCTTTCCTCTGAAAAATGACAACAGGATGGAGATTTCTTATGATATCACAAATACAAATATAGCCAATTGTTTATTGTTTAAATAATTTAATTTAATTTAATTTAATTTAATTTGTTTAAATGGCTATGCCACCTTGCTCGAAATTATGGGCTTGGACAACCTGGAACTACGCCACCTACAGTCTGACCTAAGCATAGTACACAAAATTGTCCTACCTGTCAACGACTACTTCAGCTTCAACCTCAATAATACATGGGCAAACAATCGATAGAAACTCAAGGTAAACCACTCCAAACTCGATTGCAGAAAATACAACTTCAGCAACAGAGTGGTCAACGCCTGGAATGCTCTACCTGACTCCGTTGTTACAACCTCAAACCCTGACAGCTTCAAACTTAAAGTGTCTACCATGGACCCCACCCCATTCCTAAGAGGTCCATAAAGGGTGTGTGTGTAAGCGCACCATCCCTGTCCTACTGTCCCCATTTATTTTTACTCATTTCCTGTGTTCATGTCCATGTTTATACTTATACCTGTTATCTTGTACATGTTTGACTAACTAACTGACTAACTAGCCGGAGGAAGAAAAAGTACATTAATACTTGGGTATATAAACGAACAGGGAGGATTAACTAATTGCCATAATTCATAAAACTATGCTTTATTAAGCTTTCCAAAGTATATGCTGTTTGTGGGTTAGGTATTTAAAGGGAGAGCACTAAAATGTAGTTCAAACAGAATTTGAAAGAGAATGAGGAAGGATTTTACATAATGAGAATATATATATATATATATATATATATATATATATATATATATATATATATATATATATATATATATATATATATATATTTTTTTTTTTTCTAGGAAATGTTCCAGATTTCCTTCAGTGTTTTATGGGGATTACAATCACCATCTGTTTGAGGAGGAAAACAGAGTGAAGTAACATGGATGCTTTGGTGAGTTGGAAGCTCTGCTTTGCACAGAAGTCTTACGTGACACCATCACCAATTCAGACCTGCCTGTTTAAGTTTCTTTCCATTTAGTCATCCAGAACCCAGCGATAAAACTGGAAATTAAACTCCACTGTATGAGATTAAATATATTAGTTGACTCCCATCATGCACACAATATTTTTGTGTGCATTGCTATCCAGGACGGTCCCTTAATTGTACCTCCATGCCTTTGTTTTGATTTTTTCAGCCCATATACTATATACAATTTCACATTTCTCATATTTACAGATTAACAAAGTTGGAAGGAACCTTGTAGGTCATCCAGTCCAATCCCCCACCCAAACAGGAGATCCTACACCATTTCTGACAAATGGCAGTCCAATCTCTTCTTGAAAGCCTCCAGTGATGAAGCTACCACAATTTCCAAAGGCAACTGTTCCATTGGTTGATTGTTCTCACTGTCAGAAAATTTCTCCTTATTTCCAGGTCAAATCTCTCCTTGGTCAGTTTCCATCCATTATTCCTTTTCTGGCCTTCAAGTGCTTTGGAAAAATAGGTTGACCTCCTCCTCTCTGTGGCAGCCCCTCAAATATTGGAACACTGCTATCATGTCTCCCCTGGTCCTTCTCTTCACTAGACTAGCCATGCCCGGTTCTTATAATCGTATGTTTTAGCCTCCAGTCCCCTAATCATATGGGTTGCTCTTCTTTGCACTCTTTCTAGAGTCTCAACATCTTTTTATAGTGTATATTGGTTTGGTCCTGGAGACACAAAGTTGTTCATAATAGAGAGGTGGTTCCTAACTTTTTATTTATTCCAGATTGCCAATTTCTTCTTTTGCTAATTGTTCTGTTTCACTTTAATTGTTAATTAAATTAATTAATTTTATTAATCATTTCTGTTCCACTTCAATACAGTTCCTTTTTGGAGAGAAGGCCAAACAGGAGCTCTGCCTGATCCTGTCAGCTGTTAGTATACAACCTTCTCCTTGAAGGAGCAATCAATTCCTTGCTGTTTGTTTCCTTGCTTCTGACTGAGCCTTTCCTTCCATCCTCCCCCCCACTTTTTTTTTAACTTCCTTTGCAAGCTTGTGCTCTTTTTGCACTTTGCCATTTCTTTCTTCCTGCAAGTATGAGCTACTTGCTAGTAAATCTCCTTGGTGATTACATACATTTTCCATTTCCCATTTATGTGTCTTTTAACTTTTATTTCAGTCAGTAGCTCTCTAGGCGTCCAGATTGTTTCTAAAGTTCCACCCACCCCAAAAATGTGGGTGATTGCATTTTCAATATCTTATTTTTGGGAATTTCCCAGCCCTCCTTTGTTTCATAGCCTAATCTATTACTTTTCTAAACTTGAGAAACTGGCTGTTCTGAAATGCAGTGTACAGTTACTGCATGTTCCAGTTTTCCTTCTGTGACATCTTGCACCCCAAGATAAATGCAATATCTTCCTCCCAAAGTCCCATTTGCATGTAATTCTACGAACAGTTCTATCCTATTGATTAGAATCATGTGTAGAAAGGCCAATTCCCTTATCAAATTTCTGGAAATGAAACACAGGAAAAAACAAGAATTTGGAGAACCTTTCAGCTTTGACCAAGTTGGTTTTTGAGCAGATGTCTAGGTAGCTAAAGTGTCTCATTACTTTGTGTCTCCTGTTTGACTGTTCAGTACACTTGACATAGAATGGCTGTGTAGGAAGCCCCCCCCCACTTCCCCAGATTAAAATATTCATTATTCTTAATATTAAGACAGGCAGGATAGAATATTTCCATGAAGTGATATATAAGTCTAAGTTCTATTGCTATTGTTCTCTGTGCACTCTGTGCATTTAGATAGAGATGTTGGAATCCTTCAGTGACCTGATATTACTTCTATACTTTATGCAAATTATTGGCTGTCTCCCTTTCTAAGATATGTCTCCAAGTCAGTTCTAGTTTCCACAATTTTGGCCACTACTGTAGCTCAATGACAACCCACTGGAGACAAAGGGGCATGGTAGGCTTCATATCCATTAGTAGCCTCAAATTTAAAAAAAAGAAGGCTAATGACTCAGAAGGTCTTAAGATGGTTTAGGATTAGTGGTGGGTTCCTCCTGGTTCGGTCCGGTGACGATATGATTGGGAATAGATGGAGGATGTGCTCGAGAAATGAGAAGTTGCCCATGCTGTCAGACGGACAAGCAGAAAAAGCAGACGTGGCCTAAGACAAGACCCCAAAAGTCACATTATGATACCCAATCAGTATAGCTGTAACCATAGTGTCTTGAAATGACACACCACATCAAATTAGCACTAATAACTGCCCTGCTCTTGTGATGATTTGAAGTCATTATTACCCAAGCGTTTCAATAAATTTCCCCACCACATTTTTGAAAGAATGAATCACATTCTAAATTACAAGAAGAAATACATTAAGCTGAAACTTAATTTAATTTGTACCAAGAAGGTAGGTGTACTAGGCTCTGTTCCCAGAAGGAGTGCTTCCATGAATACACAAGAATGGTGACCCTATGCTCTTACCAGCAGCTGTGATAGCTCTCACTGATGTAAAAAGAAAACAAAAAAAAATCCCCAGCTCATTATTTTCCAAGTTAACATTTGTCCCACCGCCAGCTCAGCTGCCTTAAGGATTGTCCAGAAGCAAGATGCTTAAAAACAGATGGAAGAAAGGGGAGGAGGAAAAGGTAGGACCAAGAGACATGAAAATGCTACATCAGTAAAATCTGGTGGGATATTTTAAGAAACTGAAACCTGCAAAAATGCTTAGAAACATATTAAAGAGGTGCAACAGTTCAGTGGAGACTGATGATTGGAATACACCAGGGGTGGGTTCTAAATTATTTTACTACCGGTTCTGTGGGTGTGGCTTATTTTGTGGGTGTGGCTTGAAGGTCATGTGACTAGGTGAGCGTGGCTAGCTGGTCAGAGTCATTTCTGGAAGGTCCTCGCACTTACGACCCGACTCATTTGTTTGCTTTTAACACTGATCATCTGTAGGACGGCCCTTTGAAGCCCCGCGGCAAGAGTTTAAACAGTTTTTTTCCCTCTAGTCATCAGCTGGGACTCAGGAGGCAGCAATAGATTGGGGGTGGGACCAAATAAAAGGTAAGAATAACGTGGGTGGGGGGGAGGGCGGGGGGAGAACCGGTTCGGTGATGTCATATCGTCACCGCTACCGGCTCGGCTGAACTGGACCGAACTGGGAGGAACCCACCACTGGAATACACCAAAGGTGCTTCCTTAACTGATTTCCAGGAGCACCCATGAAATAAATTAGTCTGTAAGGTGATTATATGATGTTACAGAAGATCTGCCAGATGGTTGAGTAGTATTATTGCATTTCTTAAGGGGGGTTATTCCTAGAGTAATGCTTTGTAGGAGATGACCAGGCTGAGACTGAGGGAGGGGTCAAACACGAGTTCAGATTAATGTCAAGCACCAGAGAAAACAGGAGATCCAGGCAGTTCAAATGTGTAAAGAGTTATTGTAAACTGAAGGTCTCTACAAGAATCTGAACTACTAATGGTCAAGGGAAATTGGAGGAATTAAGAATAGGAATACAAGGCGGGCTGGACTTAGATCTCTTGTTGGTGTGCAGGGACTCATGATTGATGATGTGTTGACCCCTTCCTCGGGCTCAGCCTGGATATCTCCTACGTGCTTCTTTTTCAGAGCTGATTGCTTATAAACACTAATCTAAAATATGCTAGGAACATCTGTAAAAGGAGTATAGGAGTATAGCAATAACAACCTTATAATATGAACTAATGGTAATATTCATATTTATATCTGCAAGGATATATCTACAAGGAACTTAACCCAATCACTTTCCCAGCATATGACTACTTTAGTTTATTCCTAAAGGAATTCAGTTCTCTTTTTTTCTTTTTTTTTATTGAAAAAGTTTTTCAAATACAGATTTTTCCCCCTTCCCCCCCTCCTCCCTAACCCCCCTCCCCCTCCCCTCCCCCTGTGGCTTCTCCAGAATAAAACCCAAATTAATAACAGAATATATAATACTTTACCATCCTTTTTGCTCCACCCCCCATATGCTGACCCTTTCTTTCTAACAATATTATTATATCCCCCTTATACTATACATTTCAAAGCAACATTCAGCTGTAAAATTATATAACAAATCCTAATTTGGCAATTTCGGCTCATAATCTATCCATTTCCTCCTCCCCCATGCATATATCTCTTAATTCAAATCTTTTATGTATATTAATATAGCATAACATCCCTTTTCCTAAACTAAAATATCAGTAAACTAACCTATCTCCACCCTTCTAACAATATTATTATATCCCCCTTATACTATACATTTCAAAGCAACATTCAGCTGTAAAATTATATAATAAATCCTAATTTAGCAATTTCAACTCATAATCTATCCATTTCCTCCTCCCCCATGCATATATCTCTTAATTCAAATCTTTTACGTATATTAATATAACATAACATCCCTTTACCTAAACTAAACAATCAGTAAGCTAACCTATCTCCACCCACTTTCCTACAGGTCTACCATACATAATATTTTCGATATCTTTGTTCTTCTGCCCACACCACTAAAAAATATTTCCATATATAAATAAAATTCTCAAATGACTTTAAGCTTGTAATCCATATAATATCTTCTGTGATGTCTTTCAACTGGATTGTTAATTTCATCACCCATGTTAGGGTAACATCAAATTCTAGTTCCAACAGTATGTTCAGTATCTTCAATTACCATCTGCCCCTATCAATAGTAAGTATTTTCGTATAGCAAAAAACCACCTGAGTGACTTTATATTTGTATTCCATATAGTGTCTTTTGTAATATCTTTCATCTAGATTATTCATTCCAACCACCATGTTAGGGTAACAACCAGTTCTTCTGCATGCCCCAATCCCATAATTCTCTTGCCTTGTAGCTCAGCATAAACGTAATCCATTCGTCAAAGAGTCCAAAATAGAAAGTTCCAATCCACTCAATTTAAGGCCATCTTCCACATCCCAAGAGTACAGCACTGCAGAGATCTGTCACTCTCCTCAAGATAATATAAACCAATACTTTGCCTCAACTATATTTTCATATATTCAATCGTCTCTTAAGTAACTGGCATTACACTGTTGTTTGGTCTAAAAATTTTTATTTTTGTAGGACCTGCTTCTTCTTTTCTTAACTTTTTGTGGCTTAGATCTCCATCCTGGTTTCCTTTCTATGAGTTGTATATCAACTGTTTGATTTCCATGCTGGTCTGTAGCTTGATAAGTCATCACATTAGAATCCAAAGCTGCCTCTCTTGTATTTATAGGTAATCCAACTATAACCTCTGAAGGAGAATCCATAAGCGGCTCATCCACAAAAGCCTCTGTAACTTGTTGTTTTTCCATTACCTCCGCCTCCATCTGCTTAGCCTGAATTTCAATCTCTTGTTGATTTTGCTTTTCTTTATTCCCCTCGTGTGTTATACATGGAGATGTTGAGCCCATTTTAAAAACCTTATAGTAAAATTCTTCCGCTTTTTCAACAGTATTTAGTTGATATCTTTCTCCTTGATATCTCAATATTATACCAACTGGAACATCCCACCTAAATGGAATGTTTTGTTTCTTTAGCTCAGTCACCAAAAATCCAAAATCCTTTCTATCTTTTAACATCTTGGGTGGTAGCTCTTTAAATATCCAAATCTTCCTTCCATGCATTTCAAGAGTGGAGTTAAAAGACTTTTGCATAATATCATTTCTTATTTCTTTATCAGTAAAGTAGATCACCACATCTCTAGGCAACTGCCTTTGCTTTGCCACCCAAGAATTAACTCTGTAGGCCTTATCAATCTTGCAGGATACCTCTTCAGGACTAACCTTTAAAATCCCAGCCAGAACTTCAGCAGACATCTTTCTCAAATCTTCTCTTTTATCTTCCTGTATTCCCCTAATTCTGACCGCAAATTCCATAAATCTGAATTGCATCATTATGACTTCATTTTCAATCCTTTGTTTTATATTATCTGCATTGTAAGTCTTATAGTCAGCTTCCTTTTTTTTTTTGGCTCTATTTCTGAGCTATTTTCTTGAATCATTGTTAAGTCATTTTCAATTCTTCGTATTTTATTATCCAAATTATGAATCTTGTAATCAACTTCCTTCATATTAGACTCTATTTCTGAATTAAACTTTTCATCCATCTTTATCATTGCGTCTAAGAAACTTATATGTTGCTTGAATTTATCATACTTTTGTTGAACCAACTCTTTAATTTCCTGTCTAAATTTTTCAAGGTTCTGGTTCACAATCTCATCATGTCTTGCCATCTCCTCCAATACAAATTGTGTTAGATCTTTAAAGCCATTCCTCTGCATCTGCAAACTCAAAACTTGTTCATGTGGTTTATAAATGGGGGAGCCCCCCCCACAGCTTGGTTGTCTGGCTTTGTGAGATTTAACGCCATCCTGCCACACAAGCAGATTTTTTTTCTTTTTTCCCCTTTAAAGAAGACTTCTCTCCAAACAATATCAATATCAAGCCTCTAAGAAGGAAGAAGCATGAAATAAGAATTTTTCTCTTCACTTCTAGCCAGCGCTGTTGTCTCAGTTACTTTGTAACATATTAAATTAGTCAAACGGAAGGACTTTCGCTTTCAGCTCTTCTCAAGCCTCAGCCAGTTGCCATTTTAAACTTTCTTTTTTTCCCCCTTCCACTCTTCTTTGCTTTTAAAGTCAGTCTTAGGGTTGTTAGAAGTACTTGCAGTTTAGGGTCCCAGGTCCGGATTTCATCCTACTTATTCAGAAAGTCTGTTAGTTTTCTTTAGTTGGTCTGGTCCCGTTGCCTAGCTCTGCAAAGCGCAGAGTTCTCCCGAAGCCCGGAGCAGCGGCAAGGAAAATAGAGAACCTCATCCTGCTTCCTCCCCAGAGGTAAAAAAGAACTCTGGGGACTTCGCAGAGTCCTGCCCTCGCCGGCTCTGTCTCACGTTTCCTTATGGAAACGGAGTTTTTCGAGCCGCCTTTCAGGTGTAAAAGCGGCTCTTTACGGGCGACGGGGCTGGTGGTCTCAAAGGACTGTCTGGCGGCGACGGAAGCCAGACCGGAAGCCAAGGAATTCAGTTCTCAATGAGAGAATAAAAGGTTCTTCTTCCCTGCATTAATGAATATCCAAAATAGAGGGAAAGACATCAGGGATGCTACAATTCTTATTTCTTTTTATAGCTCTAGCAGCTTTTGTTGTAAACCCTTTACAGAATCTTCAGCACTGCCAACTCTCCATGGCTAACTCGTCATGGCCAACTCACCAGGGCTAACGCGTCATGGGACAACTTGCTACAGGCAACTTGCTGTGGGACAATTCTTTGCAGGACAAATTAAGAATTCAATTTAATTATTTAAGATAAATTAAAAATGTGTTAAGTTTTGTCATTCACTTTTCATTTTGTCCTTCCTTCTGCATCTTTTTTAAATGATTATATTCCAACATTTCTTTGATATTAGTGTAATTCCTGTCCTGCAGTCAGTTGTCCCACAGCGAGTTGGCTGTGGCTCATTGTCCCACCATGATTTGGCTGTGGCAAGTTGGCTGTAGAGAGATAGTCATGTTAAGTTAGCTGCAGAGAATTGTCATAGAGCCTCCCTGAGCTTCTATATCAAATCCCTCAGGTCCTATATCAAATCTGTCTAGCTTCTATATCAAATCTATATAGCCACTAATCTCACTGAAGAGATAGTACGAAATATGAGATGCAAGTCATGCAAATAAATAAAGTACTTGCAAATAAATAAAGTTGGTTATCTGCCATTTAGCAAAATTGGAATCCCTTAGACCACGGGTGCCACGTCCACCCCAGCTCCGTGAAGGGGAAAAACATTGCAAAACATCATGTGATGGCAACATGACATCACAAGTTTGACACCCGTGCCTTAGACCATTGTTAAGGAAATGATACTAACTTCAGGCCTGCTTCTTTTAAGTATGAGTGCAAATCTGTACTTTGGGGAAACAAAACAACCACTTCACAAATGCATGGCACAACATAGGAGTATAAATCCATCAGGACAATATTCAGCAGTCCATCTGCATTTAAAAGACAATGACCACTCTTTTGAAAACAGCAAAGTTCACATTTTGGACAGAGAGGACCACTGGTTTGAAAGAGAGGTCAAAGAGGCCATCTATGTCAAAATTGAACAGCCCTCTCTCAACAGATGGATGATAGATGATAGATGACATCATCTATCTCCAGTCTACAACACAATCCTTTCAGCAGTACCAAGAATGCTCCATACCCCTTTGCACTACTCAGGTGGGGTAACAGATAAATCTCCATGTGGCCTCAACAACTCTCTAAAAGAATGCAAATGACCAGCTGTCTGCAAGCAATATAAATCCTTCCATTCCCCATCATCCAGTCAGAGCTGAAGAACTGTCTTGGATGAGAAGGGAAACGTCTTCAAAGAAAAACAAGTCCAGTTTCCTCTTGAAAAAAGTACCTTTGGCACAACCATGACCTGGATGACTGAGAATCTCCATAGACATATGAGAGCAAAAAGTATGGACTTTGGGCCACATACACCTTCTGACAAACATGTGGGTACTTGCCTCACCCTCCTTTGCATCCATGCACTAGATCGGGGGTCAGCAACCTGCAGCTCTGGAGCCGCATGTGGCTCTTTCACCCCGCTGCTGTGGCTCCCTGTCACTCAAAATATGAGTCACAACCGCCAATGTGTGAAACCCACCGGCACGCGATTTATTGAGCTTTTCAATCCCCGGTAGGCCAACCATGGATAAATCCAAGAAAAGAAAAGTTTCAGAAGAAAACAAAACATTTAATTCA
Organism: Pituophis catenifer annectens; assembly: GCF_029215685.1. Lineage (NCBI taxonomy): Eukaryota > Metazoa > Chordata > Lepidosauria > Squamata > Colubridae > Pituophis > Pituophis catenifer. The sequence continues at coordinate 53,639,057 of NW_027256882.1, forward strand.
ACTACATATGCTAGTTTTGTGGCCGCTCAAGAAATAGCCAGGCACGGGAAGGGTTTTTTGGCTCCCAGTGTTTTCTTTTCTGTGGGAAACGGATCCAAATGGGTCTTTGAGTGTTTAAGGTTGCAGACCCCTGCAGTAGATTTCCCCACTGCTTTCCATCTTCACACCTTCTTTACTGAATTTTCCTCCTCTGTGTCTCTCTCCTCTCTCCCCAATGTCTTGTCCCATCTCATCCTTCCCAACTTGTCTTTTCAATTTTTTTTCTTTCTGCTGCTTCTCTTGCTGCAATCTTTTTTGTTTAGCCATTGCACCATTTTCTGCAGTTTTGAAAACAACACAATTAAATGAAAATAATGAAATGCCAAATAAATAAAAACTGTGCCACAGTTAGTTTGCAATGGAGTTCTTGACTGGTTGAAGACAGTTCAGTGGGGTCTTGAGTTGGCCAAAGGTGCACAACTTTATACTTAAGTTTTGGGTGCTCTTGGTCTTGGAGGAGATAAGGGAAACAGTGATTTGTGATACATTCTTCTCCCATCATTCAAACCATGGAGTCTCTCTGATGCTAGACCAAGGGCAGTTTTGTTCAGGCGTTTAGATGTTAAACTAGAATGACTTATTTTAATGTCTCTGTGTAGTCAGATATTTTGAGAAGGCTTTGTCTGATAGAATTTATTTTATCAGAATGAATGAATGAATGAATGAATGAATGAATGAATATAATTAAAAACAGTTTTTTGCTAGGCTTACAAATTTCTGCAGCTAGGGTTGAGATCATATAGAAAAGTTCTTTCATAGTTCAATATCTTGAAGTATCTTTTCTTTTATGTACACTGAGAGCATATGCACCAAGACAAATTCTTTGTGTGTCCAATCACATTTGGCCAATAAAGAATTCTATTCTATTCTATTCTATTCTATTCTATTCTATTCTATTCTATTCTATTCTATTCTATTCTATTCGATTCGATTCGATTCGATTCTATTCTATTCTATTCTATTCTATTCTATTCTATTCTATTCTATTCTAATAGGGCTTTGTTTCCAAGTAAATCTATATTATTCTGGTAATGATTAGAAGAGGCAAATAAGAGTGCTTCAAAACATTTCTTTTTTTTCTTTTTCTTTTTGAAATTGGGGCAGATTGTCAGGATCAGATTGCCATGACTACATCTTGGTATCATGATCCTCTCAGTATTCAGATAGCCCATGAATTTAGCAAACCATCTGGAAGAGATTGTGGTTGTCATGTGCTCTGCATTTTTCAAGGTCTCTTGTTCAACTTTGGTAGATCTTATTAAAAAGAGAATGTCGCAAGAATGCCCATGTTTGTCAAGTTTGCTTTTACTCAGCTTCTTATTTTACTGGCTTAACTATGGTCCATCACCTTTTGCTTTTCTAATTAAGTAAAAAAAAAAAAAATAGTACCAGCTCTTAAAATAGAAGAAAAAAAAATCTTGTGATATGCATGGTAACATCATCTCTTGGCAAGAAGTATTGTTCTAGTTTTACTTGATTGCTGCATGATGATGTTGGCTTTATTTTACTATTTTTTCCATCTTACAGACTGTTGGAAGATTACATAGAAAAATGTTGACTCTTGCTACTATGAAATGTATTTGTTTATTGACTTTCTCTTTCATCCAACTTTGAAGTGCAAACATTGTTGGATACATCATTTTCATCTGCCAGATTAACAGAGTTGGAAAAAATCTTGAAGGTCTTCTGGTCCAACCTCCTCCTCAGGCAGGAAACCACACACCATTTCAGAGAAATGGCTTTCCAATTTCTTCTTTAAAAACCTACAATGTTGGAGCACCCATAACTTCTAAAAACAAGCCATTCCACTTAATGACTGTCCAACTGTCAGGAAATTTCTCCTTAGTTCTAGGTTGCTTCTCTCCTTGATTAGTTTCCATCCATTGCTTCTTGTCCTGCCTTCAGGTGCTTTGGAGAATAGGTTGACTCCCTGTTCTGTTTTGGCAGGCCCTTAGATATTGCAATGCTGCTATCATGTCACCCTTAGTCCTCCTTTTCATTAAACTGGACACACCCAGTTCCTGTAACCGTTCTTCATATGTTCTAGCCTCCAGTCCCCTAAAGCACCATTTTTTTTTCTTTCAAGTACAGCATAGAGATCCCTTCCATCTTTGTTCTTTTTTCACTTTGTACATAAATATAACTAAAGCTGGAGCAATCAAAGGTCACTTCCTTTGGGACTGTCCATGCTAATTTCCTACACGCTTGTTTCTGTTGATGCTGGAAAGGTTTTGGGCCATTTGATAGAGGTGGATAATGTCAATGTTTAAGTTCTTTGGATCATGTTCATGTTTCCCTGCTTTTACTTGACGTTGCATCTTATTAGGTCAATTGACTGGTTTTTATATTTGCCAGTGTCATAGGTGTTTGCTCTGTTTTTCTCCATATAGGGATTGACTGGGAGTGTGCTAAATATTACCCACAGTAATTTTTTCACCAAGAAAGCCAGAACTCAATCCTGAGCTCTCAGGAACACCCAAAAGCTCTCTAGTCACAGAAATATCCCAATTAATTTCCAGGTGCTTGGAAATTCCCACAGTAAAAGGCAAGTTTTTATTTATGCATTTATTTGGCAAAGATTTGGCACCGACTGCATACACGTATTAAGTAGGGAAAGATAATTGCTTGTGGACAAACCCCATTACAGACACAAGTCTTAGTTTTGGATAAGAAATCTTGTATAGAACAGAGTTCTAATTTGGATGAAAAGCTCTGATCACTGTCCACTAGGAAATCAACAATGAATAGCCTTGGAAGTTCAGAGAGAGCCAAAAAAAAACCCCTACTTGAAGTATATCAAATTATAAAAATACATCAGTGCATTATATTTTGTGTTCAGAGCAGTAGCCCTGTCCAAATATTTTTCATTTATTATAGTTAACAGTTTGAAGGATGAATCAAAAGGATATGGTTTTGTTGCCTTTCATTGGAGGCGGGCAGTGGCATCAAAGCTTTGACATGAAAAAGGCATCTGATCATTAGAGTCACAAGCCTTTGCCTTTTCTAAAACCAATTAAATACAGAAAGAAAGTCTGGAATGGGAATAGCAAAAGAGAGAATAGGAGAAGGAATGGACGGGACAAAAGAGAAATGCCTAGAGGAAATTTAAAACCTATGGAAATCAATGGGTTTCAGTTTGAATGAGGCTGCATATACTATTGTCATGGAAACTCTGTGGATATTCAATTTTTATATTAGAAACCTCTGCAGCCATATTCATACCAAAAGCCCACAAGCAAAAGATGATGGGAAAACATTATGCTCGTTTGGCGGATTCCCCAGAGCCTCCACTGTGGAAAACAGGATACTGGACTTATTAAATCTTAGTTTTTCTCCTGCATGGCTTTAACAGTCCCTCCCTTCCCCTTAGCTCTATTTCCAGAGTTAGATTGAGGGGGAAAAAAAAGAGAATGAGAAAATCAAGAGATGCGTTTATTCAGGAGTTAAAGTAAGACAGGGGAGATCATGGTTTAAATTCCTGCTAAGCTGCAAAGTTAAGTTAGTGATTTTCGAGCAGCAGCCATGCTCTTTCCAGGTTTCCAAGTTATACTGAGAATAAAATTAGTGTTGGCAAGGGGAAGGGAGGCATTATGCATCTACCCTGAGTTTCTGGAGGAAAAATGGGGCAGTAGTACAACTAATAAATAATTCACACAACGTTGTACACATATCAAGTGTAAAGCTACCTCATAGTTATATTGTAGAGCTTAAACTGGTCGAACTGATGGGACAACTTTCCCCAGCACCTGCAGCCCCCGAGAACAGGCTTCAGCCTTCCATTCAACTACCAGAAGCATCAGATGCAGCTTCTGTTCCTCCAGATGGCCTGTGCAGAAAAGCTACAAGACAATAATCAGGCTAGAAGACAAAGCAAAAGGCTTTATGATGACAAACTAGATTGCCTCCATAAAGAGATTCCTGTCACCCTGTGACACTGACCTATTCACTCAGGCAAATCTAAGCTGCCTTGCACAGGCCTAATTTTTAATGAGACAGAAATATTATACACGACTGGAGAATAAGCATGTTAACATTGTTTAGTCTTAATTAAATTTAAGTGCAAATAAAAGCCATTCATTCATTAACATTAATTAATTAGGCATGAACGCCAGCTGGGGGACTTTGGGCCAGTCACTTTCTCTCAGACCAAACCACCTCACAGGGTTGTTGGGGGTTTTTTTTTGTGTGGGGGAAGATAGGGGAAGGAAAGAATATTAGGTATGTTTACAGCCTATACAGTAATAAAGGCAAGATAAAATCTAATAAATAAATAATCCAATTTCATTTGGGCCTGGTTCCTCTACTCTGTTGACTGTAGAATTCCACAATTCTGAAAACAGTCTTTACCTTAGAATTCTTTCCTTAGAATTCTTCAAGGTTGGAATGTCCTTTTAAGAAAGAAAGAAAGAAAGAAAGAAAGAAAGAAAGAAAGAAAGAAAGAAAGAAAGAAAGAAAGAAAGAAAAAAGAAAGAAAGATTGATTCTTTACTTGTTTTCGTATTCCCTCTTGACACCTATTTATTTAAGTAAATAATTAAATAACCCTCCAGATCTTCTGTTCTCAGACAGAATTTACCAGGTGGCTTCCAAAGAATAAAATATCACAGGATAACAGAATAAAGCAGTAAAACAACATCCTAAAAACCAGCAAAGATGAAAGAACAATAAAACTTACAACAACATAGCAGGCCTGTCACAGATAAAAACATCCACTCCCCACCATTTAATTAGAAACTCAAGAAAAATGAATTGGTTTTAGCCTGGCATTTAAGACTTGGCAGTGTTTGTTCTAAACAAATTCCTTCTGAGATGCTTTCCTGAAACCGGGTGTTCCCAATGAAGGCTCCTCACCTTCTGTTCAAACCACCCCTCCTCTTCCTTTTCCACTCTATTTGGTGTGGGCAGCCACATAGGTCAGTCTTCGTCTCTGTAACAACACAACATCTCATTACCAACAAACATGAGTTATTGTTTTTATCCCTAAAACACCTCTCACAAAAATTTAATTGGAAGTTTTTTTAAAAAAACAAATTCATTACTTCTTTGAACAATTCATTTCAGTGAAAGCTGATGTACCTTTCAGGACAATATAACTGTATGAAACTCAAGTTTGAAATTCTCTGAGAAGCAACATAATCCTAAATACCCTAAACTGATCTTGGGAGTTGTGGATAGTCCATCATTGGAGGTTTTCAAAGATAAACTGGACATCCATTTGACTGGGATGGTATAAGGCAGGGGTGTCAAACTCACGTCCTGTGGGCCAGATATGTCACATGCCGGCCACACCCACCCCCAGTTTAGCGAACGGAAAAAAAGTTGTGATACATCACATGATGACGCGAGTTTGACACCCCTGATATAAGGTCTCCTCCTATAAGTAGGGGGTTGGAGTAGAAGGCCTCCAAGGTCCCTTCCAGCCTTATGATTCTAGTTCTAAATTCTTTGAAGAAGTCAAATATGAATCCCTCTCCTAGCTGTGGAGATCTTGCCCTGTGACTCCAAGAAGGAGCTGAATTTCTGTCTGGTCCAAAAAGATGGCAGAAGAAGACAGTGGGGGCTCAGTTGGCTACCAAATATAAACATTCTTATCTGAGGAAGCAAAATTAAAGTATGTCTCCTCATGAGCAAGGTCCTTATTTGAAGTAAGTACTTTGTAAAACAGCTTGGCAAATCTAGACAGCATACTAAAAATGCAGAGACATCACCCTGCCAACAAAAGTGTGTATAGTCAAGGCTATGGTTTTCCCAGTTGCAAGGTATGGCTGTGGAAGTTGGACCATAAGAAAGGCTGAGCGCCCAAGAATTGAGGCCTTTGAACTATGGTGCTGGAGAAGACTCCTGTGACTCCTTGGACTGCAAGGCGATCAATCCTGACTGCTCTTTAGAAGGCCAGATCCTGAAGATGAAACTCAAATACTTTGGCCACCTAATGAGAAGGAAGGACTCACTGGAGAAGAGCCTAATGCTGGGAAAGATTGAGAGCAAAAGAAGAAGGGGACGACAGCGAATGAGGTGGCTGGATGGAGTCACTGAAGCAGTTGGCGTGAGCTTAAATGGTCTCTGGGGGATGGTAGAGGACAGGAAGGCCTGGAGGAACGTTGTCCATGGGGTACCAATGGGTCAGACACGACTACGCAACTAACAACAACAACAACTTTGTAAAATGACCTGCAGTTGAGTTTTGGGCTGACTTTAAGAGCCCAGGCTTCAAAAATCTTCAGTTCTAGCCTGCAATTTGTAAGATTATACTTTGGTTCTTAGACTGAAGACAGATAACAAACACATTTGACTAATGCTCTTATGGATGCTAGCATGGTTATTTTCTTGCCCTATATCCTTGGATCATTTCTCCCACCAAATCAGCTTTTTTTAAAAAAGGTTTTTTTTTATTAATAATACAAATTAAAAACATTGCACATGGTTTGACTTCTCCGGTTTAGACATTTTCATCAAGTTTTACCTTGCAACAGATACACTTCCTTATCGCTATACAAGTTCATACTATTTATCACATTTCAAACACGTAAGTGCTTTCATCTGTGAAGGTTACATCAATACCAAGTTCATTCCTATTACAGAAAACTAACATAGAAATGTCTAACCATTCAACTCACCAATAATCCTTTATCCCGGCATTCCTCCTCCTCTCCATCCAATAATAAAATTTATTCCAGATTTCATAATACTCTGTTTCACTCTTATCCTGGAGTTCCAGAGTCAACCTGTCCTTTTCCACACAAGTTAATATTTTAGCTAATACTTCTTCTATGGGGGTCTCTTTATTTTTCCATTTTTGTGCAAAGGCCATTCTTATTGCTGTTAGTATATGTATCATTAGATATGTTGTACCCTTTGTTATATTTGTCCTTTATAATGCCCAATAAAAAGAATTCCGGTTTTAATTCTGTATTTTGCGCTAATATCTCTTCTAGCCATTGTTTTATCTGTTGCCTGTCAGGTTTCGATGCTATCTCAAAATAAATGAATTTCCAAACTGCCGATCTTTGAGGAAATTTTCTCTTTATTGAGCACAGTGATCTGATCCTGGCTCTTTCGCAGTCAGTACTGACCTTTACCCCCCAATCCCTCCCTTTCCGATCCCCAATTCTCTGCTTCTCATTGGCTATCTTCCAAGCCACTTTCCTCATCCCTTCTTCGTCAGATCACAGGAATGTCTCCCCCCCTCCCATCTCCGAGGAGACAGAATCTTCAAAGGGATTTAGTAGGCAAAAGTTCAAGCTTCTCCTCTCTTTATATATGTCAGTGCTGGGACGCTGACATTGCCATTTTATCTTGTTGTTTTTTTTTATTTTTTTTTAATTTTTTTTTAATTTTGATTTATATGCCGCCCTTCTCCGAAGACTCAGGGCGGCTTACAATGTGCTCAGCAATAGCCTTCATCCTTTTGTATATTTATACAAAGTCAGCTTATTGCCCCCACAACTGGGTCCTCAATTTACCTACCTTAGAAAGGATGGAAGGCTGAGTCAACCTTGAGCCTTGGCGAGATTCGAACCCTGCAGTAATTGCAGGCAGCTGGTCTTAATAACCAGCTTAATAACAGGGTGCCTTAAACCCCTGTACTACCAAGGCTCTTTTGGTTTGGTTTTGGTTTTGGTGGGCCATCAAAACAGCTTTTTAGGGCTTGGGGGTTTCAGAAATTAGGATGACTACTAATTGGCAGCCAAGCAATACAGAGTTTTAGCCTTTATTACTATTTATTAGTGATTTGATGTCCAGTTGTGTAGTGATTAAGGCATCTGGCTAAAAACCAGGCAATTGAGTTCTAATCCCACCATAGACACAAAACCAGCTGGGTGACCTTGGGCCAGTCACTTTCTCTCATTCCTAGGAAGAAGGCAACAGCAAACCACTTCTGAAAAGCTTTGCAAAGAAAACTGCAGGGATTTGTCCAGGTAGTCTCCAAAAATAAGATACAACTGAGCAGAAGAAAAAAGTGGTGACACTTTTTTGCAGCCCAGATGTGGTAGACCAAGGATCTTTGAATGCCCCCATCTCCTTAAGCTTGAAGTAAAACAGCCTGAGTTGTTTAATTATGTTTAGCTCATCCAATGTAATCCCCAAAGGAGAATCATCTCCTGAGATGCCTTATTTAAACATTTTCTAAAACATTATCTGTTTCTCAAATGAAAAACTACTCATATTCAAAGAAGAATGATGCCTAATTTTAAATCACGTTGGCTCTTTTCCTTGTAGATATCTTTCAGAATTTGGCTGTGTTGATGTGAGGAGAATTAATAAAAATTAATTGCATGCAGCATGAAAGCTGTCCATAGTTTTTAGTGGTGTATTAACCAGTATCATCTTACTGTTCTTATCTAGCACAATGCATCCATTAATTGTTGTAGATCAATTATTCCATTTTTTTTAGGAGTTCAGGAGCTGCCTAGATTACTGAATTGTGAAATTAAAGCAATGCCATAGTGAGCAGGGGGGGGTGGTGCTGCTGCATACTTTTATACTTATAATAGGAAGATCAGATATTGTGTTGTATACAGCGAGAAAAATGAATAATGAAATAAAGGACTTATTCATCATTCTTTGCATATAATTTATTTCTTTGTTCTCCTACAGCTAGCAAAATTACAAACAAAGCTGCTAAATATGTGAAAGGGCTGAGCAGAGTTCAATGGCCATCATCTTCATCCGAAATTCATTTCGATTATTGTGTTGCTGGTAGGTACTGAGATTATTGTGCTCAATTATTAATTATTTAGCAAATTATTCTCCTCCCTTCCCCCATCCTTAGAACCACCAATTGGTAATCTTTAGAGAGTGAAATAAGAGACACGGTGGCTCAGTGGCTACTGTGTCCGATAGCCACTGACGGTTGAAAGGTCGGCAGTTCACCAGTTCGAATCCCTAGTGCCGCGTAACGGGGTGACTCCCGTTACTTGTCCCAGCTTCTGCCAACCTAGCAATTCGAAAGCACATAAAAAAATGCAAGTAGAAAAATAGGGGCCACCTTTGGTGGGAAGGTAATTCCTTGCGCCTTTGGCATTTAATCGTGCCGGCCACATGACCATGGAGACATCTTCGGACAACGCTGGCTCTTCGGCTTTGAAACGGAGATGAGCACCACCTCCTAGAGTCAGGAATGACTAGCACGTCTGTGCAAGGGGAACCTTTACCTTTACCTTTTAGAGAGTGAAGTAAAAGTAAAATTTTTCATTATGAAGGTAACACTGTAGTTTTTGTCAATGATTGACAAAAATGTACATATTATCACTGGCATTTTTATTTGCTGATTTAATTTTCAATATTTTTATCTTACCTTCTTCATTTCATTCTATTCTCATAATTTTATTTATTTATTAAATTTCTACACCAATCATCCCACCTAAGTGACTTTGGGTGATCATGATAAAAGTATTGTCATATAAGTAAAAATTTTAAAAAATCAAAGTTAAAAATCCCAAAGGCTAAAAGGTTAACATAGCAGGAAGAATATCCTCAAGCCACCAGCTTCACCGTACTCATAGAATACTCATATCATGGTACGCTGTGAGGGAGTCTAGTCTGAGAAATAGTGACTGGTGCAAAGTTACAACAATGAGCAGTGATTTGAATTAGAGACTTAACATTCATAGAAGAAGACTACAGATATTAGTTTGGTACATGCATAGAGAGTCTTACAAATATACCCATACACTAACCCAAGCTAATCCAGGTTTGAATGATGGGATCTAAATATGGTTTCATTCAAGGTTGATGAACAGAATTAAAACTGGGATTGTGAAAAAGTCAGCATGCCAATTATGCCTATTCTACTGGCATCCAAGTCAACCTAAGTAAAATGGTCCTCCTATGTTCCTCCAAGTGTCCTGTTTACACTGAATTCCTAAACATGGTTAGAAAATTATATGGCTACCTGTAAACATGTGGTCTACTTTTATTAGATCAAAAATGAGATTGTTTGCCTACCTCTACCTATGTAAAACTGTCTATACTCACCTAATACACATATATTCATTCATTGGTCTGTTCAATCAAATGTTCCATTTCATTTAAAATGGGAACAAAATTGGCAACTGTTGTCAATAACAGCACATTTCAATTTCTCATTTCTTTTAATTAAGGTGATTTTGTATGCAACTTTCTTGGTTTTAAATGCAACCATCACAGATCTCCCTCTCTCTCTCTCTCTCTCTCTCTCTCTCTCTCTCTCTCTCTCTCTCTCTCTCTCTCTCTCTCTCTCTCTCTCTCCCCTCCCTCCCTCCCTCCCTCCCTCCCTCTTTCTACAAGGAACATTTTAGATGCAATTCTCTAGAGGAAATTCTTTCTTGTCTGTCATACCCAAATATATTATTTTTCACTACAAAAATCATACCAACATTTTGAAGTCAAGAATGACAGCTGATTCTGTCGCACATTTATTGTCCAAGGCATGCTGAAGACTGAACTGATGGATCACTTCACTTCACTCTGAAAGAAAAATAGAAGACTACTTTAAAAAAAAAAAAACACTTCCTATTGTGCTTCTTCTTTGGAATTTGAAACATTAGTATGGCACCATCACAACATTCCAGTCAATGTTATCAGTCTGAAAATAGAACATGCCTTGAATAATTAATTCATTGGAATTCTTTTTGATATCTAGATGAATTATTGATAAACTATAACAAACTAATAGTAAGTGTATATAGATAAGCTAATAATAAAATAATAAATATATTATAATAAATTATAAAATGTATAGAAGCATGGCAAATTTCAAGAAATCAAACTGAAATGGTGGGAGTGGAGAATAGGATATGGCCAACTTTCCGTGTTGTGGTGAGAAAGGATATTGGCTGGTAGTTATTCAGTGCTGTCCTTTGTGTGTGTCTTCATGATCAGCACTGTTCTCCCCCCCTCTCTCTCTCTCACACACACACATCCATCCATCATCTATCTATCTATCTATCTATCTATCTATCTATCTATCTATCTATCTATCTATCATTTTTGTATTTGTACTTTATATTGCTATTTCAAATTTTAGATTAGCTGGATTGCTAATTTTAATCTCTTTTCTCATTATTACAGTATGTATGTGTAGCCTGAGCAACCAAAATTCTTGTTTGTATATACTTTTCCTAATTATTGTGATATTGTCAGTTTAACTTTGGATATTAGAATACCAATTCCCTTGTGCTGGTTAATGGCTTCAGTTAAATTATTTCATTTAATTTCTCATTGAAAAAGGCATGATTTTCATAACTTTAATAATTTATTCTAAATTCTTTTAAAAGCTAACAAAGCACTAATCTGCCAATAATCTACCAGCTTTGCAGTAGTAGCTGCAAATTGTATTGCTATTGTATGTGTGTGCATGTCCATGTCTCTGTGTAGACATCTAGAGGCAAAGAAAAAATCATATTTATTTTATTTAATTTCTTTATTTGCCAATCTCAGGCATGTGAGTCCATAGGTATACTGTAGTATGGTTACTTTTGATCTTTTCAATCAACTGGCCATTTTTTCTGTTTAGCAAGAGGCAAACCAACATGACTGGGAAGTCACTTTATTCTTGGTGAATAAAACTGTACCAAGGTTTAAAGGCTTGATTTTTTTTTCTGTGGTACAGACACTAATGGAAGGAATCCTGTCCTTTGTCTGTTTCAGTTTTTATTGTCCTGTAACAACCTGCTCTGTAATTATTTTCTCTGGTCTATGATTTTAATGATATTGCATATTTAATATTGTTGCTTGTACTTGAATAAAATTGATTTTAAAAAAAACAAAACCTCAAGTATATACATTGGTAGGAATACATAAAAATATCTTACAATAGACTGCATAATTAGAATTACTGAGTTTGGAGCTTAAGTCAAGATATACCATAAATATCTGTCTCAACAATTATCTTCACTTACATTAATAGAAATGTTTTCAGCCATGATTCTGAAAATCACAGCTGATGGTCCTATTAGTTGTCTTCATTTATGCTACAGATACATTATTAATTTACTTGTTAGATTAGCATCTCACTTTCCCTCCAAGACCTCAATCCTTTAGGATAGGATAGGATAGGATAGGATAGGATAGGATAGGATAGAATAGAATAGAATAGAATAGAATAGAATAGAATAGAATAGAATAGAATAGAATAGAATAGAATAGAATAGAATAGGATTCTTTACTGGCCAAGTGTGATTGGACACACAAGGAATTTGTCTTGGGGCATACACTCTTAGTATACATAAAAGAAAAGATACATTCGTCAAGAATCATAAGGTACAACTCTTAATGATAATCATAGGGAAACAGTCAATATAAATCATAAGGATACCAGCAATAAGATTACAGTCATATAGTCATAAGTGGGAGGAGATGGGTGGTGGGAATGATGAGAAGATTAATAGTACAGACTTAATAACTAGTTTGACAGTGTTGAGGAATTATTTGTTTAACAGATTGATAGCGTTTGGGAAAAAACTGTTCTTGTGTCTAGTTGTTCTGGTGTGCAGTGCTCTATAGCGTCGTTTTGAGGGTAGGAGTTGAAACAGTTTATGTCCAGGATGTGAGGGGTCTGTAGATATTTTCACAGCCCTCTTTTTGACTTGTGCAGTATACAGGTCCTCGATGGAAGGCAGGTTGATAGCAATTGTTTTTTCTGCAGTTCTAATTATCCTCTGAAGTCTTGTCTGTCTTGTTGGGTTGCAGAACCAAACCAGACAGTTATAGATTTAATTTTCCTCCCAAACCTGAGATAGTTGGGCTAAGAGTGAGAGTCTAGTTTCCTTCTACGGTTGAGCAGATGCTTGAATCTAAATCTCTGACCACAATCATTACAGAACCCTAGATGTCCCTGGTGGCTCAGCATTTCTTAGCTGCTCTGTTACCAACCTGCATTAGTAAGACTATTTTTTTTTTTTTAATCTTCATTAGGCATACTTTGCACTGGATTCTTTAAAAAACTTTGGGGAACATAGCATCATAACAAAAATAATATGGATCAGGCTAAAGGTGTATTCACTTCCATATGTTACCCTGTTTTCCCAAAAATAAGACCTCCCTGGATAATAAGCCTAATCGGGTTTTTGAGTGCATGCACTAAAATATACTTCCCCCCCGAAAAAAGCCCTCTCCGAAAATATTTAACCACACGTGCAGCCGGTCCCCACCATTTCCTCTGATTAGGGTTAGGGAGACAGAGCTGGAAATCAGGTAAGATGGCAAGAGGAGCCCCGTCTTGCTCCACACACCCCAAAATAATAAGACCTCCTTGAAAATAAGGCCAAGCACTTATTTAGGGGTTCAAAAAATATAAGACAGGCTCTTATTTTTGGGGAAACATGGTGTCACAGAATAGTAGCTATTATTTTAGCTATCCTCGACTTATGGCCACAATTGGGACCAGAATTTTCATTGCTAAGCAAGGTAATTGTTACAGTTTTTAGCTTGTTAAGCGAATCAGTGGATAATGTGGTAATTAAGAGAATCCAGCTTCTCCCATTGATTTTGCTTGTCGTAGCCTGTTGAGAAAGTCATGAGTGCCAATCCCAGGATGCTGGGAAGCTGCAATATCAAATATAGTTGCCAGGTATGCTGCCCAGTCACAGTGACCCTTGCAATCTGACCACCACCGGAATCTATATACAGTGGAGAACATGTTAAATAATATTTTGTAAGCCATCTTAATTATATTGTTGCTGCTGCTGCTGTTATTTAATTGTCTTGGCAGGAAGAGAAGACCGACAATCAGTGAAAAATAATAGCAGGACAGCAAATTATTTACCTTTAACAAAAGGCAGATAGAAACAAGCCAGTTCTCTCAAAGGAGGGAGTCAATACATTGACAAGAGGAATTTAACATTCCTTATTTATATTCATGGTTTGGTCCTGAATCACAGCAATATTTGGAATTCTTTCCATGCATTTTACTACTTTAATAAATATTACCTCTCTGTAGGTCCTGTGTTGTTGTGTTTTTCTGAGTTTGCCTTCATGGTTAATTCCTGCCTTTAAGATGAAGCTTGACACCAACTCTCCATAAGCCAATGAACATTATTTTCCTGCATTATCTATCAGTACTCATTCATTTGTCTAAGCTCCTGCTTGTGTCATCAGTGATAGTACAGGTAGTTCTCGACTTATGACCACAATTGAGCCCAGAATTTATGTTGGTAAGTGAGAAATTTATTAAATGAATTTTGCCCCATTTTACAACTTTTCTTGCTACATGTGAATCACTGCAGCTGTTAAGTTAGTAACATGGTTGTTAAGTGAATCTGGCTTCCCCATTGACTTTGCTTGTCAGAAGGTCACAAAAGATGATCACATGACCCCAGGACACTGCAACTGTCATAAATAGAGTATGTGGCAGTTGTCAATATGGCACATGTCCATAGGAATGCTACAGTGGTCATAAGTGTGAAAAAGCGCCATAAGGCACTTTTTTCAGTGCCATTGTAACTTTGAATGGTCATACAACGAACTGTTGTAAGTCAAGGAGTACTTGTATCTAGCCAACCCCTTGTCTGCTGGCATCTTTTTCAATTGCCTTACATTTTTCTAAGCATCAGACGTTGTCCAGTGTCTCCTGCCTTGTCCAAAGTGCTTAAGCTTTAGCTCACTATTAGTGCTTCCAATGAGCCGTCTGGTTTAAGTTCATCTAATATGGAATGATTTATTTTTCTAGTGTTCCAAAGTATTTCTCCGACACCACAGTTCAAAAGCATTCATATTTCCTTGTACAGCTTTCATAGCCTTATGTTACAACTTGGGAAGCCATAGCCTTGACAATAGGCATCTTTGTTGACCATGTGCTATGTCTGCCCTGAAATGTTTTCTCTAGAACTGTCATAATCTTTCTCTCAAGCCACAGACATGGCTGCAGCCACCGCCCCTGTGAATTCTGAGCCTGGGAAAACAATGTCAATTCCTACTTCAATTTCTTCCCAGCCTATTTGCACAAGATTAGAATTGCCTTTTGATAATAAATAAAGCCAAAACAGTAATCCTTTGTGGATTCCCTTGCCTTTTTCCGTATCCATCAGATATTAGCAGTGTAATTTTGGGTAGTGTGCCTCCTCTGAAACCAGCTTGTGCATCTGGCAGTTGTCCCTTCATGTATGGTTGAACCAAGTGTCAGGCCTGGAAGCCATATTTTGCATTAGGTCTTCAGACCTGCCATGTTTAAATTGGGAGGGGGGATTGTATGGAGCATGAGTGATATATAGTCATAATAACATTCCTTTCTCAAGAAGTCAAGGACAACTTGCCCTGCACCTGGAAGGCTGGAACTGGGAGGCATCTCCAGTTGGAAAGATGTTTGATTGGATCATGTGATGGACTTGTGGGTGTTGGGCAGGAACTTGAACTTTTCTTTGGGTGGGGAAAACCTGGAAACTTTCAGATTCGGGTTTCCCCAGTTGTGCTAATATGACATCTATAATAAAATGTAACTTTGAGGAAACTCAAACCTCGGAGTTTTCTTTCGTTGGGGGTGTTATTTGGAACCCTGACACCAAGTTTGTTAAATCATGAACAAGTGAGGTAAGTACAATTGTTTGTCTGAAACAGGGGTGAAATGCTCCCGGTTTGGACCGGATTGCCCAATCCAGTAGCGATGGAGGCAGGTGGTTCGGAGAACCGGTAGCAAAAATCCCTGCCCCCCCCCCATGCCCAGCTGAGCCGCATGATCATCAGAGGCTTTTTTTAAAAAAACCTCTGCCAATCAGGCAACTCAGCTTGGATCGTCAGAGGCATTTAAAAGAAAAAAACTTTTTTCTTTTAAATGTCTCTGACGATCCAAGCTCTGACGATCCCAGCTGAATTGCCTGATCATCAGAGGGTTTTTAAAAACCCTCTGTCGATCAGGCAACTCAGCTGGGATCGTCAGAGCCTTTTGAAAGCATTTTTTTACAACCTCTTCGCCGAAGAAGTTGTAGGAATATGGTTTTAAAAGTTAAAAAACATTGGCCACGCCCACCGAGTCACATTACCCCACCCCAGCCACACCCACAGAACCGGTAGTAACAAATTTTAGATTTCACCACTGGTCTGAAACCTGCACATTCCTTAGCATTTTCTTGAATTGGGATATAAATTGATATTTTTCAGTCCCTTGGCCTCTGCTCTGTTTTCCATATCTGCCTACAAACTGAATGCAACATATTAATTGCATCTTCTTGTTTTATTTGAAACAAATAAAACTGCAAAATTATTCTGCTAGTATTTCATCAATATCTGCAATTTTGTTCTTAGCACTATGGTTAGAACCCTTTAATTCTGCATTTCAGAATATCTGCCTTTGCTCATGCATCAAGCCTTCATACATATCATTGATTTGGAGATTTTTTTATGTACCATTCTTCCATATATTTCCATTCTCTCTCTCTCTCTCTTTCTTTTTTGTATTGTCATCCTTCAGCTCATCTTTTCTTTGACCTTTGCTGTGACCATCTTTGCATGAAGGCTTCTATTGATTCCTATATTTTTCTTAAACAGATCTCATGTCCTTCCATTTCATTCTGGTCCTCAGTGTTCTTGGACTATTTATCTAAGTGTAACTCCTTGTCTCTTCCTGCTCTGCTCTGGAACTCAGTGTGTAATTTTTTGCTCCCTATCATTCTTTAACTATGGTATTTTGAGTATTTCACAGTCACCTATTTTGCTTTCTTCTGCTCTTTATATTTTGGGAAATTTTTCTTGCTTTAATGATGCCAGAAATTTCAGTCTAGACTTTTCCCGACACTGTATTTATCAAATCCAATTCATTAAATCTATTCTCTACTTTTACTGCATAATCATATGGAATAATGATGAGACCGTACCTTTTTGCTCTCATTAATATCATAACTAGTGCACGGGTTTAATCACTATTTTTTTAATGGAAAAACACACACACAATCTTTTGTGCATTTCTCCAGTGTCTGTCCCTGACAATTAACTGGGGGGGAGGGCCTTCTCTGTGGGGGCACCTACCCTATGGAACCAGCTGCCCCCTGAGATAAGGAGAATCCAAGACCTCGGTGCCTTCCGCCGTGCCCTTAAAACTTTCTTTTTTCATCAAGCCGGGCTGTCTTAACATATTTTTTAATTTTTAATTGGTTTGTCATTTTAAACTGGGGCCAAATTAATATATATTCTTTTAATTGTTCTTAACGTTTGTATTGTATGTTTTTATCTGGCTGTACACCGGCCTGAGTCCCTTGGGAGAAGGTGCAGTATATAAATTTGAAATAAAATAAAATAAAATAATAAAAACTGCCCTGTACTAGAAGGGTCTTTGTTTAAAGCAATAGAAATTATAGGAACATACTTGAATTATTTTTAAAGAGCTCAAAAATATGTACTCAAAAGTCGGTGACATTTGTAACCCTTCATTGATTCATAATTGCCTTTCCTGCAGATTTT
This sequence comes from Pituophis catenifer annectens, assembly GCF_029215685.1. NCBI lineage: Eukaryota > Metazoa > Chordata > Lepidosauria > Squamata > Colubridae > Pituophis > Pituophis catenifer. The sequence continues at coordinate 53,656,465 of NW_027256882.1, forward strand.
AGATTCTTCTGATGAACACCAAAACCACCATTTCAATTTTTTCTGGGCTTTTTGAAATGACACTCAAAAACATGGGAACAAATTGGATTGTATTATTTCCAGAGTAGAGTTGGTATGCTAAAAATTATCCAAGCTAGATGAGGTGATCGCTTCATACTCTCAGTTCCTGTTTGATGAGAGAACTTTATTTATGAGTGGGACATTACTCCTAAATATTGTTTTTTAGGCGAGCGTTTGTCTATGGAGATTCTCAGTCATCCAGGTCATGATTAGCCCAAGGTGCTTTTTTCAAGAGGCAACTGGACTGTCTATTTTTCCTTGAAGATGCTTCACTTCTCATCCAAGAAGCTTCTTCAATTCTGACTGAACAATGGAGAATGGAAGTGTTGAAAGGTAGTGTCATATCCCTCCTGCTGCTGAAAGAGGGCCGTTTAACAAAGATGGCTTCTTTGATCTCTCTTTCACACCAGCAGTCCTCTCTGTCTAGAATGTGGATTTTTTCAAATGAGTGTCTTTTGAATGCAGATGGATGGCTGAATCTTGTCCTGCTATATGGAACAAAACTGTCACTGAATCTGGATGTTCTGCTTTTGATACCATGAAGCCTCCTCCCAGAAAGTAACAAAGAAAAGTTGATCACTGCCCTGTCACTTGGCAGAACAGACAGTAAATTAGGTTGGTTTCCTCATTTTCTGTAGAAAATAGTGGAACTTTTCACCTCCTTCACATTCTGAGAGAGACAAACATTTGTATCAACAACTAATTTATATGGTAAATATACATTAGGAAGAGATGTTTCCTCATTTATTCTGAAGGGGCAGTGAAGTGATATTTCTGTGTGGATTTTCACCTAATACACTTGGACCTGTCATCTGCTATATTTCAACATAGCTCTAATTCCATAGTTTCCCAAAGGCAGAGGCCTTTCATGCCAGCAGTGAATAGCTAGAAACAAAAAACAAGGCTAATATATATATATATATCAGAATATGTGTTTCTCTCATATGGTCAATTCCAAAGTAAATATATTGGTTTGTTCTGCTCTACTGGAAGCAAACAGCCTCAATGAATCTTGTGCGGCAAAGCTTAGAAATTTTTAGTGCCGCTCTTTGAGTCACTTGGGCAATGTATTGGCTGACTGTGACACAGGACATATTGTAATTGCTCAGAGTTAACCTATGGGAAGGAAGAGAGTGTATTACTTTACAGCTTTGGGAAAAGGTTTTCCATAGCTGCATAGGTTTCAAACTGGTCTTTCTGGCATCTGTAGGGCTCCTTGATTTTAAGATGTGTCTGTATGTAGAGTATATAGGAAAAGATGAAGAAGCTTGAGAAGCTGTCAGGGTTCCAAGTAACACCCCCAATGAAAGAAGACTCCAAGGCTAGAAGTTCCTCAAAGTTCTATTTTATTAGAGATGTCATATTGGCACATCTGGGAAAACCCGACTCTGAAAGCTTCCGCACCCAAAAGAAAGTCCAAGTCCCCACAGGTTTTCCGCACCCAAAAGAAAGTCCAAGTTCCTGACCCAGCACGCACATGTCCATCACATGGTCCAATCAATGCACTGTCCCAACTGGAGATGCCTCCCAGTCATACCACTCCAGGTGCAGGGCAGGATGTCCTTGACTCTCAGAGAAAAGAATATTATTATGGCTAGATATCTCTCCAACTCCATACAATCCTCCCCTCCCAGTTTCCCATAGCACTAAATGTGGCAGCCCTGAAGATTCAAAGTAAAAGAAGACTTCCAGGACTGACAGAAGCATAGATACGAACATTGTTATTGGAAATAGATATAAAAGAAAATTATCATGGATTTAAGGAGGAACCTATTTATGAGGCCTGCCAATACAGTTTCTACATTAAATGTACAGTAGTACATTTATTTATTTTATTATTTATTATTGCGATTTATATACCGCCTTTCTCCCTAGGGACTCAAGGCGGCTTACAAAATGACAAATTCCAATACAAAGCACAATGAAATTGTGTACATATGGCAGAGCCAAACCAGATCCAGTAATGTCTGTCTTTCCACTGTTAAAAAAAAGTTGCCAATGAAAAATGCTTGTGAAAGTTGCATCTGAAAAAAAAAGTTTTGAAATATGCATTCAAAAGACAGCTACAAATTTAATATTTCTCCCATTGGAGAAATTTATGGAAAACATAAAGTTTGCATCAGAAAAATTATGCAATAAGGAACACAGTCAGAAAAATTAATACTTTAAAATAAAATTATCCGGGAATTCATTTTAATAGTTATTCATTAAGCCTGACCAAAAAAGAAGTTAATATTTTGTGTGTCTGAATACATACATACCAGTGGTGGGTTTCAAAAAAATTTACTATTAGTTCTGTGGGTGTGGCTTGGTGGGCATGGCATAGCTTGGTGGGCATGGCAGGGGAAGGATACTGTAAAATCTCCATTCCCACCCCACTCCGGGGGAAGGTCAGAATTACCCTGATCAGTGCAATTCTAACTGCAAATAATGCAGGTGATTTTTCCAAACCAGGGCTTGTTGCATGACTTACTAGTTCTAATTAATTAGCTCATCTTTCCCATTTTTTGAGCTGTAATTAGAAACCCTCAATCTTAGTAAGATGATCTAACATATAACCCATGATTTTCCTGAATTCTTAGAACTTAAAACTGCTTTCTAGATTCTTAGAATTACAGTATATCAGAGGTTCATTGAATTAGATGCCATGGTGGGTAATATGGTAATATCTTTGTCAGGCAAAAACAGTGAGGAACGATTGAGGGCAAGGCTAATGGGCATTGAAGTACATTAAAATTACTAAATTGCCCGCCTTTGCTTTTTGCTAACAAGGTCTTCTTTTTTTAAAAAAAAGGATAATGTAGCTTGAACAAAATATAACAGGAAAATAACTGCATGTCAGCATATCCTAGGGCGGGGACAGAAAACAATGATTCACAGAAGAGTGCAAGGCCAATTGGAACAATTAATTGGTTCATGAAAATATTTGAATCAAATCAGCAATGGATTATCAATACGATTAAGGGTTTAGTTTCATGTTCCTCTGCTTTCCTGTGAGTGATTCATTTTTTTAATTAAAACCAGGAAGTAAGATTGTTTAGACAAGCTAAGATTTATTTTTGCTTAGCATTTGTGTCTATCTAGCTATTTTGGTTTTTTTTTTTTTCCTCTTTCATTTTAAAAATGTTATTGCACTGCATTAATTAACAGAAGAAAAGTATAATGAATGCAACAGATATAAGAAAACAATAGTATTTGAAATTAGCAAACATGTTAATAATAATATGGTAATAAAAAAAGAAAAACAAAGTAAAAAAAGTCAGGTAAATTGTTTTATAAGAGGAACAATTGCAAAATCTTTTGTTTGAGAGTCTTCTTATACCTTTGGAGGGAAAAAAAAAAACTCTAATTCAAAAATAGGCAAACAGTATTTTGTTTGAAATCCACTGCTGTAACTTAGGTGCATGAAATACTCACAATTCCTAAATTTCTTGACAGATTCCATATACTATGGACATCTTAAATGACAGCAATTAATCCAGAGACAACAATTCTGTTATCAGCCTGAAGTAGCAAAAGCAATAGCAATAGCACTTAGAATTATATATTACTTCATAGTGCTTTTACAGCCTTCTCTAAGCAGTTTATAGAGTCAGCATATTGCCTTCAACAGTTTGGGTCCTCATTTTACCCACCTTGGAAGGATGGAAGGCTGAGTCAACCTTGAGCTGGTCAGGATCAAACTGCTGGCAGTTGGCAGAATTAGCCTGCAATACTGCATTCTAACCACTGTGCCACCAGGCTTTTATCTAAGTATGATAATAATAGGACAAGACTAAATCATACAAGCTAATATTTCAACTCCCAAATTTCATCTCTGACAGCAGGATTGTTATGATAAACATTCATTAAACTTTCTTAGAGTGGTCCCATGTACACAAAATGAGTTTTGTTGTAGTTGCCTTATAGAAAAACTAATTATCACATTGTTCAAAATGAAGTTTGCTAGAACAGGACATTCAACCTTATTATTCCAGGTGTTGAATAAATAACGAAGAACAGTTTTAGCGATTTATTTCAACTTTGTTTAGTTTATTTCTCTAAAACCTCTGACTGCTATGGAATTTCTTCTGTACAAAATAAACTGAATAACTGATGGTTAAAATTGAAAAAATAATCCCAAGAATTACATTGAACTAAAATTTTATGTTCAGCAACAGTTATAAAAATTGCTTTTTGAGAACTTTCATCCACTGTAATAAAGTTATGAGATGCCTAGTTCACCCCCAAGCTGCATTAGATGTAATTATTAAAGTAGCATTATTAATTTAGTAATTGCTATCCCACCTTTATTATTTTTACAAATAACTAAAAGTGGTGAACATATTCAACACACCCTCCTCCTCCTATTTTTTCCCACAACAACCCCGTGAGGAGGGTTGGACTGAGAGAGAATGACTGGTTCAAGGTCATTCAGTCAGTTTTCATGGCAAGGCAGAACTAGAACTCATGATCTCTGGCTTTCTAGCCTGGTGTCTTAATTACCAGACCAAATTGATTTTTTTCTTCAGGATTATTCCATAATGTAGACTTTTCAAGGATAAATGGATCACTATTATATCCACACTAGTGGTGGGTTGCCCCCGGTTTGGACCGGTTCCCAAGAACCAGTAGTAAAACAGGTGGGAGGCTCTGCCCCCCCTGCCCCAGATGTCATCATCGGTGATCTGCACGTGTGTGAGTGAAGCGAGCACACGAGCGTGAGCCCATTGCGAACCGGTAGTAGAACCCACCCCGATCCACACCGTCTTCCACCATTAAATGCAGTTGTGGACACTGATTCTTACACACAAGGCTGCTAATATTTTCCAGACTTCAATGGAATTTGATAAAAGCTCTCACATTCTGTGTTATTGTAGCCTCTAGCAATTGATGGGAAAAATACAGGTATGTTTATGTCAAGCGTAGAAGGGATTTATAGAATAAAAGTGAGCAGGGCAAACTGGTAAGTATCTTTTATGGTGATACGTTCTATTTCAAACATTCTTAAAATAGACAGTTTTAAATATGCATTTCTGTATCTCACAGGACAAAATGTATTTAGATAACACATATCTGGACATATTTGCTGTCACTTCCCAAAACTAATCTAATTAGAATTTCAAGATTTGGGTCATGATAGCAACATTTTGAGGTCAGTTCCTAAAATAGACTGTATTTTGTCAAACACATAGGATGGCAGATGAGCTCCATCTTATGTTACAGATTCAGACTGTTATTTATCAGAAGATTGAGAAATGGATAGGTGCCAGATTGCTATAAGAAGCTATACACTCTAATGCAGGGATTCTCAGCCTTTTCTTCACCACAGGCCCACTTTCAATAGTTTTTGTGGCCACGCACCATGGCCATGGCCCCCTAAGACTTAACTCAAGATCTAAATCATAACATTTCTTCAAACCTTCGTGGACCTCCTGTGATGACATCACGCCCCCCCCCCCCAGGGTCCCTGGAGCACAGGTTGAGAACCACTGCTCTGATATAACCATAAAGAATATTTGAATAGTACTATGGCCAGCATATGAAGATTCCACCTCCCAAGTGCAATTGTTTATGTAGTTACATTCTCCATGGAATAGTAACTTCTCTCCATCCACTTAATGAATTAAATGGCTCATGCCACACTTTGTAAAGATGGAGTTGCTACTTCATCAGCTGCTTTGTGTGCATATCTACTTTGGCTTGTTCTCTCCAGAAGTACCTATGGATTAGTGATAAATTACAAACCTAAAAACGTCTTTAATTTGATCAGCATGCAGCATGGTAGATCAAAGCACTGACATCAAGTAATTCCTTTCACCTTTTAAATTGTATATTTAAATACTGAGCAATTGTAGCATTTTAAAAACCCTCCATTGGGCAATTTGGCATCTCCTGTGTTTATTTGTACCTTGGTGTCATGCTCACCGAATAGCATTCTTCAGTATAGCCATCTGAGAGGGAAAGTGGCCTAAATGGACCTGGGAAGAGATTTCATATCTGAGCTCACTAAACCAATGAACAGAGACAATGAAGAGGAATTTACTCATTCCTCACCTCAAAATGTATCAGGAAAGAGTTGGATGCATTGAGATCTTGTGGAAAGGTAAGATGCAATGCAGTCAAGAAAATCAGCTATATGTTGGAGCTTCAAAAGAGATTCTAGGGCTTCACTATCGATGCTTCTAGACCTGTAGATGAAGAGCAATTTCCATCAACCCAAGGGTGAAATGCTATTGGTTCGGGCCGGTTCGCCCGAACCGGTAGTAAGAAATGCTACTGGTTCACTGAACCGGTAGTAAAAAAAAAAAAAATGTTCCGAAGATCAGCTAAGCATCGTGCGATCATTGGAACTTCTTCTTCTTCTTCTTCTTCTTTTTTTTTTTTTTTACTTTTTTAGCATTTTTTTTTACTACCGGTTTCCTGGAACCGGTAGTTAAAAATGCTTTAAAAAGTAAAGAAAAAAAGTTCTGATGATTGCGCATCACTCAGCTTTGGAACTTTTTTTTTTTCCTTTTTAGGCATTTTTTTACTACTGGTTTGGGTGAATAGGTAGTAAAAATGCTTTTAAAAAGTAAAAAAAAGAGACTCCAATGATCACAACTGTGCCATATGATCGCTGGAGCCTTTTTTTTTTTTTTTTTACTTTTTTAAAGCATCTTTTTACTACCTGATTGCCTGAGCCGGTAGTAAAAAATGCTTTTAAAAAGTTTTTTAAAAGGTTCCCACGCGTGTCATAGCTGATCACTCCCTCCCGTTCTACTTACCTTTCCAAGTCTCTTTTTGGCATGCATGTGCAGCCAGCAAACTGGTAGTAAAGCAGTTCAGATTTCACCACTGCATCAACCTAACAGCTGAAGAAGAGGACTGCATAAGCTCGACAAAAGACAGAAGGACTAAAGCCGTAATCATCTGCTGGGTGCTTGGGCATATATTTGAGATGAGACAGAAGGACTTCAAGTCTCTTTAAGCCTGCTGCCTAATATCTCTTCCTATTGACCCACGTGAGAACAAATGACAAGGCAGACATAGCCTTGAAGTTACTGCATGAGATTGTGAAGCACTGGGCAAGAGAAGGAAGGAGCTGGAGACACAGATGGTGTTTTCTCCACTCTTTCCTGTTGAAGGAGATGATCTAAGAAGGGAGAGGAAAATACTGGAAATGAAAAACTGGCTACTCAGTTTGTGCTAACGAGAGTAGCTTGACTACTCTGACAATGAGATGCATTTCCAAGTGACTACATCCTAGCAAAGGATAGGTTGGACATCACAAAAACTGGGAAGAATGTTTTTAGAAGGCACTCTGAAGACCTGATCCTGGTGGAGGAAGCAGAAGGTCCGGGAAAAAAAAAAACTGTCAGAAAATTCCAAGAAAGGGAATAACACACTTTAAATAAAATGATTCAATAATGAGCAACGTAAATGTAGGACGGAAAGAATCAAGTCACACCAGTGGTGGTTGCTACCGGTTTGCCCCAATTCGGGAGAACTGGTAGTCGTGGCGGCGGGAGGCTCTGCCTACCCACCTGGACATCATCAAATACGCTCTGCGCATGCACAGAAGTGGCACACATGCGCGCGAGTGATCCGGTAGCAAAGGTAAGTGAAACTCACCACCGAGTCACACAATCTAAGAATTCCAGAGTCTCTCTCTACTAATACACATCAACAGGCAGAAAGAGTTGGAAGCCTTAATATGATTTAATAGACATTACAAAAATCTGATGAAATGAAATTGATAATTTATTCATAAGGGAAAGTGGAAGGAGTTGCATTATATACACAGGAGGTGCACACATACACTGAAATCCAGGATTTGGAGCAGAAAGTTCAGTTGGGAGCATTAGGGTAAAGAATATAAAGAAAAAAAAATGAAGATATTGTTATGGCAGTGCAATATAGATTGCCAAGTTGAACAGAAAATCTGCCTTCCTGAATTAGATTATAAGAACTTTCAGAAAGGAAAAACATGACGATAATGGGATTTTTTTTTTTACTCTTCAGACTTTATCTGAGAAACAAATTACCAAGGAAAGAAGGTGCTCCAAATTCCTAAGGGGTCTAGCTGGCTGTTTCATTTTCCAGAAAAACTGAAGAAAAGACTAAAAAACTGACTCTCCTAGATCTGATGCTCACTGAGGAGGTAAATGCTATGGGAGCAAATAATCATGTCATCTTGGTAGTTCAACACACTAAATAAAGAGAAATTAGAGTATACTTTGTAGATTGTAGATAATGTCCAGGAGAGCAAGTTCAACAGAGTCCCTAGGCAGAACTTCTCAGATAAAAGAGAGCCCAGGGGGGAGGGGGGGCTGGGAACAGAGGTGGTATTCAGCCAGTTCGGACCAGTTCGGGCAAACTAGTAGTGATAACCTGTGGGTGGGCCAGCCTCCTCCCCCGGGTGCAATCCCGTCCTATATAGCTGTGGTTTTGATGCTGCATACATGTGGGATGGCGCATGTGTATGAATTGTCATGTTGTTTGACATTGCATGCATATGCGGATGGAACACGCGAGCGAATGGCTGTGTTTTGTGACACCGCACGCATGCGCGGATGGCGCACGGTTACATTTCCAGTGCTGGGTGACCCAGTTGCTACAGTATGTGAATCCCACCTCTGGCTGGGAACTTCTAAAGCATAAGATATTAGAAGTGCAATCATATACTATTCTAATTAGAAAAATGAGAGGGTGAAAGTTTAAGAAATTGTTATGGAGTTTCTGAAAGTTACAAAACAAAAGGGACATGTCTAGGAAATGAAAGATAAAAATATTCACCAAGGAGGTATAATTTATTTATTTCAAGCCAATTGCCTTGAAGTTACAATTGCGTTCAAGTTAGTTTTTGACTCCTGCAACTGCTTGGACATGTCCCTGCAGTTTTCTTGGCAAGGTTTTTCAGAAGTGGCTTGACCTTACCTCCTTCCCGGGTCTGAGAGAGAGGGACTGGCCTAAGGCAAGGTCACCCAGCTGGCTTTGTGCCTAAGGCAGGACTGGAACTCACAGTCTCCTGGTTTCTAGCCTGATGTCTTAACACTAAGCCAAACTGGATCCCAAGTAAATAGCAAATACCTGCAGTAAGAAAGTTAGAAAAGCTACATATAAAAAGAAAGTCAGGCTCACATTGGAGCAAAGCAAAACAAAACAAAAACAAAGCAGGGAGGATTGTTTAACCAGGTCAGTAATAAAAGGAAGAAGGAAAAAAAGAAGGGTGGATCTACTAGCAGGATGATATAGTAAAGTGATAGGGATTACATAAGAAGACAAAGCTCTAAAATTTGCTTTGGACTTCTCCCCAAAGGTGAACTGTGTTCAAAAGGACTGAAGCAGAGGAAAGGGTGAAACAGGGATTGAAACTAAGGTAACGATGTGTAGGGAGCACCTGATTTCCCTGAACAAGTTTAATTCTCCAGAATTAGACCAATTGTACCTGACACTCTTGAAGGAGCTTGCAGATGTCATCTGGAGGCTTTTTTTCTGGGATTTCTGAGAAAGCATGGTGGACAGGCATTTGGAGAAGGTGTATCTGGAGAACAGTACTGCGGGCTATTTCTGTTGCCTGCAATTTGGCAGTTCAAATCTCACCAGGCTCAAGATTGACTCAGCCTTCCATCCAGTGGTGGGCTCCGGCTGGTTCCAACTGGTTTGGGCAAACTGGTAATTCTGACCAGCAGCTGGCCCCGCCCACCTGCCCTGACACTATTACGTCCTATATAATTGCTGGTTTTTCGATGCCGCGTGCATGCACGCACGCTCACATTTTCAGTTCCTGGAGAACCAGTTGTTACAACCGGCAGCAGTCCACCACTGCTTCCATCCTTCTGAGATGGATAAAATGAGAAGCCAAATTGTTGGGGGCAGTATGCTGACCGCTTAGAGAGGGCTGTAAAGCACTGTGAAGTGGTATATAAGTCTAAGTGCTATTGCTATTTGCAAAAGAGCTATGAGTTCCATTGGAGGTTGAAATGGGAAGATCTGTTGTGATTGTGAATCCAGTAAGCTTCTCCTTTTGGATCATCCCACAACACAGAGATTTGTAGTGCGGGGAGCTGTCAGGAGTTGAGATAGACTGCAGCCATCTGGGATACATCCCCGCAGTAAAGCTCACAGGGAGTGAAGAACACCTGCAGGAAAATTATATCTCATTAGTATTGTGGAAAAGCTCATATTTCATATCCTGGTATCAAAACTCAGCATCTAGCAATAAAATGGGCAGATGTGGCAACGGATAAAAAAAGTACGTATTTTATTATTTTATTTATTTACAAGATTTACATGCCACCCACTCTTTTCATGGCACCTTATATAAGAGTGCAAAAAAGATATCCCCAAAAATAAGTTTAAAATGCAACAGACACAAAGCAGAAGACTAAACAGGAGAATTAAAAACAAACAAACATGGATATTACAATATGGAGCCAATCACTGGAAAAAACAGGGCTGACTGACTCAGACAAATAATTAGCTATGGACAGAAGAAAAAATGGGGCCACATTTTAAAAACCACCATTAAGTTGAATTCACATAACATTATTCAGTGCAGACAGAGATGTTGGGAGGGGGGTGTAAAACAAATGCCAAATGGTAAACTTATTCCATCTTTTCCTCAAGTTGCAATTTTAATGTAGTTTTGTAGAGTTATATCTATATTTATGAATTGCACAAAAATCTAGAGTGAAGTGAATCAGTGTAATGTGTTCGTCGTAGTTTCATCACAACATTTCTCCAAGGAATTTCGGGTGACATATATAATGTTTCCAGATATATGATCATAATAACCCTGCAAATTTGACTAGGAATTGAATTACTGAATAGGAGTTGCATAAATTCCCAATGTGAATATTGATCTGCTGGTCCAGATTATTATCTTAAACTATTCTACCATCCAGTTCTACCTGATTTACTTTTAACCAGGGAGGAGGGAAAGCTAGCGATATACATAAATCTTTTATAAGCTGAAAATGACCACAAACATCTTGTTTTATGTGTTTCAATGTGTAAAATTAGTATGTTAAGAATCTGGCTTAAATTGCCTCATAACGAAGTCTAGTGAATGTATCATAGCTTTATAATTGGCTAATGAAACAATATTTCCATAATAATTAGTACAGTAAATATTGATTCCATTATGAGTTGATGTGCAAGCTCACATTTAATAGTTAAATTCCTAGGCAACCCACATTTACAATATGCATATGAATTGGAAGGACAGTTATTTCCCATTACACATAAAACAGTTGCAGCTTATTTTAGAATCATGGAATTGTACAACCTGAAGATTTGCTGTAGAAGTCCAAAAGTAAGATTAAACAGTTACTCAAACGTCTTCAGAATGCAAATAAAACATTTTTTTTTTTCTGAGCTCGGTTCAGACTTCTATATTGAACCACTGTCCAAAGTGATTCTCTCAAGTTATATTAGATAATCAACAATCGTGCTGGTTTAAAATTCTTGGATATGCATTTAAGAAGAGGAAGCTAGAATTATATCACGATTCAAATTAGCGGCTGATTCTTCAAATAGCAATTGGAGCAAGAAAGTCATCTATTAAATTCATCAGATATACATACAACATTGCATCTGACTCAGTTTTCATTTCTGATTCTCTTACAGTAGCCATTCTGTAGAAACTTTGGCCTTTGACCTACTGGAAAATTTTCAGGTGATTTTGGTAAGATACATTGAAGTTATGACAGAACTAAACATATACATAAAAATGCATTAAAAAGGTACAAAATTGGAATTGATGTATTTATTTTTTCCCACATTGAGCGCTCAAATACCTATGCAGTGAGATTCATGAACTCCATTATATTTGAATTTTACATATATATCCCATAGGAAATGTTTCCTTTTCAAACAATATAAATATATACAAATAAACAGGAGAATATCATCATTAGGTTATTTCAATTTCTTCCCACATCATTCAGTATTATTTGAATTTGAAGTTATTTATATATATACTAATGAAAAGTGAAGATACACTATGTAGCATGTTTTGTTTCCAAACTGTTCTTTTATAGGACAAATTAAAGCAGAATTTTGGCTTTCCATAATACTTAACTTCAGTTTTAGTTAATTCAGTGTATGATATTGTAGCCTCCAGTCAGTTCTACTGATTTGGATAATTGTTACTGATAACTTGTGATGTTATAGAATACTTATTTCCTATGCAAATCATTTCACTACTTAATTAATCATGCAATACAGTGGCCTATTTTGGTTGCATCATATTTTAAAGAATGGTTTACTGCTTTTCTTTTCTTTTCTTTTTTTATTTTGGGAACTTCAGCTGAACTTTCTATTGAAAACTGGCTACTTTCTTTCTTTAAAATATAGTATATTGGAAGACAGTGTTATGCAATGGTGAAATCTAAAATTTGTTACTACCGGTTCTGTGGGCATGGCTTGGTGGGGGGGGGGGTAATGTGACTGGGTGGGCGTGGCCAACTTTTTTTTTACTTTTAAAACCATTTTTGTACAACCTCTTCAGCAAAGAGGTTGTTCAAAAATGCTTTCAAAAGGCTCTGACGATCCCAACTGAGTTGCCTAATCGGCAGAGGCTTTTTTTTTCTTTTAAAAGCCTCTGCTGATAAAGCAACTCAGCTGGGATCGTCAGAGGCTTTTAAAAGCATTTTTTTTTACAACTTCTTTGGCTGAACGGGTTGTAGAAAAAATGTTTTTAAAAAATTAAAAAATAAAGCCTCTGATGATTGCGTGGCTCAGCTGGGCATGGGGGGGGCAGGGATTTTTGCTACTGGTTCTCCGAACCACCCGTCACCATCGCTACTGGATTGGGCGATCCGGTCTGAACCAGGAGCATTTCACCCCTGGTGTTATGGCCTTGGTAGTTAAAGACGTAGTTTGCGCAAGAAACCAGATAATTTTATGTGAAAAGTAATATTGACTTAAGATTCCAAGAAAATTCAAATCCTTAAACTATAAAGACTATCTGAATCTATTAGGAATTCACACTGAGTCCAATTTGATTTACTCATACCCAAGTGTGTATATATTATCATTTTATGTACCATGTATATGAGTTCTCATTTGCTTATTCAGCACTTAATAATTCATAGATGCACGTGTTAACTTGAAATATTGTGCTTAATGTATTGTGAATATGAAATTATTGTCTGTGATATGTCATTAACACGTGCAAATGATGAATTAATGATGCAGTTCTCAGGTAAATGAGTATGTAGGTATGAATTAATTTTAAAACTGAATAACTTAGCTGGAATATTAAAAACAATGGAAAAATATGATAACCCACAAGTTCTGGAAGGCATGGCCCAAACTAAAGTGCTGTCTACTCATTTTTTAATTGGCAGGAAAAAAAATATGCAATCATAAAATTAGTTGCTGAATCTTGTCCTGCATCTATTGCTTCTCCTTTGGTTTGCCATCAAATAGTGAGATCCCATGTATGTCCATGGCCTGTGTTAACTAATTTGCTAAATCTTCTAATTTGGCTGTCCTTCCACTTTCCAAATATCAGCAGTAAGTAATCAACCATCTGCCAATGAGAAGTGTGATTCAGGGAAGACTTAAGGAGGGATGAGTTTTGACATGTGGTTGACCCAGCTCTCTTGCTTTACTCTCTATATCAAAGCAGGACAATCAACTTGTCAAAACATGACAAGTCCACAGGCCCACTGAACAGATTTTCAGTCATCTTCTTTTAAGTATGAACTTAGTGCTCTCTCAAATCTCCACACATTGTGCTAAACTTTGTCAGATTTAATAGGCTCCACCACTGAGCTCAAGTTTCATAGGCTGGGGAAGCTACTAGTTACTGAAATAACTTGTTTTTAACCATACTCACCTTTCCGCCTCACCTTTGGATATCCCTAAACAGACCTTTCATCTGTGGAACTTCTTTCCATCAAAAAGAGTAGCAGCAGAGGAATGTGCTGGGGCCCATGGGAAGTGGAGTTGCTACATCAGTCCAAACTTGATAAAAGCTGCTGGGCCATTTCTGTGCCATAAGTCCCAGGAATGGGCCATCTGCAAAATATTTTGTGAAACGTATGAGACTTTACACACCTTGGAACCCAAGAAAAGTACTACTCTAATTCCAGGAGAGCTAAAAATGATTTAAACCTCTCACTCACGGGTTGATGACAAAATGAAGGGGAAGCTATAAAGTCACAAATGAACAACAAGATTGTCAAGTTGTATTTGTACTGTGATTATATGCAAGTGGGAACAGAGACTACCTAATGCATTTTCAGCACTGACAATAGTCAACACAAAGGGAAAGAAAGGCTGAAATGTCTGGGTTTTAATGAATGAATGAATGAAAATTATTCCTTTGTTCAATTTATATGACTACTCATCTTAATAAGTGACTCTGGCAGCAAATAATTGTAATAAATTAAAAACAAATAATACAAAAATTAAAATACATTGCAGCCAAGGAGGATGTCACAGTCAGTGGTTGTTATTACCACCAAAAGATGGATTCACACATTCAAGGCTACAGGCCTAGGCCCAGAACCAAGTGACAGAACTGACAGAGTACAAGGCAAATATGTGAACTATTGCCTTGTGGACCTTTATGACAAGTATAGCACAGGATGCTGCTCTAGAAGGCAAAGTTAAGAGAGCAAGGAAGTTCAAGGTAAAATAAAACAAAGAAAAGCTCTTTGTTCATAGATTGTACAATTCTTAAAATAATTTATGCTAGTATGTAGAAGAAGGCAACAGATGGGGAAAAAAGAGGTTCTCTGCCCACTTCAAAGAAGTACAAAAAAGAGAGGGTAATTGCAGAGGATCAATCAGAATAGCAATAGCAATAGCAATAGCACTTAGTCTTATATACTGCTCCACAGTGCTTTACAGCCCTCTCTAAGCAGTTTACAGAGTCAGCATATGGCCCCCAACAATTTGGCTCCTCATTTTACCAACCTCAGAAGGACAGAAGGCTGAGTCAACCTTGAACCAGTGAGATTCGAACTGCCAAATTGCAGGCAGCTGGCAGTCAGCAGATGTGGTCTGCAGTACTGCATTCTAACCCCTGCACCCCTTCCTTCCTTCCTTCCTTCCTTCCTTCCTTCCTTCCTTCCTTCCTTCCTTCCTTCCTCCCTCCCTCCCTCCCTCCCTCCCTCCCTGCTTCCTTCTTTCCTCCCTCCATCCTTCCTCCCTCCCTATCCTCCTTCCTTTCATTCTTCTTCCACCTCCCTCCATTCTTTCCTTGTGTACAGAGGGGTGGGTGGTAGAAGTGTTATAATATGGATATTTTTATACTCTGCCTTTCTACCCATATGACATTCAATAAAACTAATAATAAAACCTCATAAAAACAGTTAAATCTATAAACATTACAAGATTATATTGAAAACAGAAAAATGCTGATTGAAGAGGAAGAATGAGACCTAAGTTAATGCCATTCCCAAGGGAGTGGCTTTTGTAAATTTAGGAGCAATATAAGATAGTTACAAGCATCCAGAAAGATATTATTATCATCCTTCTACATCTCTTAGCCATCTTTCAAGACAGTTTTTTTCCTCAAGTGAAAAAAAAAAACAAAACCACGCTAACAAACACAACCGTTCACTTTTTACAGAGTCGGAACCTTTAATAGTTGTTGAGATTAATGGAGTAAAAGTTTGGGATCATTTACAAAAATAGCTTGGATTAATTAAAACAGTAGGGTATTTTTATTGCTTTGAAAATCTCAGGTGGTGAACATATATCGCAGACTCATAAATAACTGTCTTTGAGCTGGGCTCTTTATTTAAGAATCCATAGGACACAGTGAGGAACAGAAGCAGGCCTTTTTGGGGCATTTCAATGCATATTCATAAAATATTCCACATATTATATAATGAACTGTTGCCTCTTCATGGATGCCATGAATGTGTTTAAACCCCCTTCATCTTGCTAAGCAGTCACAGCCATCAACAAAGAAATGGTTGTTAGTCAGCCTTCAGACTGAGCATGTAAAATACAGTGATTTAATACACATCTAAACGAATGGTGGGGGAGAAATAGAAGAACAAACTCCAGTATTTTCCATAATTTAATAAAATAGGAAGAAGAAAAACATGCAATACAATTTAAGAATTCAGGAGAGATATACTTACAGGCTGTAAGTATATTTGGTGTAATACAGGTACTCCTCAACTTAGCAACCACAATTTAGCCCAAAATTTCTGTTGCCAAGTTACAGTTGGTAAAGTTGGCATTTGTATGGGGATATCACTGTAAACATGCCACCATTTGGGTATCATTATTATTTGTGGGGTCTTTGATGCTCTTTGAGTGGTTTTCATTACCAAACTAGGTAACAACAGAGCACTGATAAGAAGCATGGTGGCTCATGTGATTAAGAGTCTGGGTTGGAGGGTAGCAAGACCCGAGTGCTGCCATGGATGGGGTGAGCTCCCATCCTTTGCTGCAGTTCCTGCTGGGAACATGAATGGGACCCCCTGAGCATCCCCTGGACAACTGTGATGTTCCTGGCTAATCCTTTCAACCTGGAAGTATCTCAATGCTTCCAACCCAAGTGTGATGTGAGAGTCCTGATGATGTTACCTAGTTTTCTTGAAATGTCTTCTTGAAGACATTTCAAGAAAACCACCAAGCTCAGAGAGCACCAAAGACTCCACAGTTCAATCCTGAGCTTCAAATATTCTCTTCTATCAGTACCACAGTTTGCTATGGATCAGTGGTGCTCCTGGTTCTGTCCGGATTTATAGAACTGGTAGTAAAAATGGCAGGAGGCTCCGCCCAGCTGCCACAACATCATCATGGGTAATCTGTGCATGCGCAGAAGCAAGCATGCACACGCTCCTGCTGCGAACTGGTAGTAAAGGTAAGTAGAAGCCACCCCTGCTGTGGATGCTGTTAGTTGCCCTGGAGAACAACTCCCCACATCCCTGACATTGGCCATTCTAGTTAAGAACGCCAATAATTGTACTTCACAAAAATCTAGAATTCCTATTTATGAGAGAATAAATGACATGGTCCTGCATGGTTATTCAGTAAGATGATGGCAGATGTAGTATTCTAAGATATTAAGTATCGCAAGCACATTTTGTGCATAAAAGCACGTTTTGTGCCAATCCACACTTTCTGACAAAGTGTAAGATTCTGACATAATCTGGATCTATTGTTTATTTCATAACCAAACTTCTCATACCCTTGAAATTAATATTTCATATTTGAGAAAAGCACAAATTAGCATCTTGTCTTGGGTAGCAAACAATAGAATCTCTGCAGAGAAAATATTTTTTTTTTTACATTTGTTGTGAAGCTGTAAATGTAAGCATTGTGAAAGTTTCTTTTAAGTGAAAATAGTGTTCAGATTCAGTGTGGATCAGCATCAGTAGATTCTTTGGACAAGTATCCTGTTAACATTGTTTACTATAAATGAAGCGATCTGTTTCTTCCCCCTTCTATTAATTTATAAATGAGGGTTTAGAATTCTGTATTGCAAATCTCGGAGGAAAAAGAAATCTAGTTTAGACAACTTTAGGAGAAAAAAGCTTAGTTTACTAGAACAGTGGTTTAAGTCAGCATTCCATAATGTAAATGCACACTCCATTAATTTCACTTAGGCTGATGTTTTGTGTGTGTGTGTGTGTGTGTGTGTGTGTTTGTATAAAACTGAGTGTAGAATTTCATTCTCTTATTTACAGGTAGTCCTCAGTTTATGAATTTTCATTTAAAAAGCATTTGAAGTTACGATGGCCTCAGAAAAAAATTACAATCTGTACTCACATTTGCAACAACACCCCTGCGTCCAACCTCCACATGATTACAATGCTGAGGCTTGGCAACCGGCTTACAGGCACAATGATTTATGACAGAAATTCTGCTTCCATTTCTGGACGTAAGTTGGAGACTACCTGTAGTTCAGATCATTGCTGGAGTAATCCCAGAGATGAAGGAGAGCAACACTGTAAGTACTGCTGTTGGGAGTCCAGGATTCCATTCTGGAGGACGGGTATGACACAATTTGAAACGTTGAAATAATACACCATCAAAGCACAGGCTTTAAGGCCACTAATTCCAATATTTAAGGACCTCCTAGTCATACCATCACTTTCTAAATGGTCAGTTGCTCCTATAAAAGCAGTTCAAAAGCATTGATCTATCCCATCCTGCCTGCAGAAAAACAAATCACCATTTACATTTTTTTCCTCAATTGTGTCTGATTCTCAGAAATCTCCTGGAAAAAGTCCCTACAGTTTTCTCAGCAAGGTTTTTCAGAAATGGTTTGAGAGAGAGAGAGTGTGTGTGACTGGCCCAAGTTCAACTATCTGGCTTCATGTCTAAGGCAGGATTAGAACTCATGGACTCTCTCTCTCAATTTTTAGCCTGATGCCTTAACCACTGTACCAAACTTGTTCATAGAGAGACAGACAAACAGACAGACAGACAGACAGACAGACAGATAATATATGTAGAGAGACATATAGAGGGAGATAGAGATATAGAGGATAGACAGATAGATAGATAGATAGATAGATAGATAGATAGATAGATAGATAATAGATGGATGGATGGATGGATGATAGATAGATAGATAGATAGATAGATAGATAGATAGATAGATAGAGATAGATAGATAGATAGATAGATAGATAGATAGATAGATAGATAGATAGATAGATATAGATAGATGGATGGATGAGTGATAGCTAGATAGCTAGATAGCTAGAGATAGATAGAGATAGATAGAGAGATAGAGAGATAAATAGATGGATGGCTGATAGAAAGATAGATAGATAGATAGATATATAGATAGATAGATAGATAGATAGATAGATAGAGTGGTGGTATTCAGATGGTTTTATCTGGTTCAGGCGAACCGATAGCAGAGGCTGTGGGAGGCCCACCCACCTGGACATCATCACATTCTATTTATCCATGTTTTTGATGCTCTGAGCATGCGCGGAAGGCCCTGAGCATGTTTGGAGGTGGTTTGTGCTCACATTTGCGAACCGGTAGCGGTAAGTGAATACCACCCCTGGTTAGATAGATAGATAGATAGATAGATAGATAGATAGATAAGATGTAAGCTATGGCTTACCAATAAAAATTTGGTGTGGTGGTTGATATATCAGGCTACAAACTGGGAGACTTTGAGTTCTAGTCCCATCAAGTCAGCTGGGTGACTTTGGGTCAGTCAAACCCTCTCAGCCCTAGGAAGGAGAAGGCAAGATCAAACCACTTCTGAAGTCTTGCCGAGAAAAATGCAGCCACTTGTCCAGGGAGTTACCAGGAATTAACACTGACTTGAAGGAACAAAAAATAAAATAAAAAAGCAGAGATGGGCAATATGTTGGGAGATGGGCTTTAAGATATAACACAAGAAGAGAGCATGAAGAGTGGGCCTCATGCATGTGGATGGAATCTCATTTTTTGGGGGGTGGGGTGGGAGGGGGGAGACATCCTGGTGGTAGATTTTTCTTTTCTATTTTATATTTCTACTGCATATAGTTTCACATTCTTCCCTCTCCAATATGATGTCAAACAAAAATTCAGAGATATTCCAAGGGCCATAAAAGGTCTCTGGATTGCAGATTTTCCATCCAAAAGTTACTTTAAAAGAAAAAGAAAAACCCAATTCACTCATCTAGGCATTGTAAATAAAGGTCTGTAATTCAAAATAAAAAATATTGTTCCTTAATACACACTGGCTTAGAAAATAGACAAAAATCTGGGTGACTTCTAAATGGCAATGAATTGATACAGAAAATTCTACTTCAGTTCTCTTCTGGATGATGTGGGGTTGGTAGGAGGGGTGGGCGCAGCTATCTTACATCTGCTAGAAATACATGAATCAATTTTTAACTACTGGCCTGCTGTGCTGTAAATCAAGCTGCCCCAGAGGTGAAAAATAAAGAAAGTGGTTTAACAACCAGAAAAGAAGGTGCATCATTATGAAAAAGAGGGCAATTGGGTATGATTATTCTTCCCAGCTATTTTTCTTTAGAAATCCTTGTCATTTCTAACGGCTTTCCAGCTCCTTGCTGAGATAAACTGTATTTTACAATTTTGTGTCCACCCCAGGAATAAAAATGCAAATAGTTGTAGTGCTATCAAAAGACATGAAATGATTCATCTGTTAGGCCTGAAGACGATCCTATTATAAATATATTAAGAATGATATAGAGATTAATGCTTCAGCCCTTTGATCATCTACCTGAGGCTACATCCCATTTAATTCAATGTGATTTCTTTTGAAGCATCCTGTAAGGAAATTATTCCATTGTGTTTAGCAAGACAATAGATAGGGGAGGAAGGAATTCAAGGCTGTATGGCAGTCCACTCAATTTCTGAGGTACTAATAACGCTGGCGATTTTTTTCCCCCACAAGCAATTACTGTGCTGTGTTCATATGTGAATGAACAAGTACAAGTACAATATTCTCTGTGTTTATACTATGCTGAAGTACCGTGTACCAGATGCCCAGCAGTTGTGTGAGAAATAAAATGGAACAGAAACATAACATTGGCTTCTTCATTTGTGTTTTAAGCAACAGCATATGCCACAATCTCCAAGAATAGTACCGCGGTTATGATAGAAGAGCAATATCTTTCTGATCAAATGTGAACTCTGCATCTGTTCAGGTTTTAAAGGGAAGCTTGTGTGTTTATTCTCTTTTGTGCAGGTGCTTATTTGAAAAGAAAAAGAAAAAGAAAAAGCAAACATCCCCAAGAAAAAAATAACCCTGGAAGATAAGCCAAACATTTCTTCACTGCAAACATTTCTTCATTACTTTCTCCTTCCAAAATCAAAGATGAATGTGATGATTATTATTTTTTTTGACAACATAGTTCTACAGGTTTGAAGGCCCTCTCACTGCTAAGAAACATAAGAGTGTCACATTAGAACACAATATAGCAAGACACAAATTTGAATTGGGACATAAGAAAAGTCCCCTAAATGTTAAATTGAAAACTCTTCCCTATTCTTTTTGACCAAGTACAATGATCAACAATAGAAAGACAAAAAAACTCCTATCAAAGGCAATATTCCCATTAGTCCTCAGGATGGTGCAGCTAAATATACACTCCATAGGCTAAATATACATTTGTGGAATCAAGTGTTGGCTTGCACAGATGCTTTATCAAGAGAAAGGTGTTTTTTTCTCTCTCTCTCCTTTAGGATCTCTCTGGATTAATCAGACAAGAAATGGGCCAAAGAAAGAAGTGAAGCATTGTGATGGAATTGGTGCTGGATAAGAATCAAAGAAAGCCTAGATCAAGTGAATCTAGATCATTATTTTTTTCCAAATCACTGTGCAGCAATTAAGGAAATGCAATGTATTTATGACAGTTGAAATATACCACATCGGAAAGATGCTGTGCTAGGGAAGACTAGCCTAAAGTATATCTTGCCTAATGAACTACAATGCTTTAGAAATACATGCTGGAAGGATTCATTATTCCTTGTAACCTTATTTTATTTTTAATATGATGTAATGTTTGCTCTGGGTTAGTAAGCCTCATGCTAAGGGTTTTTTTTTTTTAATGAGAGAAGCACAGAGCAGAAAAACCAAGAATATACTTCATTATTTGTTGCACATACTCACTAAAACGCATGCATGTATGTATGTATTGATGTGTTTTAAAAGTCCATCTCACTCCAGAAGACTCCAGGCAACTTCTAATGTTAAAAGCAGAGAATGATTAATTAATTAATTAAAAGCATAGATCATACGATGTCCAGGAGAAAACAAGTACTTAATCAGGAAAAAAAAATCTACAAGGCTCAGCATCTATCCTAAGTCAAGGCTGGGGGAAACAACATGTCTTTGGAGTTTTTTAAAAACATCATTGGGGTGGGAATCAGATGAATGTCTTGGAAACACTGAAACAGAGAAGCCAGGCTTCCTATGTCACAATAGAGGTCCTTGTTTGATCAAAGGGACCTGGAGTACACCCACTTTGCCTAATCTTATAGGAGATAAATAATCAGAGATAGGTAGATCATCTTTTTTTAACCACCCCATAATCCCTTGTGGGGTGGAGTCTGGGCAAATGAATGGAGCCGAGTGTTTACTGGCCAGATGCCCTTCCTGTCACCAATGTGGAGTTTTGTTCAGCAGATATATTCTCATTGTGCCCAGAGAGAGAAATATCTGCCTCTACCTAGGATCAAACTCACAGCCTTCTGATTGTGCGGCGAGAGCTCCACCTCTAGGCCACTGCACCACTCCTGTAGGTAGTCCCAAGATAACCAGGATTTATGCCATGAAGGTGGTAACCACCACCTTGAATTGCACCCAGAACTGTGAATCACATCTAGTTAGACAAGATAAGCTCACAAAATAATTGGTCAATTAGCAAAACCTCTGGAGCCCAAGACCAGCAGAAAGCTCCAGAAAGGCCTATACTCAGTCTGAAGCTTGGAGAGCAATAATCTAGAGCACTGACTTCCTGCAAAATGCCAAAAAAAGCTTTCTCCCAACCTAGTGGTGTCTCCGTGGGTCCAGTTTCTTCCCACTCTATTTCTGGACCCTGGTTAAAAAAACAGCAACAATACTCTAGGGATACCTATCCCCAGTCCTAACCAAATTCCCTATCTAGTTTGGAACAGTTCTTCATAAACTGGAAATGTAAGCAGAAGAGAATGTCACTGGTACAATAATGGATTAGGGTTGTAGGAAACCAAGTTGCTCTTCTGGAGACAGAGAGGGGAGGGGGAAAGGGAGAGGGAGGGCTGAGAGAGTGGGAGAGAGAGGGGGAGGTGGAAGAGGAAGAGAGAGAGGGAGGGGGAGAGGGAAGGGAGAGTGGAGGAAAGAGAGAGAAGGAGAAAGAGAGAATTCTCAATATAAATCTATGATTGATATGTCATCAGTAGTACCAAATACATCTATCAAAGAGCTAATTCATGAGGTCTCTAATGGGCCCTTTAAGCGATGCAAACATAGGGATCCAAATGTGCCTCCAGCTGATCTGGAATTCAATCCATTCTGTCTCTGGTAATGGAGGTCTATGGGGACCTGTTAGCTAAATCCCTGAGCAAGACCAATACCTTCCCCTTGAGATTAAATATCAGAGAAGAGTTAGCTGGAGGCTTTTATTGTCTTGAATTTCCCTAGAGAGCAGCAGTTGACAGTACAAAGGAAACAAAGGAATCTAAGCTCCTGCTCTACTTCGTGTGGTGAAATCTTTCTAACCCACCTAGACTTCTAGACATATTAAATAAGTAGACAGGTGGAATTAATTTAGATGTACTCAAGTCAACTCTTATCCTGTTTCCTTCAAAACTGGACTTCTGAGATGTAATCATCCACCTATGCTCCCTAGTGCCCACCTGCCCACCTGTGGCACCTGCAGCCTATCTAGTGCCCACCGGGGCATATGCCCCCACACTCCCTAGTGCCTGGATGCTCTCACCCACCAGTCTTCTTGTCTGGAACTCCTGCCTCTTTCCACATCATGGTCATGTGAGGTCCTCACTTAATGATCTACACAGGGTTGGGATTTCAACGGGAACTACTGGGATTGCTGTAGGTAAGTGATGTGGTCATGTGACATTGCTTAGGGATGGAAATTCCAGTCCAATTACTACTGTAACCCCAGGACGACCTGCATGTATCCGTAACAGCCTGAAAGACTTTCATAACAGCCTGATACTTTCGGATACACACACACACACGCATATCCACACTTTCTTAAGCACATACCTTCATCAACTCTGTTCCAGAGCAAACCACTTTCATTTATGGGTATATAACCTTCCCCTTTCCTTTAATTTGACAGACACAAAACATAATTCTTTTAATTTTATTCCATTTCATCTCAACAATTTCTTATATGGAAGTCACAATCTTCCATATAACATGATCATTATTAGATTGATTTATAACACATTGATCTCTATTGCCCATCAATTAGTATTTTCATATAAATGCTTTTAAAAAAAAAAGAAAAATACAGGTTGCCTTAATCCATTCTATTTGCAGTATTTCTTGTTAATTGTATTTCCACTCAGTTTTATCAGTATGTCACACATGCCACCAAAGCCCACTTTTAACCTAAGCATTCCCACACCAGTCTATGCAAGCCAACATATTTCATCTAGATCAATGGTCCCCAACCTTTTTTTGGCCATGTCCCACCTAAGGATCTCTAAAATCCTGATGCCCCCCCCCACCATGACATATAATTCTTACTTTACTCAAAAAGTGAATTCTACTCATACGGAGGAAACCTAAAAGGCCATTAACTTGGTTTAAACAAGGTTCAAATTGCTCCCATTAAAAATCAAATTGCCCCCCTGTGGGATGTGGGCTCCACGTTGGGAACCACTGATCTAGACACTACCCTGCAAGCTAACATTCTATTGCCTATATCCAAGACTGAGGAAATACATACAATAGATGTGTGTGTGTCCTCTATTATAAGCATTTGCTCAGTGTATGTGTGTGTCCGTGTGTGTCCTCTATTGTATGTACATATGTATATGTATATGTATATGTATATGTATATGTATATGTATATGTATATGTATATGTATATGTATATGTATACCGTGTTTCCCCGAAAATAAGATCGTGTCTTATATTTTTTTGAACCTTGAAATAAGCGCTTGGCCTTATTGCCAGGCGCTCAAAAGCCCGATTGGGCTTATTATCAGGGGATGTCTTATTTTGGGGGAAACAGGGTATGTATATGTATATGTATATGTATATGTATATGTATATGTATATGTATATGTATATGTATATGTATATGTGTATGTTTTTTTTGATATGTGTATGTGTATATGTGTATGTGTATGTGTATGTGTATGTGTATGTGTATGTGTATATGTATATGTATATGTATATGTATATGTGTATGTTTTTTTGATATGTGTATGTGTATATGTGTATGTGTATGTGTATGTGTATGTGTATGTGTATGTGTATGTGTATGTGTATGTGTATGTGTATGTGTATATGTATATGTATATGTATATATCAGTGGTGGGTTGCCCCTGGTTCGCACCGGTTCTATAGAACCGGTAGTAAAATCGGTGGGAGGCTCCGCCCACTGATTCCAACGTCATCAAAATGCTTCTGCGCATGCGCAGAAGAGCGCACGCGCGGCCCCACTGTGAATCGGTAGTAAAAGTAAGTAGAACCGACCCCTAGTATATATATTGTGCACACATGAACATCTACTTCCTATTTTGGTGCTGCTAAATCTCATAAAATAAATATCACAAAATAAAACATATTTATTTCTTAGATTTATTGCCTGCTACAGTCAATTGAATCTCAACAGCTCTTCAAATGGCTTGTTCTGTGTTTACAAGGCATGATTTTTGATCTTAGTTAAAGCTGTGTTCTATTCAGACAGTCTGACTCCTGATAAAAGTCAATTAATATTATAGTACTTGGCTGAAATCCAGTACCCATTTACCTGGGAGAGAGCCCCATTAATCTCATTAAAATTTGCTTTTGCATAGTTATGTGCAGAACTGAACTTTTATTAGAGTGCAACGCATCTATGAAGTACGATTGAACATCTTTTCATCTTGACAGCTCTGAGTTTCAGCTTACTGAAATGTTGATTGAATTTGTATCAAGAAGTTAATCCTGTGTTCTTTTGGCTATTTCATTTATATATTTATTTTTGCTTTCCTTCCTTGATTGGTTGCAAACTGTCAGTGTGTGATCTGTTGCTTATTTGAGACTGATGTGATAAGCCAGATGGTTATTAATTCCATCTGTGGCCTGCTTAGGAACTTACTATTCAGTTTTGATACATGCTTTTTACAAAGAACCTTGCCACCAACTATTACAAGTTATATGAACACAAGATACTAACAAGAGCTTTTCTAATAGCTATATCTTTGATAACTACTGGCGTATTGTGTTCTTTTAACAGAAACTAAGCATTTCCTAGTTGTTTTCTTATGTTCCTGGGGATCTGCCTCAGGGGTGGGTTCTATTTACCTTTACTACCGGTTCGCAACGGGGCCATGCGTGCTCTCTTCTGCGCAAGCGCAGAAGTGTTTTCATGATGTCAGGGTCAGTGGGCGGGGCATCCTGCTGGTTTTACTATCGGTTCTATAGAACCGGTGCGAACTGGGGGCAACCCACCACTGATCTGCCTTTCTTATCAGAGACACTAGAAATACCAGGCAAACTGAACTATTTAGAAGTGTGCCCTATGTTTTGAAGTAGTTTTTACTACCAGTTCTGTGGGCATGGCTTGGTGGGCGTGGTCTGGCTTGGTGGGCGTGGCTTGGTGGGCATGGCAGGGGAAGGATACTGCAAAATCTCCATTCCCACACACTCCAGGGGAAGGATATTGCAAAATCTCCATTCCCACCCCATTCTGGGGCCAGCCAGAGGTGGTATTTGCCGGTTCTCCGAACTACTCAAAATTTCCACTACCGGTTCTCTGAACTGCTCAAAATTTCTGCTACTGGTTCTCCAGAACCTGTCAGAACTTGCTGGATTTCAACCCTGTATCACTCTCTCCAGAAGCTGAGCCTAGACAGCCAAGGGACACTTGAAAGGTTTAGTCTGCTGTAATCAAGAATCAGAACTGACGTTTGGAGAAATACCTAATGATTCTGCACATTTTTACTCAAAAGAAATTCAGTGGGATACCCTTATGGCACCCTGAAAGAATTGTTACTGTTGTTGTTATTCTTTGTACTACAATGTATTTGGCAAATACAGAGTAAGTGTGTTTGGAGTGGTAGCCCAGAGGTGAAGACATTTGCCTCCCACTCAGAAGGTTGAGAGTTCAATCCTAGGTAGTGGCAAATATTTCTCTCTTTGGCACAATGAGTAATTGTCTACTGAGAACTCTGCATAGGTGTCAGGAAAGGCATCTGGCCAGTAAATGCTCAGCTCCATTTAACCACTCCAACCCCATCTCAAAGCAAGGGATTACAGCATCATTAAAAAAATTAATTAGTTTAATAAATACATAAATCAACTCCCCAAAGAGCACACCTCTCAGAAGATGGTGGCACCTGGCCAATTCTTTTTTGACTTAGAAACAGGCCTGTCTAGTAATATTTCAGTAGGAGATCATTGAAAAATTCTAGGGCTATAAGTTTGACATTGAAGTCAGAAAGTTCCAGTGACAAACCATTTCTTTAGTGTGGCCAAGGAATCTGCATAGATGATATCTATGAAATCACCAGATTTCATCCATTCTTCTGAGGTTGGTAAAATGAGGACCAAGATTGTTGGGGACAATATACTGACTCTGTAAAACACTTAGATAGGGCTGTAAAGCACTGTGAAGTGGTATATAACTCTAAGTGCTACTGCTATTGCACCTTTACCTTAAAACCAAAAGCAAGTATCAAATACAGTTCTGGAATATCTTACTTACAGTAATTTTAGAGAAAAAAATCACAATTCTTTCAATAGATCTTCAGGCTTATTGCTTTTCATTCAGTTCAGTGTCAGCACTAATACATGGGAGACTAACAACATTTCTGCCTTATCCTAATGGGAATTGAATAGAACACCACTGTATCGTGTCTATGATGTACAGGGCACATGCTACACTAACTGTTTGGTTAGTGTAGCATGGAGCCTCCTCCAGAAATGTGCTAACTGGATTACAGTTTCTGTTCTACTTGGAATCATTGCTGTTCCTAAGTGATTTAAAAGTGTAAATAAAGTCTGAATAAGTGTGAGGTACATTCATCGAGGGAATATTGTTTTTTTATATGATGGAGAAAGATATATAGTAACTAGGATGGTGTTGAATATCCTGATATTTGATATAACCTTTAATCCTTCATGGCATGACGAAAAACCCTTGCAACGATCATGGGATTTGGACCCTGATGCTCAAAACTTGGACTAAGTTCTTGGAAATTTTTCTTCTGCCTATGTCAGATTTATTATTATTATTAATATTATACCAATTATATTATACTAATTTTACTTATTATTATCTGGATTGTCCCAAAGGTGCTTTTTCAAGAGGCAACTGGACTTTCTTTGTTTTTTCCATGAAGACATTTCACTTCTCATCCAAGAAGATTCTTCAGTTCTTCAGAAGAAGTTTCTTGGATGACAAACAAGATATCTTCAAGGAAAAAACAAAGTCCAGTTGCCTCTTGAAAAAGCACTTTTGGGACAACCGTGACTTGGATGACTGAGAATCTCCATATATATTATCTGGACTAGTCATGTAACATGAATTTATTTCCATTTTCCTCCATGCAACAATAGCATTGAGGAAAGGTGTTAATAGATAGAATAGATCATGGAAAGTGGTGAAATAAACTGGTTCAAGATACACCAATCCAGAAAATAGAACTCAGGAGATGCACTTTGATTGGGGATCTAGAGTCCCTATCCATAAACTAAGACCTTCAAAACTATTATTTTAAAATCAATGCCAAAGAACATGAAACTATCACTTGAATACCATTGGCATTGGCAAAATCATGATCAGTCAATTGCAAAAGGCAGCTTTACTTGGAACAACTTACATCCTGCGATGATACACCATAAAGAATGAAATTCTGCCTCTCCCAGATACTAGAGGAGGTAGATAAAAATGCCACATCCATTCTAAACATCTGGCTGATAATGCAACCAACCATAATAATAGATAATCCTATCTCTTCACATAGAACCCTGTACTATAGAAAAGTTTTTTCTTACTTTTTTAATAATGTGTACTCAATTTGCATATGCTAAAGAAATCCATAGTTTATTTTGAATGCCTCTGATTTTAAAAAATCACCATCTTTACATCTCATGTTATGGATTTTGCTGAAAAATATGCAGTAAAACTATGGTAGGTTTATTGATTTTTTATAAAGCAGTCAAGATATTCATTCTGATAGTAAACAACAATCCATCTGTACCAAATTAATGGAACAGTCAACTTACATTGTGTGAAAAGTAATGATTACTGTAAAACAAAAAGACAGAAGCAACTAACTAAAGAAATGCCTTTTCTGCATGTTTATACCATTGAGTAATATAAAAACAATACAAATTCTGATATGCTTAATAGAGTGTATATTATACACAATACACAAATAAATACAAAAACTACAAGTATAATAAAATACAACGCAGTGCAGCTATGGAGGGAGCTACAAAGCATTAGTATGTTTTTAAAAGACTGAAATATTTTTTTTAAAAAACCAGAGAGAGCAAATATAACTTTGCCTGGCAACAAAATGTCTATAATTTAGGCTCCAGGCAAAAGTGTCTCAGAAGGTAGCACCATTGGTGGTGCTCCAACACTGAAAAGACTCTGTCTCTAATACACAGAAGATGACTATCTTCAAAAGATGATCTTAGCGTTCAAGAATATACCTGGAGGAGACAGTACTTCATATAATCTATCTTTAATTTACTTAAGGTAAAGGTAAAGGTTCCCCTTGCACATATGTGCTAGTCCTTTCCACTCTAGGGGGCGGTGCTCATCTCCATTTCAAAGCCGAAGAGCCAGCGCTGTCCAAAGATGTCTACGTGGTCATGTGGCCGTCATGACTAAACGCCAAAGGCGCACGGTACGCTGTTACCTTCCCACCAAAGGTGGTCCTTATTTTTCTACTTGCATTTTTTACGTGCTTTTGAATTGGCAGAAGCTGGGACAAGTAATGGGAGCTCACCCCGTTACGCGGCACTAGGGATTCGAACCACTGAACTGCTGACCTTTCTGATCAACAAACTCAGCGCCTTAGCCACTGAGCCATCACATCCCTCTATGCAATTAATAATGCAAATAAAGATGTCACTATAATAATAATAAGAAAGAGCTGTGGCACTCCTCACTACATAGTCCAAGCTGTTCCACTTCTGGAAATGAAGCATTTAATTCCATGCCTCAAAGACCCTTTTGGGGAAATTTCTCCCAGAAGTGAATGGCCAAATCTCTAAAGCGATGTCCTCTCTGCTCACTTTTAATGTTAGTGTTTCCTCAACAGTACACTGCTTTGACACTGGTAAAATCTTCAAATTGTTCTATGTACAGGAACTATTTTCTCATGTTACATATCACATCCTAGCTTTTGAAGATATGTTCTTTGGGCAGGAAAAAAAAAATATAGATGAACCAGCCAGGGCCAGCTCAACACATTTTCTGCTTGAGGCAAGGTCCATTTCTCCAATTTGGTTCCATGAACGAAAGCCAACTAAATTGGAACTTAACCCTCACTTCAACACTGGCAGGAGGACAGATTTTCTAACATAATGATGAGCAGACATCGGTTTATCTGGCTCACAGCCCTGCTCTCTTGCATCAGATTATCATTGGGAGACCTACTGTATGCGTCACTTTGTTAACCCTGATTTTTCAGTGTGGGTTGCTGTGATGCTGTGGGAGTTGGACCTCAAGGTCCATATCCAGTGTTCCTTAGGCAAGACTTTACAAAATGGACTCTCTCTTCAAGCATATAGTTAGAGATTTATTTGTGATACTTAGAAATTTAGAAAATAGAATGATAGGGCTCCGAGATCTTCTAGTCCAATATTCTGCTGAAGATGGGAGACTTTATACCAACCCGGTCCAGTCTATTTTTGAAAATATCCAGTAACGGGGCACCCACGGCTCTGAAAGGCAAGCTGTTCCTTTGATTAATTGTTCTCACTGTCAGAAAATTTCTCTTTATTTTTTTCTCTTTACTTCTAGGTTGGATCTACTTCTTGTCCTGCCCTCTAATGCTTTGGAGAATAATTTAATCCCCTTTTCTCTGACAGCTCCTCAAGTAGTAGAAGACAGTTATGTTTCCTCAATCCTTCTTTTTAATAGGCTAGATATACCTAGCTCCCTCAACCATTCATCATATGATTTAGCCTCTAGACCCGTTATCATCTTTGTTGCTCTTCCTGCACACTTTCTAGGGTCTCAGCAATTTTTTTTTTTGTAACATGGTGACCAGAACTGTATGCAGTATAAGCAGTATACTGATATAAGCAGTATAATCACTTCTCGTAATCTTGATGCTATCACTCTGTTGGTGCAGCCCAGAACTGGCCTTTTTGGCAGCTTCAGTACATTGCTACTTCATACTCCTACTCGAGGTAGGTAAAATGAAGACCCGGATTGTGGGGGCAATAAGCTGACTTTGTATAAAAAAGAACACCACTTGGGGGGGGGGGCAAAAGCCCTACTAAGCAGGTATATACAAAAGTATGAAGGCTATTGCTTAACGCATTGTAAGCCGCCCTGAGTCTCCGGAGAAGGGCGGCATATAAATCGAACCAATAAATAAATAAATAAATAAATAAATAAATAAATAAATAAATACTCAATTGGTGGTCCACCAGGACATTTTACAGTTACTACTGGTGAGCCAGGTATCACCTATTCCATACCTGTGCATTTGGTTTTTTCCTGCCTAAATGCAGGACTTTACTTTTCTCACCACTGGACTGCACCTTATTGGATACCAAATTAATATTTGTATTTAGGCTCAAGTCACTCTTTTGCTATTCCACTTTTCAGCATGCGGTTCTTCATTCTGCACAGTTTCATCAAGAATAATAATTTTAGTTTCAGTGTCAGATCTATTTAGCAGCTTATTAATTACCTTTCCTATTCATCTCTTCCAGATGAGATTACTGACTTCTTCCAAGCAAACATTTTAGCATCTTCTAACAGGGGGGGGGGGAATGCAACAAAGAAGGGTCAGATCTGCTATACAGAATTTTATTTTTTCTTGCATGTGCCTCAGGTAGGTACAAAATAAACAACCACAGTCATCTGTAAAATTGCTTCCTGCAACTTTCTCTAACCGCTAGTTGGGCTGTAATATACTTAGAAGGTTGCTCTTCTAATTTGAACTGTGTGAGCTTTGGCTGGAGGCTACTTCTGTGTCCCAGTGATAAAAGAAGACATAAAACAACCCCCTGCCTGATCCTTTTCCCTGGCTGTCAGTGAATCATGTTTAATAGCAACTCCATTGCAGTTTGGGCCAATTTGCTTGCAATGGCATCCTTTTTCCATGGGCTTACTGCTCAGCAGGCCCTGAAGCAATCTATGAATAACTTCCCAACAGATGCTGTTTATGAATTGAAGCAAATGGCTTCCCTGTTTCTCTTTTTCTCACTTCAATAATTTTCAGTTACATTACAGTGAATATTTATAGTCCTATAGCAGTGCATAAAAATGGGGAACAAGCAGGCCTCTGCATTGTTTCATACGTGAGAGTGGTTCTAATGGGCTTTTGGCTCACTGGTTTTAATAATGTTCTATTGATGGACTGAAAGGCAGATGCAAATTGAGATCCGTTGTTTTCATTCACTGTTTTACCAGAGAAGGCACTGAGGGAAGGCTATATTAGCGGCATCTGTAGTTGGCCGTATCTTTTGGAAATAATGCCCCACTATAAAAATACATAATACCTTTCTCTCCTTTTTTCATGTAATCTCAAACATTTTGTTAAAAAAGGTTCTAATGCCAACAAGGTCACTATTCACTGGTTTGATTGTCTTTACAATATAAACAGATGTGCCAATATGACATCTCTAATAAAATGGAACTGTGAGGGAATGTCTGCCTAAGAGTCTTACTTGGTTGAGGGTATTACTCGGAAGCCTGACAGTAGCTATTTAGCTAATGTAACATATTCCTAGATATAATTACAAAAAAAAAAAAAAGTCGAAATGAAAGAAGTTCTTCCTGATTTGTGGGTTTGATGGCTTTTCTTTGGCAGTACAACCCAGAAATGTATTTCCATGTTGAAATGGCTGATCCAGAATCCTGTTTACAATTCTATAGCATTGCTCTGTAAGATATTCTGTCAGGAGAAGTATCCAGATTTACAACTCAACATGTTTATGGAATCTTATTTCAAGGAAACTATTCTCAGTGTTCCTCAATTCAATTTCAAACGCCTGATTCTGTTGCTAGTACATTACTCCCAGGATGAACAGGTAAACAAGAATATTAATGGGTTTTACACACACACACACACACACACACACATACACACACACACACACTGTGTGTAGGATGAATATATTTTTATGTATGCCACATGTTAAAATGTAAGTTGTTCATCAGTTCATCCCAGTCTCAGTTGCTATATTTCAGACAAGATATGTGCAACTAAACCCAATGGGCTCTACATTTGTACATTAATGATATCTATACATTTCTAAAGCACTCCGTTCTGAGGCCTACATCTACCTGCGATAAAAAGTCTTTATGTATTTAAAAAAAGAAAGCAAGGATTAATAAAATTACTCAATTACTATAATTATGTCCAGGCTCATTGTACCTTTCTGCAACACAATGGGAGATCACCATTAACTATGCTAAATAATATATTCCGTGCCCACATGAATGCAGCTTTGCAAAGTTTCATCCAGTTTTGCTTTTTGTGTTGCCAGTTCCTTGTTTGATCTGGTAATTTGGGAAATATACAATGAAATAGTAGACATGGTGCCAGAGCAGTGGGACACAATTCCAGGAAGGAGAGGTCACTCGACAAAAAAAAAATTGAAGGAAAAGCAGGACTGCAATAAAAGAAACTTCAAACACTGAGGAAAAAGTGCTTTAAAAGGATCAGAAAATGCTAGAAACAAACAACAGAGAAGTATTTACACTCGAGCTATGGGGGGCAATGGAAGGGATGATAGACGAAAGAAAAATGATATAATAGAAATGACTGCCATATTCTGGACACTGAGCAAAACTGCTTTAATAAAAAGATCTGAGGGAACTAGAGTGGAAAACAGTGTGGCAGCTGTTTTTGACTAAAAGGAGTTCTTTAAAAAAGAATCCACAATAAGAAATTAAATTCCAAATCAGCCAAGTATTGAATATTTAATATTTTAAGAGAAAAGAAGTGCAGAGAGGATTGTAGATAAAAAAAAAATTCAGATAGAACTGAGGAAAAAAAGAGGTACAACATCAGTATGAAAACAATATGGTGATTTAAATTCAATTCTTCAATTACATTGGAGAGCCTTGGTACTACAGTGGTTTAAAGCACCCTGTTATTAACACAGCTGCCTGCAATTTACTGCTGGTTCGAATCTCTCCAAGGCTCAAGGTTGACTCAGCCTTCCATCCTTTCTAAGGTAGGTTAAATGAGGACCCAGTTTGTGGGGGCAATAAGCTGACTTTGTATAAATATACAAAAGTATGAAGGCTATTGCTTAATGCACTGTAAGCCGCCCTGAGTCTCCGGAGAAGGGCGGCATATAAATCAAATTAAAAATAAAAATAAAAATAAAAAATACATGTGGGAAAAATCCCTGCACCTTTTCTAACTGAGAACCATGTTGACTGAATAGATAAATAAATAAATAGAGTCTGTATTTGTTGGCAGCCAAAATTTTTGAGGCAGCATAGATTCAAGTCCCTCCATTCCTTTTTTAGATTTTTAATAGGAGGACCAAAAATATATATGTAAGGCTAGAAAAGTCAGGAATCAAACAGCCTACAGTGAAAAGTTGAGATTTAGGATGGAAAGCTTCCTCTCACAGAAATCTCTGAGTCTTAAAAAAAAAAGTAGGGTAAGAGGAAACATGAGGACAGTCAGATCACAAGGAATATGAGTCATGGTGGCTTAGTGGTTAGAGTGCAGTACTGCAGACTACTTTTTTTTTTTTATTAAAGAGTTTTACAGAAAAAAAACAGAAATTTTTTTACAAGTATTTCCCCTCCCCCTCCCTTCCTTACCCCCTCCCTTCCTTACCCCCCCCACACCTCCCGAACTTCCCAGAACAAAATACAGGGTATAACAATTAACAATCATATGCTAAACTAAGCTAATAAACTAAGGATTCCTATCCCCCCCTTCACATTTTAACTCCCCTTTTACTAACTAAACATAAATACTCTTAATTTTTCTATTCATTCATAAACTATTTGATACTTTTTAGTCTGATATTTGTTTTGAATATAATCAATCCATCTTCTCCATTCCAATATATATCTTTCTTGTGAGTGATCTTTCAAATATGCTGAAATCTTCGCCATTTCTGCCAGATTCGCTACTTTTAATGTCCATTCTTCAATAATAGGCAAATCTTCCTTCTTCCAATATTGCGCCACCAAAAGTCTAGCTGCAGTTGTTAGGTATCTTATAATTTAACTTATATTGATACTTTTTCCAAACTCGTAAAAAGGCATTCCTTAATATATGGCTTTTAAAGGTCTTATCCACCTTTTTATCATATAATAAATAAGCATGCCAGCCATATAACAAATCATATCCTTCAATGTTCAATATTCTTTCTTCTGTTGAGTTAATCCAATCACTAATTATTGTTAGGACAGCTGCTTCATAGTATAATCTTAAATTAGGCATTTTAAGACCTCCCCTTTCACATATATCTTGCATTATTTTTAACTTTATTCTCTGTCTTTTCCCTGCCCAAACAAAATTATTAATACCCTTCTGCCATTCCCTCAGATTTTCATCTTTCTTGAGTATTGGTATCATTTGGAACAAAAATAGAAACCTAGGTAGAACATTCATTTTTATTGCTGTTATTCTTCCCAACAGAGACAATTGTAGTTTTCCCCAATTCTCCATCTCTTTCTGTATTTTTTGCCATAACATTTCATAATTATTTTTATATAATTTTACATTTGAGGCTGTGATATATACCCCTAGATATTTAACCTTTTTTACTATTTCAAATCCTGTTAGTCTTTCTAGTTCTTCTTTTTGCTTTGCCATCATGTTTTTAGTTATCATCTTTGTTTTTTGTTTATTTATTTTAAATCCAGACATTTGTCCATATTGGCTAATTATATCCATTAAATCTGTAGCTGATTGTACTGGTTGAGTTAAAGTAACAACCAAGTCATCTGCAAATGCTCTTAATCTATAATCATGATGTCTAATTTTAATTCCCTTTATTTTATTTGACCCTCGTATTTTATTCAATAAAGGTTCCGAAGTTAAAATAAACAATAACGGTGATAAAGGGCATCCCTGTCTTGTTCCTTTTTCAATTTTAAAAGTTTCTGTTAAACCACCATTAATTATTATTTGTGCTGTTTGTCTCTGATATATTGCTCTAATAGATTGTGTAAAGTATTCTCCAAACTGCATCTTTTCTATTATTTTCAATAAAAATTGCCAATTCAATCGATCAAATGCCTTCTCCGCAACCAAAAAGATAAGTGCTGCAGGGACTTGGTTGTTCCTTTCCAAATATTCCAATAAATTTACAATTTGTCTTACATTACCTTTCATTTGTCTCCCGCTTATAAATCCAGATTGGTCATTATGAATCATTTGTTGCATGATTACCATTAACCTATTTGCTAATATTTTAGCAAAAATCTTGTAATCAGTATTTAAAAGCCATATTGGCCTATAATTCTTAGGTTGACTACGGTCTTGATCCTCCTTTGGAATCAATGAAATAAAAGCTGTTCTCCATGAAGGGGGTACATCTCCTCCGGCTTGAATCTTGCAAAATACTTAAGGTAAAACCTTAAGCAGTTCTACCATTTCTAACTGAAATTTTTATAATAAACAGCTGTCAGTCCATTTGTGCCTGGAGCTTTACCCCCCTTTAACTGTTTAATTGCTAAGATAATTTCTTCCGAAGTTATTGGTTGGTTCAGTCCTTCCCTTTTCTCTGGTGTAATTACAGGGATATTCTCCTCCTGTAAATATCTGTCTATATCTTTTCCTTGAATTGTATCACTAGCATATAACTTTGTATTTTGTTAATACACCTCTTTACCTTTGTATTCTATTTTTTCTATAGTACGTAGCTTTTGTTTTTTCCTTAAGAAGTAGGCTAATCATCTACCTGGTTTATTTGCATTACAAAAAGTGTTACGTTTAGCATATTGTAAGTTAGTTGCCACTTGGTCTGCCATCAACATATTAAACTGCCCTCACAACAAATTTATTGTTTCCTTTATTTTCTTATCTGTTGGATTTAATATAAGTGCCTGCTCTTTCTTTTTTATTTCCTCTTCTAAATCCCTCCGTTTCTTTTCTTGTCTACTTTATTATTCAAATATATTAAGGTTCCTCTCATATATGCTTTACTTGCATCCCAAACCATTTCCATAGGCATATTCATAGGGAAAAATTCTTTCATCTGTTTTTTACATTCTTTCACATTTTCCTCATATCTAAACAAATTTTCATTTAGCCTTCTAGCTCCCTTTTCCTGCTCTAATTCCATCCACACCAGACTATGATCAGATAAAATTCTTGAACATATCTTCGTCTTCTTTACCCTAGAAAATAAATCATTAGTAATTAATATAAAATCAATCCTAGAAAAGGATTGATGTCTATCAGAAAAAAAAGTAAAATCCTTTTCTTCAACATTTTGTTCTCGCCAGATATCTCTCAACTCCATATCATCCATTATATCAAAAAAAAAAAAAAAGATTTAGGCAATCTTGCACGATTTTGGATATTTTGAAATAATCCTTTTTTGTCCTTTTGGGTATCCAATACTCCATTCCAATCACCCATTAATATACATGATTTATAATCCCATTGTATTATTTTGGTATGCAAAAGCTTATAAAATTTTTCTTGCTGTTGGTTAGGAGCATATACTCGAATTAAAAGTGTTTTCTTCCCTTCTATTAGGAATTCAATTGCAATATATCTTCCTTGAGCATCTGCTTTAATTAATTTAGCTGTTAAATCTGTCCTTAGGTATATAACTATACCATTTTTCTTCTCTGGTTCTCTGCAACAAAATGTGTCCCCAATCTTGAATTTATCAAGTATTTTTGATCTGTCACTCTAATATGTGTTTCTTGTAGACAAATTACATCATTTTTAAACTGTTTCAAATAATGAAATATTTTCTTTCTCTTTTGTGGTGAATTCAAACCATTGACATTCCAGGTCAAAAATTTAGTTACCATTCTTGGCACCTTGAAGCTTTACGAGCGCCAGCTGAAGATCCTCCTTCACCTGTCTCTTCGGCCTTGCTCCTCCCACTGCTTCTGTTTTTGTAGCTTCTTGAGCTTAGATTTGGGATTGCTGTAACTTTAAATCTTGTTCTTTTCGCTTTGCTGCAGCGCGAGTCTGCCTTTGATCTTTTGGTTCTTCTCTTTTTTCTACTACTTCCAAAGGTTGATCAGTACCAAAAAATTGCAATAAATCTTCTTCAATAAGCGAGGTCTCTCCTGCAGCTTATGGCTGTTTACTTTCCTTCTGTCCCTGTATCGCCAGCTCTTCTTTTCTTCTCCTCATTTCCTGATGCAGACTACTTCTGCCAACTGCCAGTTGACTGCAGTTTGGCAGTTTGATTGTCACTGGCTCAAGGTTGACTCAGCCTTCCATCCTTCCAAGGTGGGTAAAATGAGGAGCCAGATTGTTGGGGGAAATTATGCTGACTCTGTAAACCACTTAGAGAGGGCTGTAAAGCATTGTGAAGCGGTATATAAGTCTAAGTGCTATTGCTATTGCTAATAATGTGTGGATTTGAAAGTAAGATACGAACCAATGGGTTAACACTGCATGATGAGAGATTCAAGCTTAAACTAAGGAGGACTATCCTGACTGTTAGAGTTATTAAGAAGAAGATCCTGCCTCCTGAAATTGTGGGTGCTCCTTCATTAGATATTTTCAAGAAAAGATTGGTCAGCCAGTTGTCAAAGATGGTATGAAGATACTTGCATTGGACAGGAAGTTGGGCTAGGTAACCTCCAAAGTCCCTTCTAGTTTTATGATGGTATGGAGTAAAGTCTCACTACTTCCTTTTACCTGGATTTCCCATTTTCTGGAAATTCCAAACCTTAATCTGAAGTTGCCAGGGAAATGAAAAGAATCCTACTCTTTTTTCCCCCAGTCCTGATAGCTTCTTTATGAGTTAATCATCAAGTTTGAAACAACCATTTTTTTCCCTCCTATAGAAAAAGGAGAAGGAGGGCTGGGGTTATTTGATTCTGTAAGTAACGATGAAGATTTCTTTCTTGGGAATGTGTTCTGAAGTCTAGTATGGAATCTACATTGCTCAAAAAAATAAAGGGAACACAAGCAGAAGACATCCGAGATCTGAATGAATGAAATAGCCTTATTAAATACTTTGCTCATTACATACAGTAGTTTTGTGTTCCCTTTAGTTGTTTGAGCAGTGTATAAACTACTGTATGTAAAGAACAAAGTATTTAATAAGGCTATTTCATTCATTATTATTCGATTGTGCGGCACAGCTGTGATCATGGAAACCTTTTAAAAAACTTTTAAAAAGGATTTTTTTACTACCAGTTTGGGCGAATAGGTAGTAAAAAATACTTTAAAAAGTAAAAAAAAAAAGTTGGCCATGCCCATCCAGTCACATGACCCCCAACCACCAAGCCACGCCCACCAAGCCATGCCCACAGAACTGGTAGCAAAAAAATTTGCATGTCACCACTGGGGTCAAGACCAGTAACAATGAGATAAAATGAGATGACTCTTAGGAGAACATGCCTGATGTAAGAATTGTCAGACAATACAATAGATTGCCTTGTGAAGATACATACTCTCCTTAGTTTTTTCAGATCCTCACGAGAGTTCAGTTGGACTAGATATCTCAGGTCATACTATGATCCATGATTCTATATTGATATGCACACTTTTTTCAGAGTTATCAAACATATCAAATTGAAACAACATGAAATTAACTAATGTGATACATACAAACACCTATATCATTTGCCCATTGATAATCTAGTGCTGGTGACTAATGAATGGTCAAGCAAAATAGGAGGTGAAGTGGCCAGCAAGGCAATAGAAAAATTCTGAATGTAAATTTCTGGCTTGAAAATATAACCTACATTTTATAGAATAGAAGATAGGATTATTTGGGAAATGTAGATTATCCTGGTTTTTGCAGAGCTTTTTAATACCTGGTGAGGTTGTAAGATTTTCTATGCATGACTCCACATGACATCTGTCAGACACAAAAGATCAAGTTCAATTAAACTTATTTATTGTTAAAAACCTATGAACAAGAATATTCTCAACTAACAGTCAGCATCTGCTTAGAGTTAGATAATTGTCATCAGCACTCAAGGGGGGGTGTTGGATTTAGCTCGCTTATGGCTATGTATGGATTCTAGGCTGATCCCTCTTTTCACTTCAACCCCAGATTCTGCTGCCATTCCTTCTCCAACAACAACCCACATATTTACCCAGCTCCCTGTTCTGCATCAAGATTCTATCTGTCTGTCATCCTAAACAATATGGCGGCTTCTCCCAATGGA
The DNA here is from genome assembly GCF_029215685.1 of Pituophis catenifer annectens. Classification (NCBI taxonomy): domain Eukaryota; kingdom Metazoa; phylum Chordata; class Lepidosauria; order Squamata; family Colubridae; genus Pituophis; species Pituophis catenifer. The sequence goes on from NW_027256882.1 coordinate 53,696,610, forward strand.
GAAAGGAGAATAAGCTCAAATTGGGATCATGAGAAGGGAAAGAAGCCCTAACTTGATTTCTCCCACCAATCCTGATGTGGACACTTTTGTTGGCAAAGGGACAGATAACAATGAAGCCCATGCAAAACTTTAGTCAAACAACACCATCAAGTCAGATTTACAAAGCAAAGCATGGACTTGCTTTGAAACAAAGATAAAATTGGAGGCTTCTTTACAATGCGTACAATTTTTCAAAGCTGAAATCTCTGGTTTTTATTTCGCATTTTCTGTAATTTCAGTTTCTTATGTGGAGAACACTGAAAAGAGATTTAGTGGAATGATGGGTTGTCTGACATTGATATGAGCAGCCGGCCAATGAGATGTAGCACCTCATTAAACTCTGCCTACCGGACCTGTTTTGAAATGGCAAAGTTCACACTGCTTTGGGCTTCATTTACTTTCTCAGCTTTCAAGTTCTTTAATGTGGCCAGACATAAGGTCTAACTTTGCTCTCTCCCGTGCTAATGGAATGTTACACTTCCCTATTTGTCCTGCCAACTGGGAACTCAGTTCAGCTCTCAGGATTTTGATTGTGCACTCGAAACTGACCTTACTATTTCCTGCACAAATGCAACATGTTTGAGCCTCTTGGCAATAAGTAAAATGTGCTCTTAAAAGGCATTGGCCCAAACTTTTACTAGTTAAAAAACAAGATGAGGGTGAAGGTTCATTTGCCCTCATTTTAGGGAGAATGATAATGATTGGTACTTCTTTCACTGTGGTTTGTCTTTCTTGGTGGCGTTGTGTCACATTCTTCCACCTTGCTTCTGCCGTGTCTCCTCACTAATACTGATTATTGACTAAAAGTCCCACACTTGACACTAACCTTTGCTGCCAGTTATGAGGGAGACCTTCTTTTACAGGAGGGATCAAACTCCAGAAACAAGCCAACTTCTAGAACCCCAGAAACCCAATAAACTACAATAAAACTATATCGCCCAATAAAGATGAGTTGATAATTCTTCTGAGCCTTGTTCAAAAGAGATCAATTTAACCAGTCTGGTCCACCACAGATTGGGTCCTAACTTAAAAGGGGTCCTTACCAAGGAAGGATAGGGGATGCGGTGGCTCAGTGGCTAAGAGTCTGAGCTTGTCGATCAGAAAGGTCGGTAGCTTGGTGGCTCGAATCCCTAGCGCCACGTAATGGAGTGAGCTCCCATTACTGTCTCAGCTTCTGCCAACCTACCAGTTCGAAAGCATGTAAAAAATGCAAGTAGTAAAATAGGGACCACCTTGGTGGGAAGGTAACAGCATTCCGTGTACCTTTGGCATTTAGTCATGCCAGCCACATGACCATAGAGTTGTCATCAGACAGCACTGGCTCTTTGGCTTAGAAATAGAGATGAGCACCACCCCCTACAGTCAGGAACGACTAGCACATATGTGCAAGGGGAACCTTTACCTTTACTTTTTTTTTCTTCTTTTTTTTTTTTTTTACCAAGGAAGGACCAATTTTGCCAACTTGCTATGGCAGTCCCCCTGGTACTTCAGAAATAAGAGGCAGCGAAACCACTTAGAGTTGGCCTATAACTCCAGAGTTTTCTATTTTTAAATTGGAATAAGACACTTTCTACATTGATTCTATGGGCTTTTTGATAGACAGTTTTGAGACTGCTGTCCAAGGAGGACCTCTGGGATATCTTAAAGTTGAGTCACGGCAACTGGACTGATTATTTTTATTGATTCAGAATGTCTGAAACCAGAATTCACCAGGGTGGCCATACTTAATGACCCCTAAGAATTTATAGAAATTGGTACATTCCAATGAGTTTCTGCCTACTCAGATTCCCCCTAACCAATTTGCTCAGATTGAAGAAGCTTCTTGGATAAATTTCAAACCACAAAAGTAAGAAATCCAGTTGCCATGATTCAATTTCCAGACAACTCTACCTGGATGACTGAGAATCTTCATCAACATCTTCTTCTGAGATAAACTGCTGATTGCATCCCATTGTTGTGAGTCAGAAAGTGTTGTTGTTGTTGTTAGATAGATAGCTTTATTGATTAGCCTATAGGCCATATCAAAGCACAATGTTCAAACACATATCACCAATAAAATCCTATACAAGCAATTTAAAATAAGAGTAGGGTAAAATACAATAGTTATAGGATAAGATACAATATAATTTAATCCATAAGTATGTAAAATAGAATAAAATGACATAAAATTATATTTCGGTGTCACCCTCACAATCTACCCCAATCAGTCCCACATATGCAGATCTCAACCAAACCATTTTGTTTAAGTATTGTGCTGTGTTAAATGTTATTTTCAGGTTCTGGCCACACATAAAGTAAGTTGTTTTGATATGAGGATCCCAATGGGTCATTCGTTTGGTATATAGACCAAGGTACCTGTTTCTCACCCCCTCATACAAGCAACAATCAATATGATCAATACCTGGATGACTGAGAATCTTCAACAACATCTTCTTCTGAGATAAACTGCTGATTGCATCCCATTGTTGGGAGTTGAGAGTCAGAAAGTGTTGTTGTTATTGTTGTTGTTGTTGATCATGGCACTTATACTTTGAAACAGTCTTCCTGTAAAAATTAGGCTTTCTTCCTTGACATTGGCTTTTTATAGGTTAGCAAAGTCTGAACAATTGCAGAGGTTTTTGGGATGTAATTGTTCAACATCATTATATATTTTAAAATGGTTGCTCTTACTTCTTGATTCTTTGAGGGTTTTTTGGGGATTTTTTCTGATGTCATTATCTTAAAATAAATGTAACTATTTGTTTTTCCTAACTGCACATGTTTTATTGCTTTTTATTAGCACATTTATGTTATTGCAAGTTATCAGGAGTCTAAATGATTTGGTACTGTACCAATTTTATCATCATCATCATTAAACATTTGTATGTTGTTATAAAAATAAAAATGCTTTTAAACGCTTAATTCAATTACATATGTTTGAATAATATAGTTGTGTCATTATATTTCCTATTGCACAGTTCTTTCTTTCCTTTGTAATTTCTGAAAATCAAACATGGTTTTATAAAGGTGGAATTCCTTCCCCATTCCTCAGACTTGTTTCCTTTAAAGCTTTGAATAAATTTTGGAACTGATTATTCCAGAGAGACAGACACTACAATTAGTGTCAGTTTTCACAGATTATATTTTACAGGAACAGGATTTTTAGTATTATCATTATGTGAGAATGATGTCACATGTCAGACATAAACACTGCATTAAATAAGGCATTATTTTTATTGGAGGTGAGCTGGGAATTGTCAGTTACATCAATTCCAGCACACTAACTGGGTAGTAATTTTCAATGGGCAGATTGCAAATTAATAGTCCAGATTGATGGGAGCTAATATTTGGGAGATACAGGAGCTTGGAACCTTTATATGGGTTTGTGTATGAGATATTCAACAAAGCTTGGGGAAATGGCTTCTATCTCTGCTAATTATATTTACAGTTTTATAGTCAGGAATGAAGATACAGGGAAAGAGTTGCTACACTATGTTTTTCATTGATCTAGAAGGATTCTTTTAGTGAAACCAAGCTATAAATTAGCAGAAAATACCTGGATGTTATAGTTTCTTTCCAATATGGATAGGAATATTTCTTTCTCCAAATACCTTTGCTAGAGCAGGAAAGTTAATGTAAATTGTAATCTCACTCTAATTCTTATTCAAAGGAAATTCAGAATGGATAGCAGTCTACTTCTTGAAATGAAAGTTGCAATAGTACATAAACTCAAGAGGCAGGATATTGCAGTTTGGATAGGAAGGATATTCTTGTACATGGCTGAATTCAGATGGACAACTTTTTTGGTTACCATATTGGGTTTCTTTCTTACACTTCTTCTCCAGGTGAAGCTTAAATCTCAGAAATGAATTGGAACAATACAGTTTAAAATCTAAAAATGAACTATCATTATATGGATATAATAAGATATGGCTGTCATGGATCCTGCAAATGTAGTGACAATGACTTCTTTAATGTAGCTGCAGTTTCTTTTTGAGATTCCCTTGCCATCCTGGAAAAAAAAAATAGGGCTGCTTTAATTGATGGCTTAAAGCAGTCTTGTCATTTTTAAGGATTTTTTTTTTTTAGGTCTTAAAGGCGTGACTGTTTTAAAGAAGTGATGCTCATGCTCGCGTGCATTCTGAAATATTTTTTCCTACTCATTTTTAGTAAGTTTTGATCAGTGGTGGGTTTCAAATTTTTTTACTACTGGTTCTGTGGGTGTGGCTTGGTGGGAGTGGCATGGGTTGGTGGGCGTGGCAGGGAAAGGATACTGTAAAATCTCCATTCCCTCCCCACTCCAGGTTACTACAAAATCCACATTTCCTCCCAATCAGCTGGGACTTGGGAGGCAGAGAATAGATGGGGGTGGGGCCAGTCAGAATTTTTACTACCGGTTCTCCGAACTACTCAAAATTTCTGCTACTGGTTCTCCAGAACCTGCTGAAACCCACTCTGGTTTTGATTCTGTCCTGTTTATACTGTAGTGGGATAAATTCATGTGTCACTATTTTTACTACTTGGAAATATAATTTTCATTTTTAATTTGAGGTAAATTAACTTTTACAAAATACAAAGAAATTATAGCAAAAAATTTTGTGAATTGATGTGCACTAGGAAAATGGAGGTTTAACATGTTATAATATTTTAACAAGATTTACACATAAAAAACAATATTCACTTTTTATACTTTTTTATTAAGAAACTATTCTATGTACATGGACAGCATACTAATTCTAGATATGTTAAGCCAAGAATATAAAAGCAGAGAAGGAAGATAATACTTATCATATATTGATGAAAAGGATGAGTGAAATAACATTTCATTAGATATGAGGAAAAATGGAAATTCTATTATTGGTGAAAACAAGGTGTATGAAGACTGAAATTGATAGATAAGAAAAAGAAGAAGAAATAGAACCTCAAATGATTACACAGTAGTTACCTGTTCCAGAAAAGGAAAAATACATAAGATTTTACTTTTGAGGTAAAACAAGAAACTGAAGTTCAGAGGGACTGAATACAAAAAATATGTCTTATGAACTGCTTTGTAGAAAAAGCTAAGGACAACATTTTTCTCTCGTTTCTGTATGTGATGGGAATTTTAGCGACACAAAACAGAGACCATTATGAGACACTAAAGTCCAAAATATTTTGATGAAAAAATATATTTGAAAACCAGCAGTAATAATAGAAAGCTTGTCATAATAATGTTAGATTATATTACAGTAGCTATGTGTCACTTATTTAACCATAAGAATGCATGAAGAGAGAGAGGGGGGGGAGAGAGGGGGGGGAGGGGGGGGAGAGAGAAAGAGATTACTAGAATCAGTTTTTCTCCTTTGCAAAGAAAAATATGGAGGGAGGGAGGGAGGAAGGGAGAAAGGAAAGAGGGAAGGGAGGAATTTGAAAATGATATACTTGTGAAAGGTGCACAGAACATAAAGAAAGATTGGTACAGTATATGGTGAATTGTTTGTGCTTCTATGGATTTTTAATATTTTGATTTAGTATATTTTTAATCTATTCAATAAATATTGTTATTTCAAACTCCAGAAACAATCAAAGGAGAGAGAGAGGGAGGGAGAGAGGGAGCATTGATCATTGATGGGAAACCTCTACAGCTATTCTTTCTGTCATAAATATTGATAACCTAGAAACAGACAATGATGCTTTAAAACTTTGGGTTGCTTTATTCTGCTTAGATCTATCATCTGTCTGTCCATCATCCACCCACCCATCCACCCACCTATCTATCTATCTATCTATCTATCTATCTATCTATCATCTATCATCTACTATCTATCAAATTTACCTAGCCACCCATCTCGTAAAAAGCCATTCTTTTAAATGTGTTTATGGTAGACAGTGGCTTTTAATTAGATGCTCGGGGCATAATTCTGTATTGCTTAGGAAAATCCTCTTTTCAGCAGAAGTATATAAGCATGTCTCATTTATTCAGTTATTTATTATGCTTGGCGATGCAGACAAAAAAAAAAACACAACTCCCCAAGGCTTTCTATTTATGGCAATTTGTCCAGTTTTTCCCCACCTGGGCTACTTATACCAAAAACAAAATGAAAGCAAAATAAGAGCAAAGAAACAGCATGGCATGACTGTACCCAGAGCCAGCAGCTTTGTGTTCCTCTGTAACATCTATCCAAACCTAACTTCAGAATCTACAATTGTAAGACAGGAGTGCACAGGTACAAAGTTGAGCCTACCTATCCAAACCTGGCATCTCCCAGGTTTGCCAAAGAGGTAATCTGTGCACTCTCAAAAGAACCGGTTTTAAAAGAGATAGATTTTTCTGTTGTATCTGCCACTTTCCAGGTGATTGAATGATCTGGATTCTCCAGCTATTTATTATTTATTTATTTATTAGTCATATTTCTATGCCGCCCACTCTCCGAGAACTCTGGGCAGCTTACACCAAAGACAGTATACTAAATAGCACATTGCCCCCAACAATCTGGGTCCTCATTTTACCCACCTCGGAAGGATGGAAGGCTGAGTCAACCTTGAGCCGGTGAGATTTGATCCGCTGATCTGCTGAACTAGCAGTCAGCTGAAGTAGCTGCAGTACTGCACCCTAACCACTGTGCCACCTCGGCTCTGAACTACCCGAATAGGATAGCCCTCGAGAAAAGTGTCTGGATGTGCCAATCTTTGCATAAATTGCACAAGCTGAAACTGTTGCAGCTTGTTCTCAGTTTTTTTAAAAAAAGAACTTTAACACTGGGTTAGTTAACAGTAACTTAAGGCGGCTGCTGGTGTGCGTAGGGGAAATAATGTCCCATTGGAACAAGGCAGGGACGAAAAAAAGATTTTCAGGGTTTGTTTTTTTGCTTAGATACAAGGAAAGAAAGGCCCAAGGAACCTAATAGCCAACCTCGATGATTAGAATATCTCCAATATTTAAGAAACATTGTCTCCAAAGAGTTTGATACTCCAATTCTAGGGACTCGTCACAGTTCATTGTGCATCAAATACAGATGGAAGATTTTCATGTCTACTCTCAGATATCTGTATCGGGGGTGGGTTCTAAATTTTTTTACTACCGGTTCTGTGGGCATGGCTTATTTTGTGGGTGTGGCTTGGAGGTTCATGTGACTAGGTGGGCGTGGCTAGCTGGTCAGAGTCATTTCTGGAAGGTCCTCGCACTTACGACCAGTCCTCTCACTTACGACCCGACTCATTTGTTTGCTTTTAACACTGATCAGTTGTAGGACGGCCCTTTGAAGCCCCGCGGCAAGAGTTTAAACAGTTTTTTTCCCTCTAGTCATCAGCTGGGACTCAGGAGGCCGCAATAGATTGGGGGTGGGACCAAATAAAAGGTAAGAATACTGTGGATGGGGGGGTGGGAGGGCGGGAGGGGGGAGAAACGGTTCAGTGACATCATATCGTCACCGCTACTGGCTTGGCCAAACCGGACTGAACCGGGAGGAACCTACCACTGATCTGTATGCCAGGAGTAATGCACCCAGAATATTGGATTGCAATGCTCCAAGCCTATTTAGCAGAAAATGTGCATCTCTTTTTTTAAAAAAAGTGTGTGTTGAATAGCTTACATATTATTTGCACACAATTAACTGTAAATTGAAAACCTTCTCAGTCCCCTTGCTTCTAATAATTTCTTTATTGCTATGTACCTTCAATTTGCTTGCTCTGTAAGCAGGCTATAAATATCAACCTATTGTAAATTATTAATAAAATTGCCTTTTTCATCATTTTCTTGGCTGATCCAAGGTATGAAAAGGCATAAGAGTAACAATGGCTTTTTTTTAAAAAAACCCTCTTAATAGATACAAAGTAGAAAAGAAATATTTTCCTTGAATGCAACAAAAGTGCCTTTTGGAGTAGCTCGTGTGAATTTGCTTCTTTTAAACTGGAGAGTAATATTAAACTGCTTTTATTATAATCTAGCAAAAAAAAAAAAAGCTAGTATGCCTTTCTTTAAAAATATATGAAAACAGAAACATCTTCTTTCATTTCAGTCATCTCCTTTTCATATTTGTGCCATGTTTTGGCAGGTTTTTTTTTAACCCCATTTGTACAAACAAAAAAAAGCTTCAGATTAAGGGCTTTAAAAGAAGTGAGATCTTAATATTATTGTGTGTGCAGGATTTTATCAGCAGAGGATTAAAAATTAATCACCAAACATGTTTGAGAAGTGGGCTTCACCGCTAAACTTCAAATTCAAGGCTTTAATTTGCTTCTCTACAGAGGAAAATTAGTACAACAGACTATTTTTTTAACAATGACATCATTATTAACCTTCCAATTGCCTGCTTTGTCCTATGTTCCATCATGTTCTAACTAGTAAATGAGAATACAGTAAGGTCATGTTTCAGTTGTAATGGCTGATAAATTGTCTAGACCAGGGGTGTCAAACTCAAGGCCCGGGGGCCAGATCAGAGGTGGGTTTCAGCAGGTTCTGACCAGTTCTGGAGAACTGGTAGCGGAAATTTTGAGTACCATATTTTTTGGAGTATAAGACACACCTTTTTACCCCCCAAAAGGGGGTGAAAATTTAGGTGTGTCTTATACACTGAATGTAGCCCTGCCCACCCACTGGCCCCCACCCTTTGGCCTCTGCCTTGCAGCAGTTACCTCCTTGCAAGCAAACAGCAAGAAAAAAACAGCCCCTTTCAGCTTCAGCATAGGTTAATTAGCACAAGTTGATTAGATCGGCCTCCCGACTCTCAGCTGATTTGCTCTCAGCTGTTTTGTGCAGGGCTCTGCTGCTTGCTGCAAAAAATGCTGGAGCAGATTTTTTTCCCCCTAGCTATGCTTAAAAAACGAAACTGAAAGTAAAACAGGCTCTTTGCTGCAACGTGACAAAATGAGGCAGAGAGAGATTTCTTTTTCTTTTTTCTCACCAAAAAAGGTAGGTACAAAACTGCAAACAATGGGAAATTTAGGGCAAAAGAGGAGAGTTCAAGACTTTAAAACACAAAAGAAAAAAAAGCTCTATTTAACTAGGGAATTGTAATAATTGAGATACTATTAATTGTATATTGTGTTGAAAGCAGAAATGGTTAAGTTGTAGTTTGGAGGAATAGATGGGGGAAATTATTTGGTTTATTATTATTGGTAAATATAATTAATTGATTTGTAAGAAATTGGATTGCATGGAAATAATTGGAATATTCATGTTCATATTGATTAATATACAAAAACATAGTTATAACTAATTTATTTATATAAAAATGTTGAATTTGTATTAAACAATTGTAATATTAAATAATTAACCAATGTGAGGATAGATATAAAAATAGATGACAATGGGAAGGAGTATAATATAGAATAGACGGGAAAAATTGAATTTGATTAAGATTAGAGATGAGAATGAAGGGTAATATTGGTTTTTTTAAAAAAATAGATGAGGAATAAATATGGCAAAAAGGAAATATAGAAATTGTAAATTTAATTGAAATGACTAAACACTGTTTAAATTTGTGAACCAGCCAAACACTCTGTTCAAAGAAAATACATTGTATGTTTGTAGGTGTGTCTAAAAAAAAAAACTTTTTAAAAAAACAACAACCAAAAAAGGTAGATGCGTCTTATACTCCAAAAAATATGGTAGTTCAGAGAACTGGTAGCAAAAATTCTGACTGGCCCCGCCCACATCTATTCTCTGACACCCAAGTCTCAGCTGATTGGGAGGAAATGGGGATTTTGCAGTATCCTTCCCCTGCCATGCCCACCAAGCCACACCCATAGAACCGGTAGTAAAAAATTTTTGAAACCCACCACTGGGCCAGATCCTGCCTGCTTAGATCTGGCCTGTGGGGCTGCTCTGGAGACAGAGAAGGACCAGCCCACAGGGCCTCTGCCAAAGCTCCATTTTCACTGGCAGAGGGTTGCAGGAGGCCGTCGCAGGCAAAAACAGAGCTCACAAGGGGTGCACGTGGCCCTCCCAAACTCTGTTTTCGCTGGCAGAGGGTTGCAACAGACTCGGGAGCCCGTTTTCACTGGCTGAGGATTTGGGCCTCCACAAGCGCTCCCCCCAACATGAGTGACATCGAGCTGGCCACGCCCCACCCCAGCCACGGCCACCCTGGCCCCTCGAGGTCAAACACAACCCTGATGTGGCCCTCAATGAAATTGAGTTTGACACCCCTGGTCTAGACCAAAGAACAAAATTTCAGGGAAACAAGCAGCATTCAAAAGTTAAAACTGTAAACAACACTTGCAGAATAACATTATTGAGATCAATGTCTTCTGGGACCGCTTATAGTATACCAAATTATAAATGGGAAATCTGCCCATGCTGTATATGCATAATAAGCAACAGCAATGTAAAATTATCATGTCTAGTTTTGGTTATTCTATAGCTGCTTCTCCCATCTCCTATTCCTTCTCCTGCTGTTGTCCAGTTGAACATCTGTAGTCCTCCAGATGTTCAATTGGAATTCTTATGAGCCCTAACTTTCATTGTTATGATTTTATTTCTTTAATTGATATGAGACCCACATAATATTGTTTAAAAGGAAATTGTACTATAAGCTTATGTACATTATGGAAAAGACAACGCAGGGTCAAACTTGGTTCATATTACGATGGGAGATCATTAAGAAATATGTTCTACAATGAAGAATCAAAAAGATCTTCCAGAAAATCATAAGACATTGCTCCCATATTGTTGCCAAGAAACCTACAAGTCCCAGCAGTCAAGCTTAACTTAAAAAGACTTTGCCTTATTTTTATTTCCCAACAAGCTGGTATGAATTTTTTTTTCTATAGTTGCCACTCAGTGGCTGCTTTTATATATAACATCAAGCCAGTTTTTTTTAAGCCATATGATTGTGAATGACTTCTATATAACACTAATCCAAAAATAGATAGATTCACACTAAGCCCTAAGCAAACTTCAGTACATAAAGAAGCCCACTGAGTTGATATTTTCTTAGAATTGTCTACCCTTTTATCTTATTCTTTGTCCACTCATAACCTCCCCACTGTAGGAGCAACCTGGTAGCATTTCCTACTTCATTGAAGATATTCAGGGTTCCTTAACAAGAATAGCAGTAACAGCGTTTCCAGATCTGGCTGCAAAAATCAGGAGAAGCCCAAGATAGCAACAAAGGAGTAGAGGAAATTCTTGCCCAAGCCAATAACAATACACACTTCTTACAATAGACAACTATGTCTGTGCCATCGCTCCAGTTTTCCTTAAGTAACTTTGTACACATTTTTGAACTTACTCTCAACAAGACCGTTGAGCACCCTATATTCAGGGTACCCTCTATAATCTTCCTGTGGGTTTGAAGTGTCAATTCAATGGGATTAACTAACTCTTTAGCACATCATAGCACCAAACAGGATGTAGACAGAGTTTATTCTGTGTCCCCTCCTTGTCTAGGAATCTGACTGCTTATTGTTTAGTACGGGGGACTACAAACTTGGCAACTTTAAGACTCCCAGAATTCCCTAGCTAGCATGACTGGCTGAGGAATTCTAGGAGTTGAAGTCCACAAGTCTTAAAGTTGCCACGTTTGGAGACCCCTGGTCTAGGAGATTGATAATCTGAGTTTAGTACTGCCTTTCTTCCCACGTATGGAACAAATGTTATGGGCCTCTCTTCCTAGTAGGATGTACATCAGAAGTGGTATTCAGCAGGTTCTGACCAGTTCTGGAGAACCGATAGAGAAAATTTTGAGTAGTTCAGAGAACCGGTAAATACCACCTCTGACTGGCCCCGCCCCCATCTATTCTCTGCCTCCCGAGTCCCAACTGATCGGGAGGAAATGGGGATTTTGCAGTAACCTTCCCCTGGAGTGGGGTGGGAATGGAGATTTTACAGTATCCTTCCCCTGCCACGTCCACCAAGCCACACCCACTAAGCATGCCATGCCCACAGAACTGGCAGTAAAAATTTTTGAATCCCAATACTGATGTACATAGCTAGCTAAGTGCTAAGATTTGCCTATCCTCCTGATACCTTTCCTGTAAATAATTTGCAGGGCTGTAGTAGTTATTAAATCTGCTTCATTTATAACAGTGCAAGTTAGATTCTCAGTCTCAGACCACACACAAAACATTTGTATTTCCTTCTCTTTGGCTGTTTTACAGCGATTGTTTGGAATTTGTTGGTGGAAAGCTCCATGTATAAATACTACCCCAATCATAACTGATTTTAGGCTAAGTAGGAAGCTCATATTGCAGATGTTCTGCTGAGTTGATTGCTGGGTTATTGCTACTCAGAATGATATTTTTATACAAATACATAATTGGGCTGCATATACAATTGCCACGAAAATTGTCTTTTTGGTTTAACAAATAAACAAGGAGCAGACTATAGTCGACTGTTTTCTTTCTCAAACCTCATAGCTGTGGAAATGCTTTAGGAAGAATTATTAGTAACCAATAAATAAGAATATTTGTAGCTCAGGGTTGACAGGTCCTTCATGCTCTCTGAACTTGGTTGCTTTCTTGCAGATGTTTCATTACTCAAACTAGGTAATATTATTAATACTAGCACTGATGATGCGGCCTGGCTTGAATGCTGAAACATCTGCAAGAAAGCTCAGAGAGCACCAAGGACCCCTCATTATTAGTAACATCTGCATTCCTACTATTCAGTATTTGTTGTGACCCCGACTCCCGAGCCTGTCCTAACAGAGGAGGAGGACTCAAAAGGTGATGGGGAGGAACTGACAAGGCCTTCCTCTCCAGGACCCTCCTTTCTGGCAATGCCTCAGGTTCCATCCGAAGGCCAGGAGGAACAGCCTGGGATGTGCCAGGAGGAAGGCATATCGGAGCACCAATTGATAGGGAGCGAGGATGATGAATCCTGACTTGATCCCAGGCAGTGTCGGAGGGAGAAGTGTGCACAGCAATGGAAGAGGAGTGGGAGGGCCAGAGACTGAGCTGAGTCATGGAGCCATGCCCCACCAGGAATAAAAGTGGGTAGGATTGCTCTTCAGGCTTTGTGACGGACAAAGTTAAACCCTGAAAGTCACATCGTGATTTCTGAAATTCAGCTTCGATATATTTTGGACTGAACATTGACTAAACTCTTGTCTCATGGATAATTTGTTGCTCCTGGAACGGACTGAAGATAAGTCCTCTTCTCTTTATGGGAGTGAAAACGGTCTTGGCAGGCATTCGGCAGTTTGCTGCCAAAACCTTGGTCTGCCAGGAATTCTAATCTGTTTATCTAATAAAATATTGGCAGGCGTGCTTGTTATTACGTTTGCCTGTGTGAGGAAGGGGGACAGAACAGTATTATGCTCCTTTCAACCAGACTATCAGCTGCAGTCACCAACACACAAAACTTTCCCCCTCTCCGAAAACTGAAGGTGAGGCACATTTACAATACAATTATGTCAAGCATTACCTTGTTGGCAGGGTGGACATTGCATTTTCATTCATTTTGAGGAGTAGCTATGGTATCGCTGGGGAGCTTTGAGTAAACTTGCTCATCTTTCCACAGATGTTTTCCTGAAGACCCTATCAATCATGGCATTTTCATTCTAAGGTTTATGAGTTTAGTTTATAGCACGTGTCAAAACTAACCTGAATTGGTTGTTTTCGGTATGCCACGCCACTGACAGCAACAGCAGTCACATCAGGGCTTTTGGGAGAGAAGAAAACTTCTCTCCCAAGAGGTTAGGAATGGGGGGGGGTAGGAATTGTCTGGGGCAGCTCTTTGGAGAGTCTGTGTATTATGTTATGTATTATGTTTGAATGGCTGATGCCACATCTTGGCTAGCATCCAAATAAATAAACAAGGATTTTGTCAGCTTCAAGTTTTGCTGTGCTTAGAAACTGTATATTTTGCAAAGAAATGAGGTGGGTAGACAATAATCCCAAGAAAAGAAATGTCTTAACATAATGAGAGCTGAGCCCATTAAATAAAAAGATTTTACATATAAACCAGCTTGTAGCTGATGTATGGCCTTTAATTTATCTATATATCTGGCCCACTGAGCAATGTAGAAAATTTCAAATTCAGTGAAAACTTAAATCACTGCAGCAAAAACACCTGATTTTTTAAAATTAATTAATCTTGTTCTTTTTACTTCACTATATCTCATTTCTCCCAAAGTAAAAATCTTAAAATGGAAGGATTTGTTCTTAAGTGACCATCATCAGTTCCGAGTATGGTGGTTTTTTTTTTTTTTTGCAAAGTTTGGCTAATCAGGGTAATAAGTTCAAAATTTCCATGTATCTAGGCAATGCCCTTGGGTATTGCTCCAAGGGCTCCTATTGCTATTCGTACAACCATTGATTTCTTCCTCCATAAATGCTCAACTTCAATTTGCAAATAATAATATTTTGTCATTTTTTTCTAGTTGTTTCTCCTCAATTCGTGCATCACCTGGCATTGGAATATCAATGAACCAGACCTCCTCCTCCTCCTCCTCCTCCTCCTCCTCCTCCTCCTCCTCCTCCTCCTCCTCCTCCTCCTCCTCCTCCTCCTCCTCCTCCTCCATTTTCTTCTCCTTCTTATGTATAAAGTCACCCATCTTGTGAAAAATGACTCTGGGTAGTATAAGCAGTTGGAAACAATACATATATAAAAACAGGTCTTTAAAAATATTTTAAAAAATAAACATTTAAAATGTTCCTCCAGGCCTTCCTGTCCTCTACCATCCCTCAGAGTCCATTTAAGTTCATGCCTACTGCTTCAGTGACTCCATCCAGCCACCTCATTCTCTGTCGTCCCCTTCTCCTTTTGCCCTCAATCTTTCCCAGCATTAGGCTCTTCTCCAGTGAGTCCTTCCTTCTCATTAGGTGGCCAAAGTATTTGAGCTTCATCTTCAGGATCTGGCCTTCTAAAGAGCAGTCAGGGTTGATCTCCTCTAGGACTGACCAGTTTGATCGCCTTGCAGTCCAAGGGACTCACAGGAGTCTTCTCCAGCACCATAGTTCAAAGGCTTCAATTCTTTGGTGCCTTCCTTATGATCCAACTTTCACAGCCATACATTACAACTGGGAAAACCATAGCCTTAACTATACGCACTTTTGTTGGCAGGGTGATGTCTCTGCTTTTTAGTACGCTGTCTAGATTTGCCATAGCTTTCCTCCCCAGGAGCAAACACCTTTTAATTTCTGGTCTGTAGTCTCCATCTGCAGGGATCTTGGAGCCCAGGAAAATAAAATCTGTCATTACTTCCATTTCTTCCCCATCTATTTGCCAGGAATTGAGAGGGCCGGATGCCATGATCTTAGTTTTCTTAAAGTTGAGTTTCCAGCCAACTCTCCTTCTTCACCCACATCAAGAGGTTCTTCACTTTCTGCCATTAGAGTAGTATCATCTGCATATCTGAGGTTGTTGATATTTCTCCCGGCAATCTTAATTCCAATTTTTGATTCATCTAGTCCCGCCTTTCTCATGATGTGCTCTGCATATAAGTTAAATAGGCAGGGCAACAGTATACAGCCTTGTCGGACTCCTTTCCCAATTTTGAACCAATCAGTGGTTCCGTGTTCAGTTCTCACTGTTGCTTCTTGACCCGCATATAGATTTCTCAAGAGACAAATAAGATAATCTTATGAGGTTGTTGAGAGTGTGGTGGCGCGACAGCTTCCTGGGTACCTGGATGAAGCTGTCTATTTGGATCCGCTCCAGTCCGGCTTCAGGCCTGGGCACAGCACAGAAATGGCATTGGTCGCGTTGGTGGATGATCTCTGGAGGGCTCGGGATAGGGGTTGCTCCTCTATCCTGGTCCTGTTAGATCTCTCAGCGGCTTTTGATACCATCGACCATGGTATCCTGCTGCGCCGGTTGGAAGGGTTGGGAGTGGGGGGCACCGTTCTGCGGTGGTTCTCCTCCTATCTCTCCGAACGGTCACAGTTGGTGTTGGCAGGGGGGCAGAGGTCGACCCCGAGGCGCCTTGTTTGTGGGGTGCAACATTTATGTGAAGCCGCTGGATGAGATCATCTGTGACTACGCTGATGATACGCAGCTGTAAATCTCCACCCCAGGCCATCCCAACGATGCCCTTGAAGTGATGTCCTGGTGCCTGGAGGCCGTGCGGATCTGGATGGGGAGAAACAGGCTTCGACTCAACCCTTCCAAGACCGAGTGGCTGTGGCTTCCGAGGTCCCGATATAGCCAGCTGGTGCCATCGCTGGCTATTGGGGACGAGTTATTGGCCCCCACGGATAGGGCTCGCAACTTGGGCGTCCTCCTGGATGCTTGGCTGTTTTTAGAAGAGCATATGACAGCCGTGGCCAGGGGGGCTTTTTATCAGGTCCGCTTGATTCGCCAGTTGCATCCCTTTCTGGATCGGGACTCCTTACGCACAGTCACTCAGGCACTCGTCACTTCCCGCCTGGACTACTGCAATGCTCTCTACATGGGGCTCCCCTTGAGGAGTACCCGGAGGCTCCAACTGGTGCAGAATGCTGCCGCGTGGGGGATTATGGGAGCGAGGGGGCGCTCCCATGTGACACCTCTCCTGCGTGAGCTGCACTGGCTTCCAGTGGTCTTCCGGGTGCACTTCAAGGTCTTGGTTACCACCTTTAAAGTGCTCCATGGCATAGGACCTGGGTATTTGCGGGACCGCCTTCTGCCGCCGATAGCCTCCCACCGACCAGTACGCTCCCACAGAGAGGGACTCCTCAGGGTGCTGTCAGCCAGGCAATGTTGGCTGGTGACCCCCAGGGGGAGGGCCTTCTCTGTGGCAGCTCCTGCCCTCTGGAATGATTTGCCCCCGGAGATAAGAAGGATATCGGATCTCCGGGTCTTTCGCCGTGCCCTGAAAACTTTTCTTTTCCATCAAGCAGGGCTGGCGTGAACCCCCCCCCCTTTTTTAGTTTTTAGTTTTTTAGCTTTTAATCTGTCAATGGGTTTTAATTCGAATTGTTTTAAATTTGGGCCAAAGTATATAATTCTTTTAATAATTTTAAATTTTGTATTGGTATGTGTTTTAGTTCTGGCTGTGCACCGCCCTGAGTCCAATAGGAGAAGGGCGGTAGACAAATTGAATAAAATAAATAAATAAATAAATGATCTTGCCACAATTTGTTGTGATCCACACAATCAAAGGCTTTAGCCATCAGTTATTAAAGGTTTTCTTCAGATTCTGCACATCCATCCTTCATTCTTCCAACTCCTAGGTCCTCTATCTTTCTCTGTCTGATTTTATGTCTTTTTATAGATGGGATCAGTCTTTTATTGGTTCTATCAGTTAACATTGTAATAACTAAAGAACAACTCCATGTTCTCCTTAAAGATCTCTCTTCTCATCCCTTGCATTTGCCACTTATTATCCACCTACCCAATCTCCAGAAAGTGAGTCAGGACCATTGAAGGCAATAGCACTGTCCCAGCCAGTTTTATTCCTAATGTCAAGCTGCCATACTTTAGGGTGAAGATTCACATTATTTTCATCTTGATTGGTCATTCCTCTGAAGTTTTGTTTTAAATAGATCTACTGCTACTAATTTTCCCAGTTGCAATGTATGGCTGTGAAAGTTGGACCATAAGGAAGGCTGAGTGTCAAAGAATTGAGGCCTATAGTGCTGGAGAAGACTCCTGCGAGTCCCTTGGACTGCAAGGTGATCAAGCCGGTCAGTCCTAGAGGAGATCAACCCTGACTGCTCTTTAGAAGGCCAGATCCTGAAGATGAAACTCAAATACTTTGGCCACCTAATGAGAAGGAAGGACTCACTGGAGAAGAGCCTAATGCTGGGAAAGATTGAGGGCAAAAGAAGAACGGGATGACAGAGGATGAGGTGGCTGGATGGAGTCACTGAAGCAGTCTGCGTGAGCTTAAATTGTCTCTGGGGGATGGTAGAGGACAGGAAGGTCTGGAGCAAAGTTGTCCATGGGGTCGCGATGGGTCGGACACGACTTCGCAACTAATGCTACTAACAATGCTACTAATATCTTACCATGGATATTGTTGCCAATGGCTTGTTTTGTTTTGGGTTTCTTTTCTTTTCTTTTTTTTTTTTTTTTTTGAAATTTTGCTAAAATAGCTTGTATATGCCTGCCCCCTTATGTAAGAGCATGGCATGATGTGCCTGACCTTGGAAGCTAGCCAGGGTCCAGCTGGCTATTATTTGATGAGAAAACAACAGGAAACCCTAGAACCATTTGTAAGATAGGAAAGCTGAAAAAGATTATTGGAAGTGAACCACTTCCACTGTGTTGCTAGGAAATTTGCATGGATGTGTTCATGAAGTTGGCAGGAGTTCGGCTTACATTTTTCTCTTGCTTTTGCTGGTTTCAAGAGAAATATGCTAATATAATAGAATAATAAACACATACATTTTTCATTTCTTCATTTACTTGATTGATTTTAAAAAATTGTATACCATCTGCCGTACTGTTGAACCATAAGCAGCATGCAAAATTAAAACACCTTTCATACAATATAAAATAATAATATTTATATATAAAGGAACATGAACACTAAAATACACTGAAACATATGAGCTGACATCTTTGCCTAGTTTAATCAAACCCTGAGATTTATGGTACTTATGAATTTCCTGCTTGTAAGGCCCATTGAATGGAGGGGTACATGCAGGGGTATACATGCAATTTTGTTTATGCAATTCATTTTAAACACAGCTGATCATTTGCAAGGGCCCCACAAAATAACTGATGTGGGAACAGATTAAGCGTTGATATCATAAGAGCTGATACCTATAATATTCAAGGCATTTAAAATGCATATTGATTGATTATGTGCCATCAAATTGTTTTCAACTCCTGGTGACTACATCTATTTATTTATATCCTGTCTTTATTAGTTTTGCAAATAACTCAAGGCAGTAAACATATCCAACGTATGTTCCTCCTCCTATTTTCACCCTGTGAGGTGGATTGGGTTGAGAGAGATTGACTGGCCCAAAGGCCAGGGCCTGGTGGCTCAGCAGACTGATAGCATTGTGATTAACACCAGCTGTCTGCAATTACTGTAAATTCAAATCTCACCAGGCTCAAGGTTGACTCAGCCTTCCAGCCTTTCTAAGGTAGGTAAATTGAGGACCCAGTTTGTGGGGGCAATAAGCTGACTTTGTATAAATATACAAAAGTATGAAGGCTATTGCTTAACGCATTGTAAGCCGCCCTGAGTCTCTGGAGAAGGGCGGCATATAAATCAAATTAAAAAAAAAAAAGTCACCCAGCTGGCTTTCATGGATAAGGCCAGACTAGAACTCACAGTCTCCCATTTTCTAGCCCGGTGCCTTAATCACTAGATCACTTAGTAATAAGTTAAAATTAGGTGCTTATGACTGTCCACTAGATTACTGTTGTTTCAGTTCATTTTAAGACTTTACAAAGTCATTACATAAATTTATGAATATCCATCCACAGTTATTCACATTCTTATGGTAAATAAGACATTTTTGCTCAGAGGCAGTTCATTTCTCACAACTGACACTTGTAAACCGGCCCCCTTTTGTGATAAGAGTCCAAATGTATTTTTCATTATATGTAACAAAAAAAAAATGTTATTGCTTTAAAACATGACTAATAAAGCACTGCTCACTCCATGCATTTTGCATTTTCGATTGGAAGCTTCTATAAGATGTACAGTATGACAAGTAATTAGTGTCATTCCTGATTCTTGATCATATCCAGTTTTGTTTCGATTTGGTTGTGCACTATGTTGGCCTAGGACTTGAGAATCAACTCCTTTTAACTGCAGAAAGTATGGATGAGTTCTTTGGGACTTTCTCTAAATTTGACTATTTGATTTTTGTACATTACAAAAAGTGTCAACGTCCAATGAATATGGCAAAAGAATGTAATTGTGGTGCTGAGAGAAAAGAATCAAAGGAAAGAATGGAGAACAAGGATAAAAATGACACACAGAAAAGAGTGTCCCTATTTAAGCAGCTCAGGAAAGTTTATGCTTTTAATAAAACCTGTTACTTGGAAAAGCTGCTGATAGACTCCTCTTCATTTTAGGATAACATAGACCAATGTTTCTCAACCGTTGGGGAATTCTGGGAGTTGATGTCCATACATTTTACAGTCAACAAGTTTGCGAAACGTTGCCCTAGAGAAACATAGATTTCCTCCTATTCAACAAAGATATATAAACTGATTCCTGAATTATATTGCTGTATTCATAGCAAGAGCTCTTTCATTTTTAATTTGAGAGAGCTTGTGTTGATATTTTATTTATATATAAGGAGCTTCAAATTATTTTACTATTGACTATGGAAATACATTTCAAAGCATCTGGTATATATTAAAAAGAAACAATTTTGGGAAAACATGCAAAACTGGCTTCTGGAATTCTTTCCAATCTCTTTACCAACAGTGGCCAGAGTTTCTTCTGTTACTAAACTTACATGTTGCCTCCAAATTAATCTGAGAGAATGCATATGTGCTGCTTCAGTGTGTTTGAGTATGTGTTTTCGTGTATGTGTATAAAACTGAAGGTGTGTCAGTCTAATCAGGATGTCTCCATATGTATTATCTTTGTTAGTATATTCCATTTCCTTCAAATAGTGGTTGAAATGCTTATTTGATCTGAGATCTTTTCTGCCTGGCTCTATGTGGATATGTTTATAAAGACTGTCTGAACAGTGGAAAGTACAGTTAAGTGGTAGAAGATGATAATTAACAACCTGTTGTTCATAACTAAGCTTTTGTGATTAAACTGACATGCAGCAGAAAAAAACAACCCCATGAATGGATGCAGTAAAAATTGATTGTAGTGGCAGATTCAAGAGGTAATTAGTAATTTTAAAAGGCATCTATTCTCTGTCGTCCCCTTCTTCTTTTGCCCTCAATTGTTCCCAGCATTAGCTTTTCTCCAGTGAGTCCTTCCTTCTCATTAGGTGGCCAAAGTGTTTGAGTTTCATCTTTAGGATCTGGCCTTCTAAAGAGCAGTCAGGGTTTATCTCCTCTAGGACCAGTGGTGGGTTGCTCCCGGTTCGCACCGGTTCGGGAGAACCGGTAGTAAAAATCTGTCGTTGCTCGCAGAACCGGTAGTAATAGCTGGCTAGCCACACCCCCAAACTGGTCCCCCAGTCGCTCCCTGCATGGCCTCTGCTGGCTCAGGGCAGTGGACTCAGCTGCAGCCCAGATGAGCCAAGGAACTGCAGGGAGCCTCCCATGTGTTGTACCCCCCTCCCAACCTTCGCCCGCACCTCCATGCCTCCAGCATGTCCTGAAGCCGTTGAAGCTGTTGGAGCCGCGACAGGGACAGGAGCAGCCCAGTTAAGCTGGGCACCCAAAAATGGCATGGAGACACAGGCGAAAGCTGGGGGGGTTCAACACTGAGCCAGCAGAGGCTGTGCAGAGTGTGTCTGGGAGCATGCTAACCTTGCCCTCCCCAAGTGCTGTATTCTGCCATTGCCATCGCCCCTGCCTGCTTGGCTTGCCCCCTGCTGGCTCCACGCTCATGGGGGCTAGCATGAGCATGGGTCTCCAGGAACTCAGCAACAACAACGCCAAAAACTTCTCAGGTTGGCCGGCGAGAAGGAAGTTGCTTTGGGCTTTCCCTCCGTTGTCCCTCCCGGCCGAAAAGCCATGGCTGGTGGGCCATGGAAACAGGGTCACCGTCTTGACTGGGGGCATCCATGTGTGCAAACATGTTTGAAAATAAAAGGAATATGGGAAGGGCATGGAACCAGGGAATAATCAATTAAGTTTTGAAGTAGCCATTGCAGACATGCCTTCTCTGTCACCCTTCCCATTCACAGAGAATCCAGCTGGCTGTGTCCTATATGGACCAATTTCCCAGCACCTGCCATTTCTCTTTCTTTTTTAGGAAGCAATCCTTCCTCTCTAGTTCTCACATATTTCCTTTTATTTTCAAACATGTTTGCACACATGGATGCCTTCTTCTCTTCTGTCCTCCTTCCCACAGGATCTCCTTTGACACTAACACAATTTTGCCTTGTTTTTTTCTCCCTTATGCTAGACCCATGATAGTTCTGATTCTATAATAGTCATCGCAATATGGAACACATTGTTGTTTCATTTTTATCTTCCTCTGTAGATCCATGGAAAGTTTGTGGCAATGGAGAACGGAGAGTTCAACTTCATACAGGAACAAAGTAGTAGCAGCATTCCTAAATTGCAACTTGAGGGTATTAACAAAAGTAAAGGGAAAGAAGCAGCCCTGTGAGCAAGAAGGATGGGAAGCAACTCAGTCTGGGCAGAATCCAAAAAATTGCCAAGTAGGAGATGTCAAAGTTGAGTGGAGCTTCCAGGGTAGATCATTGATTTTATGAACCATCAGTAAATCAACCAAGATTTTAAAAACCAAACCAAACCAGAAACTACAGACCATCAGAGAACATAACATTGCAGAATCCCGGGACAAAAATAAATATTTGCATCATTTATATAGTTGCCTCACACATTATAGCTCCTATAGCTATATCTCACACAGAAGTGACTCTGGGCATTTTACAAGATTAAAAACAAAACATATAGCATCCCCTAGGAACCAAAGTAAATCCGGGTCTTCATGCATAAATGATAACCAGATGCCATCTGAATCTTCAGGAGGATGCTGTCCCACAGAACAAATGCCACCACTCAAGGCTTCTTAATAGAAGGAGCCTGGATCATTTCCTCTCTATTAGATCGAGCAGGGTGGGCAAAGCAGTTAGAGAAAAGCTGCCCCACATATACCATATTTTTTGGAGTATAAGATGCTCCAGACTATAAGATGCACCTACCTTTTTTGGTGAGGAAAACAAGAAAAAGAAATCTGCCTCTGCCTCCCAGAAATTTTGCCTCATTCCAGCAAACAGCAAACAGCCTGCTTTACTTTCATTTTTGTTTTCAGCATAGCTTGATTAGCACAAAAAAAAAAAAAAAAAAAAAACCCTGCTCCCAGCAATTTACCTCTTTGCAGCAAGCAGCAGAGGCCCACACAAAACAGCTGTGAGTTGGGAGGCCAATCCAATCAACTTGTGCTAATTAGGTTGTGCTGAAGCTGAAACAAGCTGTTTCTTCTTGCTGCTTGCTGCAAGAAGATAAACTGCTAGGAGGCAGAGGCCAAAGGATGGGGGCCAGTGGGTGGGCAGGGCTACATGGGGATTTTGCAGTAACCTTCCCCTGCCACGCCCACCAAGCCATGCCGACCAATAAATGCCACACCCACCAAGCCATGCCCAAAGAACCGGTAGTAAAAAAAATTGAATCCCACCACTGAAGGGAATATTCCAGGACTAGAGCCAATCAGAGCTGGGGCTGTTTCCAGAATAGGTCAAAGCCCTGGGGAATCTAAAGACATAAGATAATTCAGGTCAAAACACAGCCCTTTTGAATTGAAACTGGAAAACCTGGGCACATTTGCAATAGGATGGAATCAGAAGAAGACAATGTTGTCCATTCCTCCTTTGGAAATGGTAAGAAAATGCATCTCTGCTTGTTCACTTTCTTTCTCAATCTTTCTCTTCTTAATTTCTCTTCTCCCCCCAATCTATTTCCTCACGAACATATCTTGCCCACAATCCTCATATTGCTTCTGTATTCTCTCTGGAGGAGTCCACCACCATCTGATTGTGAGAGCTGCAAGGCTCAGGCAAACAGGTTATTTCTAGCCACGCCCACTGCCAGAATCCTTGGCTGAGGCATGACATCATTCATAGCAAAGCAAAGCAATGCAGGCAAACTCATTCCCTCTTGGTCATTCAGTTCCTATTCTAGATGATCAGTCTTGGCCTTCTCCCATACTCAAGCCCAGATTTTGTATGTGGGACTACTTGTTTCCTGTCCTGTCACGTAGCTTCTACTGCTACTCCATTCCCATCTATTTTCTTCCCTAAATTCTTCACTCTCATTTACTGCAATATCTCCAGCTTGTAACTAATCAAAGCCTAATTGATGTCCCTCATTTTGTCTTCCCATAATCACTATCACTTGTTGTTCTCCCAGGAATTGCAATTTTCTATTGCCATCACAAATACATCATCCATCCACCCCTTTATTGCTTTAACCACAGATTAACAAATAATACAATGTCTGGTTAGAGTAGCAGCCAATCATAAACAAAATGCATAAGAACACATGAAAGCTATTAAAACTTAAATAGCAAAGTTAATACAATGTTTGTATAAACAACAGCTAATCACAAGATGATTCAATAAACGCTTTCTTTGTTTAGAGGCCATTCAAGCAAAGCTTGCCAGCCGCCACAATAGGGCTTGATTCCTCAGATGTTCCATTTTACATGAATCAAGCCAGAAGGATTTTCCTTTCAAAAACAACAAAAGTAATAAGGCAGGGAAGTTTTTTTTTTTTTTAAAGTGGTAGCTCTTTTGAATTATTATTAGAACACGGACAAAAGCACAAACGATAGGATGTTTCACTGAGTCAGTGAATCCTTAATAGTTGAAACTGAAGAGCTAGCTCTGCTATACATTTTAAATACATACATTTGGCTTTAGTTTTGCTAAGTGCATACCAAGGAGCAATGTTATTTGGTATGACTTTAGAAAGATCTCTTTGATCAACAACACCCCAAACCTTGTTCTTAAAAGCTGGGTACTAATTAAATTGTTCAACTTTTGAAGGAATTGTGGTGAAAAGCTAAAGACATTCCTATGAGTGGTTGGAATGCAAATCAGCTAATGCAAGAAGATGGCAGAATTCATTTGCTCCAAAAGGAACAGCTTGGTCAGTCAGAAGTCAGTAATGAGAGGAGTTTATGCCTTGATGGTTATTTTATTATTAAAAATCCTAACAATTATTGTAAAGGTAATTTACAATACAGTACAGTACAGTACAGTACAGTACCTTTAATTGGGTGCATACTAGTTTCTGCATGCAAAAGAAAGCAGATGAGACCTTACCTTTATTTAAGAAAGCTCTATAAAGATATTTATGATTTTTGATATCCATAGCCACATCATTGAGGGTTGAAATTTCCCATATCCTATGACATACTGGGATAACTTACTTTTCAAGAGGTACAACTGTGGGAATTTAGCCTTTATTACTTGTGCACCAAAACGGTACTATTCTGGACAGATTGGTCAGTTTTTATTTGTTGGGTCTGATAGTGATAATGCCAGCCACTCAAAACTATAATAATAATAATAATCCCCATTTTAAAAATGCCAAGATGTGGTAAGAGGACACTTTATCTATGGCATGTTCTCCAACTCTCCAATTACGTCTTTTCATTTGTTCACCAAGTAGTATCATCAAGGTCCAGGGGTGGGTTCTACTTACCTTTACTACCAGTTCGCATTGGGACCACACATGCACAGAACCTTCCTGATAACATCCGGGTCGGTGGGCGGAGCCTCCCACTAGTTTTACTACCGGTTCTTGAGAACTGGTCCAAAACGGGGGCAACCCACCACTTGTGGGTCTAGGTCTATTTAACATTAAGAAATTTTTAGAACAATATTTGTCCAATGTTTATAATTTATAAAGATCTGTCTGAGAATGTGAAATAAGTAATAGAACATGTGTACCTGGTAGTACTGGCAACTTTCTATCTCCCAGTTTTACTGGGAAGACATTTTCTGAAACAGGCAATATTTGAATTTGAAGATTCAAATTCTTCAATTTGAAGATTCAATATTTGAACTTATTTATTTGAAGATTCCTATTTAATGTTTAAATTAATAGCTGTAGTCTTCTATTAACCTTTAGCTGACCCAATTTGGACCACAGCTAGTGTATATTGATAGAGTGAAAAAAATGCATGAAAACTACAAAATCAACAAATATTCGTTTTGGCATGTTTTGCATATCTATTTGTTGAATTGCCTAAAAGCAAACAATGATCAGTTATAGGATGTCGAACTCTTTTCCAAGATTTTAAATAATCCAATAATCTAATTTATTGGCTAAATATCCTGCATATCAATCAGATTAGAGGCCTATAATTTTCTGCCAGATTTTGACAACAGTACTTGTCCCAAACATTGGAAAACTGACACAGAGAAGTGATTTTTTTTTGTAATGGTGAAAATAGATGCAGCACAAGAAGTTTTAGCAAAGAATTTATAAGCTTTGCTAAAGCTTCTTGTGTTGCATCTATTTTCACCATTACAAAAAAAAAAAAAGCGTATAAATTTTGGACCTACTTTACAAGGGAAATTGTTGTTGCAATAGATTCAGTGTTTAACCAGGAGGGATAATATGTGTTTTTGTGTTTCTTTTAATTTATATTTTTAATGTTCTTGTCTAGGTCTTTGTCTATGTAAAACCTTTTTTTTTTGTATCTGAAATTTAATCTTCTGAATAAAATTTTAAAAAATGGGGGAAAAAAAGAAGTTTTAGCAAAGAAGAAATAACTTAAAGGGAAGAAATCCTTGACAGAATTGCTGTCTGTGAACTAAGCAAAGTAACAAGTAAAGGAAGACTATTATCTATTATAATAACTCTGAAGAGCAGCAGAAGCAAAAGGTAACATCATCAAGGACCAGGAAAAAAATACAACAGAAGGCTCTTGAAAGCTCTGAAGAATAATGATAGCACCACTACAACCAACTTAAGAGAAACTGAAAAAGAGTGCTGGAGCGCTTATACTGATTTCTTCACCTAAAAATTAGTTATTTCAAAATATTACTCTTTGAAAGGATATTCAACAGTGCCAAAATCAGGTGAGTCAAGTCAATTAATCAGATGCAACCACCTCAGAGGTTTTCAAATCAGATGGAGAGGCACTAGGAAAACCACTGATCAAGTATTTTGGTGATTACTTAAATGCAGGCAATATTCCTCAACAATGAAACAATTCAGAAACAATCTTAATCCTCCAAAGGAGACTCCCAAAAGCTTAGAAACCAGCACCTGATGTGCCTAATTTCTACTAATTGGCTTTTTGTCTATTTAACCATGACCCAGAATAATCTAGACCATGAAATAAACCATAAGAACAATATCCCTCTACCTTGCAATTGTTAACTATGAAAACTATTCATCGTGCCAAATGAAAAAGCATTTGACAACATAAAGTCAGATGTAATTGTAAAGGCCTTAAGAAACCAAGGGTATGATAACAAATGATTCCATCTATTTAAATGAAGACAGCTCACCCAATATTTATACCAATTTACCATTCAATTAATATCTGAATAAGCTAACAAGGCAAGACAATCTTCTCAAAAACTTTTTAGATGGCTTCATTTGGAAGGGATAGGATTAATATAGATGA